>NC_047086.1:316698190-317344301 GCF_902459505.1 Geotrypetes seraphini
GTTTACCGCTGCTACTTTAGGTTGGAGTCGGAGGCGAGCCAAATCAATATCAAAATCGGGAGTGTAGCAAGTCACATAAGCCACTCTAACCACATTTATGGTGGAAAATATGAGCCCACCAAAACCCCACTCTACAGCCATATAGGTGCCACCTGCAGCCATAAGGGAGTTGTAGACAAGTGGATATAGTGGGTTTGGGGGGGCTCACCATAACCTATAAGGGAGTTCTGGTGAGATGTTTATGTGACACCCTTTATGTGAAGTTCACAGCAGTACACTGTAAGGTGCCCCACTGTTCTGTTGCCATGTCTGGGTGGCCCCACATCCAAATGGTCTTATTCTGAGCATTTGGGACTTGGATGAAATTTTGGCTGAAAATGTGGTATAAAGGCAGACGTCCTGTCGTTCTGGGCGACCCAATGGCCTGGACTTCCAGCTAGACGATTTTCGATAAAAAAAATTTTTAAGACATATTTTTCAAAAATGCCGACTTTGGGTGTCTAGCGCCATATGTTCAAATCGGACTTAAAGGTATTTCAAAATATTATTTAAATTTATATCATGCCTTATGAATCAGCTTATAATATTTTTAAAAGACACAAGGGGAATCTCAGAATGCCATTTGTCCGCTGTTGATTCCTGCAGTACAGTGTGACAGCACTCGTCACTGGCTCACCCAAAAGTGTCCTCTATTCTAATCTCTTTTTTTTGTATTCTTCACACTGTTTCTGTGCTCTCTAATAGACTCATCTAAATCGGACTTAGACATATGTTTTTATTATGCCCCTCCACAGAAACAAAACAGAAAGAAGATTGACTCATTTGAGCTTTGGTGCTGGAGAAGGAATTTAGGTGTGCCATGGACCGCCAGAAGAACTAACAAATCGATTCTGGAAGAGATCAAACCGGCTACGTCACTTTTTGGTCGCACCATCAGAAGAGAGAGATCACTGGAGGAGGACATCATGTTTGGGAAGATCGAAGGAACCAGGCGAAGAGAGCGACCTTCAATCGGATGGATGGCCACGTTGAATACAACCATGGGGATGACGCTGGAGGACTGTTCTGGACTCGCACAAAAACAATTTCTTTTTAGATCCGCAATTCATCAAGTTACTAGGACTAACAACAAGAAGCACCAAAACTATATAATATAGACAGAAAATAGTGGGGAAAGGGATATGTATACTGCCTTTTTGTAGTTCTACAGCCACCCTCAAAGCGGTTTACATACAGGTACTTCAAGCATTTTCCCTACCTGTCCTGGTGGGCTCACAGTCTATCTAATGTACCTGGAGCAGTGGAGGATTAAGGGCTCTTTTTACAAAGGGGCGCTAGGGCCTTAACGCGCGGAATAGCACGTGCTAAATTGCCGCACACGCTAGCCGATACCACCTCCTTTTGAGCGGGCAGTAGATTTTCGGCTAGCGCGCACTAATCCGGTACTTGCGTTAAAAACGCTAGCGCACCTCTGTAAAAAGGTGACTTGCCCGAGGTCACAAGGAGCAGTACAGGGTTTGAACCCACAACCTCAGAGTGCCGAGGCTGTAGCTCCAACCACTGCGCCACACTCTTCTCCTATGGTGGCTATTAACCCAGACTTTGAGACACATCCAGCCAAATATACAAATATAACCTAGCCAAAATAACGGCAATGAACGTGCACAAGATAGTTATGGTTATTTGATATACTGTACTGTTTTTCCTCTACAGCAGGGGTGTCCAACCTTTTGGCTTCCCTGGGCCGCATTGGCTGAAAAAAATGTTTCTGGGGCCGCAAAAATGCGCAAATGCTGCAGCAAGACAGAGGAGGGAGCCGGCAAGACGGTAAACACCCGGGGGCAGCAGAGGAAAACACTGCATCGCCCTCGACCGGGGCCACACAAAATATTTCATGGGGCTGCATACGGCCCTCGGGCCGCAGGTTGGACACTCCTGCTCTACAGATATCAAATTGGTTTACAATACAATGATGTAACCGGGTACTCTAAGCATTTTCCCTAGCTGGGAGGGGGTAGGGCTCACAATCTAACTATAGTACCTGGGGCAATGGAGGGTGAGGCAATGTCCAGGTTCATAGGGAGCAACCCTGAGACTGAACTCGCAACCTCAAGAGTGCTAAGGCACTAGGCCACTCCTCCTCTGCATACAGTGGAAGTCATACATTACAAGCAAATTTATCATGCATATTCATCCTGGTTATTCTGAAAACCTACTAGCTAGGTGTGTCAGAGAACTGGGTTGAGAACTTTTGACATTTAGCATAGGTTTGCTGTGTTATTTTAATTCCACATGGATTGCTGGGTTCGTTGATATATATATATACTGTATTCCCCATTCATTTAAATACTTCCTGTTGCAGAAAGCCAGAAATCCCAGTCCCCAGTAGTCACATGCTTCCCATATATCAATTGTTGACACAGGTATGTATCAGCCTTGAATAAAAAAAATTAAAAAAATAAAAAAATCCACCAGTCAGTAGATTATGCATTCTTCTGCTCTGGGAGCTATTCACATGAGCAAAAATGGAAAAAGAAAGAAAATGTATACTTCTACTAAATAATTACAGGCTAAGCAAATGCTGTAGAGCTTAGTGGTTTCCAAGGCAACTCTAAATAAGGTCATATCTCACATATCGTTAGAAAGTACAATTCTAATTGATTCAAATTAAAATCAAATGTACCCAAGACAATTATGTATGTATAGAATATCAAATCAGGAATAAATCTTGCTGAATAGCAGCTAGAATATATAACAATATTCTATTCTTTTCCAGAAATAATGGTGCAAACATTTTTTTATTTTTTTTTTTGCAAATTGGACCTTAGGAGATGACAGGGCAACACACTCAGAAAATAATTCATCTGTGGCTCGCAGTACACCAAGAAATCACTGTCAACAAGCAAATGCCGTTTGTATACAAAAATTGTACCACTGCAAGAATTATCGTGCGCGCAAAATGATTGCTATAGTACATAACACCTTGCAAATCTGACTCCCACACTATGAGGTTCCCTATCAGGTCCTGGAACATGATAATTTTCACAAAATATAACCTGCCACAATTTGATTTACATGTTCACATTTCCACCCCCCCCCCCTTTCTTTAATGCAGCAGCTGCGATGTGCACAATTGAAACGTTTATCTCAACAGCTTACTACATTGAAACATGGACCTTAATTTTCATATCCTCAGAGAATGCACCAGGCACGGCCAATCACCTATTCAGCAATAAGACCAACCGAGCAAGAGTACACAAAACTTTCTTTCCTCCAGACATCTTGCAATCAATATTTCCCCCCCCCCCTCTAGCATTTTTACAACAACAAAAGCATTACAAATATAACCCAAAATGCAGCACAGCAGACGACGGAGCAGAATGTTGTTAATTTGGCTAAAAGTGTGTATCTGAAAATGTTCATCTTCCAGCAGCTTGTGTAAGCAGAGCTTGAAACAGTACTCTGCTTCTCCTGTTGCATTATATGCACCTGTTGCCATGGTACAGAAAATAGCGCATGAAAAAAAATATTGCACAACCAAATATACTCCTCTTTACCTTCTACACTCCAGCAACTTTATACTAGACCTAAGCATTGGAACAGCGTGGTTATTGTACTGTATTTCATTTCATTCCAATCAACGGGCAGTGACAAAAGGTATTATGAATTAATACAGGAAATGCAATTTTATTATATTATTAGTACACAGTCACCCTGAACAATGCAATGTTCTAATTCAGCTGGTGTGGTGATAAGGTCAATCTTCAGACAACGCTGTGTCCAACAGTCAGTTATTTCAGGCAAAGCTGTCAAAGAGATAAGTATCCGGAACCAACTGTAACTGGGATTTTATCACTCTCAATGTAAGCCTGCTTGTTCTCGCTCGCAAAATGAAATGAGAATCCAGGCTGTTCAAATATTCCTGAGTAATTGTATGTGACTGGGTCCGTGGCTAATCAGCGAGAGCTCAGAAATAAATTTCTAATCAAATGCAGGAAAGCAGACTTTGGTGACACAACTCCTCGGGACATTTCTTGACCTATTTCCATAAGATTGCCTTTTTCAAGGATTCCTTCAGCAAAGCAAAAAGAAAATAAAAGGTTGCAATGCTTTATATTTCAATCCCTCTGTTTCTACAAGAAGCCTGGCAGGAGGGACAAACGGGAAATTTACGTGACATGAAATATTGAATAGTGTTTAATATGGAATTATTGTTCCTGGTTGGCCTTTATCAGTTGGCTACTGCCCAATAGCTGCAGGGCTCTGTGGCCACAGATGTTTTCTAAATTGCCAGCTCCATCATCAGATACTCAAAAAAAGCCTTCAAGTAACAAAAAACAAAACCGAACTGATCCCATTGGCCTCCTTAATCACTTTTGTTTTACACTGCAAAACTGCGGCAGACACATGATAAAAGTCTAGTAAGGAGGAATGGAAGTCTGCACAAACGTGTTCCTCACACCGCCAAATGTATGTGGGCCAGGTTGCTGGAATCACAGGGTTCAAATGTGATGAGAGGGAAGAATTAACCTCCCAAATTAAACCTCCTGCAACTTAACCCTTTAATTGGCAGATGATGAAACGGCTGCTTTACGTAACTTTCACAAAAT
The DNA here is from genome assembly GCF_902459505.1 of Geotrypetes seraphini. Taxonomy (NCBI): domain Eukaryota; kingdom Metazoa; phylum Chordata; class Amphibia; order Gymnophiona; family Dermophiidae; genus Geotrypetes; species Geotrypetes seraphini. The sequence goes on from NC_047086.1 coordinate 316,702,801, forward strand.
TGCCTTTTCAAGGATTCCTTCAGCACAGCAAAAAAAAAAAAAAAAAAAAAGAGGTTGCAATGCTTTATATCACAACCTACAAGAAGCCTGGCAGGAGGGACAAACAGGAAATTTACGTGGACATGAAATATTGAATAATGTTGGAGACTTAAGTGCAGGGTCCTGGTCACTGATGTATTCTATGGTTTGGACTGTTGTAATGTCTGTCGCTGATGCGACAGACATCACAATAACAGTAGAACATTACATATATGTTATACATATATGTTATATGCATATATATATACATATATATTATATGTACATATATGTTACATATATATACATATATGTACATATGTACATACATATATGTTATATGTAATTTTATATTTTGTATGTAAGTGCTTAACTCACCCTGGATAAGGGCGGGAGATAAATAAACAAAAAAACTTCATGCTGAACTTGAATAACAGTGCCAAGTAACAGGCATTTGGAGATGCAGATATCCTCCCATAAGAGTCATAGGAAACACATGTTGCTTCTGAGCAACGATGCCAAATAAAGGCTTACACGTAAACTTTCACTAGAATGAATTAGGTGATTGTTGGGTTTTAGCCTTAAAAGGTGAATTCAGTTTTGTGGGTCTGTGACGTGATCAGACTGTAAAAAGGATATGCATTCTTAATATTTTTTGATGTAGTCTTTCAAAGATACACTGTAAGTGGAGACATAAGAGGAAATACAGAGACACAGCATGTTTCTTAACAAGTAAAAGGGAAAAAAAAAAAACAACCCCTAACTGTAAACCCATAAATAGAAGTAAGATTCCAAATTATTTATTTATTTAAAAATGTATATACTGCATACAGGCGGTTTCCAAATCACATACATAAGATCTTGTTTCCCTACGATTTTTACACATATAACGTAGGCATGTCTGGACAACATCATAGACATGACATCCCCCCCCCCCCCCCCCGATATAAAATATCAATACATCAAGGCAAAACCACATTCACGTCAAATCAAATGATCGATTCTAAAGTAGATAGCCGGACCAATTCACATTAGCATGCAAAACAAGTCTAATACTATCAGTTCAAAAAAACAAACATGCTTTAAACATACATTACTGACAGGGAAATCTAAAGAGGTTATGATCAGAGGAATAAGCATTAGCATAGGAAGGCACTGGCAAATAATTGCATTTTCAGCATTTTCTTATAATTTATCCTCCCAATACAGAATCACAAAACGCCAGGCAGGGCATTCCATAATTGTACACCAGCCACAGATACCATTGATGCTCCGATCGTATCACGCACAGTCAACATTCTTCTCTCCAAACTTAGGGCTTCTTTCACAAAGGTGCGCTTGCGTTTTTAGCATGCGCGCTAGCCGAAAAACTACCTACCCCGCCTACTCAAGAGGCGGCGGTAGTGGCTAGCGCGCGCTTTTCCATGCGTTAAAGTCCTAACGCACCTTCATAAAAGGAGTCCTTAATTTCATCCCATTTTCAGAGCCAAGCTCTCTTTTCGGTTTATAAATTTCTAAAAAAATTCTTGTAAGATATTTGGAGAAGCCTGATAACAGGGTCTGATGTATAATCGCAACAATCGTATACTGCATTCTTTGCTGCATTGGTGACCAGTGCAGTTTCTTCAATTAGTTACAATACCCAGGAAAGTAATTTCTTTTCATGGGCAACAATAAAGATGTGGCATCAAGTAAAGACATACTGATGATGGACAGCTTACAAATAAAATAATACAAACAAAACAGAATGATTTGCCATGCCAGTAGTAAGATCCTTCTTTCATTCACACTCCCCACTTGTTATTCACTGTAATGTAATGTAATGTAATTTATTTCTTATATACTGCTACATCCGTTAGGTTCTAAGCGGTTTACAGAAAATATACATTAAGATTAGAAATAAGAAAGGTACTTGAAAAATTCCCTTACTGTCCCGAAGGCTCACAATCTAACAGAGAAGTGAAAAGTAGAGTTAGAGGAAAAATAAAAATAAAATAAACATTATAACAAGACAGCATTGATCTAAATACTTTGGAAGGTAGAAGAGAGGAGAGAAAGGAATAGAAGCAGAAGGGGGAGCCGTTGAACAGTAGAATTCTGGAGAAATTTAAATGATAGAAATAGAACAAAACAAAGACAAAAGGCAAAACAATAGATAAGATTAAAGATAAATCATAAGCTGGAAAGAAAAATAAAATAAAACTTTGTCTTCAATCCACGGTTTCAGCGTCAGTGATGAAGTGGAGCAAGTAAGTTTAGGAGGAGCGATTGACGTTTCCAGAAAGGGCTGTCCATTTCGTAGTGCCATTTAATAATCATCGTTCATTTCTACAAAAGCGTAGCGCGGTTTTTAACAACGACTCCGGCGCTCATAGAATTCCTATGAGCATCAGAGCGGTTACCGCCAAGGCTGGCGCTAAAAACCGCGCTACGCTTTTGTAAAGGGGGGGGGGTTAGTTTGCTAATATTCAGAAATTTGCTTGACATCACCTAACATACGAGGGGCCGCTGAAAAGTATCAAGAAAAGTGTGGAAGAACTTGTAAATTTTATGGCTCCACGTTATTCTCTTCTTGGTTGGGCTGAAAACTTTTCAGCGGCCCCTGGTCGTGCCTATCTATACACTTCCCCTTCCGTATTCGCGGTGATAGAGGAAAAACAACTCAGCGAATACTGAAAAACCGCAAATAACTTTTCACATGTTGTTCACGGTTTTCTGTTAAAAACCCTAGAGAATATGCTAAAACTGCGAATAACCTAACCTGTTCCTGTGAAGAAAGTAAAGCGATTTCCTCTGATGTAATTTGGAAGGGCGGAGCCTGCAAACAAAAAACAAACCGCGATGGGTGAAACCGCGAATACAGAGGGGGAAGTGTACATTTCTTCGTTCTGCTTCTGTTGAGATTCTTATTCTTTGGGAGCAGGCATTCTCTCATACACCCGTATTATTATAGTTCCACAGACCACAAGTTCAAATCTTGCCCTATGTTATTTCTTGTTTCTGAGACTTAGATGGCATTTATCTGGGATACATTTGTAGAGTATTAAACTGGGCAGAAGGATAATGATACAAGAGATGGCCAGTATTTGACAGCTTACCAAAACTGATAAGTAAGGTCATTAAGAAAAAGAAGTTAAACAATCTTATCTTACTAAATCAATTAACAAGACACTACCCTATCATCAGAAACAGAGATGAAAAGGGCATCCATTCATTTCATTAGACTTCAATGCATTTGACTGGCTGCTTTAGTTCATGGATGCTATTATCTAGAAAAAGCGGCAAAAACTCTCATAAGACTATTGTAAAGAAATGCCAAAGAAAGAACTTTTGCTTTAGGAATTAGTGCCAGAGGAAGACTCGGGCAGCTTTATGACAGCGAAGCCAAGCCGATCCAAGATGGCTCCAGGAACTCTGAATGGCATCTGACAGGAAACAGATCCTGCCCTTTGATTCACATGTAACTACTGGTAAGGAGGAAAATCAGAACAGCAAAAATCAGAGATACCACATTCACAAATAAATATAACTAACCAACAAAAATGGATATTTTTACTTAATTGTGAACTCCAAAGGTTGGTTTGGTCTCAGCTCTATTTTAAGATAAGAACATGAGAATTTCTGTGCTGGATCAGACCAAGGGTCCATCTAGTCCAGTATCCTGTTTCCGACAGTAGCTAGACTAGGTCACAAGTATCTGGCAGACTCCCAAAATGTAGCAAGATCCCATGTGACTTAATCTCAGGGATAAGCAGTTGCTTTCTCCAGATCTAACAAAATAGAGGTTTGTGCGCTTTCACCTCAAAGAATTTGTCCATACCCTTTTTTTTTTTTTTTTTAAACTCGGCTACATTAACTGTTTTTACCACTTGCTCCAGCAATAAATTCCAGAGCTTAATTTCTGTGAGACTTTAGCCATTCCACCAGAAAATCTACCTCCAATTGTTAGAGCTTACTACTTGAATATAAAGACAACACAAGCGGAATCCACACCTATAGAAACCCCAGTGGATAAAGCAATGGATATGAATTTGTTTTCATTTCTGGAAAACTCCCTTGAGGTTGTCACCCATAGAACTACCATGTTGTTGACTCTAGCCTTAGAAGAATAAATTCCCTATCACTCTCCATGTATTTTCATCATATATATGATAAGTTTTTGGAGTGTTCGAGTTTTTCCAGATTTAGCTCAGAGGACCCAGAGACGTAGGAAGGAGTTCTTGTCCTTGAGGTCAAGAACCCTGGCTCTGGGGGCTACATTTCTTGTTAAATTTCCTGCAAAGTGTTATGTATCTTTTCAAGATAAGAATTTTCTTTTCTTTGAGCCCAAACAACTTTTGGAATTTATTGGATCAAAAGAGAGAATGGTAACCATATCTAGTGATGTATGACCTGCCAGCTGGCTGTAATTCGGGAATCTAATGCCGTGGCCTTAATTAGTTAATCTGTTACTATTATTTAGAAGTTTATTTCTTTTCTTGATCTTTAAATTGTGGACTAAATAAGACATTATTACTTTTCTTTATAAGTTTCATTGAATATCATTACTGGATCTGTTGCATTGTGTAAAAGTAATGCTTGTATTTAAAATGGAAAATCTTATAAATAAATAAATTTAAAAAAAAAAATAAAAAAAAAATTCCAGAGCTTAAAGTTAGAATTTTGACCAGTTTGATGCAGAGTGCAAAACTCAATGAGCAACCCTGTCTGGACACAATTTGAGGAAGTGGAACTCTTAGAAGGAAGGAAACATTAGAAAGCATGGAAGCACAGAACACGTTAGAAGGGAAGGTTAACTATGATTGTGCAGACTTAAGGAAAACCTCTTGAAACCCACACTATTCTGAACCTGCAGTCCCCTAGCTTCAAACAGACAGTAGCCAAAGGATTAAAAATGTCAGATTTTCAAAGTGTGATTTGGACAGCGAGAGGACCACCAGTAAAAAGTAATTTAGAGAATGACACGGTGACAAAATTCATCACCGTTCCCGTCCCCGTGGATAACTGCGGGAAACCATCTTCATGTCATTCTTTAAGGAGAGAGGGAAGAATCAGAGTATGAATGGCCACAACCACTGACCCACAAGCTTTGCTTTGAAGAATGCTGATGTAGAAGGACAGAGGATGAAATAGACACTAGAAAATGACATGGGTTTATTTCCCGCGGTTATCCGCGGGGACGGGAACGGTGATGAATTTTGTCACCGTGTCATTCTCTAGTAAATATGTTTAGCTTGCGAGACATCTACTACAGTGTAAGCACAATCCAGCCGTCAGATAAAACTTAGGGATGGGAAACAAAATGCAAAACAGGTAGCGATCCCTAGACATTACTGCCACCAGAGGAGTCAACTTTTCAAAATGATTGGGAGTGCTAAACCCAAAGAAAATGACCTGGACACAGTCAAGGAGTATGTTCGATATTGGGGGTGCTCGAGCACCCACAGAGTTTGCCTCCTATGACTGCCACATAAATTGACCTGCTTCTCCAGCTAAGTCAGAAAATGAAAGTAGTTAAGCCTAGACCATTACTTTTAATCGCAATGTTAAAAGTACTGGGCATGGTATGTGTCTTTGAGGGGGAGGGGAATTTTTAACCATTACTATTTTTATGTTAAGTTGCAGTCAATGCTGTTTAATAATATTTCCAAGCAGAATCACATTCTGGGCTTGCTCCATAACTCTTAAGCCCCTAACAGAAGCAGGTCATGTTTATAGTTGGTTCCATTTAGTATTTATAGATCCAGTAAGGGAGTGTGGATGGTGACCTTTTTGCCTGGCCATTTCGAGTACACCATGACTGCAAGACACAACCCTGCAGCTTTTGCAGAGCATGTGAAAATGGCTAGATCCAAGGAAGAAAGACGATGACTTTCCCTCGGCTTTTGTAATGGAATACTAACATCCCTATGGCCCAATAACACGCCTGTGCTATTGTTTTTCCACCAAAAATAATGGGAGGACGGGAAGGTGAGGAGGGTGGTCGTGGCTGATATGTTGAGAGAAAGCTTTGTCCCGGAGCAAGAACTGGGACACACCTGCAGTACATCGGCCCCTCTGTTCATCCTTTGTAGACTTCGGGAAAGTAGCAATTTGTGTCAGGAGCTTAAAGCTGAGGGGTTAGCCCTGGGTTGCGAGTGTGATGGACGGCACTGTCTGACTGAATCTGTGAGACAGAAATATTCAGCCTATACAAACGGGTCTCTCTAACAACTGTCAAAAGGCAAAGGTTTCTGTCACTTGTCCTTCTCAGGCAAAACTTTACCATCAGCGTGAATATTCCCTGAGAACTATACAACCAGTTGTCCTAAAGTGTAGCTGTCAAACTCAGGGGGGGGGGGAAGAAAAAAAATCTCATTGTAATGTACTTCCTGTCTCCTCCAACCTGTAGCTTCCCGACTTCCAACTACTGTCTGGCTAGTTCACATACAATTTATCATCCCTAGTTAAATCTCCGGTGTGAGAGAATTCCCACTAAAGACTTATTTTTGACTTATCTCATCAAATAAAGGAAACCATATTTTAAAACCAGAGCTGTCAGAATGCCCACAGTTCTGTTGTTTCCTAAAAATGTACTCAATGCATAATTGGGGGGAAGGGAGGGGGAGAGCCACAATGCAAATAATCCTTTTCCAAGATACAGTGAAGGAGCCTGCATAATTTCAGGGGTGCTCAGCACTCACTGGAACCCAAAGAGCTGGTGCCCACGCTCCAACATACTTTAAGATAAGAATAATAGTAAAAAAACAACCCTAATAAATCAGAATGACTCCTTCCATGATAAACGTGCAAGCTTCAGAGAAACACTTGTATTATTGCCAGACCTTAAAAGCCCCACCAGGTTTTGCAACAAACATCACTGCACGCTTGACATCATACCATGATGGTAACAGCCGGGTGGCTCGCACTTCTTTCAACAGCCAACATCTGTAGTTCATGGCAGGCAGATCGATTTGGACCCCCCCCCCCCTCCCCGATTCAAGTGGCGGCTTTTTCGCTACAAAAACACGGGCATACTTACATCATCCCATTTAATGCACTTGGTGCCTTTCTTCAGATTGTCAGAGACGCAGACGGGTTTGAGCTGCAGCGCGTGAACCCCTGGCTGTGCCCCTGCCATTTACACACATTTATGCTTCACAGCGGGCAGATCGAGAGGAAAGAGGGAGGGGGGGGACCGAGCGATGCCAGAGATCGTCCAAGCGCGTTGCTTAAAACTGCGGCGGGATCCCACGCCGGGGTGGCCGATGCTCCTTGGCTGGCAGGCAGGGCGTGAAGCCAAACAGATGCGGTGGATCGGGGGTTGGGGGTGGGGGGAGAAAAATCCCAAACAAACCGCCGGGTGAGAAAAGCATGAAGAGGAGGAGGAAAGGCGAGTTGGGAGGGGGGGGGGAGGTCGCGCCGATCTTTGCACGCCTTGTCCTCCTCCGCGCGGTCCACCTCCCACGGCAAGCGCTGCACGCCGGCAGCCACACAGTGTCACGCGCGCACACACACACACATACGCCGGCGCACCGGCTCCTTCTCCCCTCGCGTCCCTCCCCGAACGCCGAGCGCAACTTTCCCACAGGGCGCAGCGACGCCTGCAGGTCCTGAGCCGGCACTGCACTTCTACGCCCGCCGTCTCTCCGGCTTTCGAAGTTTTTGCCGTCTCTCCTGGTGGATTTTACGGTGCGGCGGGGTTGCTGTCAATTCTTGCAAAACGAATTCCGCTTTAAAGTTTTTCCAAACCTCGCTGCAACATGAAATAAGATGACTTCCGCTATTCGAAATATATATATATATATATATATATATATATATATATATATATATATATATATATATTTTAACTCATTTAAAGATAACATTATGAAACATACCCCTGAGAATTAGCATAGACTAGAATCAAATCTATAAAGTATCAATACTAGAAACACTATTATCCAGGTTAAGAGAAGATTTATTGCGAGTTTGCTGTTGCATAGTAAGAGGATGGGAGTAATTTACAGAAAAACTGGCCTTTCCAAATGATATTAGGTTTGAAAAAGTGCAGCTTGAAAAAATGCAATTTTGCTTTAACTTCCAACTACAGGATTTCTATTTAAACTGAACCTCTATCTGGCGCAAAAGATATGACAGTGCAGCATAAGCCCACATGTTTTCTGTCCAATCACTCTGTTAGTTTCCCATGCACTACCATTGGGATTGTTGATCTTTACTTCCATTTTATTGACTGGGTTTTTTGTTGTTGTTGTTGTTATTGGTTTATTGTCTTTGTTCTGCCGTGCAATACGGCACCCTGAGTTTTAAAGACAGCAATGTGCTATCTATCTCATTTTAGGATTAAGAGTGATAACTCCCAATAACAACAAGCATCTCTTACAATCACAAAGCATAAGTAGCTTGAAGCTAACAGGGAGTTATTATTATTTAAACACAAGTTAAATATTAAAAAGGAAGAACGAGTTTTAGAACTGCCTTACCAGAGCAAAAGCTTTGAGGATACATTAGCTAGATCAAAAGGCAGAGTTCAGCAGGAAAATGTTCTATTCATATGTGGGTGCCTGAAGGAAATAAAGCAGAAGTAGAAACCAAGCAATGGTGCAGATCTGAAAGCAAAATAGGAGTTTGGAAAGGTACAGAGAACGGTTGATCAAAATGACAGAGGATGGAACAATTCCCCCTGCACAGGTTAGGGCTCCTCAGTAGAGAAATTCCACCCATCCCCGCCCGTCCCCGCCAGGATCCTCTCCGTCCCCACCCATCCCCGTCAGGATCCTCTCCGTCCCCACCCGTCCCCACCAGGATCCTCTCTGTCCCCACCTGTCCCCGTCAGGATCATCTCCGTCCCCAGCCGTCCCCGCAAGGAATTACCTCCATTCCCGCCCGTCCCCATAAAAATCAGCAATTACTTCATCAATTCCACAGTTTCTTTTGTGTTTGCACTGCTGTTTTCCTTGTGGAATCTCTTTGGTGGAACCCTTTTTTTGTTTTCTGTTCAGGTAATTAACTCATAAACCCCCCTATTTTACTAAGGCTGACGTGTCCATTATATTATATGGATGAACCCTGCTTCTAAAGCCTTCCATCCCCATGGGAGTCCCGTGGGCCAGAGGGGGGGTCCCCGTGGGAGTCCCGTGGGTTAAGGGGGGGATTCCTGCGATCCCCGTTCCTGCGCAGACCTCTACTCCTCAGTTTGGAGACAGCTGAGAGGAAATAGGATGAGTTCTATCACATATTAAGAGAATAGAATGTGAATTAGTTTATTACTTATGAGGTGGTCATATGTAGAACATTATTACGTGTTATGCCCCCTATGGATCAATATAAATGCCGTCTTTTCCTTAGCATGACCGGGATAGCCATGCAGATGGTAACCCAAAATTGGAAGAATTACGATCGTCTAAATTTCCCTTTCTGGTGGGCAAATCTGTGCTCCAGCTATAGATATGAAAAAATGAATGCCGATAGTTTGGGGCACAGTAATTTATTTAAATTGGTTAGGGGCCTGTTGACATCTTATATTACTTCACTATGGTAGGTCTTTGATTACGAGTCAGTTGTTGTTTATTTTCATACACATCCAGGGAGGGGTGGGAGGGGGGCTATTTCTGTCCTAATTTTGACCTTTGAGTATTTACACTTGGGGTGGGGGGGGAGGTTGAGAGGATATTATCAATTTGAATAGGGTAAGGTTATTGGGAAAATTTATATTTCTGTGTTTTATTGAATAATCATTGGGTGAGTGGGTGGGAAAAAATGGTTGGTTATATATATTTGTAAGTTGAAAGTACTTTATTGACTTATTATATGTTATATATTTGTGTATTGTACTATTGAAGCTTGGAAAATCAATAAAGAATTTTTAAAAAAAGAGAATAGAGGTAAATAAATGTGAATTAGTTGGTTACATTTTCAAACAAAAAAACAAAAAACAAAGACTGGTGGGGAACATGCTATGAGGTTAGTAGTCAGTAGTAGATTTAAAATAAATAAGGAAAACATTTTTTCCTCTTAAGGTAAAATTATGTTCTCACCTGTTAATTTTCTTTCCTTTAGAAGCAGCAGATGAATCCAGAGACAAGTGGGAATAGCTCACATCGACCAGCAGGTGGAGATAGAGAAACTGATTAACAGTTGGCTTTATAGCCTGGTATTCCTCCTGTCCATTCAGTTATGCTCCTTGCCCAAGCATCCCGAGATAGGATAATGAGCATCAAAAAAACTTCTTTCCAGTAGCGAATGCTTAAACCATAAATTCACAAATCTAACAACCAACAAGAACCGAACTGAAAATGCCACATAAGACACAGACAGATAGCCACAGAAGGGGTGGGGCTCTGGATTCATCTGCTGCTTCTAAAGGAAAGAAAATTAACAGGTGAGAACATAATTTTACCTTCCTTAGCAAAGCAGCAGATGAATCCAGAGACAAGTGGGATGTAGCAAAGCAAACCTTAATCCGGGTGGGAAGCAAACGCCGCCTCCGCAACAACCGAAGCCCAAAATGCCACTATTGCAGGCGCCCCCACATCCAAGCAGCAATGCGTAGAGAAAGCACGTTCGGTAGACCAAATAGTCGTGAGACAAATCTCCCCCAAGATAAAAACCTCCGGGCCGAGCTGAAGAGGTAGACCTTGCTCCAGCGGAATGGACATGCAGATCTTTCGCCCAACCGCTTCCCTGCCAGCCAGCAGGCATAAAGAATGTCCTTCTGTACCCATAGCGTGATGGAGGCTGCGGATGTCGCCATACATTGAAGGCGTCCCTGGAATACTACAAAAAAGGAGAAATAGATAACTAAAAGTTATCAGAAACCGAGCCCTCGGAGAAAGCTACTTACTGATCAAAAAATGCAGTGAAGAATAACACTGCTCCCCAGGTTACCTCCTAGGAAGTGGGAAGGAAAACTAAGTGTGACAGAAAGAAAGGATGACTCCCCTACAGAAGGAATAGTGGTACCATCCGAACTGACACCCTATATAACGGAAATCAGAAATAGGAATCCCCGCCGAAAACAGCCTGCACCCAAAAAGAAAACTGCAGAGCTGAAACCATGGCTACGAGAAGCAACATGAGCAACGGCACAGCCCCTCGGCGAGCCAAAAGACCAGGATGAAATGAAGCTGACATTACGCGATGAGCAAAATACCGAGCCCACGTAACAAGCTTACGTAACAAGCCAAGCCTGGCCCAGAAGTAAAAGGAAATTACACGCTAAGCGCTCGGCCATACACTCGTGCCCAAAAAGGAATTCTGGCGTGGTGCAGACGCTAAGAAGTACCCCAGAAAGGAAAAACATCCAAACGGAAGCAGAAGCCACAGGAGAAGACTTCCTTAACACCTGGACTAAAGAAGAAAAAATCTGCTTTTCACCACTTTTACACGTCAGTCACGACCTCTCCAAAAAGCAAGGTCGTAAAACTAAAGAGGTACATAAAAAATTCCAGGATATCGGACCCTAGGCGAGCCAAGCCCGAGATACCAGGAACTTCGTCATCCGGCTGGCGAGAAACCCATCAATACCGTAAGGAAGGACGGCGCCGCCAAGCCAGAGCTTCCGCAAATACAGTGCTCGGAAAGTGAGCTCGAGATGTCAGAACCAAGCTGACATCAGCCAGCGGAAAACACTGAAAAGGAGAATGCAGAGGCGAAAAAGTCTCCACACAGCAACCCCCTCTAACGCACACTTCCTAGGCCCGCTGAGAAAGCTAGGAAGTCTAGAATTGAGAGACGAGCCATGAGGACAGGCTCAGGAGATCTCATGTTTATAAAAAGAGTTAGAACGCCCGAGCCACAATTCTCAATATCCAGGCTGCAGAAAATGAAACAGACGATAAATGTGCCATGCTGAGAGTCCGTGAAGATCAAGTCTGTCTAAACTCATATCCTGATCCATAAAAGGATTTACCAACAGAAGATGAAGATGAGCGTACACCCAGTGAAGCAGAATAACTTCACCTTCCAACCGAAAACAACACCTACTGCCCAAGCTGTAGAGAAACACTCCCATCCTCATACTGACCAAAAGGAACCTCAGTGGCATTCCAGAAGAATAATTAGCAGCTCCAGACAGGCAGCCTGACCATGCTCAAGAGCAGAAGAATGTCCAAGGACAGAGGTGCCCCTGAAGACCAGACATCAGGATCTGAGGAAGGAAGCCAGCGAGCCCCCCCCCAAACCGACCGCCTAGAAAGGTCAGTGGACATGAGCAAGTCCAGTAAAGACCGAGTCATGTCTCGAAAAGAGAAATCACACTGAGCCATCAAATCACTCATAGCGGTGCATTAGGATCATACTAATAAATGTAGTCCTGAGATACTGGGAACCACTGACACTAAAACGACAGCTGAAGCAGCCGAAGGGAAAGCGAGCCGAAGCTCCTAGTGAGTCAGTAATCTGGATATATCTCCTGGCAGCGCAACAATTGTCAAACGTTCACAGATTCTAAAATGCCTGTGAATTTCAGGGTATGCGCCAAATCCAAAAGCGCCACTCCAAGGGAGGCAGGCCAACCTAGTGCCGAGTCCAAGTCCAACGAGACTATGAAGATCCTCTTCCAGGATGCGAGCAGAAATGTGTGACCCCGAGAACTAAGCCGCAGAATGGGATGCAGCCTGCTAATCTCATGGCCTTATGTGTGGCAAAGGCACTTCTTTATATAATTGGTATGCATCAAATGGCTTTTGTTGCTCAGAGGCACTCTTCCAATAATACTAGATAGGCTTTTCACATGTTATATCTAACAAAGGACTTACATGACCCGTCCTTCTCTGTGTCCTTAGATGCAGAGAAGGCTCTTGATCGGTTAGAATGGGCCTGCCCAATGCCCCAGTCTTGGCCCCCCATACATTCAGTGGTACCCCAAGAACTACAAGCACCGTCCTGAAGACCACAACCCCGTGCAAGGAAAACAGCAAACAGAGAGACTCCAAGAATTAACTGGAACCTGAGGAGAATGCAAAAGGAACCAACCTCACCTCTCCCTGATCCGGTAGCATAGTGACTACTCCCTCAAGTGAAAGCTGTATGAGGCCATGGGAGAAGTCAAGACCCCTTCAGAATGAAGCGCAAGAGGCCAGTAAACAGCAGTACGATCACTGCAGGAACAGGAAGAAGAAATTAAATTATCTTAGAAAAATATTCAAGGTTCGTAAAGTAATCCATGAAAACAGGATTAACTCTATGCAACGGGAGCGACAAGCCGGATGCCCATAGAGGGAATACGCAAGAGATGCAATCAAGATGCTGCATCTACCGCCCTCAGAACAACCATAGCAATTTAACAGGAATTAGACAAATGCGTTGTGACCTGCCCATATGACCGAATCCTGTCCGTGAGACAGCTGAAAGAGCTGCCAGCGGGCGTGTAGTTCAAAGTGGCCCAGGGAAGGCCAACGATGGGACATCCTGGACGTAGTCCTAGGAACGCTCTACAGAAAAAGAGAGGTATGCTCGAAGGAAATCGGAAATGGCGTCCCCAGACACAGTCAGGGCAGTATCAATGTAAAAAATTGCCAAATTACACAGTGTCACCCATGGGAGACTTCGAGAGATAGTCAAAGCGAAAAATCTGGACACTCTCCTGCGCCTGAACCCAACACAGTGTGACACGGCTTCATCCAACTCAGTACGGAGGGCAGCCGAAATCGGGAGAAGTATAGAGTCAAACCGCAAGCAAACGGGGCTGCAGAGAGTCCCCTAGGGTATAACGCAAGCGCGGCAAAACTTCGTAAGGTGTTGAACATATTCCAATTCCATATAAATGGATTTAACAGCTTTTTCTGGTTAATTAACAAGTCCCGATGCACCCGAAGCTGCAATGGGAACTGAACTCATACCCTCAGGGAGACGAGGCAGCTGCTCTAACCGGAAAAGCCACAACTCAGATATAAAGCAGTGTCATAGCACGCTTGGTATTAGTAGCTCTCATATGGTGGTGAACAGACTATGGCTGTGCTAGAGTTGTCTTTTTTTTTTTTTTTTTTTTTTTTTTTTTTTTAGGGGATAGGATTTGATAACCATCTTTCTGTGGTTGCAATTACAGCAGTTTACATATTATATACAGTTATGTATTTTGTACCTGGGGCAATGGAGAGTAAAGTGACTTGCCCAGAGTCAAAGGAAGCTGCAGCTAGCATTGAACTTGGCTCCTATGGCTCTCAGGTTGCTGTACTAACCATTAGGCTATGAGCCTGTTCTACAAATCAGAGCCCCCACACTGGGCCCCCCCAAAAAAACATGCAGGCCGGTAAAACCGCCCGCAACTACCGCCGCAGCGTAGCGACGGATGAGCCCAACTCAGCCGGCTCCCAGAGAACTACTGAACGCCGCGGCGCCCTCCCCCCCCCAGTGCAGGAGAGTCAGTCATTGCTCAGAAAAGACCACGGCTCTCAGTCGAAGAAGCAAACACCGCCGCGGCAAGCGGAAAACTGAAGCCACCATGTGACTTGCTCCACCGGCCAGACAACAACGTTCGCCCGTTTTGCCGGCCTCTTGCGACTGGGAGGGAAACCCCGAGAGCCAAGGAAGGCGAAGAGAGAAACCACAAAAAAAACCGCCGAAACAGACCACGAGAACGCCTCAGTGCGTCTGCCAGCATCGGAGCACCCATGTAATCTAACAGTCCATGGAAAAGGCCCGGGCTTTCAACCCTTTAGAACCCTGACCACAGCCGCGGCCCCTGCCGATCGACGGGTAGCCTCAGCAAACCATGGTGTATATGCGAGGGCACTCCCCCCCCCCGCCCACACAGGAACACCATGCGTCTCCTGTGTGCGGGAAGGCAGCAGCTACTCCAACTGAGCCCAACGCAGGGGTTCAGTGCACTCAAACATAGGCAAAAAACCAAGAGATGAGCCGCACCAACGAACCACTCACCAAAGCTCAGCGGCTGTAAATAAAGGAGACAACCAACAACCAGAAATTATACCCTGCCATTGCCATACTCACAACCCAGCAGACAAGGTTGCCAGACCTCGGCAGGAACAGCTTGAGCACCCCTGAGAGTACTGAAGCATGGAAAGCCACCGCAGTCTCTTTTCTTGTGTTTGTTTTTTTTTTTTTTAAGGAAAGAAGAAAAAACGAGAGACCCAGATAGACCCTCTATCAGAGGAGGGAGGGTGAGGCAGGGACAAGGGAGGGCCCAAGTGTAACCTCTAAAGCCGGCACCGTACAGCCGGACACCCCTGTCTCACTGAAGAGAAAAAATCTCAACAGGAGAAATAGAATCAATTGTGAGTTCACTGAAGAGAAACCTCAACAGGAGAATTCGAAATTCCAGCCACAGCCAGAATCCAGGAGCTATTGGAATAGCTCCAACCCCTGCTGGGAGATAGAGCAAACTGAATGGACAGGAGGAATACCAGGCTATAAAGCCAACTGTTAATCAGTTTCTCTATCTCCACCTGCTGGTCGATGTGAGCTATTCCCACTTGTCTCTGGATTCATCTGCTGCTTTGCTAAGGAATGCATAATTAGCTTCTGGAATTTGTTGCTGGAGGATGTGGTATAGTTAGGGTTAAAAAAAAAAAAAAAGGTTTGGACAAATTCCTGAAGAAAAGGTCCTTAAAACATTATTAAGATAGCGTTTGGGGGAAAACCATTGCTTATTCCTGTGGGTAAGCAGCAATAGAACCTGTTTTGGGATCCTGACAGGTACTTAGCCTTGAACTATTGAGAACAGGGTATTTATTACTGGGCTTAATGGGCCTTTACTCTGAACCACCATGGCAATTCTTACTTTCTTTAAGTAGGGGGGGACACTGAAAAGTTTTCAGCCCAGCCAATAAAGCTGGAGCAGTCTCCATCGAGGACTATACACTTAGGCCTAGATCAGGGGTAGGGAACTCCAGTCCTCGAGAGCCATATTCCAGTTGGATTTTTAGGATTTCCCCAATGAATATGCATTGAAAGCAGTGCATGCAAATAGATCTCATGCATATTCATTGGGGAAATCCTGAAAATCCGACTGGAATACAGCTCTCGAGGACCGGAGTTCCCTACCCCTGGCCTAGATTCATTAAACTCACCGATCTGGGCAATCCATGGCCGTGTCATGCCGGGCGACCAATTCACGAAACAGTCCCCATGTAAATTATCTGATCGGACGCACACGCCCCATGGATCGCTGCAAAGCGATCACAACGCATGCACAGACCATCCAGGTTGGCTCTAGATGCGATTTGCGCATGCGTTTGGTCTACGAGGTCATAACAAAGGGGGAGGGGTGGCTACAGTAATCGCTGGCCCAAAGGAATTTAAAAAAAAAGTTTCTAATTTTTAAATGCTTTCAGAGAATGAGCAGTGTGTGCGAGAGGCTATGTTTTGGGTAGAGTGGGTGCAAAGAGCAGCGGGGAATCATTGGTGTGTTGGGACATAGTGAATATGTTACTGTGTTTATGAGGTATAGTGATGTTTTGGTTGTTTTAGAGCAGTGGTTCCCAAACCTGTACTGGAGGACCCCCAGGCCAGTCGGGTTTTCAGGCTAGCCCTAATGAATATGCATGAGAGAGATTTGCATAGAATGTAAGCGATAGGCATGCATATCTGCTCCATGCATATTCATTAGGGCTATCCTGAAAACCCGACTGGTCTGGGGGTCCTCCAGGACAGGTTTGGGAACCACTGTTTTAGAGGGTTATTGGGGTATTAGATGTATGAGGGACAGAACACCCCATAGTGTGGTCCCGCTTTGAACCTGCCATAGTGCAGTCCCGCTTTAAACCCGCAAGTTAAAACCACGAGCTTGCAGAGAGGCAGGGCGGCAGAGAGCAGGGCACTTTTTGCACAAGGGAGATGTTTTATTTTTTATACTGGGATTTCAGGGCGACAGCAAGCAGGACAGTCGGCAAGGACGTGAGCGACTGGTCCTCAGCAATCACTTTTTTTTTTTTTGGATCGACAAGTCCCGTCGGCGTTCCTTCTTCTATTTAGTGAATTGCTGCCTTCCTACTTAATGCAGGCAATTTCCCCTCATTTGCATGTGCGGATCAGATCGGAGATTGATCGCACAGCTGTTTAGTGAACCGGGTCGGGAAACCATCGCAAAACCAACGGTGTATGAATGGTAAGTTTAGTGAATCTAGGCCAGGGGTGTCAAAGTCCCTCCTCGAGGGCCGCAATCCAGTCAGGTTTTCAGGATTTCCCCAATGAATATGCATGAGATCTATTTGCATGCACTGCTTTCCTTATATGCATATTCATTGGGGAAATCCTGAAAACCCGACTGGATTGCGGCCCTCGAGGAGGGAATTTGACACCCTTGATCTAGGCCTTAGTCCAGTGATTTTCCACTTTTTTCATTCCATCGGAAAAACATGGAAAATTGCTGGACTAAATGTATAGCCCTCAATAGAGACTGCCCCAACTTTATTGGTCGGGCTGAGAACTTTCCAGGGGCCCCTGGTATCAGAAGAAAACAACATCCATGAAGAGGTGAACCGAATAAATCAACCACTGGGAGTGGACTTCCTCATACTGTAAGTGTGATAAGGGAAGGGATGGTGAGTTTAGTGGTTCATAGACAACCCCGCGAAAGACAAAGGCGCGTGCCAACAACTGAGCGCAAGACGGAAGCGTGCGCTGAAGAAAATTTCAGTTTTTAGGGGATCCGATGGGGGGTTTTGTTGGGGAGCCCCCCCCCCAGTTTACTTAATAGAGATCGCGCCGGCGTTATGGGGGGTTTGGGGGGTCGTAACCGTCCACATTTTACTGTAAACTTAACTTTTTCCCTAAAAACAGGGAAAAAGTGATGTTTTCAGTAAAATGTGGGGGGTTACAACCCCCCAAACCCCCCCCAACGCCCCCACAACGCAGCGCGATCTCTATTAAGTAAAGTGGAGGGGTTCCCCCCCACGCCTCCCCGTCGGAGCCCTAAAAACAGTAATTTTGTGCGGCGCGCACCCCCACACTGCGCTCAATTGTCTGGGCGCGCCTTTGTCCCGGCGCGCTTTTGACCTGACACCGAGTTTAGCTCATACTTTTTTAAATATTAGCTTAAGGTCAGTTTCATTCTGGCACAGTATTTTTTTTCCCCTGTTCCCAGTTTACTGTCTAACCCCCTCCTTATACAAAAGTGCGCAAGAGGTTTTTTAGCACCAGCTGGTGCGCTCAATGCTCTGCGTTGCTCCGCCGCTCATAGGAACTCTATGACCCATCAGAGCAGTGCAGAGCATTCAGCATGCCAGCCAGCACTAAAAAAACCTCTTGTGTATTGTTGTAAAGGGGGCAGGGGTAAATTTGTATCTGAGGGACTGGAGAGTTACTTGACTTGCCCAAAGGAGTGGTGTGAAGGCTGTCTAGCCATTAGGCTAAAATCTGTTGACATGACATCCACCTGAAAGCACTGCAGCAAACACTGCAGATAGTATGGCTGAGCTCTGACAATGTGGTCATAAGCACTGACAGTCAAACTTACTGGCAATTCATTTGATAAACTTTGGCATGGGAGGTCTGCAGGTGCCAGTGAAAGGGCAGCATCAGCACATAGTGAAAGGGGAAGCCACAGATGGTTGGGATGTCCATTTTCTTTTGATTGAGTTTTTGTTTTTATCATGTGCACCAAATAATGTGCTAAAGTGTAAATTTTATTTTATTTTTTTTTAATGGGATTTTTGTGTGTGCGTTTTAGTGGTTGCTATTTGACATTCGTGAAACAAACCAAAAGAATGATCCAACAAATCTGCAGTGAGGAGTCAAATGACGACAACGAGGAAAAAGCACTGCAGATGTGATGCACAAGGTACAAAATCTTTAGTGGGGAAGATATAATGAAGCAATCCAAATGATGGCTCTCATGTATGAAGACACAGGACCAGACAGAGTTGTAGCAGGACAGGAGCTCTACGTTGTCAGTTATTCACGGATTACCCATGTTATTTGTTTTTCAATAAAGTTCTCTATATCCCGGACCCCTACGGAAGGAGTGTTTTCTGAAACGTGGACCATGTCGGGTCCTGTGTCTTCATACATGAGAACCATTATTTGGATTGCTACATTGTATTTTCTCCACTAAAGATTTTGTACCTTGTGCATCGCATCTGCAGTGCTTTTTCCTCGTTTTCCTGGTTTGACATTCATGCACATAGCCCAAGCTAAAACAGAGCAAAGCAAAATATATTTCTTTCAGATGAGGATTGTTGACGCCTCCTTGCTAGCTCTTCTTCTATCCAGCTGCAGGAACAGCTGGAGGGAGCTGCTGTAGTCTAGAAGCTGCCAATGAGGAAGGCAGGTGCAGCAGACTGACACTGCCAAAGGAAGTTAGAGTCAGATAACTTTATTGGCATGACAATTTGACCTATGTTGCAGCAGTTAAGGTACAAAAAGACTGAGGTACTGGGAGAGGAAAGGAAGGGTTGAAAAGAATGGAAAGGGGTCACTAGTTAGGAGAGAATGCTGCTCTGAAACACTGAAAGAGGCAGAAAGGAACTGGGTGATGGGGATAGGGACTAATAGTGGAGCTGTGAACGGAGGATTAGAAACAGGTTGCAAGGGTGAATGGGATTCAGGAAGAGAGCCTGGGCTTTGAGGGGAAGGCTGTTATCAAAAGGAGACGATCTGAAAGAGAGAAAGAAGAGCGGGCAGAGGGGACACAAGCTGCAGACAGAAAGAGGTAAAGAGTAACTGTGTGGAACTGGGAAAAAGCGGCTTGGTGGAGAGAACAGACATGAAGGTGAGTAAGGCTAGAAGAAAGTGAGATGAAAGAAGCTGAAGAGAGAAACCATGAAGTTTTGTCCCTGCCCCATCCCCACAAGCTCTGTCTTTGTCTGTACAAGCCTCAAACACTTTAAAATCATAAGTGTTCAAGGTTTATGCCGAGCTCTATCCTTATACAGAAGATGCGGTATACAAGCTTAAGATTTAGTTTAGTTTAGTCTTAGGTGCCACTTTGGTCCATACAATGTAAGACTTAAAAACCTAGTCTACATTACAGATGCCTAAGTTTTAAATTATTAAGACATGGGGGAAGCCACTGCTTGCCCTGGATCGGTAGTATGGAATGTTGTTACTCTTTGGGTTTTGGCCAGGTACTAGTGACCTGGATTAGCCACCGTGAGAACAGGCTACTGGGCTTCATGGACCATTGGTCTGACCCAGTAAGGCTTGATTCTATGATTGATAAGAGATAGACACCTATATTATAGGCACCAATCATTTTAGATGCCATTTACAGAATTTCCTCCCGATTGCTTTTGGTATGGGCCCTAAAGTGATGAACTGGATTAAAAGCTGGTTAAATGGAAGGGGACAAAGGGTAGTGATAAATGGAGTCTGATTAGTGGTCTTTGTCATAAATTGTATGGGGACAGACTTAGGGATCTTAATATGTATAAGAATGGCCTTACTGGGTCAGACCAATGGTCCATCAAGCCCAGTAACCCTAGTACCTGGCCATAAGCCAAGGAGTAGCAACATTCCATGTTACCAATCCAGGGCAAGCAGTGGCTTCCCCCATGTCTTTCTCAATAAGATTAGACTTAATCTCCAGGAAATTATCCAAACCTTTCTTAAAACCAGCTATGCTATCCACTCTAACCACAAACTCTGGCAATGCATTCTACTCCCCTCAGCCATCTGTTTTCCAAGCTGAAGAGCCCTAACCTTTTTAGTCTTTCCTCATACAAGAGGAGTTCCATCCCCTTTAGCATCTTGGTCGCTCTTCTTAGGAGAGGAGGAGATGATGGATGCTGTGGATGGGCAGACCCAATGGGCTGTTTGGCCTTTATCTACTGTTATGCTTCTAGATATTATTTATGTATTCAGTTTTCGATATTGTTGTCCCAGGGGAGCAGAGAATGGGTTACATGAATGTATGCAGGTACTCAAGCATTTTCCCTGTCTGTCCCAGAAGGCTCACAATCTATCTAATGTACCTGGGGCAATAGGGGGATAAAGTGACTTGTCCAGAGTCACAAAGATCAGTGTGGGTTTGAACCCAGAACCTTAGGGTGCTAAGGATACACCACACACTCCCCCACCCTGCTATCCAGGTAATGCTTTTCTTTACACAACTATGGAATTTTATACTGTCATGTTTTGTTATGTATGACTTTTGGTTATTCAATTAAATTATTTTTAGCTTGCCTAGCCCCAATACAAGGTGGGATACAATAAAACATAACAGCATAAAAACGTACTTCTATACCACAATACTGTTAAGTTCAATGCCGAATGATGCATGTAGACCTAAAATTGTTCACAAGTATTTCTATCCTTCCTTCTCACAATCTGTAAATGATCGCAAAGAAAAGGTTGGGTTATCAAATTTTTGTACCTTTCGAATAGAATATACTGGAAGAAATTCAGGGGACAGAGAGCTAACCTCCTCGAGTCTACCATACAACAGATAAAATATCAAAATCATTAAAAAAATACATTGTGCCAAATAGCTTAAAATTGAATCAAGCAACAATGGTGCTATAAAATCAGAGCCATGCAAAGTTGCCATGCATCAGATACATCAAATAATACTGTGCATTGAAATAGCAAATACAAAAAAAAAAAAAAAAATCTATCATGATATTCTTATTTTGTGAACTGAAAAAAAAAAAAAAAAAAACCAGTTCATGGAATTCAGTTTCTTTCATCCTTTCACTTTAGAATTAAAAAAAAAAAAAAATGAAAAATGGATTCCTACCTAATTTTAAGTATAGCAAGAGTATAGAATGTGTGTTTGAACTTGATGAAGGCAGGTACATAACACAAATCATAACTTACTCAACAACTTATGGTGCATGATGAATCCAGCTTTTAAGAGTGCCTCTCTCATACACAGCTTGCTTTCATACTTTCTAACAGTAATGATATGTGTTTTTTCTTTTGCTTTCTCAAGAAGGAAATGTTCTTCAGAATAAATGATATTTACTTGTTCATATGGCAAGGGCTTTAAGAAAAGATTTGCTAAGTAGAATTTGCAGTGTCTCTGGATTTGTATATAAGTCCACGCAAAGATGGGGTGCCAGGTGTTCAAGGAGTGTCAGGATGGGGTGCCAGGAGTTCGGGGAGTGCTGCAGTTTGGAGTGGGGTGTCGGAGTTTGATGGAGCCTGGCAGCAGGAAGGAGTGGGCATCCCTCCTGCCGATTGTGCTGAGGACAGGTACAGGGGTCTCTGTGTAGCGGACTGTGGGATCGGTGAGTATGAGGGGGGGGGGGAGAGAGGAATTGGATTTTCCTGCTGGTTCAGCTGATCCTAGCAGGGGAATCCCCCATCAGCTGAGCTGGCAGGACTCACCAAAACCGGCTCAGCTGATCAGGATTCCCCTGCCACAATCAGACAACGTTGTTGGGTATATCTACAAAACTTGCTTTTGTGCATTTTTCATGTGGACGTTTTTATTTTTGAAAATGGCCAAAAAAGTTAAGACATCCTTATGACCAAAATGTCTACATAGGAGATTTTCAAAAATAAAAGATAGACGTCTGGCTGTTTTGAAAATGGACATTTTCTGTACTGGATTTCAGGACATTTTTTCCAAAATACATAGTAGATGATGGCAGATAAAGACCTGAATGGTCCATCCAGTCTGCCCAACCTGATTCAATTTAAATTTTTTTAATTTTTTCTTCTTAGCTATTTCTGGGCAAGAATCCAAAGCTCTACCCGGTACTGTGCTTGGGTTCCAACTGCCGAAATCTCCGTTAAAACCTACTCCATTACATCTAAACCCTCCCAGCCATTAAAGCCCTCTCCGGCCCATCCTGCCCCAAACGGCCATATACAGACCATGCAAGTCTGCCCAGTACTGGCCTTAGTTCAATATTTAATATTATTTTCTGATTCTAGATTCTCTGTGTTCATCCCACGCTTCTTTGAACTCCGTCACCGTTTTCTTCTCCACCACCTCTCTCGGGAGCGCATTCCAGGCATCCACCACCCTCTCCGTAAAGTAGAATTTCCTAACATTGCTTTTGAATCTACCACCCCTCAACCTCCAATTATGTCCTCTGGTCTTACCATTTTCCTTTCTCTGGAAAAGATTTTGTTCTACATTAATACCCTTCAAGTATTTGAACGTCTGAATCATATCTCCCCTGTCCCTCCTTTCCTCTAGGGTATACATATTCAGGGCTTCTATTGAAAATGCCCCTCTGTGTTTTTGAATGTACTTTTGGAGGGGGAGGTTTTTTTTGCCGGCGATTACAACTAAAGCAAAGAATGGTTCACCAGTGTGGTGGATAGCTCCTTGTCTGAGGTTTTTCCTACCCCTTTTATAATGGTATAGCACTGATCACTGCGAGTGGGTTTGTAATATTTATAGTAATATTTGTGCCAGTCATGGAACACCAGTTGTTACGACCCGCGAGTATTGCAAGGTGGCCAGAACAATTAAGGCTCCTTTTACTAAGGTGCGCTAGCGCTTTTAGCGCACGCTACATTGCTGCTCACGCTAACCCCGCGTTATGCACCAAAAACTAACGCCAGCTCAATGGAGGCATTAGCGTCTAGCGCGCGTGGCATTGCAGTGCGCGCTACACGTGCACTAAAACTGCTAGCACAGCTTAGTAAAAGGAGTCCTTAGTTTAACTACCCGAGAAGAGGTAATTGTGCATTTCTGTGGGAAGGAAACAAGGGCCCATCTTAAAAAGTGAAATTGCGTTTGAAAACGCTACACAAGCTAAGCAAAACCTATTGGTGGATTGGGACGGCGATATCACATTGCACTGCCATAGCTATAAAGGGACCCTTTTACTGAAGTGTGCTAAAGTCTAAGTGCATGCTGATGTTTGGCTCAATCGCTTCTTATAAATTCTTAAAGGCATCTGAAATCTAGAATGAACTCAGGGAAATCCCCTTCCCCCCTCTCCCATGTATAGAAAATGACATTACTCAACCATTAATATAGGGAATATATGAAAATTGTAATTATAAGTCCTGCACCCACCAACTATAGGATACGTGAATTTGCTTTTACAGCGGTGATGGTTTGAAACACCGAGAAGTGTGGTGATGCTGATGGCTATCATCTGGGTCCCGAGTTTCCTCCAAGAACAGGCGACATCTCTGGCAAGGTAATCTCCACCGCTGCCGCACATGATGCGAGATCCTCAGAGGTAGACCCTTCGGAATGGGGGAGGAGTGAAGATGGTGTCGGGTACCCTGCGGGAACGGGCTCCCAAACCGACCGTTGGTCTGAGCGTCGGACTGCAGCTCTCCTCTGTCGGCTCTCCCCTGCTGGAATGGGGGAGGAGTGAAGATGGTGTCGGGTACCCTGCGGGAACGGGCTCCCAAACCGACCGTTGGTCTGAGCGTCGGACTGCAGCTCTCCTCTGTCGGCTCTCCCCTGCTGGAATGGGGGAGAAGTGAAGATGGTGTCGGGTACCCTGCGGGAACGGGCTCCCAAACCGACCGTTGGTCTGAGCGTCGGACTGCAGCTCTCCTCTGTCGGCTCTCCCCTGCTGGAATGGGGAGGAGTGAAGATGGTGTTGGGTACCCTGCGGGAACGGGCTCCCAAACCGACCGTTGGTCTGAGCGTCGGACTGCAGCTCTCCTCTGTCGGCTCTCCCCTGCTGGAATGGGGGAGGAGTGAAGATGGTGTCGGGTACCCTGCGGGAATGGGCTCCCAAACCGACCGTTGGTCTGAGCGTCGGACTGCAGCTCTCCTCTGTCGGCTCTCCCCTGCCGGAATGGGGGAGAAGTGAAGATGGTGTCGGGTACCCTGCGGGAATGGGCTCCCAAACCGACCGTTGGTCTGAGCGTCGGACTGCAGCTCTCCTCTGTCGGCTCTCCCCTGCCGGAATGGGGGAGAAGTGAAGATGGTGTCGGGTGCCCTGCGGGAACGGGCTCCCGATCTGGCCACTAGTGAAACTGGCAGTTATCTTATTTATTTAGTTTTTATTTATTGTATCTTTAATGCATCATTTTTGTAAACCGCTTAGAAACCTCACGGTTATTAGTGGTATATAAGAATTAAATTAAATTAAATTAAAATTCATCATATCGCTTGCTTCCAATATATGTGAGAGTCTTAAGGTTCTGAGCACTTCTTTCACTCCCCCCCCTCCCTTTTACAAAACGCAGTTTTTAGCGCCAGCTGTGGCGTTAACAGCTCTGATGCTCATAGGAACTCTATGCTATACCATCGTGGCCAGCACTAAAAAACACTTTATGGTTTTGTATTTGTTTGGAGTGATTTTGTGGGGCTTTGTATTACTTCACAGTATGCCCGATACTGGATTTGGGATTTAGATTTCGTTCGTGCCTGTTTCAGTTGTAGCTCAGTGAGAGTTTTATCAAGATACAGTAGATATTTTTCTTGTCCCCGGAGGGCTTACAGATCTGTGCTATAGTACTTGTATATATTTCCAGAATACTGCAAACATTGTTCTGTTTAATGTGTTATGTTTTCATTTTTTGGGCACCTAATTCCTGGATAGTATTCGGTGAACACAGAGTTCAGTGTATTAAAGAGGTTCTGGGGAGACAGCTGATAAGCTGCACCACACTAGAGCCACACAGTGAAGGATTCCTTCTTTGCAGTCTTCAAAAGTGTTTCTCTATCCTTGTACTGTTAACATAGGTGTTGCCTCCCCCTACTGAAAGGGTTTTAACTTGTTCCATTCTGTTCTACTCCACCCCAGCTCCGCCCATACTCTGATACTAGACCCACACCATAACCTCATCTAACCCCTTCTACTTTAGCTTCCCCAAACTGCTCAGTCACTGACCACCTATGGTAGGGAGAAGATGCCTGGCCGGTTGAAGAGGCCCGCCCTCTTATAGAGCATAGGGCAGCAGTCCAATAGGACCCGCTTTCTGCTGAGGGGAGGGCGACCCAGGAGCACTCGATCTGTGCTGCTGAGGAGGCATTATTTTTGGCTGAAACTCAGTGGCAAATGTTGGCTGTTGGTTCAATTTTGATCGAGACCGAGAATACTGGTTTTGGTTGCCCTCTACTCTACTTCCTTCTCCATTTATCTTCCTTCTGTCCTGTAAACCACCTAGATATGCTTTTCTGTGGTAGAATATCAAAACTTGAACCATTTTTCAGATCTAGAAATGCGAGTGCCAGCAATTACGCAGTTAAATCGTATTTTTAAACTTTTTCTTCATTTTGGAGCAGGCAGTGGTGAAGTGAAGGAGGTTGGCATCTGGGGCAGTGGTGCCCAGCATCTCTGTACTGTGCAGGCCCAACTCTTCCCCGCCGCTTGAACGCCACCCCCCCAACCTCTTGAAATGTTTGCCAGCATAAGCAGCATCTTTCACATGCTGCTTGTGCTGGCCTTGGCTACGTGGACGATGTTGTTGAGAGCGTTTTGGCTACCTGGATCACGAGATAATTTTCCAAGGGCTACTGATGGTGCACATCTATCAAAGAAGGGAAGAAGTGTCTTCTTGGCTAATCTACTGAAGAGGGTTTTAAACTAGAAGTTCTAGCCACCACCAGAGTCTCTAGGCAGGATTCAACAATGCCCCTAGTGGCCACAACATAAAACAATCCGGGCGTGTGACTCAGAAAGGAGTCAACCCTGCAGGGAATGAAATACCATATAAAAGAAACCCCACAAACTTCCAACAGCAATAATTCTCCAAAAAGAATAGTTTTAATAGTCAGAATGTGCCAAGTCAAAATGAAATGTAATTTCCAAAAAACAAAAAAACTTCAGGGGAAAATCCTGTGTAGTGCTCAGGATTTCTCCACACAATTCATTTAACTCCTACTGTATTTTGTCACCCCAAACAGTTTCTTCTCCACAAAGTTCTTTACCCTAGCATGTACACTGCAGGTTTCAGGTAAGTCCAGCTCCTTAGCTGTAACAGTCCCAGCGTTCAAACAATCCAAATATGAAAGCCTCCAGCTATTACAGCACTGCTGGGGTCAGGAGAAGTGCCTCAAGTTTGCATTAAAAAAAGCACAAAAACAGCTTTCCAAAATCCCACTAAAGGCACTCCCAGCTTCCTATAAGCATGAGCTGAGAACAAAAACAGCAAACAAAAATCCACAGTTCTGGCATTCCATGAAAAAGGCAAACAAACATATCCTCAGCAAAAATAGGAAAAAGCAAAAACTCACAGTGCTCCAATCAATCACAGTTCTCCAGGCAGTCCTTGCAAATGGCAGCCAAACCCACCTCCATCAGTTCAGGTGGTGCAAATAATTCTTCAGAAACCAGCTCTCCCTGAAGCTCCATTGGCAACTCTTGGTCTGCTGCTGCAAACTCTGGACTGGACCCAGATTCCTCTACTTCCATCAGGTCTAAGGCATTACCTTCACTTGAGCCTGCAACCTCTTCCTGAGGGAGAGACCTGTGCTACCTCCCTAACAGCCTCAGTCAAATTCACATGGTTTTCATGTGGGGAGCCACCCTACCCTGGCTGACCTGGATCTCCCCTGGGTCTCTCTTTGGCTCCCCCAGTGGCTATTAGGGAGAATGCCTGCCTTCCTAGAAACAGAACTAGATTTAAAACCTGTGTTGCTAGATAAGTTTACAGTAGGGCCGTGACTAGGGAGGGTTTCCATCTCCACCCAATCAGGGTCCAACCAGTCACCAGGCCGTTCTCTCTGGCCCTGTGGTTTAGCCTGTGAAACTCGCTTTCTGACTTTACTCCCACCTTTTTTTTTTTTTTTTTAATAATTTTTATTGATAAAGCAGCCAACAGCAAGACAAGAAACAGAAACTACATCCAGTGGCGTACCTAGCATATGTGACACCCTGGGCCCATCATTTTTTGACCCCCCCCCCCCCCATCTACATGAAAAATATGATTTTTAGTAACAATCCACACCGAGTGTACCTAGGAAAAGGCAGCATCTTAAACACTGCAGTGAGCACTAGAACACCAACACATACATTGTAAAACTAAACAAGTCAGATCCCGCACAGTCAATTGATCCTGCAGTCAATGCCAACTGAAAACTATGTCCTTTTCATACATACAGAACAGAGATACACCCTTGCCCAATATGGAATAATCACAAACTAAAAATAGAAATATGTAGACAAAAGTTAAACTGAACCGTCAAAAAACCAGACTCTGCATACAATGCAACACCACAACACCATAAAACAGTAACATATGTCCCCTAATACTGTGAAAAATATAAAGACAGTAGATATAAATTTGAAAAAACTGATACATAACAATCACCACTTTACAAATTAACAAATAAAAATAAAACAAATAATGAGAAACAAGAAAATACCATTTTATTGGACTAATCCATTTTTCAATTAGCTTTCAGAAGCCAAATCTTTCTTCAGAACAGTACAGTATACTGCTGTTATGGTATCCTTCCTGAATTGAAGAAAAGGGTTTAGTCCAAAAAATTGCCCTATTTCCATTTCCTATTTATAAACTTTTATCAATAGTTACAATACTACTTGATTCTAAGTAAAACAACAAAAAAATCTTTCTACCTTTTGTCGTTTCTGCTTTAATCATCTTCTCTTTGCTCTCTTCTTTCTATACAGGGTTTGTCCTCTCTAACTTCCATGCAACATCTGCCCTCTCTTTGCCTCTTCCACCCAGCTTCTGCCCTCTCTCTCTACCCCTTCCATCTACTGCCCACACTCTCTCTGCCCCTTCCATCTACTGCCCACCCTCTCTCTCTTCCATATGGCATCCTCCCTCTTTCTATGTCCCTTCAATAAACTGTATATCCTATGTTCCTTCTCTCCTTTGCACATAATTCATTTCAGCTTCACCCCCTCTCCATTTTTCTGTCTCCACCCCTCCCCTATGCTTTGGCATACCATGGTCTGGTATCTCTATCTCTTTCCTGTCCCTCCCCCATGCCATGGCATCTCTTCCTCCCCCTCCATGGTCTGGTATCTCCTTTCCTTTTTTCCTTTCCCTCCCTCCCATGGACTTGGCATCTCTGGTTCCACTCCCTTGTCTTCCTTCTCCCTCCTTCCCTCTCTCTCCCCAATTGGGTGCTGCAGCAGCAGCATTTCTCTCCCCCTTGCCTGTGCAGCATTTCTCCCTCCCCCTTGCCTGTGCAGCATTTCTCCCCCCTTGCCTGTGCAGCATTTCTACTCTCCCACCTTCCCTGTGCAGCAACAACATTTCTCTTCCCTGCCCAGCATTTCTAGCTGGCTCACCTGCTCAAAGCCGCGGGCGTCTACACCTTATGCGATCCGCAGCTGTGTTGGAAGCCTTCTCTCTGACATCATGACGTCAGAGAGAATGCTTCCGACGCAGTCACGGATCGCACAAGGAGCCAATGCCTGCGGCTTTGAGCAGGGGAGCCAGCCAGAAGCTGAACAACCACCGGAGTGAGCACCGCGGACACCCCTGTTTACTGCCGCTGCTGCTGGTTAAGGAAAGCAGCAGCGGCAGAATAGGGAGGGTGGCCAGCTGTGCACCCCCTTGGGGCACAGCTGGGGGTGGCCGCCCCCACCCCCCTTGGTATGCCACTGACTACATCGACGTAGTGGTCAATAAACAAGAGGTCCAGATCAATACAGCATGCCTATGAGGGCTCCTGCGGAAACCTCCAGAAACAGAAACAGCAAAAGAAACAGAGATGAAAGGGCAAACATGTACAGTCCCAGAAGAAAGTATGTCAACATAGCCCAGATCTATGCCACTTCCCTGGGACCATGGCAGGCACTGGTTACAAAGTGATGGGGTAGGGTGATCAAAGCCCCCAGGTGAGTATAAGCCCTCAGGTAAGAAAATCACTGAATACCTCTACACGGATTGGAAAAGGGAGCAATGTCGGGAAAGCAGTATATACTAATGCTCGAAGTATGGGAAACAAGATTCTGGATCTAGAAGCTGTGATGGAAGAAGATGAGTTAGATACAGTGGCGATCATGGAGACATGGTTCACAGAGAAGAATGACTGGAATGTAGTTATACCAAGCTATAATCTGTTCAGGAAAATCAGGGTAAGAAGAAAAGGAGGGGAGTAGCGTTATATGTTAAAGATCGTGTTAAAGCCACACAATTGCAGGATCTGCAGGGCAAGGAAGAGGCACTGTGGATCAATTTGGAAGAGGGAATGGTGAATATATTTACATTGGTGTGATATACAATCCTCCTTCACAGATGGAAGAAGTGGACAGAGATTTACTAGTAGACATTCAGAATGTATCTAAAAAAGGGTAAGTTTTACTAATAGGTGATTTTAACATGTTGGATGTTGATTGGGGTATCCCTATTGTGGAGTCTTCTAGAAGTAGGGAGATCCTGTTCCAGCAGTTGAGAATGGAACACAGGCGGGATGGGGTCATACTGGATTTAGCGCTTACAAATGGGAAAAGTGTTTCTGATGTTACAGTGGGTGATCATCTGACATCCAGTGATCACTGCATGGTACGGTTTAATATTAAGATGGATATAGAAAGGGCTCATTCAAAAGCAAAGGTTCTAGAAAAAAAAACTAACTTTGTTCGGTTGAGGGATTGCATCAAGGAATTGTCTGGATGGGAACGTCTGGAAGAAGTGGAAATGCAGTGGGCAAAACTGAAAGGAGTAATTGTAAGAGTGACAAAACTTTTTGTAGAGGGGAATGTGTTCCCTGATTATCTAACTGGCACTTATGACAGATGCCAGTTAGAGAATCATGCTGTTAGACGAAGGACTGTTCCCTCCTGAGCCTAAAAAGTCTTGGTTTGGGCTTTTGGGACTTCGGCGAATTTGTGGTCAGGAATACAGTATGTTTTAAAGATAGACATAGTGGCGGTCTGGGTGATTAAATGCCTGAACACACAGTTAGGCCATTCTAGAAAGAAACCATTTTAGATGGGGTTTTTTCGAGAATGCCGACTTTGAGCGCTTGACGCCTTAGGCCAAAAAGGGACTTAGACATTTTTTATTATTATTATGCCCCTCCACATTTCATATTTCATGATACAGTCCAAGTGGGGTTTTTTAACATTTGTTTAAATTCCTGCAATCTGATCTAATCTAATTCCTGCAATCTAATCTAATTTGCTTAAATTCCCACAATGTAATCTTTAACATTTCTGAATCATGTTGCTTGCTTTACCGACAATGAACCACATCAATTTTGTTTTTTGAGGGGTGAAATGAAACTATTATTTTTTTTGTGTAACAATGGTTCCTGTTCCAGCCCCACACAGTATATGTAAAATAATCTAAAAATATCACAAGTGTCAACATTTTTTATAGCAAGACATTGTTACCATTATGAGTGGGTTTGAAAAGAGGACGTTGATCAATCTGTTCCACAATGCTATATTCCAAAACAGCAGCAAATAAATCAGTTTTTAATTTCTGTTTCTTTCTGACTGGATTTCTACTCTGATCCTGCTCTTCTTCAAGGATCCTAAGCGGTGTACATCATTAACCAAACTACTGTACTTCAAGCCCAGCCACTGGGTTCACTCCCAAGACCTGTCAATCCCCTGAGGGGATTTGACAAAGGGGGTGGAGTGGCAGTGGAAGTTGAGAAAGAGTTCAGGAACTTCCTCATTAGGGGTGAGGGCCAGATTCTATAAGAGGTACCAAAATGACTTCAATAGCTTCAATTATGAACTTTAACAGGCTCATAATTGGAAAAAAAAAAATTGGCTGATAGGCACCTACCGGATTCTAAAAAAGGTGGATTCTAAAAAAGGTAGGTGCCTAACGCATGGCACTTAGCGTTGGCTAATGCCTAAGTGGTCATGTTTTGGGGTAGAAACATACATAGGCATTGCTAGGCGTGATTCTCTAAAGCAGTGTTTCTCAACTTCTTCAAGACAAGTACTAAGTCTAATAAATATCAACTGAGTACCCCCACCCAGGCTCCACCCCAGATCCACCCAGGCCATGCTCCTGACCCCACCTCATAATAATAATATTAATTGTAATGCAATTTCTTCCATCCATGTTTCATATACACACAATATAATCTTATTAATACATAATGGTAACCACAAAATTTAAAAAAACCCACAAAGCACACTGTACGCAGAGAAAATGTTAATTATCATTTATATTAGTTTTGGGGGTTTTTTTTCAAAGAGGTCAAGGCAGATGACTTTAAAATATGCAATGTCACCTCAGGAACAACTATGGAAAAATATAGTGCAAAATATAGACAGCAGATATAAATTCTCAAAACTGACACATTTTGATCACTAAATTGATAATAAAATCATGAGTCTCTGGTTGCACTTCCTTCTGGCTGTGCATCCAATATTTCTTTATTTCTGACTCCTGCATGCTTCCTCTCCTCAGGACCTCATTCCCATCATCCAACCAACATCTCTCTCTGTCCCTCCATGAGTCCAACTTTTCTTCCTCTCTCCTCCACCCCTATTGGCAACATGTCTCACTCTCTCTCTTTCACTGTCCATCTGTCTTGAAAGATCAAGTCATCTCTCCCACCTCCTCTACTGCCACATCCAACATTTCTCCCTCTCTCATCCCCTGGATCATATTCAGCATTTTACACCACTGTTCACCAGCTCCATACCCATTTCTCCTTCTATCATCCCTCTCCAGCACCATGCCACATCTCTCCCTCCATCACTATGTTCAACATTTCTCCCTCTTGCATCCCCTTCAATCTGTCCCTCTGTTCCCTCTCCACCACCATACTCAACATTTCTCCCTCTCATCCTTCTATTCTCCATGCATCTCTATTTTTCACTCCGTCAAAAATTACAAAGACTAGAGGACACTCGATGAAGTTACAGGGAAATACTTTTAAACCCAATAGGAGGAAATTATTTTTCACTCAGAGAATAGTTAAGCTCTGGAATGCGTTGCAGAGGATGTGGTAAGCGGATAGCGTAGCTGATTTTAAGAAAGGTTTTGACAAGTTCCTGGAGGAAAAGTCCATAGTCTGTTATTGAGAAAGACATGGGGAAAGCCACTGCTTGACCTGGATCGTTAGCATGGAATATTGTTACTCCTTGGGTTTTGGCCAGGTACTAGTGACCTGGATGGGCCACTTTGAGAATAGGCTACTGGGCTTAATGGACCATTAGTCTGACCCAGTAAGGCTATTCTTATGTTCTTATGCCCAATTTTTCTATTTCTTCCTTTCCCATGCACTCCATCTCTTTCCCTCTCACTCACACACTCATGCCCAAAAATTCTCCCTTTCTATTCCCTCCCTCCAGTGTCCCAAGTTAGTGCCCTTTCCTCCCTCCCTTCTGTGTTCCATGTTCATGCCCCCTCCCTTCCTTCTGTGTTGAGTTTGTGCCCCCTCCCCCTCCCTGCCTTCCAGCCTTTGTCCCCAAATTGTGCCCCTCTAATGTCCCAATGCACTCCTTCCCACCCCCCTCCTTTCAACCTTTGTCCCAGAAAAATCATGTCTCCTTACTTGTTTGAGCCGCACTCGCTACTTCTGCCTTCAGTGGTCATCGTTGCAGGGATGCACAGGCAGTATTCATGCGCTGCATGTGGCTGACCTACAAGCTTTTCCTCTGACATTAACTCTGACGTCAGAGAGGTTTCTGTGTCAGCTACATGCAGGGTGTGAACGTTACCTGCGTATCCCTGCAATAATAGCCGCTGAAGGCAGAAGTAGCGAGTGCGGCTCAAATAAGTAAGGGGAAGGTTTTCCTCTGATGTCAGCTCTGACATCGGAGGGAAGCCCTGTGGATCAGAGCTTTCCTCTGATGTCAGCTCTGATATCGGAGGGAAGCCCTATGGATTGGCTTTGAAGGGAGGGCAGGGATCCTTGGCAGCAACTTCAGCAGAGGGGGCGGACAGGAAGGAGGGATCCCCGCCGCCGCTGGCAGCTTGGATGGATGGGCAGGCAGGGAATATTCTCCGAACAAGCGGCCTGCATACCCCTAAGGGTACGCATACTGCATGTTGAGAAACTCTGCTCTAAAGAGCTTAGATACCTGCAATGTAGGCCAATAAAACCCCTACATTACTGGCACCTAACTTTTTTTGTTAGGCAACGTTACGCACATTTCTGTAAATGGCACCATCATGAGGATTAGGGTTTTTTTTTTTAAAGCATTGGGCCACAGTAGTCACATGCACATAGGGTCAAATTCTATATTGTATATAGCACCAAAAGAAAAATCAGTGCCAATCAGCATGGCGCTTAGCACAGCTCTATAAAAGGCTCCCACTATATATATAAAACCATGCTTAGAGGCTTTACACAAAATATCATTAAGGCCTACCACTTAGGCCAAGGAAAACCAGGCCTAAATGCCAGAGCCTCAGTTGTATGCAGATTAGACATATTTTTATAATAGTTCAGCCAGGGCCGGATTTAGATGAAAAGAGGCCCTAGGTATTCCACTTATGAGGCCCTTTCACCTCCCATTTTTAAGTTTGTAAATTACATGAGAGATAATAAAATACATCATTACTGTGATATATATCAATATGTTAAATGAAACATGTTGTTATTGGTACTAACCTTTATAAAAAATGTGACACGGATTTTAAGCCCTAGGCTGAAGCCTAGTTAGCCTATAGGAAAATCTGGCCCTGAGTTCAGCTAACTTTTAGGAATACTCACGATCTGCCTGTGCTCCTCTCCTGGCTATGCCCCCCCCCCCTCTTTTTCAAAGGGAATGGAACAATTCAGCATGGCCGTTTCAGTGTGGCCAGTTCAGCACAGCCCTTTCAAAGCGATCCTTTCAGCGTAGGACAGTTTATCGCGGTTGTTTCAGCGCGGGCTGTTTTGTCTCTTAATATTAAGACACCCTCTTAAAGTCAACCTTTTACCCTGGAAGTCTTTCCTCTGGACAACTTTCTGTTCCAATATAAATGGAAACCTTATGATGCACCTGATTGATCTGTGATGATGGCTTCCCCCCCCTTTCAAACTTTGAAGTCATTAGATGATGCAGAGGCAGGAGAAGAAGACCACAAAGTTTTCTCAAACTTTGAAGTCGTCAGATGATGTAGAGGCAGAAGTTCAATGAATCATGTCTGCTGAATATTGACCTGAAAGCATTTACACCAAATGATGCATTTCTCCACAAGCACTGAAATATGAGGAAGTGCTGAAAAGTTCTCAGTCCAACCAGCCAACCTCTTAAATTCTGAGTGCTGAAAAGATGCAGACCATAACATGATATATATATATATAATTTTTTTTTTAATAGAAAATGTTCAACTATGTGATGGATAATATAAGATTGAGATAATTGGATTGACTGGTTTGGGGCAGTAGAAGCCTTTGAAACAGCTTCCCTCCACTTTTCCTATGACTATGCATTTTGAATGTGTTTGTGATATTGGCAGTAAGGAAGAGAGTGGGAAAGAAAATCAAGATTAAGATGGTGGGATGGCACAAGGGCTGATTTGCCTAGAACACCCTGTAGCTTTACACTGGCCCTGTACATCCTGAACACACAGAGAGAAGAGGAGTGTGAACATTTTGGCAAGTTAGGATTTTTGAATATTTTTAGGCTTTTCTGAACTAAGCTGTGAAAACTGTAAGGCTGTTTATAGCTATTCTGCATGCTGTTTTAGATTCCTTAATTTGAAATTTTTCAGCTTGCATCTTGTATCTATTATGTTTTCATTACTTGTTATTCTTTAATGTTTTAGGGCTGCATATTGATTAAAATTTATTTTTTATTTTTCCCACGCAGCTCCTTGTGCAGTGCAGAAAAAAAACTCTACAACATACTATTTATTAATCACAAGATTAATCATAACTAAAATTTTAATGGAGTCATAGCCATGAAGGGGCATAAGCAAAAAACACATCTAAGTCCCCCCGCCCCCGGAACCCTTTATGTCAGTGGTCTCAAACTCGCGGCCCGCCAGGTCCTATTTTGAGGCCCTCGGTATATTTATCATAATCACAAAAGTAAAATAAAACCATTTTGATCATATGTCTCTTTACCTATAAATTACAATATTATTATTAAAACTTAGCCAAAAGGAAAGATTTATAAACTATAGTTTTAGCACATGCAAAATTGTCATTTCTTTAATAAGAAGAAATTAACTATTCTTTCTGCGGCCCTCCAAGTACCTACAAATTCAAAATGTGGCCCTGCAAAGGGTTTGAGTTTGAGACCACTGCTTTATGTTGAGTTTTAACAGATATGTACCTCCTGGGGCAACCCCCACTCAACTAGAAGAGGGGTTCCAGAAACAACATTTAAATGTGCATTCACATGATAAAGTAGGTTTCGGAGCACATTTAAAGCCACATCACAGATAGATAGCTTTGTAGCATTTGTGAGCTGTTTGACGCTGTGGTATTTGACCTAGGGGAGAAGGGACTGCAAAAGAAAGTCCCTCACGATGGCTAAATCCAGCAGCACACCATGCTGAATTTTAATCCATGCCAATTTTGAACTCAAGAGTCTGGTGCAGCTCAAATGATGAGTCACGCGCTTCTTTTCAGCTGAAAACTAATTTAGCAAACCAAATTCTCTGCCAAACCTGACTTGGCTGTGGCTTAGAGTTCTCACCCACCTCAGAATGATTCATGTTCTGGATACTCAGTAGCTGCTGAAAAATAATGGCATGAAGCCAAAGTTCAGGTGGGAGAGATGCATTACTACAAAGAAATTTTCCTCCCTAGCCTCCAGCTTGGCAGGCTGGAAGAATCAGAACTAGCTACCGTGTTTCCCCGAAAATAAGACAGGGTCTTATATTAATTTTGGGTCCAAAAAATGCACTAGGGCTTATTTTTGGGGATGTTTTATTTTTTCATGTACATCAATCATCTCTCCCTTCCTCTCTTCTACCCCAATTCTTCCTCTTTTCTTTCTTCCCCCCCCCCCATGTGCACCATCATTCCTCCCCTCTCACCCATCCCCTTGTGCAGCAGAAGCCCACCAACCCTTCCCACCATGAGACTGACATACCTTTGCTCCGAGGCCTCCTAAAGTAGCAGGGGTGGGGGTTGCTGAATCGACGAGTCCAATTTTTTCAGCAAATCAGGCAGCACTAGTGTCAGGGATGGTGTCGGGGGGGGAGGAGGTTCGGGGGTCGATCTTACCTAGGGCTTATTTTTGGGGTAGGGCTTATATTAGGAGCATCTTTAAAAATCATGCTAGGGCTTATTTTCAGGACAGGTCTTATTTTCGGGGAAACAGGGTAGTATCAAGAATCTAAGACAGTTTGCATTTTTGTTTCTATTGTTTAATTCATTTGTTTCTTTCATCACATTCATTGTTTTTCTTTCTGGAAGGGTTGATGTCCATATTTGTTCATAATCCTGAATTTTATTTGCTTATGAACTTGTTTTTTGGAAAGAAGGAAAAATGGGCAGCTTTGTCAGAGACATGGTAGTTCAGGTGGGCCTGGATGGGCACAAGCCCACCAAGCCTAGCAGCCAGCATAAAAAAAAGAGTGAGGTACAAACAAAATATTTTTGATATTCCCATTTCAGCATTTCTCCTTTTCCCTCTGGTATCTCTCTTTTTCCTTTTCCCTACCCTTGAGTCTGACATCTAATCCTCCCCATCAGCCCTCCAGACTTATTTATCTTTCATGGCAATGATGAAGCCAATCTGCCTCTACCCAGTCAACTTCTGCCATGACCTACAGGGATGGTGCACAGAAGAGCTGCCATGAAAGACATGCAAATTTGGAAGGTCAAGGAGAGATGCAGACCAGCGGGAGGGGGAGAGAGAGAGAGAGAGACGCAGGATTCATAGGGAGGTGGTGGGAGAGAGATGCCAGAACAATTGGGAGAGGTGGATGGCAAAGGGAAGGAGGAAGAGCAATGCTTAGTACCCACTAAGTTAACTCTGGACCCCTCATAATAACAGGTCTGTTTGATAGCTATGTTTGCTTCCTTTGCAGAAATGCTTTTGTATATTTGCAAAGTATGTGAAAGGTGTGTGTGTATGGATGGGGGGATAATTGTGTAACAGAATACCAAAGCTGGGAAGGCATATTACAGGTCTTCCTTCATATTCACGCGGGTTAGGGTCACAGCTCCCTCACAAATATTACAAAAATCACAGCTAACTTTGGGGCCCTCACCCTGCCTCCCTCCTGCCTCCCAGATCCCTCCACAGCTTACCTCTAAAGCCCTGGTGGTCTAGCAGTGAAGCAGGACAGGAGTGATCTTCTTGTGCTCCTGCCCCATGAAGATCCACTATCAAAAATAGATGCCTCAAGTTCCTGCAGCAGTCTCGCAAGAGCGTGGGCACTCACACGACTGACGAGGGAACTCGCAGTAGCTATTTTTTAAATTACAGATCTGCATGGGGCACTTCACCACTACACCACCAGGACTTTAAAGGTATGCTGTGGAGGCGGGAGGGAGGTTGCTTGTTTGGTGGCTTGCGAATAACCGAATTTGTGAATCCAAAAACCATGAATATGGAGGGTGACCTGTATTTATTTATTGGGAATTTTTTAACTGCCTTTGTGGTGGGTACAGTTTAACATAAAACTTCAGTTCTGTTAGTAGCATAACTATGGTAAAATATCTAAATACTGTATAATCATAACTGCAATCACTGAGGTAAATTTGAAAATGAAAAATTGAATCCTAGAAATAGGATTAAGATAATAAAGTATCAGAAATATACACATTTAGGAGTAAATTCTCTATTAGTACTTCTAAGTTAGGCGTGCTTTAGACGTCCAGAAACGGCAGGGCCAATTAACCGGTACTTAGGCGTACGGTAGACGTCCCGACAATCTAGCCGCGTAAAATAAACGCAGGTTTCTGAAACGTCATTAAGACGTTTCCAATGGACCCATGATAGACGTGGGTAAGGTTTTTTGGACGTCTCCAATGGACCCATGATAGACGTAGGTACGTTTTTTTTTTTTTTTTGTTTTTTTTAAATTATACTTTATTTATACTCTTTATTATCACACATTCAGCATTGTAAGTATAGGATGATGAAAAAGATAACTAAAACACAGTATACCATTTTCTAAACTATATATTAGTTAATCTAGCAGAGAACACTTCTGTGTTGTATCTTTTTCCTCTAGGATATCAGAATTGTACAGTTTACCATTAATACAAGGAAAAAAAATATGTTATGTTTCAAAGGAGAACTAGAAGATGAAATGTACCTAGTGGGTGTTGAACTTACATTATCAGTATGAAAGGTGGGAACCGGTAGATGTGTGCTACACAGAAAGCTGTACAGGAATGTCATACTCACCTCCTATTAGAAGTGGAAAGGATAGGACTTTGAACACCATATAGACTTTTTTTATAAACTTCGTTTAACTTCCACAAAGACTGGCAGGAAAGGCACCCTAAGTCATCCAATAAGCTTTCTCTCGATTTCACAGACACATTATTTCAGAGAGGATAGTTTAGAAGTGATATCTTGCTCGAAAGAACACTCTCCTGGTCTTAAAACATTGCAACAATCAGCTCATTCTTCA
This sequence comes from Geotrypetes seraphini, assembly GCF_902459505.1. Taxonomy (NCBI): domain Eukaryota; kingdom Metazoa; phylum Chordata; class Amphibia; order Gymnophiona; family Dermophiidae; genus Geotrypetes; species Geotrypetes seraphini. The sequence continues at coordinate 316,742,005 of NC_047086.1, forward strand.
CAACAAGAAACAGAATCAAAACACAGATTAAACCTGAATGTGGCTTCCAGTTCACAGGAAGAGGAAATAGCAAGCAGCACAATGCTGATCTCATTGTGACATCATCAAGGTGCACCTGGAAGGTAGATATGCCACAAGTAAAAGACAAGCCGGGACTTGAACTCACAACCTACAGATGATCAATATAGTGCTTTTACTCACTAACCTACACTTGTGTCTCTGGTTCCCCTGTCAAAGCATACCTTAGTGATGCAATGATTACCCCTTGTCAAATCTTGTACCTAAAGCCATTTCTGGAGACTCCCATTCCCAAGTCCCCACCATAGCTCAGTGCTTAAAAGCACTGCCTGTATCTTCCAAAGGTCAGGAGTTCAAGTCCTGACTAAGGTTACCAAAGACATAATATTTTTTTTTTCCACCCACCCAAACATGCATAGCTAAGCATGTGAACCTCACTTCCCAATCTTCACTTATTTAATTTGTCATTGTGTTTGGTGGAGGTGGTTCATTCTGCTGTACTTTTTTGTATAACAGCGATATCGGCGTGGTTTAGGATGTAATTAACAGTGTTGATGTAGTGCGGAACTGCCACCGCAAGCACGCCCAAGCGGCACAAACACGTCATCGCGTTTTTATGCGTTGTGACATCATAGAATCGGCTGTTCTTCATACGCAGTTATTTCCTCTAAAATGGCAGCTAGGAGACAGCCAAATTTCTCCACAGAGGACTCCAGGCTGCTGGCCAGGCTCTTTTTAGGGCATGAGCACCACTATTTTAGAGTGGCAGGCCATCGCAGGTCATACCTGCAGTTCAGGGACTCCTGGACCCGCCTGACCCGGCGGTTCAATCGTAGAGCCTCCTGTCCCAGGGAAGTAAGTATTCCAAGTCAGGCCCTCACAAATAATCATGTAAAATGTAATGATGGAAACCTGTCTCAATCAAATTGTTCATGTTTTTGTGGGTAAATTTTGATTCCTTTTAAAAACTACAATTGTGCATAATAAATCTTTTACATTGAATACTGAAATTAAAGCACATCCCAAAGGAGCAGTAGTAGGATTTCAAATGTCAAATTCAGCTCCTAGAAGGCATCTATTCCATTCACAACATGCACACAACTAATTTTTGGGTCACAAGCTTCGCATTTGTAATAGAAACATCTTGAAATCAACTTTGCCAAATTGCTGCTATGTCATTTCAAATACCTTCACCTTTCCTGGATCAATCTGCTGGTCTAGGGAGATAGTGGCATGACGTTTAAAGTGACAGCGTCAGTACCCTGACGTCAGGGGTTTCAAGCCACGCTGCTCCTTCTGACCAAACTATGTTATTGCCCCTGCTGTATGATTGTAAGCTCACCAGGACATGCTGTAATGTGGGGCAGTGCTGATAGGCTACAGCCTCAGCACCCTGGGGTTGTGAGTTCAATCCCACACTCCTCCTTGTGATGCTGGCCATGTCACCTCACACCCCCTAACCCCCCCCCCCCCCCCACTGTCCCAGGTACAGTAGAGAGATAGCGATGCCTCCAGCACAGAAAGGGGAAAGAGCTGGAGTACGTGAATACATTCATGTAAAACATGTGGCAGAAGGGGGTAGAGGCAGGCAGCAAAGCGGATAGCGGCTCTTGGAGGGCAGCGTACTCCATTTTTATGTGCTTATAGAGGTCAATACTTAAGTAAACATGTTATGCCACAGTGCTAGATGGCACTCATCATATCCCTCCCTCTCTGTTCTTTCTCTCTCTCTCTATTATCTAGGTTGAGGATCTCAGGAAAAGGGGGCGGCTGCTGAGGCGCCAGGAGCGGGCCTTCCTTGAGGGGGTGAGGGAGGAATTGCGCGCTGAAGCCGGTGAGTAATGAGTCCAGCGTGTGTTTCTTTGTGATCAGCCTACCAGAATAAATAGATGAAAATGCTTGAGTAGCTGTCAACCATTCTTAATCATAAAATCTGCAGTAAAGCTGCTATTGTGATATCATGTCACAATGGCTTTATGGTGTTCTACTTGCCTCACTTACTTACGCTACATTTTGATGTTTACAGTGGAGTAGGTGCTTTGCATCCTGTTATTAGCATTTGAAGAAAATAACGTAGTAAATAATGTCATGTTCAAAAGTGTCGTGGACATATCTGACTGTATCCTATTTCTCTCTTGTCAAGCAGCACCGCAGGCACCCCCTCAGGAGGCCCCGCAGGTGATGGAGGGAGCCCCACCCTGGTCCTCAGCAGAGGAAGAGGAGATGGAGGAGGAGGAAGAGGAGGAGGAGGCCTGGCAGCCCTCAGGACCGCCCACACCACCACTGCCCCCTGGACCTCCACCACTGCCACCTGGACCTCCACCACTGCCCCCACCACTGCCCCCTGGACTGCCTGCCCCACCACTGCCCCCTGGACCCCCACCGCCTGCCCCACCACTACCTCCTGGACCACCACCACCATCCCCTGTTGGACCTTCCCCTTCCCCCACCCACAGCCCTTCCCCTCACTCTCCTGCCCTTCCTGTTCCCATCCCACCCCCTTTCCTTGCTGTTCCCCCCCAGGAGCAGCCCGACCAGCCTCAGGAGGGGGCAGCCAGGGAGATGGCGGCCTACTCTGCCATCTTGGAGGAGGTGCAGGTAATGAGAGGGTGTGTGGAGAGGATGGAACATGCCCTCTTGCGGCTGGTAACCGAAAGAGGGCATGGTGCCAGCAGCCATACACCCTCTCATTGACTGCACCTCTTCCGCCCCCCTCGCCCGAGGTAGCTCAAGCTGCTCTTGGGGGGCACCTACCCTCTTTCCCTGTGTTATGTGTATGTAAATAGTTATTTAAAAAAAAGTTTTAAGTTTTTAAAAGTTTTAAAAAGTTTATATTTTAATAAAAAAGTTGGTTATAGTTTAAACTTTCCTGTGTGGTTTTAACCATGTAGCATCAGCAGTTTAGTGGACAGAGTCCAAGGTAGATAGGGGTTCAGGAGGGACTGCTGAATGGGCCCTTTTCAATATACAAGAAGGTGACATATAGAAAGTTTGACAATCTTTATTGGGGTCTGTCATTCATTCTATTACCTGCTAGCCACTCTGATGTCAAATCATTGCAGAATCTAGGAAAAAAGTAAGTGAATGCAAGGGTATATGCAACTATAGGTAGATAACGACATCTCAGCTATGATGTGCAAAATAAGGCAGTCCCTGTTCCAAAGTAAATGGCTACATAAGGAAGAAAATATAAGTCACTGTGGTAGATTTGTTGTTAAGGAATAGGGTTACTGCTACTAAGAGTTGGCTCCACACCAGGAGAATCCAAATGAGACATGTGGGTTTTTCTTCCTTTCACGGAAGGTGATGGAAGTAAAGGCCACATACCTCAATCTATCCTCCTGGTTCTTGAGCTGCACTATTTTGGTTAAGCAGGTGTGGAAACCACAAAGATGCTCACAGCTGCACTGCTCTCAGTAATACAAAACTCCATCTGACAATACTGCAGTTGCCTGTTTAAGACACCTGAAAACAGAAAAGAGGAGAAGCTGGTTTACACAAGGTTCACAAACAGGGGGTTCAACCCCCAAGGTCCATATCTATCCTCCCTTCCCTGAAGCAATGTGTTAACCTCATTTATGTTGAGCTGCTGTTTGTGTGCATATAACAGCAGGAATGCGTGCCATGGTGTTCTATGAGGCCAACATTATCAATTTACTATTGTTCCTGAAAGTCATCAAGGATACCTGTGTGAAGAGAACAATAGACGTGTGAAACATTTATTTCACTCATCAGAAGAGTGACTCAAGTGAAGAATAGTAGAGTATCATTCTCACCTACAACTGTTTGGCTAGGTGCAAGCTGGTGTGCTGAGCTGATGAGCAGAGTTAACCTGAAATGAAGAATAGAGAAACTGTTAACAAAGATCTATGTCTCCAAAATGAAACACTGAAGTTGTGGCAGAACACACACCTAGAAGTAACAGAAGTGCTAACATACCTTTAGACTCCTTATTAAAAATGGCAGCCATTAGCCACTCATTAGGAGTTTTCCACCTGAACCATGTACACTGATTGGATGTCCACTGAATGGCAGTGTTTCCCCCCCCCAACACACCCAACCTGTTCTTATCAATGAGTTAGTACACAGAACCATTCCTCACCTGATTTTAACTTGCCTGTAATTTGATTCTACAAAGAATTAACTTTAGCTCTATGAGTAAACCCTCTCAGATGTATGAACACATCCATTTTACTTATATATCCATATTTCTACCAGCAAAATTTCTACCAGCATGGTCTTTATCAGTCTTCTCAGTCATTTTTGTCAGCCCTGTGGAATGAAGAGTAAGAGATATCAGAAATAAAATAACTATTATAAACAATAGCACACAATGAAAGCCCATAAAGAGAAGTCAGTTTTTGCTGGTTGGTTTCTTTAGTTCTATCATAAGGACACCTAAGTAGCTTACAAAATATCATTCTCACCTGGACTTACTATCTGAGCTACTTCTAGAAAAGATAAAACAACATATTAGAATGACATGTAGCTTGTTAATGGCTCTGTGGAATAGAGAGAAATGGGAGGCAGAGATAGGAAAAAAAAAAGTAAAAGACTAAGACAGAGTAAAGTCTCAAACATCTGCATAAGGAATAGAACAGAATAGAAAAGAAACACTGCTCACCTGGACCTTCTTATACCCATGCACGCCTAATTAACGTCTGACGTCAGTAGGACGGGAAAGGTTTCTCAATGCCTATTGGGCACCGTTCGGGTGCGGTTCCTTGGCCCGCTTCCTAACCACGCCTATCACACCTCATTGGCTATTCTATGGGGGTGTGTTTGAACGTGTTCTACAAGTAGCCTGAAAAGATATCTTCACCTTACAACATGGCTCCAAAACGGAAATCGAATTTCTTGCATGGAGAGTTGCAGATATGGAAAATGGAAGTGGGGCAGACCATGACATTTTGAAAGCAGGGAGAGTGGTGGGTGTAGGCATCTGTGTGTAACCTGGCCTGGCCCCTTCTTTTCCCTAACAATTGATTCCCCTCCACACTTAACACAAAATTTAAGTCCTCAACAATCCCTCACACCAACACCCAGAAAAATCCATAAACGAAAGAAATACAGATAATGGGGGTGGGGAGGAGTGTCAAAGGCAGAAGGGAGTATAAAGGAGAACAGGCAAGTTTCATAGCACAAAGTTTCATCATTGAGGAAACGGAACACCACAAACACCAACTCACATGAGGGGGTCTTACATAGGCAAAATGGCTGTGCCAAAGCTTTCTATATACTAAGCACGCCTAATTAGCGGCGGACGTCATAGGAACCGTTAGGATTCAAATCTAATTGGATGTGCATTGGATGTGGTTTAGCAATATACAGCTGTAGTGACGTTGTAGTCAATTCCTTCACATCTCTAAGCTCTATGTTCTAAACAAAGTTACCTCTATAGCTCTATGCCTTAAGGCATTGCTTTTTTTTCATCTTCCATACATCAGGGGGTTCAAGTCTTGAGTAAGGTTAGCAAATAGGTTATATTCATTTCTCAGCCAGGACACCTGGTAACTCTTTAGCCTTGCCTTTACATATCAATATTTTGCTTCAGCTTTTATTATGTGCAGCCCATTGTCTAATAGGTAATGCAACCTGTTCTCTCTCATGCTGAACACCCTCCAAGTATACATTTCTGAAATGGTGAAGAAATGGCAGAAAGCGGTATAAGCAAATCCAAACTGCTATAAGCACAAGAAAGCATTTGTAGCTCAACACGCTAATGCTCCTTTTCTGAGCTTTGCCATCTAAAACTCCCCAGTTCGACTCCCACCTTTGCTAATTTTAATAAGGTCCTAGTTTTTTGCTATTAGCTCTTATAACATTTCCCTTTGCAGGCAAACCTATTTTCAACTTACCATGGCTCGGACATCCTAAGCAGTGATGAGAGACACCTTTCCTCTGACAGCAAGATGACATTTGTGGATCGCCTGGTTAATGTGCTCTCATCACTGCTTAGGATGTCCGAGCCATGGTAAGTTGAAAATAGGTTTGCCTGCAAAGGGAAATGTTATAAGAGCTAATAGCAAAAAACTAGGACCTTATTAAAATTAGCAAAGGTGGGAGTCGAACTGGGGAGTTTTAGATGGCAAAGCTCAGAAAAGGAGCATTAGCGTGTTGAGCTACAAATGCTTTCTTGTGCTTATAGCAGTTTGGATTTGCTTATACCGCTTTCTGCCATTTCTTCACCATTTCAGAAATGTATACTTTACCACGATCAAAACTAACAACGTATGCCATGTTTAAATGGAGAAATGTTATATTCAACTCCTATAAGAAGTGGAAAGCATCATCAAAGTGCACCTGGAAGCCAGATACGCCACAAGTAAAATACAGGCTGGGATTTGAACCCTCAAAGGCCGGACAATTGGTAGAGAGTGCCTTTCCTCACTGACCCACAGCTCCAATTCCTCTGGTTCCCTTGTCATATCATATCTTAGTGAAGTGCTAAGGGAAAAGGAGTTTAGCTATAATGTCATAGTAGGCTGCTTTCACTGAGCCCCAAACCCATATTCCCAAGTGTGCTTGAATGCATGTGAGGTGGAGCTCCGTTTTTCTCACACGCTAATCTTCATTCTAAGCACTGTACTAATGCATATAGGACTGTAAATAATCTGTTCCGTTTAGGCGTTATTTGTGCTGCAATTCTTTAATACATATTTCATATTTGTTTTCTACTTGAAAACGTTCCAAATCTTTAGGCATTCCTTTGCTTAAACTTATTTGAGTTCATCCTGATATGATACCTAATGAAGCACGGACAGTTCAGTCAAGCAGCTGTAGCTCTATCGGTTAGGAGCCCAGCCTGTGCTGCTAACATCCAGAAGTTGTGGGTTCAACTGGAAGATGCAGATTGATGAGGTCACAATGAGGTCAGTTTTGTGCAACTGAACACCTCCATTTTGCAATGAGGGAAGCTGGATTGTTAAGGTGTGTATCTGTTTATTCTCTTTTTAAGTGCTGATAATGTGTGCTGGTTTTTCTTTGCTTTCAAAAGAGAGCCGATTGCAGTGCTGTTTGTTGAGACAAAAAAGGGGGTTGTAAAAGCCATGTGAAAATTATATTATGGTTTGGGATGAAATGTGGTTTGTTATCCATGCAATATAATGTGTTCCATTGTTATGGTGTCATTATATTTATTCGGACAGAGAAAAGATGAAATATACCTATTGAAATTCACTATTGGAATTATTGATGAAAAACACAGCGGACGTCTGCCTCGCGTGTAACAAAGAGCCGCAATTACGATAGTTGAAACGGCATTGAAATCCAAGCTAGACCAGGGTTTCTTACGTCTACATAATTCACGAGATTTAGACGCACGCGTTCGCCCAAGTAGCGCCTATCTAGCGTCCCCACTTGGCACGCCCAACGGAACGCCCACGGAACGCCCACGTCCAGAGCTGTAGACGGGACTATGCTTTCGATAGACGTTAGTTCGTTATGTACTACCTAGGGACGTCTATGTGTCGTTAATTACCCAATTAACATCAATTAAGACCCTTAACTCCGTGATTATTCACTTGCAGCGGACGTCCAAAGCACGCCTAAGTTAAACGCAGTAATAGAGAATTTAGGCCTTAGGGCTCATTTTACAAAGGTGCGCTAGCGTTTTGAGCGCACGCACCGGATTAACGCACACCTTAGTGCACGCTAGCCGAAAAATTACCACCTGCTTAAAAGAAGGCGGTAGCGGCTAGTGTGGGCAACAATTTAGCGCATGCTATTCCGCGCGTTAAGGCCCTAACGCACCTTTGTAAAAGGCGCCCTTACTAGCACGATTGAACAATCAGAAGAAAAATGTAAATGTCAGCAGAAAACGGATGATACCATAATAGGCAACATGAAAAACATTCATAACACAGATATGCTACTCACAAATATCCACACAATACAAATGAAACATCATGGCATGCATTAGAACATTTGAATAACCTTTTTTTAAAAAATAAATTAATGTTTTATTGGTCGGCATGTACAAACAATACACAATGACAACCTTTCTTATAATGAAACCATTGCAAACAAACTTCTTGCCTTTAAACAAGGACAGCAGTAATTTAAACCAACCTTTTATCACCTCTAACATCGTCTCATGCTCAAAAAAAAATCACCAGCAATGACTCCTAATATCTTCAAGAATTCAGTCTAGGTCTCCCGCTCTAGCTGCTCTCTTAACACCTCACGTCTCTTTCTGTCCTTAAGGGGACATTTCTATAACAGGTACCCAGTGGGATGGCAAGGGTAGGAGGCACCCAGGGTGACCCTGCGTCCTCTTCATCCGCCATCCCGCTCCTTCTGTGCCAACCCCCATGCCCTCCTCTCTGTCCCCCGCTCCTTCCGTGCCACACTTGTGCCCTCCCTTCCAGCTCCAATGACTCTTTAAATCTTTGCCAGTGCAAGCAGCTTCTCTGGTCTGCTGCTCGCGCTGGCTTTCCCTTTGATATTACACTTCCCCCTCCTCATTCGCAGTTTTGGCAATCGTGATTTCACATATTTGCGATTTTTTGGGGAGGGGGAAAAAGAAAAAAACCCCACAGTTTAGCCTTCCCCCCAGCGTCCCGGCCTTAGCTGGTGGTCTAGCGGGCTTTCGGGGCAGGAGCGATCTTCCTACACTTCTGCCCCGTGTAGATCGCCAATAGGAAATGGCAGTGGGGAGTACCCGTCATAGTCTTGAGAGACTATGGGAACTCATGGCAGCTATTTCCTATTGGCGATCTGCACGGGGCAGGAGCGTAGGAAGATCACTCCTGCCCCGAAAGCCCGCTAGACTACCAGGTAAGGCCGGGATGCCGGGGGGAAAGCAGGAGGGAGGCAGGGGTGGGTCAGAGACGGACCAGAAGATATTCGCAGTATTTCACCATTCGCGGTCCGGATCTGCCCCTATCCCCCGCGAATCCAGAGGAAGAAGTGTACTTCCTGGCCCCGTGATCCAGAAATAATTTCAGAGGGAGCCAAGCCATGCGATCAGCAGGCTAGTTGCTCGCACTGGCAAAGATTTTAAAGAGCTACAGGGGCAGGGAAGGTAGAGCGCGAACCATGGCATTGGAAGTGGAGAGATACTGGCACCCCACAAAGCCTACTATGAAACAACAAACACAACAATAAAGATGACCAATTGGTATTCAGTCTCTTTTATTATGATGGACTCGACACGATCGTGTTTCGGCCCACGAAGGGCCTGCCTCAGGAGTCTTTTTATAATCAAATTGTACAAAATCCACAAAAATTCACCACATTCTTTCTTTTTTTTTTTTTTCTATCTTTATTAATTTTTATTACTAACAAAAAGTGCAACACAATGTTCACAGCAGTAATAATAATACAGAAGCACTTAAATACAATTAGTAGTAGTACAACAATATAAATCCTCCATCCCACACTTATCTTAAAGTATCACCTTAAGGATACAACCCTCCAAACCCACCCACCCTACATTCACCACATTCTATAGAAAACTGCAGCTCAAGTAACTAGCGTCTACTGCTTGCCGCGGTTAATAGAAAACCATGAGATATGAACAGATAGGGTTACCAGATGTCCAGATTTACCTGAATATGTCCTCTTTGTTAGAGGAATGTCCAGGCGTCCGGATGGCTTTTCAAAACCCGGCACTTTGTGTGGGTGTTGAAAAGCTTTGAGCTTGGGGCTGCGTCTGGAGGGCATCTGTGCTTGCATGAATGCAACGCAGTATCAAACGCATGCATGTGACATCATTGCGTCACACCTGCGATGCTCAGAGACCCTCTAAACACAGGTCTGACCTCGAGGAGAATAGGTTTTGGGGGCGGGGCTAGGGCAGAACATGGCGGGGCTTGGGTCAAACTGGGCGTGGCTGGTTGGAACTGGGCGGGGCTGGGGATGGGGCCACGTGCCCAGGTATCTTGCAGTACCTGCCATTTTAGTGTGCTCTAATTTACACACTAAAAAATGTCAATTTTGTGAGGGGGGGAGGAGGTTTGTCAGAGGAGTATTCCTGCGCTAATTATTTCGCACAACTACATTACTATATACCAGTGGTTCCCAAACCTGTCCTGGGGGACCCCCAGCCATTCAGATTTTCAAGATATCCCTAATGAATATGCATGAGAGAGATTTGCATACCTGTCACTTCCATTATATGCAAATCTCTCTCATGCATATTCATTAGGGATATCTTGAAAACCTGATTGGCTGGGGGTCCCCCTCAGGACAGGTTTGGGAACCACTGCTATATACTAACCAGTTATCATAGGATTACTGTGTGACCCCTTGCCATCTACAAAATGAGTGTCTATAAGTGCTCATGCATTACAGGTCTCCCACCATATTTGTGGGTTTTGCACTCGTGAGTTTGGTTATTCATAGCCTTACTATAAGTTACATTTTGTAAAAAGTTGAGTAGGCACTGCATTTTAGAATGCCGCTCTCTTTGTCTCCAAACAAAGCAGCCTCACTCAAGCGGTTTCATCTCGCCCAGGACAGAGCTGACTCTGCCCCCGAGTAACGTCATCTGGGTTGCCGAGAGAAAAGCCCAGCACCAGAGAAATGTGTGACTGTGAGTTTTGTTGCAGCTACACCAGAGGGGAATTAAACCCCTGCTCCAGGTCAGCTTGTTGAGAATTCTCTGAAGAACAACTGTTCATGGTCGGGTCCGGGACAGAGCTCACTCCGCCCCCAAGAGAAAAGGAGATGTGTGTGACCGTGAGTTTTGCTGCAGCAACACCAGAGAGGAAAAAAGCTGCCCTGGGTCAGCTTGTTGGGAATTCTTTTGAATATGGAGGGAATGTTTATTATTCGCAAATTTACCCCAAATCCCACAAATATGAAAGGAAGTTATTTGTGAATTTTTGGTATTTGCGAGGGGGCTGTGCCCCTAACCCCCGCAAATATGGAGGGAAACCTGTAATTTTTATTAATAGCCATACACTAATGGCAACATTAGCACATGGCTATTAATACAAAAAAAGGAAAAGTCAGCAAAAATAGCTTTACTATATGGGAAAAACATGGGCAAGGGTGTGCTAAGGCCACTTTTGCTGCAGCTTAGTAAAAGGGACCCCAAGTTCCTTCATAGAATACTGGTGTACAGGCATACTGGTGTAACTGGGTAATCTAATCTAATCTAATCCTTAGGTTTGTATACCGCATCATCTCCACGTTCGTAGAGCTCGACGCGGTTTACAGTAGGAGAAATAGGAAGGAACTACAACAGAGGGTTAGAGGTAGAAGTGTGAAGAAAATTTAGAGGACTTGGGATGCCAAGATATAAGAGTTTCCTTGATTCCTAAGTTGGAGGGAGACTTACATTTTTTGAGAAAAGCCAGGTTTTCAGATGTTTGCGGAAAACTTGGAGAGAGCTCAAGTTCCGAAGAGGGGAGGTAAGGTTGTTCCAGAGCTCAGTGATTTTAAAGTGGAGGGAGGTCCCTAGCTTTCCTGTGTGGGAAATGCCTTTTAGCAAGGGGAAGGATAGTTTTAATTTGTGGGAGGATCTGGTGGTATTAGGGTTTGAGGAATTCCAAGAAAGAGGGATAAAGGGAGGGAGGATACATATAGGATTTTGAAAGTTAAACAGGCACATTTATAGTGGACCCTGGCGATTATCGGAAGCCAGTGGAGCTTGGCCAGGAGCGAGGAGACATGGTCAAATTTACTTTTAGTGAAGATGAGCTTGGCCGCGGCATTCTGAATCTGTTGGAGTCTGTGGAGGTTTTTCTTAGTTAGGCTTAAGTAGATAGAGTTGCAATAGTCCAATCTGGAGAGGATGATGGATTGGACAAGGAGGGTAAAATGTTTTTGATGGAAGCAGGATCTAACTTTCCTCAGCATGTGAAGGCTGAAAAAGCATTTTTTTTACCAAGGATTTGAGGTGGTCATTGAAAGACAATGTGGAATCAATGATGATGCCCAAGACCTTGCTCGAAAACTCAAGCTGCAGAGAGGAGCCAGAGGGTAGTGGGATGGAGGTGGGTAGGTGATCTAGTTTTGGACCAAGCCAAAGAAGTCTTGTTTTGGACTCATTCAATTTCATTTGCACAGTGTGGGGCCAGGATTGTAGGTTCATTATACAAGAGGATATGTTCTTAGACAGGTCGGTGAGGTTCGAATCGGTCTCGAGGAGGACGAGGATGTCATCTGCATAAGTATAAATTGTTTCAAGGGGGGATAGGTGGAGGAGTTTTAGGGAGGACATATAGATGTTGAAAAGGATAGGGGATAGTGGAGAGCCTTGCAGGACTCTACAATTCGGTTTCCAGGGGGAGGATGAGGTGCCATTCATGTTAACAATGTAAGAACGAGAGCGGAGGAATTTAGAGAACCAACCTAGGACTGTGGAGTTGATACCTATCTCAGAGAGTTGGTAAACAAGAATATCACGGTGAACAACGTCGAAATCAGCAGAAAGGTCAAATTGTAGGAGGACGGCGAACTTGTTTCGAGAGTGAAGTTGTTGAACCCTTAAAATCAAGGAAGACAGTAGGGATTCGGTGCTGAAGTTAGGACGAAAGCCATATTGATAGGGTAAAAGAATAGAGAATGTCTCTAAGTATGATGAGAGTTGGGAAGAAATGATGGACTCTAGCATCTTGGTTAGGAGAGGGATATTTGCAATTGGGCGATAGCTGGATGGTATGGAAGGGTCAAGGTCAGATTTTTTCAGTAGTGGGGTCAAGGCGATATGACCCATTTCTGTGGAGAAATGGCCCGACTGAAGGGCGGAGTTTATGAGAATGGTGATAGAAGAAATAGCCTGAGCGGGAATGTTCTCGTATAGGTAGGAGGGGAATGGGTCCAAGGAGCAATTACAGGATTTCAGTTTGAGGCAGAGATTGAGGACCAGGGATTCAGATACACGCACAAAGGTGGTCCAGGATCTGTCAGCTGGGATAGGGTTGGAGACCATTAGGGTGGGAGTGGAATCAGTATTAACATTTATCCATGGATCCTTATTTCAGCATAAGTCTGAGCTCTGCCTATGTTTTGCCCATGCTCCACCCCTAAGTGCACCCCCTTTTCAAATACAAGCAGTGTAAATTAAGCAGTTATTTACTGATCTGGCATACTGGCATATATACACACGTATATATGTATGCATTTATTCTAGCAGTCTAAAAATTTACTTGCAGAACAGGTTCATAAATGCTAGCACCTAGATTATTTATTTATTAAAAATACACACCTTCTACAATTCTGGGATGAGAACAGGAAAGAAAATGCATAAAATTTCATATAACATAACACTGAATAAAATTTCATAAAACATATAAATAAATAACATTCAAAGTATAACCTGCAAAGTTAAAAACTGTGGGCCCGATATTCAGCTGGTAGCAACTGGCATTGAATATCTAGGTTTTTAAAACTACTAAAAAGTTAATCATTATGCCGATATTCAACACTAACTGATTAACTTTGTAGTGGTCAAAGCGGGTGGACGGGTTCCCTGCTGTGGCCGTTAAACTGATCATGGCTGGGAGATTCACGTCTATTTGAAATGTAGGCCAGCACCTAGCATAAGGCCACTTCTGGAACTAAACCACACCCTACTCCCCCTCCCCCGAATCAGAACTGTTCCAATTAATTTCCAGCCTTTTTCCCGCTAGAATTTAAAGTTGTGAACAATGGACTTTCCTGTCTCAATTACCTCAAGCCCAAACGAATGAGGTTTGAGGACCCACTATATATAAAAGCAAACTACAAACCTCACAACACACAATGGACTTTCCCACTAAAGTTCAAATTTGTTTTTCCCAACAAAATTCTAATTTGTGTGTTAATGCACTTTCCTGCCTCAATCATCTCAAGCCCCAGCCAATCAGATTTGAGGACCCACTATATATAGAGCCAGAGAATGAGTCCCCTAATTCATTACTAATCCTGAAAAAACAAAATGCTTGCAGGAGTTTCTGCCCAGATGCAGGAGAAGTTTGAAGACATCACTGTCTCTTTCTCCCAGGAGGAATGGGGGTATTTAGAGGAGGGGCAGAATGAGTTAAACAAAGAGAATTATTAGACCCTCATCTCATTCGGAACAGGCAGTCTGATCATCACCTCTGAAAATTATATCCTGTATTGAACGAGGGGAAGAGCTGTACATCAGGAATGAGCCTGGATCAGAGGAAAGAGAAACTGGGAAATGTATCTGCTATTTGAAACAATCACCCAAGAAACCTCTTGATACAGAAAAAGAAGGAATGCCTATGCATTGCAATAAAAGGAAATCAAGAAAAAGAAAATACTTAGAATCACTCCTTCTTCCAGTCCACAAATCCTGAGGGAGACCACACAAGTCAATGAAATAACTAATAGCCATCCCCCGCCCCAAAAAAAGCAAGATTTAAAAAACCCACAAGGAAGCTATGATGAGTCAAATTTGCAATTACAGAGTGGAAATACCAATCTAGGTACTGGTGAAAGAGTGGGGAGGAGTGGCATGTGGTTAGAGCTGCTGTCTCAGTACCCTAAGGTTGTGAGGTTGATCTCAGCCCAGTGGCACAGTAAGGGTGTGTGTTTGTGGGGAGGGGTTCCGACCCAGGTGCCAAGTTGGTGGGGGCACCGGTACCCCTCCTCCTCTCCACCCCCTGCATCTTCCCACTCCTCCCTTGCCCGCACGTGCCTTCCCTTCTAGTTATTCACCACCGCGAGCAACAACTTCAAAATGCTCCTTGCGACCGTGTTGTCTCTGGGTGCCATACATAGGAAGTGACATCAGAAGGACAGCCGACGGGGGTTGCGAGGAGCAAGCACGTTGACGTTTTTGTTCTTGTGGTGGTGAATAACTCGAGGTACAGGGGAAGGAGGGCTCAGGTAGCGCAGGAGGGATTGGGGAAGGGGTGGAAATGAGGGTGGGGGTGGGGGTGCCACTGCCCTGGGCATCTCTCACCCTCGCAACGCCACTGTCTCCGGGCAAGTCACCTAACACTCCATTGCCCCAGGTACCACAGCTAGACTTTGATCCTGCCGGGACAGATTGGGAAAATACTGAAGAGTACCTGATTACCATTCAAAGTATTATAAACCACATTGGGTGAACCTCTTTATGAATACACAGTTAATACATCTCAATAAATAAACAGTCATGACATCAGCCACATAAGCCTCAGAGAACATCTAGGACCTGTTTCATGAAAAGAGCAAAGATAGATCAGGCTCAAGTAGGCATATTTTATTCTGCTTTGTTGGGCAGACTGGATGAATTATGCAGGTCTTTATCTGTAGATGAAATAAACAACTGTTCAACTCTTAAATAGTGTCTTCTATATTTCTCAAAACTATTAGCTGATAGGCCTCAGCGACACCACCATGAACTCAATTACTCTCATAGTTCATGGCTTTATGTGTCCCCTCCTCATCGGACTGGCATCTTAATGATGAGGAGGGGACACATAAAGCCATGAACTATGAGAGTAATTGAGTTCATGGTGGTGTCACTGAGGCCTATAAGCTAATAGTTTTGAGAAATATAGAAGACACTGTTTAAGAGTTGAACAGTTGTTTATTTCATCTGTGAATTATAGATTTCTCAAAAACACTTTTGGTTATTGAAACGGATGTGCTATAATAAAATTTGTCTTTATCTGTAGTCCTTTATTATGTTATTTTGTACATAAAATAGATGCAACATATTGTACACATCTATATGCCTTCACAATCTATGTGCCTTGCTATAAAATTACCTTCACAGCCAGCAAGTGAAAAGGGGTTGCCTGTAACCAGTGGCTTAGTGAGGGTAGGAGGCGCATGGGGTGATGGCACCCTCTTCTCTGCACCCCCTCCCTTCGCTACGTAGCCACCTTCCCTTTCTCACATACCTTAAACTCTTCTCTGGCTCGAGCAGTGTCTCCAACCTACTGCCCGCGCCGGCCGTTGTTCTCCTTCTGATGTCATTTCCTGGTCTTGTGACCAGGAAGTAAGAACATAAGAACATAAAAAATGCCTCTGCTGGGTCAGACCCGAGGTCCATCGTGCCCAGCAGTCCGCTCACGCGGTGGCCCAACAGGTCCAGGATCTGTGCAGTAATCTTCTATCTATACCCCTCTATCCCCTTTTCCAGTAGGAATTTGTCCAATCCTTTCTTGAACCCCAGTACTCTGCTCTATTACGTCCTCTGGAAGCGCATTCCAGGTGTCCACCACACGTTGGGTAAAAAAGAACTTCCTAGTATTCGTTTTGAATCTGTCTCCTATCAACTTTTCCGAGTGCCCTCTTGTTCTTTTATTATTAGAAAGTTTGAAGAATCTGTCCCTCTTAACTCTCTCTATGCCCTTCATGATCCTATAAGTCTCTATCATATCTCCTCTAAGTCTCCTCTTCTCCAGGGAAAAGAGACCCAGCTTCTCCAATCTCTTAGAATATGACAGGTTTTCCATACCTTTTATCAGACGTGTCGCTCTCCTCTGAACCCTCTCGACTAACGCCATATCCTTCTTAAGGTACGGCGACCAATATTGGACGCAGTACTCCAAATACGGGCGCACCATCGCCCGATACAATGGCACGATAACTTCTTTCGTTCTGGCTGTAATACCCTTTTTGATTATACCAAGCATTCTATTCGCTCTCTTAGGAGAACTGAGGCCGGCACGAGCAGCAGGTTGGAGATGCTGCTTGTGCTGGTGAAATTAGAGATACAGGGAAGGGAAGGCACGGGCACAGCAAGGGTAGGGAAGGACCAGAGCAGAAGGGAGGAGAGGTGCCAGTGCCCCCACATAGATGGCGCCTTGGGTGGTCTGCCCCAACCCCACCCCCTTACTATGCCACTGCCCGAGAGACAGACAAGAAGGGGAAGCAGGCAGGAGACAGGTTAAAGCAAGAAAGCCACATTGTAAAGTGGTGCTGCTGTGTAAAGAAACTAAGGCCAGGATTCTCAAAAACCCGCCTAAAAAAAGCCACAGTCTGCTAATGCAGCTGTTTTGATACTGAATCTAAAAACTTGAGACATTCTTAAAAAATCACGTATGCAAATAAGGTTGGTGGACAGCAGCGAAGATTCACTAAATTTGTATGTGCCCATTGCTGGTGATAGCAATGGGCACATGCATAGAAAAAATGCATAAGGAACCCCCCCTACCACCACCACCACCAAAATACCTGAATTACACCAAAATACCTGAATAATACCTGAGATGCCCACACTCTCCTGCTGCCCTAAAATCCCAGCTGTGACCCTCCCTGTAGCAGGAGAGATGCCCACTCACTCCTGCTGCACTATAATTCCCGACACGACCGCCGCAACCCGACTGCCCCCCTCCCCCTGCAGCAGGAGAGATGCCCACTCTCTCGTGCCGCACTAAACCATACCGTGACCCGATGCCCCTTCCCCCCCGCAGCAGGAGAGATGCACACTCTCTCCTGCTTTGAACTACCAGCTGTGACCCGACCCGACCATACCCCGCTTAGTAGTGACCCCCTCCCCCAACTCCCTTACCTCAACAAATGAGCGGGAGGGACATGAACACCCTCCTCCCAGCTGCTGCTGTGTCATCTAAAGTGGGAATTCCCCACCCTGGTCGGTCCAGAAGAAAGCTACTAAAATGGTAGGTGGTCTTCATCATAAGGTGTATGAGGACAGACTTCAAGCTCTCAATATGTATACTTTGTAGGAAAGGCGGTATAGAGACGATATGTTAGAGACATTTAAATACTTATGTGGCATAAATGCTCATGAGGCAAGTCTCTTTCAATTGAAAGATAACTCTGGAATGACGGGGCATAGGATTAAGGTGAAAGGGCACAGACTAAGAAGTATCCTCAGAAAATATTATTTCACAAAAAAAGGTGTTGAATGCATGGAAACACCTCCCGGAAGAGTTGGTGGAGATGAAAAATGTATCTGAATTCAAGAAAGCTTGGAATAGGTACATTTTATCTTTGAAGGAGAGGAGAGGATAGAAGATTTTTTTATGTTTCTGTTATCTATTTTCTTTTGAAAGAGTAGATCCCTTTTCTAACTTTTAATTGGGTTTGTCACATTTATATTCACAGATTTTCAATGATTTGACTTTTCTGGTTATTTAACATGACATTTCTACTTGACTAATTATTAC
Source organism: Geotrypetes seraphini (assembly GCF_902459505.1). NCBI lineage: Eukaryota > Metazoa > Chordata > Amphibia > Gymnophiona > Dermophiidae > Geotrypetes > Geotrypetes seraphini. The sequence continues at coordinate 316,760,049 of NC_047086.1, forward strand.
TCTACTCTGGCAGGCAGGTGTTTTGACGCCTAACTCCCCTGCTCCTTATCTGTTTCCAAAATCTGTCAAGACATGCCCCGATCAAGGTAGGGATGGATCACTCTCTGCCACATACCAATTGTTACATATTGGATGATACAAGGTGAGGGTAAAGGGGTTGTACATATTTAACTTATCTATAGGAGCCCTTCAGTATGCCCAGATCTTTCATATTGAGGCAAGTATGAAGGACATGAAAGGGTTTTGTTTTTTGCATTGGTAAGGTTGAATAAGAGAAGTACCTTATTAATCATTGTATTTTCCCTTTAGAAATCAACCCAGTATCTGCCAGTATGTGCAGTGTTAGGATGGGCAGCCAGAAACTTTTCATTTTGTGCTATTTCCTATGTCAATTAGTGGAATTGTCCTTACTCCGCTTTTGTAGAGAAGAAACACATCCACCTTTCCCCAGTCCTCCGGTACCACTCCTGATTCTAGAGAAGCATTGAAAAGGTCATCCAGCAAACTTCCTTAAGTTCTTTCAGTACCCTCAGATGTACGCTATCTGTGCCTATTGCTTTGTCCACCTTTAGTTTAGCTAGTTCCTCTGAACTGAGCACAATCCTCTGAAAATTGATCAGGGTCTGCCACACCTTCATTCCTATTTGCATTTGTCTTCTGTAGTCTTGCTCCCAGCACTTTAGTGGTGAACACAGAACAGAAATATGTGTTAATCAATTCAGCCTTATCTTTTTTAGCTTCTACATATTCCTCCCCTTCACCTTTAAGTCTCACAACACCACTTTTGCACTTCTTCCTATCACTATCATATCAAAAAAATGTCTCCCCCCCCCCATTTTACCATATTGGTTATTTTCTCTTCCAGTTGTATTGTTGCTTTCCTGACTTCTCTACTGGCTTCTCTTAATTTTTCCAGATATTTTGCCTTTCTTCCTCTTTTTGCGATATTTTATAATTTATGAAGGCTAAACTATTTTTCCTTACTTTTTTAGCTGCTACATTTGAGAACTAAAGCGGCCTTCTTTACCTTTTGCTTACTTTCCTTGCAAAATGTTTGTTACCCTTTAAATAGCTCCTTTTAGTTTTGCCTACTGCTTTCCTTTCTCTTACAGAAGTTCCCATTCAGATAACTTCTTGACATAATCCCCCATCTGAACAAAATTAGTTCTTTTGAAGTCTAGAGCCTTTACTTTTGAAAGAACCCTCTCTATACCTGTCTAAATATTAAACTACGCCATCCGATGATAATATCAGAAACACTCTCCCTATTTGTAAACACTAAGTTTACCATGCCTATTTTCTACCCCTAACCATGCCTACTTTTCAGGTAGGCATTATTAGATGTAGGAAAGTGTCTTGACTTAGGCATTGCACGGATATCCACCCGTTTGTTCAAAATTAACCTATGTGCGGATCTGTTAGGTGTCCATGATTAGGGCGCATAAGTGGCACCTAACGTAATCCTTGTTTATAGAATCTGACCCCTCCTGTCCACTTGAACCACATTGAATATTGACCCCTACATCTATAAAATTAGTAGTTGAAGTCTTCATGGTTAGCACTGCTGCTTACAAAGTATTAAACCTGAGTAAATCCAGCCCCTTTGGAGTAAATTTTAAAAGGTCACTGAAATTTAAGTGCTAGGATAATGGGAACTAAGCACATATTCTATAATGACAGTTGTGTGCGTAACTGCCATTACGGTACATAGACTTCCCCAAACACTGTATCCAGCTCCTCCTCTTGACTTAGGTTCCTTCACTTCTTTGTCTTCTTCAGGGCAAGCTTTTCTATGGAGGCAGAAATGTTGCAGTCCTCCATGGGTCAATAAAGTTCTACTCAGTTCACCTCCAAAATCTGTGACAGCAATCCTCATGGATAGATTAATTCAAAATGTTTCCAAATGATTGTGTGAAAAAAAAAAAAAAGAAACGCCAAGCTTCATGCCCCCCTCCCCCGCCACTACCCTCATATCTCCTGGAGTCTATTCCTCATTCCAGGGATACTTTCTCTCACTGGCAGGTAAAATTATCAAAACAAAAAGAAATTCCAGTTTGTGCTCAATCAGAGAACCCTAGCCAATACCACAGTTCCAAGATAGGAAAATATCAAAACGGTCCTGTACCTTATGATGCTTGCTTGTCACCTGGCCAGGAGCTCTGGTCTCCGGTCTCTCTGCAGAGAGAGCTCACTTTTATAGGACTGTTGACTCCTCCCCTTCCTGGTTCCTACCATCTCTGGTTGACCAGGAATTTTTCCCCTCCCAGCTCTCTCTGCTGAGGCTTTAACTCTGTGCTTCTCTGATTGGCTTGAAACCCTGGTTTGAAACCTGCCCCACCCAGCTATCTTTCCTGAAGCATGAATTATGGTCCAGTTAAATCCAAAGGTCCATACAAATGAAAAAATAGTAAAAGCAAAAGGAAGTAATATACATACATAAACATGTATAATGAAGTTTTTGTTAGTATTAGACCAATAATCTCTTTACAGTGTATATGAGGCCGCAATATGTAAGCTGGCACCATATCGCTTTATAAGATTAGAGATTTGAAAAGAGTACAGAGGAAAGTTAGCGATTTAGAGAGAAGGGCTTGGAAATATGAGCATGCAAGTTTATAGAACTAAGGGTTTTGTATGAATTGTACCATATGTCCAATATAGATGTGCAGATTATTTGCTGAAATAAAAATATAGGGCTAGGTATTCAAAATTATTTAACCAGGCAGGAAAGGCATGCTAATTGGGTGAAAAGGCTTATAAAATTGCTGTTTTAATGTATGTGTAAAGCTGAATATCTACTGACTCAAGGCTCAAACTGCAGTACAATAATTGTCAGTCAAAATATCAATTCCAGGTTGTGTTGATAATGCATTAGTTTTAAATATTGATAGAAGGTGTGAACAGGAAGAGTTGAGCTTATAATTTACAACATAAATGCTGTTTTTGTGTTGTAAAGTTATTCCTTAAAATATGCCTTCGGATTGATGTTAAAAAAATATCTGCTGCCCACACTGATTTTAAATGCTGCCTTCAGTGAGTGCAATATGAAATTGCTATTCAGACATCTTAACTACATCACAGAATTAGCTTTGGTTTTGCTTAAAGAGAACCCTAGCCATTATGTATTGTGCAATATTTCAAAAGCCAATAGTGCTCATACCCTTTATCAAATAAACATTTTCCTTTATAGCTGTCAGTTATTAGAGTTCTTAATAAGATTTCTCCTTGCCATTCCCTTCACAAGTGTATTATTTGCCAATGAGGAATCTGCAGATCCATCAATAGGAAAATCAGGATGACATTCCTCAAAGCGGTTTTGGAGTCTTCTGATAAAGATTTAGCCAAGCCCTCAACGTTGATTGCTATGGTGGCTTTAGCACCCGATAACCAAAAATGACTCAGATATAATGAAAAATCAATAATGATATATAATAATACTTTCACTTCAATTGATGCATAATGTCAAGTTTTATACTGCCAGAACAGCACAGGCTCTGCAACAAGTTGAAAGAGAAGGAAAAAGCTTCAGACAAGGGCCCTTCCACCTCCACCAAAAGGTGTTTTTTCTTAAACGTTTCTTAAAGTTGGTTGAGCGGTCACCTCATTGGCAAAAAACCTTCATAAAATGTTTTTGGTTTTTTTAAATCTTTATTAAATTTTCAAACTACAATTATGCATGCAAATATTTCATGTAGATATAATATTACAAGAAAAGCACAATAAACTTAGTACTCAAGAAAATAAATACCCACAAGAAACTACCTTAAAAAAATCCCCAAATCAATTCCAATGCAAATCCCTCCCCCTCCCTCCCACCCTGGATGTGTATGTTTTAAGGTCAGTAAAATAAAGTTATTTATCATTCCTTACAAAATTTAGCCAATGGCTCCCAAACATCCAGAAATTTCCTGTAACTTCCCTGCTGTATAGCCATGAAACGTTCAATTTTAACCTTCATCAAAATTGAAAAGACTTTGTGCTGTGCTGTTGAAGACACAAAAAGATAGAAGAAAAATATTTCAACTTATCTTCAGCTGATCGGTACACCAATGGTGGCCAGCGTTTAACAAATCTGCTGCCTCAGGGTGTAGCACGACCGATCAAACTTCAAAACGGGACGCTAAATGCATCTTATGCAGGAGACGCATTCAGCGTCCTGTTTTGAAGTCTGATCGGCTGTCTGATGTTCCCCACTTTACAGGTGCTAGTTTTTTCTTATATTTGATTTCCTATCTTTGATACCACTTATTGTAATCTTGGATCTTGGATTGCGGACTTGAGGAATATACGAGATGTGAGCCAAAAGTTCCTGGAAAGATACAACAGAGCATGTTATGCTGCTACACCACTAGATGTTACCTCCGGTATCACTAAGGAACTAGTCTACAAGTTATTGTTGCCGTGGAAAGCAGTGCTTGCTTACACTGTGTGTTTTTGTGAAGTTGTGTTGAAGCTGTTTTGCTATCAGCATTACGATACTCTAATCTCATTTACCATCTCAAATCTTTTCCCCTTGAGCTTCATTTTCATTTTTGGGGAAAAACAAAACAAAACACAGGGGGCTAAGTCGGGTGAGAAAGGGGGGTGGGGAATGACAATCATGTTTGTGAAAGTCAAAAACTGACGCACAATGGGTCAGTGCATTGTCATGATGCAACACCCAAGATTTGTTACTCCACATGTTGGGACGTCTCCGTCAAACCTGTTCTCTAAGATGCCTCAGAACATCCTAAATGACAAACCAAGGGCTTCACAAAGGTTGTTAATTGTTAAATTGATTTTTTCATGAACTCTTGCCACATTTGCTTTGGTGATCCCAGTTGAAGGGCGTCCAGAGCGTTCATCATCGTCCACGGATGTTCTGTCACTTTTAAACCACTTGAACCACTCATAGGTGTTCATGTGACCCATAGCTTCGTCCCCAAAAGCTCTTTTTAACATTTGGTGGGTGCAGTTTTGCCCAGTTTGAAACAAAATTTCATACAAATTCTTTGTTCCTTCAAGTGAGTCATAATGCTGATAGCAAAGCAGCTTCAACACAACTTCACAAAAATGCACAATGTAAGCAAACACTGCTTTCCACGGCAAAGACAAGTTGTCCGGAGGTAACATCCGGCTGCATAGCAGCATAGCACGCTCCATTTTAGTGGGAGAGTATCTTTCCAGGAACTTTTGGCTCACACTTCGTATACTTAATAATTTCTTATATAATATTTCCTGCTATTGTGATTTATGTATATTTTCTTTCTGTACAAGTTTTCTTGCTTGGTATAAATTGAAAATTCAATAAAAAAAATTATAAAAAATTTTTTTAAACGCTCGCAACTGCAAACTCCCTTAAGAAACATTTAGTAAGACACAATTGGCTATTTACAGATTAAACCTACCTTTTTGATATACCCTACTCCTCTGCCCTCCAACCCAGCCCGCTGATTCACCATTCCCCTTAACTGTATCCAGGACATCTTGTTTGTCTGTCTTGCCTGTTTAGATTGTAAGCTCTTTCAAGCAGGGACTGTTTTCTTATACAGCGCTGTACAGCTGTACATTCTCTGTACAGCGCTGCATGCATCTGGTAGCACTATAGAAATAATTAATAGTAGTAGTAAACACAGGGGGAGATTTTTAATTTTATTTTAAACATTGCAGAGAGAGGCAAAATCCATAGATCCGTTTCCCAAGGTCTATATACCACTTTTCAAAGAAATGGAGGTGTCAGTAGATGAGGGGTTATTTGAGTTCACAAATGGCTCCTTTAAGGGTGCCAGGACACTGAATTTAAACTTATTACGGGATTCAGTAAATCTGACCATGTGACTCCGCTTTTGAAGGATGTACACTGGCTTCCAGAAATGACTAAGATTCTGATCCTTGTCTACAAAATCAGCCATAGGAGCATTTCTTCATTTTTGTCTCAACTACTAGCTCCATGTCATTCTACTAGGTCTTTAAGATCCTCAATACCGATTAGTTGTTTCAACATATCATCCGATTAATTCAGAACTGGTCCTCGACATGGCAGATGGGCTTCAACGCTAAGAAGTGTAAGGTCATGCATCTCGGCGGCAGAAATCCATGCAGAACATACACCTTGAATGGAGAAACACTAGCTAGGACTTCAGAAGAACGGGACTTGGGAGTAATCATCAGTGCAGACATGAAGGCTGCCAAACAAGTAGAGAAGGCCTCATCCAAGGCAAGGCAAATGATGGGATGTATCAATAGAAGCTTCGTCTGCCGCAAACCTGAAGTCATAATGCCACTTTACAGAACCATGGTGAGACCTCATCTGGAATACTGTGTGCAATTCTGGAGGCCACATTACCGTAAAGATGTGCTTCGAGCTGAGTCGGTCCAGCGGATGGCCACTAGGATGGTCTCCGGACTCAAGGGTCTCTCATACGAAGAAAGACTGGGCAAATTGCAGCTCTATACTCGAGGAGCGCAGGGAAAGGGGTGACATGATTGAGACATTTAAGTACGTCACAGGTCGTGTCGCGGTGGAAAACGACATATTCTTTCCCAAGGGACCCTCGGTCACAAGGGGGCACCCGCTCAAACTTAGAGGAGGGAAATTTAGTGGTGATACCAGGAAGTATTTCTTCACAGAAAGGGTGGTAGATCACTGGAACAAACTTCCGGTGCAGGTGATCAAGGCCACCAGCGTGCTCGACTTTAAGAATAAATGGGACATCCACGTGGGATCCCTACGAGGGTCGAGTTAAGGAACTAGGTCTTTAGCACTCAGACTTAATGAGGTGGGTCAGTGGAGTGGGCAGACTTGATGGGCTGTAGCCCTTTTCTGCCGTCATCTTTCTATGTTTCTATGTTTCTAACATAGTAGAAGCTCTGTCTTCTGTGTCACAGGACTAACTTTATAGAATGCTCTATTCCTATCACTGCATCTAGAGTAGGGGTAGGAAACCACGATCCTAAAGGGCCATAGCCCAGTCGAGTTTCTGAGACTTCTACAATGCATATGCATAAGATTGATTTGTATATGCTGTTTTTATTGTATGCAAATAGATCACATGCATAAGAACATAAGAAATGCCTCTACTGTGTCAGACCTGAGGTCCATTGTGCCCAGTAGTCCGCTCACGCGGCGGCCCAACAGGTCCAGGACCTGTGCAGTAATCCTCTATCTATAACCCTCTATTCCCTTTTCCAGCAGAAAGTTGTCCAATTCCCTCTTGAACTCCAGTACCGTACTCTGCCCTATCACGCCCTCTGGAAGCGCATTCCAGGTGTCCACCACACGCTGGGTAAAGAAGAACTTCCTAGCATTCGTTCTGAATCTGTCCCCTTTCAACTTTTCTGAATGCCCTCTTGTTCTTTTATTTTTTGAAAGTGTGAAGAATCTGTCCCTCTCTACTCTCTCTATGCCCTTCATGATCTTGTAAGTCTCTATCATATCCCCTCTAAGTCTTCTCTTCTCCAGGGAAAAAAGTCCCAGTTTTTCCAATCTCTCAGCGTATGAAAGGTTTTCCATCCCTTTTATCAGACGTGTCGCTCTCCTCTGAACCCTCTCGAGTATGCATATTCATTGTGGAATTCTTGAAAACCCAACTGGGTTGTATTCCTCAAGGACCGTGGTTGCCCATCCCTGTATTAGACCCTTCCCTAGATAAAGTTAAAAGAAGTCTAAGAACCGCTCTTTTTCACAATTCTTTTAGATAATCCTATTTGTAGATTTTTTCCCTACTTATAGGGTTGTGCATAAGGTGCTGAGGGGACGGGCAGGCCTGCAAGGTACAGATTAGAGATGAGGACAGAGCTTGCAGGAATGGGGCAGGGACAGGAAAATAACTTGCTGGGATGGGAAAACGAGTTTCCATAGGGACGGGGAAAAATTTGTCCCCGTGTCATTCTCTAGTACAGACACCTGTTCTCCTCTCCTTCTTTCCTGTCTATTAAAGAATTGGAATTACCATTCATACTTTCCTATTATGCCTGTTAGTGTATTTTATGTAAATTGTAAGCCACCCAATCAATGGATGGGGTAGGAAATAATTATGAACCTAGAAACTTGGAAGAAGCGCCTGAGAACATCAGGTTGCACCTTTAGTGGCCCAATGCTCCCAGAGAGGAAAAATAACACCAGTTCAAAGCTGCTTTAGCTATGCATGAATAATAGAGCTGATGAGAACGGAGGCTGCATTATTCATTTGGCGTAATAATGAACTGCTTTGCATGCATTTGTATGCTTGGCATCTCATTATCGACCTGTGCTGCACTAAAAAAGAACACGTGCTAAGGAAATAATGCACAGTTTTGCCAATGAACCTATATTATTTAGCAATGAAAGTTACATTTCTGTTCCTGCACAAACTGCAGAGGTCAATCCTCTGTTTAAAGAAAACACTACAAAAGTAGAGGGATCATTTATATTATATATTATAGGTGAAAATAAGAAAGAGGATTGATTATGGTTTAAGAGGGCTGTATTGAGAACTAACTCAGAAAACTTTAACTGTATTGCAGCACCTTTTCAAAAGCACGTGTATTGATTATGTATTAATAACGTATTGATTATGGTTTAATAATGTATTGATTATGGTTTAATAATGCCTGCATTGAAACCGTCCCAGGAAACGTAAACTCTGTATTGCATCACTTTTATAGAAGCTCATTTATTGTAACACTATTACATAAGCTCATATAAGCCGCTCTGAATTGACTCCCCCAGTCATTAGCAGCGGTACAGAAGCTTTCAATAAACAATAAATTAAAGATAAAATAATAAATACATTTTAAATATGTCAACCACAATCTTGGGACAGCAATACTCAACAAATATTGAGCTGGCACTCTACCTCCAAATATAGGGAGTGGAGTAGAGTAGCCCATCACCTGACCAATATTTAAGCCAGAACAAAAATGAAGAAATAGTTTTAGGATGGGATTGGCAATGATATTGTTTTGACCCCTCCAACCCAAACATGAATTTAATAAAAGGATGTTCTGCTGCCCTACCTTCATTGGCACTGCTGCTCCAGTAGATTCAGACTTGGTCCATTTTTTGTAGGAAAATGCAAAAGGTTCAGAGACTTAGGGCTCCTTTTACAAAGGTGCATTAGGGCCTTAACGCGCTGAATAATGTGCGCTAAAATGCCGTGCGAAGTAGCCGCTACCGACTCCTCTTGAGCAGGCAGTAGTTTTTGGGTAGCGCGCGCTATAGCGCACGCTAATCCGGTGTGTGCGCTAAAAACGCTAGCGTACCTTTGTAAAAGGAGCCCTTAGGGATTGAGGTGTTGAGGGAGGAATTGTAAAAGAAAATGTAGGAGGGGCAGGGAGATACGGAGAGGGAGATGGGGTAAGGGACTTTGACACCTGAATGAGGATGATTAAGATATGAGTAAAAAAAAAAAAAAAAAAAAGTATGATTACTGAGAGAAGTAGGAAACCAAGGAAGGAGAAGGAGATCTGAAAGGGGGTAAAAAGTGACATACTATAGGATGATTATAGGAATGAGAGGGATAAGTAGGTAGACTCTTTTCCTATATGGGTATGCAACACTTTTAGCTAAATTTTGATAGCAGGAAAGCATATCCAGTAGGACTGGGAATAAGTGTTAAAAACACATGAACTCACCTTCACGGAAAACAGTATTGTATAGTACCTAAGTAACGTTACTAGTTACTTGTGACCTGGATTGGCCATTGTGAAAACAGGATACTGGGCTAGATGGACCATTGGTCTCACCCAGTATAGCTATTCTTCTGTTCTCACTGTTACTTCTAAAGTACAGGAAACATTTACAAGGGGCGTTCAATCATTTATTTACCTCCATATAAAAGAAGTGTGTTGAAACAAGTTTGTGCAGGTTGTGATGACGACGTCAAGGAGGCTGTGACGTTCTGGTTTGAAGGTCATACCACTTTTACGAAAGCAATAATTTCACCAGTTTTTACTTAATTACATTTAATGCTTGCAGTTATAAAAAAAGCAAAAGTGGAAGTGAGATGTAAATAATGTTTCCTTGGTAAACGAAACGAAGGTGCAAACATTGGAACAAAATTTTCTTAACGCAAACCTCATCACACAAACAGTGAATCCTCCTTTTAAATTTTGCTCTACAGGCTGTGAGCATGGAGCTGCTTGAGATGGTTGAACTGGCTATTGGTCTCCAGCTAAACTGAACACTGATGAACTGGGTCACCAAAGCTGGTTGCAATTCTTGGTGAACAGGTGGAGGGGCATTTTCAATATAACGTCTAAGTCTGAGGTTTTTTAAAAAAAATTTATATTCCGCATAAACCTACAATTATATGCAGATTACAAATTAGTCAGGTGCTTTATAAGTTGCTTCAATGGCATTATATCCAGGTCTTATTGCTGCTTGAAAGAATTGTCTTTGATTTTCTTTTCATCTTTTAATTTCTGCAATGCAACCTTTCACTCCTCTCCCTCCAATTTAGCATATTTGTGGTCCTTACGAGTGTTATAATGTTGATGAATATTGAATTTCTTTAATGTTGAGATTGCAAGCAAATCATCTTATCTTTGGCAGACACAAAATAATATTGCAATTCCCAGTCCTTATTAATAAATCTGTTTTCTTCCTTGGTCTTCTTTGTCATGATGGGCTGGGAAGCAGATAGAATTTTAAAAATACTGTTGAGCTGTGCAACTATTCACAAATTCCACTTCAAACAGAAACACAGTGCATCGTTGTCAAAAGCTGATAACAAACTGGCATACTCAACCCCCCATAAACTCTCGCCAACCAGCTTCGTGCGGTAGTGGCGCCAGTCAGGCGGGGGAAGTTAGAGATACATCAGGAGCGTTGCAACCGTCATTTAGCCCTTATGGCTTACTAATGTTCTAATTGTGCCGGTCAATCTGGGAGGATTATTTTGATGAAACTTATTTTATTCTTTGGTATTTTAAATACATTCATTTTAAAAAAATAAAAATGTAAATATAAAAGACGAACAAAAATGTATCAATAAAAATAAAAGGATTTGTTTGAAAAAATTTGTTTTCAATCAAAAGGCTGCACTTAAGCACCTAGAAGGCCACAGGTTCCCCACCCCTAGGGTAACCATATGGCTCCAGAAAAAGGAGGACGGACTAAGATATCCAGGTTTTACTTCCATTGAAAGCAATGGAAGTAAAGAAGACAGATTGAGACATCTGGGTTTTACTTTCATTGCCTTCAATGGAAGGAAAACCTGGATGTCTCAATTCATCCTCCTTTTTCTGGAGCCATATGGTAACCCTACCCACCCTTGACCTAGCTAGTCTAAAATCCCTATTGGTTATAGAGCTATCACATAACATCCCTTTCGAATATTCACAAACTTTTCTGTTCTGTGAGCAGTATCCTCGTATGACTCCACAGGTTGTGAATCTAAAACCAGATATTAACATTATGAGTCATATTCAAAGATGTTTTTATAGGCAGGCTAATAACAGGAAGAAGTCCTTTTAAAATAAGGCTTTATATGCAGAGGCCTTAGTTTCCTGCAGCAGATTCTTTCAAATTCTGTGAGGCATTCGCATAATTAAAATAGATTTGCAAGTTAAATAATGTTTATTTGTATTTTTCTTTATAAAAATACAGTTGTTTCTTGGCATTACTTGTCTCTGGTTCATGGCAGTGAGGGGCAGAAGGGGATCCTAGTGATCATTGCTGAGAAGATGGGTGAGAAAGAAGGGGGGATGAGTAGAGGACCTCTGGATGAGGAAGGAAAGGGGGATGGGAAAAGAGCATCAGGGAGGAGAGAAAGCATAGGGAATAAAAGCACAAAGGCTAGGGAAGAGAAGAGAAGAGGAATCGGGGAGTAGAAAGAGGAAGGACTTTGGGGAGAGGTGAATGAGGGAGGAAGAAAGAAACTAAGACTGGGAAAGGTGAGATTGAGGATCAGAAGGAAAGGGAAGAATGAAGGAGTTATTCTTACACATCTCCTAACACTGATCTCTTTTCTCACTCTCATTCCCAAACCCCTTACTCATGCTCTGAACCTTCTCTGTTTCATTATTATTTACAAAATTTTGTTTGCATGCTTAGTCATGAAACTCTAAGTGAGTTACAATATACATCATACAACAAAACTCATATCCATACAATTTCTTCACTCATAACCCAGATTCCCTGTGATCTTCTCACGCCACACTCACTTCCTTGATCCTTGCCACCTTCCAGTCTTCTTACTCTCTTCCTCCCCCACACCCTTCCACCCTGAAATACTCTCATTCATTCTCTGTTCCTTTGGAACCCCTTCTGATCCTCTCTTTCAGCTTGACTAAGATTTGATAGTGCGGTAAGGCTAGCAGTATTGGAAGTGATTTCATAAGCAATCATATAAAGACATGACCACTGAATGAAAACACGACCTTTATTCAGAAACACCTGTTTTTTTTAAAAAAACAAACCTAACCCACAGAATTTATTATTCTTTGAAAAAAAGAGAACATATTATTCTTTAAAAATAACAATGAATATAAAAGATGAAATTAAAATGTCAATTGTGAAAAAGTTTGATACTTTGACATTTTTGTACCTTAATAGCAAGAATTAATATAATATTATACTGCATGTCTTATTGACTGTTAACTCAATATTCATTCCTTATTAGTTCCCAAGAAAGCTATGGGAACATGGTGAAGGATGAATCCCTTGTAGAGTTATGCATGCATTGTTTGGTTGAGTCAATGAACCTAGGTACAATATAAGACTTCTTTTTATTTTTATCCCTTAAGAATATAGACTTGACAAAATATGCCACACCACAGATCCATCTAATTTAACATCTCCCTACCCATCTAAGAGAAGAAACAATAGTAGAGAAATTTAAGAGTTCTCTGAAATGCTTCCTCTTTAATGACGCTTTTGTAAATTCACTTATACCCAAGACTTACATCCTTTCATTGTTAACTAATTCCTAAGGATTAAACTTTGGTTTACCAACGACCCCATCCTTGACTACTTGTTCTTTTCCATTTGCCCTGCCTTCCAGTTTTGTCATGTTTTACAGTCTATTATATGTTTTACCTTTGTATTTTTATTGATGTGCATAACTTTGAAAATTTTATATAAGCATATGTTACCTGTATAGATAATAGTGTAATATGTGGAATATCTTTTGATCTTTCATTTATATGACACTGTTTTTGATTAAAAACCAATAAATAATTAAAAAAATAAAACTCAGAAACTTAACTATTGTCAATCTCTTTTCCCCATCCCAAGTCCAATATGCAAACAATATACATGACTGTATCCCATATTCTGAAACTGGGTAATGAAGGGTAGGAGGAAGAAGGTTGGATGTCAACAGATACCAATCACACAACCAGGTTTTGGATGTCCTATAACCACAAATGAAGCTATGACCTTTGTTAAATACACCAGTTTAAAATAGTGCTGCCCAATTCAGGAAAAAAAAAAAATTTTGATTCAATTCAATTCGATTCGATTTTCCTGCCCAATTGGGTGGTTTTTTCCAAACATCCTGGTGGGTTTATTTTATAGCCTCTTCACCCCCCTTTGCCCTCTCCTACCCACACTGGTCCTGTGGTGTAAACAAAATAAACAAACAAAAAATTCTTTTCCTCTCTCTGTTAAATCCTAGCTCACATTTGCGGTCCAACACCAGCTCTGGAAGGATACACATTTCAAATCTGACATATTGTAATCACAAAACAGAAAATAAAATTATTTTTCCTACCTTTTGTTGTCTGATCATTTTTCAAATCATGTTGGTCCCATGTTGGTCTGGTTGTCTTCTGATCAGGCTCTCTTTCTTTCTTCTTTCTCTGTTCTAACCATCCATCTTCCATCTCTGTCCTCCCCTTCTGTTTCCCTTTCCTCCCCCGGAGGTCTGGCATCTTTCCTTTTGTTCATCTCCATCCCCCTGCAGCTGCAGCAATGGACCCCACCATCCACAGATCCACCATCTCTCCTTTTCTCAACTACCCTTTCATCCTGCATCTCTCTTCTGTGTCCCTGTCCCTATTCTCCTCTCTAGTACTGTCCCCCTTGTGTCCCTATTCCTATGCTCCCTCCATGCCCAGCATCTTATTTCTCCCCATATTCAGCTTCTTCTTTCTCTCTTCCTTCTTCTTTCTCTCTTCTTTCCTCGAAAGGGTCCAGAGAAGAGCGACTAAGATGGTTAAGGGGTTGGAGGAACTGCAGTACAGCGAAAGATTAAAGAAACTGGGCCTCTTCTCCCTCGAACAGAGGAGATTGAGAGGGGACATGATCGAAACATTCAAGGTACTGAAGGGGATAAACTTAGTAGATAAGGATAGGTTGTTAACCCTCTCCAAGGTAGGGAGAACGAGAGGCCACTCTCTAAAGCTGAAAGGAGATAGATTATGTACAAACGTAAGGAAGTTCTTCTTCACCCAGAGAGTGGTAGAAAACTGGAACGCTGTTCTGGAGTCTGTCAAAGGGGAAAACACCCTCAAAGGATTCAAGACGAAGTTAGACAAGTTCCCGCTGAACCAGAACGTACGCAGGTAGGGCTAGTCTCATTTAGGGCGCTGGTCTTTGACCAGGGGGCTACTACATGAGCGGACTGCTGGGCACGATGGACAACTGGTCTGACCCAGCAGCGGCAATTCTTATGTTCTTATGTATGACAGTAGCAATCTAAGGGGGTCCTTTTAGTAAGCTGAAGCATAGGCAGCGGAACGCTGTTTGGTTTGGGGGGGGGCCCAGGAGCTCTGCCCTAGCCCCAGTGGAATCCTGCAGTATGACCCGTCACCAGCTCCCAACTCCACCCCCTACTTCCTCCTGGTGTTGCACTTTAAATCTTTGGGGTAGGTGCTGTGCAGTGTCAATGAATAGGCCTGCCCCCAGAAGTAGAATGAAGGGTTCCAGGGCAGGCCTACTTGTTGATGCTGTGAGGCGGCTGCCCCAAAGATTTAAAGTACAATGCTGGGAATGGAGTGGGAGGGCAGGCACCAACCAACCAGCGACTGCCAATTTTGGGGGAGGCCATGGCCCCTGAGGCCTTCCTTGTTCCGATACCTATGAGCTGAAGTAATTGCAAGTGTATGCTTATTGCAGCACATGCGCAGGTATCCTGCAGTAAGTTTCAAATCTGTGTGTGTGCTAATTGAGGCGCTAATTATTGTGCACTAATCATTTTAAAACTTTTTGGTTGGGGGAGCAGGTCAGGAGGCAGAGAATGGGTGATTTTGTACTACTCAGCACAACTACTTTAGCCAATTAATTTGCATGCACATCTTGGGCACCATATATAGAATTCAAAGATTAATGTGGATGTAATGGTGAGATGTGTACCTAGGACCTTTTATGTAAAGTCCTCTGCCATGCCCCCTAAGGTGCCCCTCGTCTCTGCTGGGATGTAGTGCATGTATGGCTAGTCTGCTAAGAATGCTGCTCCCTCCCCCCAATAGATCCATCCCAATGGCATATTTTTGGACATTTTCCCTTGGGTATTTTTTTTTTTCAAAACTGGTCCTGAAAGATAGATGCTCAAAAATATCTAGCAAATGGCCCTTTTTTTAACAAAAAGTTGGACTTTTTCTGGTTTGAAAATGATAATTTTCTACTGGATTTTTGGACTTTCTAAAATTGGGTTTAGATGTCATATTGAAAATACCCCTGCTAGTGAACTGGAGACCTAGATAACTGGAGTTGACAGTAAAATAACACATCTTCACAGTAACAGATAATAACTTGACTCCACTGTGTGTAAATTTTTGCATTTAGCATGTGGTAAGCATCAAACATTTTCCACAAAAGTACAACACCAATAAAGGAAAAACACCAAGCCCTACAGCAGTGAAACAGTCAAAAGGAGTAGGGTCAGTTCAATGGTCTACCAAAAAAAAAGAGGCCTGAGGAAGTCCATGCATCAATGTCATTGAGTGACAAATGCAAAGAGCTGAGGAGTTGTAGGCAGTCAAGAAGTTTGGGGGGAGTGGCCTAAAGAAGATGGCTGCGGGTGCTTGGAGCTAGACGCCACGGATGTTCCCTGACTGCTGTCTCTTCTGAATGTTGAAATGGTGAAACGAAAATCTAAGCTTCGGATTTTCCCTGACGAATCCTTACCAGCAGCAATGGGCCCGATGGACGCCTTCCTTCAGCGAGGGACGCCAACACAGCCGGAGGCTTTCTCGGCTGGGAGAGACACGCTGGCTGAAGCGTTGCAGCTCTCCCTCGAGGCAACATCTTTGACCCCGGAAGAGCGGAGTCCTCCGAGTCGCTCGAGGGCGTTTGACCGATCGACGGAAGAGCAAAGTCCTACGAGTTGTTTGGGGGCGTTTGGCCAGTCGACGGTGAAGGAAATGCCCCAGGGTGTTTGTTCTCCAGATATGCTGAGATCGGGAGTCGGCTCAGTAGGAGGAGGGGTGAAGCCAAAACTATTATCTGTGCATTCGGAGGAGCTGGGACAGAAACTGCCTCAGGATTTCCTGACACTGACTTCATCGCCTGCTGAAGTTCCAGGTACTTTTTCACCAGAGGTTCTGGGTGCTGAACTGATACCAATGCAGAGGCCCAAGGTTTTCAATATGGAGACAATTTGGGAAGCAATATCTAGTTTGCAAATCTCTTTGGGAACTCAAATGCAGCAATTTACTACACGTTATACCTCTGTTGTGTCTGAAAATTTGGAAATGAAAAATAGGATATCCAGCGTTGAAAATAAAGTGGATGGACATGAAACTAGAATAAAAACAGTGGAGTCCCAGGCTTCGGTCTGGGTAAAAGACAGTGGAAACCTTAATTTTAAGGTGGAAATGTTGGAAAATATGACTAGAAGAAGTAATCTTCGGATTATCAATTTTCCAAAATTACCACTTATTTCAGCGCAGGATACGTTTAAAAAGTATTTGAAAGAAGTTTTGAAAGTTTCCGAAACCTCTTATCTGCCTCTCACTAAAATATATTATTTACCAACCAGAGCATCTGTTCAAAAACCAAACCAGCAGAATTTGTCTGCTGATAGTTTGGATCTGACAAATTTCCTGGAGAGGTCAGGTGAAGAGATACCGGCAACTGCTACACTACTTGTATAATTTGCTATAGATGCTGACAGGGAATGGATGCTTAAATTGTTTTTTAAGTTTAAAGATGTTCCATTTATGACTAAAATAGTGAGAATGTATCTAGACATGTCACGAATGACCCAAAAGAGAAGAAAACAATTTCTTATTTTGAGACCAAGGGTTCTGCAGTTAGGGGCGACGTTTGTACTCAGATTCCCCTGTAAATGTGTAATGACCTATCAAGGGAATAGATTTATTTTCTTTGATCCTCAGCAGTTGACAAAATTTATTTCTGCTAAAGAGCAAATTTAAAATTCTTGAGAGAACTTCAGTCTCAACCTGCTCAAGTATAAGGTTTTTGGTTATGTTCTCCCCCGCTACCCTCTTCATTTTTCTTTGTATTATTTGATTAAGATTTCAGCAATTTTAAAGCTCTCTCCCCCAAGGATTGAGGTCTAACGATACAACCAGTAAAAAATAATTTTGGGCTTAATGTTATGCCGTATGAGAAAGGAAAAATTTTGCTTTGATTTCTGTATTTCAATTGTAAATGTTTATTATTACCTATTGTCTCATTTTAATCTTTGAACTGAGTTGTATTATTTTCTTGTTTTGACTAATATTATATCAATACTATAAAATGAAAATAAAAATATTTTTAAAAAATGCAAAGAGCTCTCAATATCCACCAAAAGATCCGACTCAACATAGGACCATGTTTCAGAACATTAAAGCCTTCATCAGGGGTCATTAACTTATACTGATTGTGAGAAGTACAATGTTTGTTTCACTGTTTCTCTGAGAAACCCTTCAACTCTAGATATATCTAACCACAAATCTTTTAGGGTAATATCTTGTGTTTCCACTGCTGGCGGTTGATCCTCTACTACACTTGAAAATTCAAGTGGTTTAGGTATTTCAGTAAAAGCTACTTTACTTATCTGAGTAGAGGTTACCCCATATTCAGTGGAAATAGCGGGAATATCTTTCCCACTATCACTTGATACTGGATGAAGGGGAGGAATCCTTTCGAAGGGACTCATTGATGCACCCGATACAGAAGTCATATCCAATGACGTTTGTGGAAGATTTGAGAATGTGGATTCTAATATAAGCTGTCTGGACAAAATATTAAGTGTGGTTGAAACTCAAAGTAATACACTTCAAGCTGTCTCAGTATCTGCTGTTAAGGATTCTACGGTATTGCATTCTAAAATGGAAATGATGGAAAATATGTACAGAGCAAGGAATCTCCGCTTGAATAATTTCCCAGTAACTCATTTACTGTCTCCTGAAATTTTGTTAAGGAAATATTTTAAAGAAATACTGGGATTGCCCAATGCGGAAAGTTTCCAATTAAACAATTATTACTATGTGCCGCAAAGGAAAATACAATCCGCCCAGGAGGTGGACCATCTGGTCACAAATGATGTAAATTTGACAGTTTTTGGAGGATAGTCAGGATGTGATCCAGAGTAGGTCCACTATGGTAATAACATGCATGAGTGAGATAGATAAAATGTTAATAATGAAACTTTACTTCAAAAATAGATTGACAAAATTTTATGGAGACTTGGTTAGAATTTTTCTCGATATCTCGAGAGCTACGCAATTAAGAAGGAAAGAATTTTTAAAACTAAAAACAAGAGTGGTTATCGTATTATCTAAAATTTCCTTGTAAATGTCTTGTTAAATTACAAGACATTGAATACGTATTTTGGGATCCCATTCAGTTGCAACGATTTTTATTAACTAGAGAACAGAAATGAGTTTTTTCCTTTATTAAATATGTTTCACTACTGAGAAATTGGAGGATATGATAGTCCCATAAATAGTAGGGATTGGTTTAGGATTCACAAGGATGAATCAAGAACCAATTTTTTAATTTTCTTCTTATTTTTGTAGTTGAATTTAGTAGTATGTCTTCCCATGTTTTGTGGGCTTGGAAAGGAATTTTGTTTATATGTTTAATTATTCTTAATTATATGTATGTATCCTTTTTTTCCTGGTATCATCTGATATTGTAATTATTAAATGAGTAATAAAAAAAAAACTTATACTGATTGTGCACATTTGGTGGACATTGAAAAGTCTTTGTATTTGTCACTCAATAAAATTGGTGTATGGACCTCTTCAGGACTATTTTTTTTTGGGGGGGGGGAGGAAGACCATTGAACTGGCTCTTTTCCTTTTGAATGAAGCATTAAACTTTACCACACTAGAGAAACCAGACTCCTTAGTAGAGATATACATTCAGTAGAGCTCATTCAGTTCATTAGCATGGCCTTAAAGTATTCAATACATTCAAGATCGATTTACTGTATGTGTTAACCTGCAAATGAATGTACTTTTAGTCAATTTACATGTTAAAAATTGCTAACACAATTATATTAAAACCAAATTTGTGAAATGAATTAAATTTATGCCCTGTGCATAGTCCCTATGATTCAGGAGGTCAGCTTCAAACTTATCCCCGTCCCCCCCCCCCTGCCTTTTACAAAACCATAATGTGGATTTTAGCACCGCCTATGGCGATAACAGCTCCGACTCTCATATGAGTGTCGGAGCTGTTACCACCATGTACACCACTATAAACCACACTACGGTTTTGTAAAAGGAGGGATTAATTAAGGACATGCATGACTCGCCAAGCTAACTTCCAGCACCCTGTAGATCTTTGTCTTGATAAACACATTAAGCAAGTTTGCATTGTTGTAAAGTTGTCAGAGTACAAAAAGTTTTTGTTTTCTTGAATCTTTTTCAGCTTTCCAGACTGAGACCTTTAAGAGGAAAGTGAAAATATCAGTCATTCCACTCTCTCTGGTCCTTGCAATATGCATTCTTTTTCTTGCCTAGGGACGTGAGCTCCTGTTATAATTTGCACCACTGCAGTGAGTAAAGGAATGGAAGATAATGTCTGGCATTACAGGGAGACAAGACAAATTTAGTACAGAGAAAGGAATACTGCTGAAGATTGCCATGGCAGCCGAAGGCTCTGCTAAGTAATTAACCAAAGAGCTGCTTTGAACGGCTAGGATGCTATTTGACTCACTTCTGAAATTGAGGTGCTTTATCAAATCTGAAGTGGTTCAATATGGCGAAAGCATTGTAAACTGAACCTACACAATAGCTATTATTTATTTATTTATGTAAGGATCATTTTATTTTGCCCCCTCCCCCCCGCTCCCCCCAGTTTGGATGAAACAAAATCTAGGAAACTTACAGGGCTGCTCCAATTTATGTACTGTAATTCTTTAGTGAGCCACAAAAAATGATAGGGGCAATAAAAATCATCTCAAAAATGTTTTTTCTAGTCATCTGGATCTCATCAGTTCAGTGTATTTTAGAAACACACACAGGAAAACCATTTTTAGTTCATTTATTTTTATTTTTGTAGAGTTATTATTATTGGGGGGGGGTTACATTTATTTCAGACTTTTGATTCAATAAAAAATGTTTAATGGGCATTGGAAGTTTTTAGTACGTGCAAATCAAATGTATAAGAATAGATTGACACAATAAGGTACTCTATTGATCAACCAGAATAGATTCCAGCTAAAGCACATTTGTATTTTAATAAGGGATTTTCTTGCATGCTAAGGCCAGATTCAATACAGCATAATTTCAGCCTTTTAAAAAAAATTTATCTGGTTGTGAGCTAATTTTAGGTATTTATATACTGCCTATCAAAATGGTTTACATACGAGTAGAGAATGACACGGGGAAAAAATCTGTCCCCGTCACCGCCCCGTCACCGGCCCATCATCCTCTGCACCGCCCCGTCACCGCCGTTCCCTTCACCGCCCCGTCACCGTCACCGCCATCCCTTTCACCGCCCCGTCACCGCCACTGCCATCCCATTCACCGCCCCGTCACCGTCCCCGCTGCATCCATATAAGCCTTAGTACTGTAATATTTAGCTTATTCCTTTCTTATAAATCAAAGTTCCTGCTGCTGAACTAGAGAAAGAGATGTTCAGCTGGCAGGGCTTTGTTTATAAATTTTTATCAACACAACTAATATACTATTTTATCCTAAAGCAAAAAATAAATAAATAAATATAATTTTTTTTTCTACCTTTGTTGTCTGGTTTCTGCTTTCCACATCTTCTCATTGAATTCCTTCCATCCACTGTGTGTCTTCTCTCTGCGTCTTCCATTTGCTGTTACTGTGCCTCTCCCTTAACCCACCCCCCAAATTGGTCTAGCACCCATCTTCTTCCCTCCGCTCCCGCATAGTCTGGCATCTGTCTTCTTCCCACTCTGTCTTCCACATTTCCCTTGGGGGTCTGTTCCTCTCCACCCTCCTTCAATGTCTGTTCTATTCCTTTCCACCACCACCCTTCCCTCCCTCCTTTACCATCTGTTCCTTTCTACTACCCTTCAGCTTCTCTCGCGTGGCCTATCTACCTTCCTTCCTCTTATTTTCATGGCACGTTACAATGTAATTTGTGCAAGCTACTGGAGCCTGCAAGCTCGGTCCCTGTCCCATCCCCACAAACCATCTCGCTTCTGTGCTCCTATTTTCTCCATTTCTAATATCTCCCCTATGTATCTGTCATTGCCCCCCCTGTGTCCATATACCATCCCCATGGCATGTCCCCTTTATGTCTCTGTCCCTATGCCCCATGCACATAATTTCCCCTCTTTCTGTTACCTTCCTGTGTCCAGATTTCCCCTATCTTCCTCTTCCATACCAGTGTGTCTCTTCTTTTCAACCCCATCTAGCTTTTTTCCCTCTTTCTTCCCCCCCCCCTGCTTCTAGCATCTGGCTCACCTGCCAGTCCTTCCCTTTCTTTCCTGCTGTGGGTTTTTCTTTCCGACTTCATCCCCTTGGCCCAGAATCCTTTTCCCTTTCACTACCTCCTTCCAATTTGAGCCGGGAACACTAGCGATCGCACGGTCCCCGCAGCCACTACCTGCCTGCCCAATCGATCCTAGTGTTTAGCCAGCTCTCTCCCTTCTCCTCACCTTAGTTTATAGGTTTTCTTTTTCGGCGACCTGCACGCTTTCCCAAAGAGCCGCGCACGTGCGGCTGCTCAGTGTTCAATCTTCTGCTCTGCTGCAACTTCCTGTTTCCGGTTGCGTCAGAGCAGAAGATCGAAACTGAGCAGCAGCGGGTGCGCGGCTCTCTGATAGCGTGCGGGTCGCCGAAAAAGAAAATCTACAAACTAAGGTGAGGAGAAGGGAGAGAGCTGGCTAAACACTAGAATCGATTGGGCAGGCGGGTGTGAGCTGCGGGGACCGCGCGATCCTTCATGCCTCACTGCGGGGACAAGACCATTCACCGCCCCGCGGGCGGTGAATGGCCTTGTCCCCGTCGCCGCAGCGACTGCTAGTTTTCTTCCCCGTTTTCGGCGGGTGACCCGCGGCTAAAATGCGGTGGCCGCGGGTAAACCGCCACCGTGTCATTCTCTACATACGGGTACTTCAGGCATTTTTCTTATCTGTCCTGGTGGGCTCACAATCTATCTAATGTACCTGGAGCAATAGAGGATTGAGTGACTTATCCAGGGTCACAGGGAGCAGTGCAGGATTTGAACCCCCATCCTCAGGGTGCTGAAGCTGTAGTTTTAACCACTACATCACTCCTTCCACATTAGTTATGATAAAACTGAAGCCTATGTTTCAAGTTTCAAGTTTCAAGTTTTATTTAAATTTGATGTTTCGCTTAATATTTCTAAGCGAATTACATAAGTTTATAGTTGGGATAAAACATTAAAATTAAATTAACATTACTACATTAGATAAGTAGACAGGGGAATATTTAAACTGACAATACAGACAATTTAGACAGTACTGGAATACTTTGGTAAAAACGTAAGGTGAAAAAGTTACAATATTTTATATCTTAATAGGAGAAAAAAGAACGTTGGTAAGGGAGGGAAAAAACACTAGGATTGGGTTTAAAAACTGAAGTTTTCATTGATCATGAAAAGAGAGAAATGTTAAAGGCTATATGAATCTTTGAAGAGGAATGTTTTTAAATTAGTTTTAAATAAATTAAGATCTTTAATGTTTCTAATATACAAAGGAAGGGTATTCCAAATAAGTGGTGCCTTAACTGAGAAGATATCATGGCGTCTGGTTCCTATTATTTTTAAAGATGGGACCATTAATAATTCTTGTGTATTAGACCGAAGAGAGCGATTTGAAGTAAGTGGAATTAAAAGACGGTTAATAAACTATGGTTCATTAGTAGTTATTGTTTTAAATACAAATAAAGCTATTTTATATGTTATTCTTTGACTGATAGGTAGCCAATGTGAATCTATTAAATAAGGCGTTACATGATCGTATTTCTTTCCGTGGTGAATTAATTTAATAGCAATGTTTTGTATTATTTGTAGTCGTCTTTGTTCCTTACATGTAATATTTAATAACAATGAATTACAGTAATCTAATCTGGAAATTATGAGAGAATGAACTAAAATGTTCAAGGATTTTGATTCTAGATACTTAGACATTGAGCGTATTAAACGTAAACGAGAAAAACAACTTTTAACAGTATTATTGATGTGCTCCTGATAAGACAATTTTGAATCAATTGTTACTCCTAAGATCTTGAGTGATGTTACTAGTTCAATTGTAGTGTTTTCAATTGAGAAAGGTGTGAAAAGTTTTATGTTCTGTCTAAAAGGAAAAAATAATGCCTTTGTCTTAGATATATTTAAAGCTAATTTATTTTGAGTAAGCCAGTTTTTAATTTTTTCCAATTTTTGAATAATTTGATTTATATCGTTAGAGTTTTCTGGGTTGAAAGCATGGATTAATTGGATGTCGTCTGCGTATGCGTAGGTGGTAAAACCTATGGATTGACTTAGGTTAAGTAATGGAGCTAGAAAAATATTAAATAATAAAGGGGATAAAATTGAGCCCTGAGGGATTCCGTAGTTGTGAGAAAAAGGTTTAGAAGCAATATTATTGAAACGTACCATAGATGTTCGGTCAGATAGAAAAGAAGTAAACCATTGAAGTGATAATTCGCCAACGCCTATAGATTTCAATCTGTTTAATAGAAGGGAGTGATCTATGGTATCAAATGCGGCTGAAAGATCAAGAGAGAAAAGAATAACGGAATTATGGTGATCGAGATTGTATATGATATTGGTTGTAAGTCCGATTAAGGAATATTCAGTACAGTATTGTGGTGTTTCCTGAAACCTGTTTGGTTGGGGTGCAATATGTTGGTAGAATTTACAAAGTCTGATAACTGATTGAAGATCACTTTCTCTGTGATTTTAGTTAAGAAAGGGATATTGGCAATAGGGCGGTAGTTAGTAGGGTCGTCAAGGCTGCATTTATGGTCCTTTAATATGGGAGTTATTATTGATGTTTTCCAGATTTTCGGTACTGTTCCTGATGTTAAACTTTTTTTAATCAAAGAATGAATAAACGGTCCAAAACCAGAAAAGTGCTTCTTTATGATTATCGGGGGTATAATCTCTGCTAGGGAACTCTTTAAATTTAACTTTTGGATAATTGTTTTGATTTCTGATAGTGTTGGGATATTGAAGTTAGTGCATTTGGCACAGGGGATTTTAAAAGTATTGTTAGAATCAGGGGGGTTGGTTGGATGAGGGGGAAATTTATTTCGTATGTTAATGATTTTATTGCAGAAGGCATCCGCCAAGGTTTGAGATGAAAGTATTGTGCTTTTATTTTCATGTTGTGAATTAGAATTAAAAGATTTTAAAATAGAGAATAGAATGGAAGAATTTCTGGCTGTTTTGATTTTATTCGAATAATAAGTTCTTTTAGCTTCATTAATTTTAATTTTGTAATAATGGGCTTGCTCTTTAAATGTTGTCAAGTTTGCTATAGTTTTATTTTTGCGCCATTTTCGTTCTATAGATCTCAGTTGCCTTTTAATGAGTAGAAGTTCTGAGTTATACCAAGGGTTTTGAATTTTTTTGTTTGATATTGTTTTGTTAATTAACGGGGCCTCTTTATCTAATAGTAATTGAATTGTTTCATTCCATGAGGTGAGTTGATCTTCAAGAGAATCGGTTTCTAATAGTGGAGATCTTGAAAAAAGAAAAGATTCAACTGATGAAGTTTCTAAATTTGTGTAATCACGGTATGTTATTTTCTTGGGTAAGGAAGTTGAAATTATTTTCTTGTTTAGCGTTAATTTAAATGATATAAGGTGATGATCAGACCAGGGAACTGGCGTATTTGAAATTTTAGAATAGTGAAGATATTCAGTTTTTGAAACAAAAATCATATCCAATATATGACCTGCCTGGTGAGTTAACTCTTGGATGAGAGGTTGGAAATTAAGAATATCGGTATAATTTAGTAGTTCTTTAGTGAGAGGGTTAGTAAGTTCGTCAAAGTGAAAATTAAAATCTCCCAAGAGTAAGGGATATTCGGAGGATGAACTGAAATCAAAAATCAGATTTTGTAGGAGAAATAAGTTGTTTTGATTTATAGGCGGAGGAATATATAGTAAAAGTATATCTGTATTTGGGTAGGTGTTAAGTTGAACTTGAAGGAATTCAATTTCTGCACTACCAGTAGAATGGTCTATGGTTTTTAAACTGTTTACTGGACTGGAATGAAGCTTGGAATTTGAAACTAAGTAGAGTTTACTTTAGTTTAATTTTTAATCTTTACTGTTTTTCTGATATTGATATTTATAAATCCACATTGTTAGTTTAACTATTCTTTTTTTTCCTTACAATGTAACCATAATATTTCATTTTCTTGGACCTCTTGGGGGGAGGGGTTTGTCTTGTTTTTAATGTTCTGTACTTTCCCTGGGGTATTTTCTTTTTTTACTTACTTTTTAATATATATGATACTGTATATCTATTATATACATGATATCTTTTCTTGGATGCTTTAATTAGATTGTGAACCTGTTCGGGACAGAGAGGGTAGCTCAAAATGCCTATGTATTAATATTGTAAACCGCTTACCGTATTTCCCCATGTATAGGCTGCCCCTTTATATAGGCCACAGGAAATGCCGATGTAGGTTTTAAAACTCTTAGATAAGCTGCCCCATGTTACTAGCCGCGGCTTATCTAAGAGTTTTAAAACCTACATCGACCTATACAATGGGGCGACCTATACATCATCCCCCTCCCCCTTAAATACCTCCTAGATGGCCACACCTGCCTTCTCCAAACACACTGGCTGCCTCCTCCAAATACGCTGTGAAGGGCAGGAGCGATGTTTGCGATCTCAAGCCTCGCCCCACGCCCTTCCTGATTAGCAGCCGTCAGTTCTCGTGACAGCAGCCAATCAGGAAGGGTGCGGGGCGAGGCTTGAGATCACAAACATCACTCCTGCCCTGCACAGAGTGTTTGGAGGAGGCAGTCAGCAGCAGTCCGGGAGGTATTTATCGGCAAGGGAGATATTTAAGGGGGGGATGATTTATTGCTCCATGTATAGGCCTCCCCATTTATGCAAGCTGCGCCCACTAAGTCAGTTTGCAAAATCATTGTATAGGTCGTGCCCTATAAGAACATAAGAAGTTGCCTCCGCTGAGGCAGACCAGAGGTCCATCTTGCCCAGCGGTCCGCTCCCGCGGCGGCCCATCAGGCCTATTGCCTGAAACAGTAGTCCCTGACTAATTTTGTAATTTACCTCTAATCCTCTAATCCTATCCCTATAACCTACCTCTACTCCTATCTTTACCCCTCAATCCCTTTGTCCTCCAAGTACCTATCCAAACCTTCTTTGAATCCCTGTAGCGTGCTCCTGCTTATCACATCCTCCGGTAGCGCGTTCCATGTATCCACCACCCTCTGGGTGAAAAAGAACTTCCTGGCGTTTGTTCTAAACCTTTCCCCTTTCAATTTCTCCGAGTGCCCCCTTGTACTTGTGATTCCCCATAATTTGAAAAATCTGTCCCTGTCTACTTTTTCTATGCCCTTCATGATCTTGAAGGGCATAGAAAAAAGCCCCAGCTTTTTCAGTCTGTCAGTATATGAGAGGTCCTCCATACCCCTTATTAGCTTAGTTGCTCTTCTCTGGACTCTCTCAAGTACCGCCATGTCCTTCTTGAGGTACGGCGACCAGTACTGGACACAGTACTCCAGGTGCGGGCACACCATTGCACGATACAGTGGCAGGATGACTTCCTTCGTCCTGGTCGTGATACCCTTCTTAATGATACCCAACATTTTGTTTGCTTTCCTTGAGGCTGTGGCACACTGTGCCGACGCCTTCAATGTTGTGTCTACCATCACTCCCAGGTCTCTTTCAAGGTTGCTCACCCCCAGCGGTGATCCCCCCATTTTCTAAGTGAACATTAGGTTCTTCTTCCCTACATGCATGACCTTGTATTTCTCTATGTTGAAGCTCATTTGCCACTTTTTGGCCCACTCTTCCAGCGTTGTCAGATCTTTTTGGAGATCTTCGCAGTCCTCCATGTTTTTGACCCTGCTGTATAGTTTGGTGTCATCTGCAAATTTAATAACCTCACATTTTGTTCCTGCCTCCAGGTCGTTAATAAATATATTAAACAGGAGCGGTCCCAGCACCGACCCCTGTGGAACTCCGCTCGTGACCCATTGCCAGTCTGAGTAATGGCCCTTTACTCAGACTGGCAATGGGTCATGAGTGGAGATGGGGATATACTTATGTTTAAGCAGTATATCAAATACAATAAATCCAATCCAGTACCAGTAAAAGGTTAACATGGGAGTTCTTACTGTCTCCTATTTAACTCTGTATTAGTCCATAGTCTGTTATTGAGAAAGACACTGGGGAAGCCACTGCTTGCCCTGTATTGGTACCATGGAATATTGCTACATCTTGGGTTTTGTCCAGGTACTGGTGACCTGGATTGGCCACCATGGGAACGGGCTACTGGGCTTGATGGACCATTGGTCTGACCCAGTAAGGCTAATCTTTTGTTCTTATATACCCCCTAAGTGGTCGTATGGTGATCATTTATTCTAGGTGTCTTCCCTATCTGGCCCAGCTGGTTCACAATCTAACTACAGCACCTGGGGCAATGGAGGATTAAGTGATATGTTCAGGGTCACAAGGGGCAGCATTGGGATTAGACCTGCAACCTCAGGGTGCAGAGGCATCAGCTCTCACCACTAGGCCACTCTTCCACTGACAGACATTTAATTTCAAAATGCTTTCTCCCGATGTTAAGAAGGTTTTTTACAAAAGGGGCCAGATTCTATAAATGGTGCCTTAGTTAGGGCCACTAGGTGCCCTAATTGAGGCTGTCTAGCATGCCTAACTAAAATCTGTGCCTAACCTAAATTCAATCAATTATTTTAAATGACACAGCAATCGACCATGGCATTGAAGTTAATTGATAAATTGACACCCAGCAACGCCTAAGTCGAGGCGCCTTCTGACACCTACGACACCTACCTCAAAAGTAGGCATGGTTATGGGTGGAGAATAGACTTAAGAACATAAAAGTAGCCTTACTGGGTCAAACCAAGGCTCTATCAAGCCCAGTAGCCCGTTCTCACGGTGGCCAATCCAAGTCACTAGTACCTGACGAAAACCCAAGGAGTAGCAATATTCCATGCTACCGATACAGGGCAAGCAGTGGCTTCCCCGTGTTTATCTCAAATAACAGACTATGGACTTTTCCTCCAGGAACTTGTCCAAACCTTTCTTAAAACCAGCTACGCTAGCCGCTCTTACCACATCCTCTGGCAACATGTTCCAGAGCTTAAATATTCTCTGAGTGAAAAAAAATTCCTCCAATTGGTTTTAAAAGTATTTCCCTGTAACTTCATTGAGTGTCCCCTAGTCTTTGTAATTTTTGATGGAGTGAAATATTGATCCACTTGTACCCATTCTACTCCACTCAGGATTTTGTAGACTTCAATCATATCTCCCCTCAGCCGTATTTTTTCCAAGCTGAAGAGCCCTAACAGTTTTAGTCTTTCCTCAAATGAGAGGAGTTCCATCTCCTTTACCATCTTGGTTGCTCTTATTTGAACCTTTTCTAGCACCACTATATCTTTCTTGAGATAAGGAGACCAGAATTACGGTTTTTATACGTTGATACGTCTGGCGTTACACGTTGTTTCGACTTTCTCATTGAATTTTTCTGACGACGTGCTCTCTCCATTGGGAGACCCGAAGGTAATTTACTTTTTCAGTTTATAAACGTTTTGATAAAAAAAAATTTCTTTTTTGATATTGATAACTGTAACAATTTCATTTATTTTTTGTTTTTGTTTTTTAGTTTTTTCCTCCTGATGATGCGACTCATGGCGAAACACGATCGGTGTTGAGGAAATGTTGGACATTTTTTCAGTTTAAGGAATTTTAGCTACACGTTGATTTTTGTTATAATTTTTGTGGTTGTTTTGGGGACTCACTTATTGTATTGCCACTATTTTCTTACCAGCTATAACAGCATGGAGAATCTCATTGCACGACCTCCTATACTTACAAGCAACCTTTAAGAACATTGCTCTGATCATCTTGAGAAAATACATCTGGTAGTGGAGAATTTTGGAATATCTATCAAATCTAATCGACATCTTTTGAATTCAGCTAAGTAATCATTTATACATATCCACTTCTATATATTTGCTTGAATAACTTATAATTAACAAGATGTTCAGGGCTGGTAGGTAGGTGAGTGCAATGATGTTAAGATAATTCATCTTTATTCTATTAACTTGCTGGTTTTGAATAAGATATCACACTGAGCACTCTCAATATTATTTTTAATTATTTTTAAAATATATACATAGTTATTTAATTCACTTTATTTGTTATATTATAAAGTTAGTGAATTGAGTTTAATTTTTCTCCAATCCATTTAGGTTTTGACCAGAATTAAACGCAATACTCCAGATGAGGTCGCACCATGGAGTGATACAGGGGCATTATAACATTCTTAGTCTTGTTAACCATCCCTTTTTTAGTAATTCCTAGCATCCTATTTGCTTTTTTGGCCGCCATCACACATTGGGCGGAAGGTTTTATCATATTGTCTATGATGACACCAAGGCCCTTAGGCATCGCTAGGCATCCAAGTTAGGCACAGGTGAATTAGGCCAATTCAAAACTGGTCTAATGTACCGGTGTCAACCTCCAAGATGTCAAGTGATACCTAAGCATGCCTAGGTACTGCTTGGCAGGATTCTATAAGGGGCGCCTAATGGTTGATTGACAACTACACTGAGCAGCACACTATTTATAAAATTTAGCTAAAGATTAGCTCATGTTATCTGCAAGAGGACCCATAGGAACAAAATGGATCCTGCTGTAGTTAACATGCGCTAACCTTTAGTAAAAGACCCCCTAAGCTTGTTAAGTGATTATGCATGCACAATTTTGTATTTGGTAAAATCACACACACAGTCAAGATGAAAATGACATATTGCTAACTAACAGTAAGAACTGAAATGGAGGAAAATAGACTTCAGATGCTGATCAATCCCCTTAAGGTTTTGGGATGTTTATAAAGAGTGAATATTGAGCCTAAAAGCCTGATTGATTAAGCTCCATCGCAACAAGAGCATTGGAGTCAATATAAAAAATACTAAATATACAACCCCAGTGAAATAGATGGCCACCATTGGGTCCAGATCAGTGTTTTTGCTTTTTATTGCATATTTTATTGTTCTATTTAGTTTGTTTGGGTTTTATAAAAAAAATTTATGGACACTAAAAGCACTAAAACACTGCAAAAATTAAAATGTAAAAAAGATTAGAAAGGAGGGTTTTGACCTCACCTGGAATACTGCGTCCAGCACTGGTCACCGTACATGAAGAAGTACATGGTACTACTTGAAAGCCAAAGAAGAGCGACTAAAATGATTAAGGGGTTGGAGGAATTGCCGTACAGTGAGAGATTAGAGAAGCTGGGCCTATTCTCCCTTGAAAAGCGGAGACTGAGAAGGGACATGATCGAAACATTCAAGATAATGAAGGGAATAGACTTAGTAGATAAAGACAGGTTGTTCACCCTCTCCAAGGTAGAGAGAACGAGAGGGAACTCTCTAAAGTTGAAAGGGGATAGATTCCGTACGAACGTAAGGAAGTTCTTCTTCACCCAGAGAGTGGTAGAGAACTGGAATGCTCTTCCGGAATCTGTTATAGGGGAAAACACCCTCCAGGGATTCAAGACAGGGTTGGATATATTCCTGCTGAAGTAGAATGAACGCAGATAGGGCTGGTCTCAATTAGGGCACTGGTCAATGACCTGGGAGCTGCTGCATGAGTGGACTGCTGGGCGCGATGGACCACTGATCTGACCCAGCAGTGGCAAATTCTTATGTTCTTATGATTGCTTAATAGAGAACATTCAAGGTTTTTTATCCCCCGATTCCATTCATATCATATTTAATGATATGTCATTCTCATCTTGGCTTTGTGTGTGATTTTACTGTTGAGCACAACCGCCCAATATTCAGCACTATATAGCCGGCCGGAAACGCCTCCTGGCTGGCTAAGTAGCTCTAACTAAGCTAACTGCTGATATTCAATGACTGACCATATTCATTGGGTGTAGATAGGATGACACATTTGACACCAATTTTGGAGAAATTACACTGGTTACCGGTTTTATTTCGAGTGCAACACAAGGTTATTTCTGTGATCCACAGGGCAGGATTAATTCTTCGAGGGCCCCTAGGCACACAAGTGCCTGGGCCCCCTGGCTCTGCCCCACCCCTGCCCCGCCCATGCCCTACCCCTGTCCTGCCCACACCCCGCCCCCATTTTATTTCCTGTTTTTTCCATTTGTATTTCTTTTTTTCTTTTATTATAAAATTCAAAATAAACAACAAAGATTACCATACCAGTGCCAGTGTACAGTTTTAGTTCTATGCAAGCCCCAAACATCTCTGAACAAATCCCCCTTTCCTTCCCTTCCTACCTACTTGCTCAGGACTTTAACGCTGAACCCTTTCCATTCGTATATAAAAGTGTTCAAATGCACTGTAAAGCAGTAATACTATCCGAAACAAGTTAATAACCAAGTTAGCAACTCCTCTCAACTGCCTCACTCTGTGTCGTCCAACTTTAACCCATATGTATGTATAAACAACCAAATCTATAACTCCTCTGGTAAATTCCACTCCATGTATGTTAATTTGTAACAAAACAACAAGGCAAGTGGTCCACCAAAGAATCCAACATGGAACAAAAGAAGATCGGCAGACAATAAGGAGATTCAAATCAGGTTTATTCAAGGTGCTCCCAGGAACCATGCCTGATGCATTTCGCCAAACAAGGCTGGTCAATGCTAACAGAAAACCATGTCTTTCATACACACAGGACACAAAACCACCCTCATCTAGTATGGAATAAGTAATCACAAACTAACCCCCCCCCCTTTTTACAAAGGCACAGAAGAGGTTTTTAGCGCTGGCAGGCTGAATGTTCTGTGCTGTTCTGATGATCATATGACCATCGGAGCAGTGCAGAGCATTCAGCATGCTGGCTTGTGCTACAAACCAAAGGAACTATACAGTTTAGGGGGTGAAGAAACAGTGGTGCATATCC
The DNA here is from genome assembly GCF_902459505.1 of Geotrypetes seraphini. Classification (NCBI taxonomy): domain Eukaryota; kingdom Metazoa; phylum Chordata; class Amphibia; order Gymnophiona; family Dermophiidae; genus Geotrypetes; species Geotrypetes seraphini. Next base: position 316,792,477 of record NC_047086.1, read on the forward strand.
CCCAATACTGAACAAACTATAAAGATAGCAGATATAAATTTGATAAAAGAGAAATAACAAATCACTTTAAAAATTAACAAATAAAAATAAAACAAAAAATAGAAAATAAGATAATACCATTTTATTGGACTAATACATTTTTTAATTAGCTTTCAGAGGTCAAACCCTCTTTCCTTAGGTCATTAAAGTATACTGCTGTTACAATATCCTGTCCTGACCTGAGGAAGGAGAGTTTGGTCTCTGAAAATTAATAAAAAATGTATTAAAATCAGTCCAATTAAATGATCACCGTATTTCCATTTTCTATTTCTAAACATTTATCAACACAGCTACAATACTACTTTATCCTAAAGCAAAAAAATATAATTTTTTTCTACCTTTGTCATGTGGTTTCTGCTTTCCTCATCTTCTTGTCATTCTCTTTCTTCCATCCACTGTCTGCCCCTTCCAGAAACTGTCTCCCCTTGCTATCTCTCCTCCTGACTCCCCCCCCTTTTGGTCTGGCATCCATCATCTTCCCTCTGTTCCCTCATCGTCTGGCATCTCACTACTTCCATCTCTCACTGTAGTTTTTAAGCATCTCTCTCTTCTCATTTCCTCCACTCAGATCTGATATCTCTATCTCCTTCCCCATTCTCTGACATCTCTCTCTCTTCTCTCCTCTCTCTTCCCTTTCCTTTTCTTCTCTGGTTTCCTTCTCTATTTTCTGCCTCCATTTAAATTAAATTTTTTCTTACTATTCAGTCCTCAGTTTCCCTCTTTTCACTGTGTCCCACAGCATGTTACCCATTTCCTTCACCCCTCCACGATCTCACTAACTCTATCTTCTTCCTCCATCCAGTATATGTCCTTTTTCTTTATCCCCTCCTTCCATCCAATATGTGTTCTCTTTCTCCACTTCCATTCAGCATTTGCTCTCCCTTCTCAACTGACACCCATCTGCCCTCTTCTCTCTCCCCCTTCTCCCCACTTCCATCATTTGCCCCCTTCTCTCTCTCTCCCACTACTTCCATCATCTGCCCCTTCTCTCTCTCTCTCTCTCCCTCCCTTCTCCCCACTTCCATCATTATCATCAGTCCCCTTCTCTCAATCTCCCCCTTCTCCCCACTTCCATAATCTGCCCCTTCTCTCTCTCTCTCCCCCCACTTCCATCATCTGCCCCTTCTCTCTCTCTATCTCTCCATTCTTCCCACTTCCATCATCATCATCTGCCCCCTTCTCTCAATTTCTCCTTCTCTCAAGCACATCTCCCTCCCTTCCCCTCACCTTTCTTTCCGATTTTGGCAACAAGTAAGATCGGCAACAGCACCCCCCCCCCGGCAACAGCACTCAAGTTTGCCAATGCCCCCCTCCCGGTGACGGCACTTCAGATCGGCAACGGGCCCCCTTGGCATCAACAGTACTTCAGATCGGCAATGTGATGCTCAGTCCAAAGCTTCCCTCTCCCGCGAACTGCCCGGGTGGAAACAGGAAGCTGTGTGAGGGGAATCTTTGGGCTGAGCATTACGTTGCCAATCTGAAATGCTGTTGATGCTGGGGTGAGGCCTGTTGTCAATCTTAAGTGCCATTGCCCTGGTTGGGGGGGGGGGGTTTGCTGATCTTAAGTGCCATCGCAAGGGGGTGTGGGAGCCCGTTGCCGATCTTAAGTGTTGTTGCCGTTTGAAAAAAAAAAAAAGGCTCTCTCTTTGCCCTCCTTCAGTGGGCCCCCTTAACAATTTCAGGCTCTAGGCACGTGCCTACTGGACCTATCCTTTAATCCTGCCCTGGTGATCCATCAAACTGTTTACCATCAAACACCATGGTATTTTTGACAACTCATTGCGAACTATAAACCAGGCAGATCTTTATGATCTGAAAATAAAAATTTATGAACTTCAAGGAAGCAAGGTTATTATGCAGACACCAGAGCAATGAGATTCTGCATAGCTGGTGTTAAGATGTGGAATGGTTTGGTGAATTAGTTGCGCCAATGTAATCATAGGTTTCAATTCAAGAAACAGTTAAAACCCCAATTGTTTGCCATCGCATTCTTATGACTTAACAGTTCTTTGGAAAAGAAAAGATAGTTCTCTCCTGATAATTTTAAGATTTTAGTTTGTCATAATTATTATGTTTGTTTTAACTTATGTGAACTGTTTAGATCTTAAGAAATATAGAAAAATTGTAAATAAATAAGTAAATAAATAAAGGGCTCCTTTTACTAAGCCGAGATAGCGATTCCTATTACGGCAAATGCGACACAGCCCATAGGACCCGAATGGGCTGCATCGCATTTGCCACACGAGACTGACTACTGTGGCTTTGTAAAAGGGGCCCTAACAAATGTACATCCCTAGCGAATATGAGTGATTCCAATTTTATACTTTACAATGATTATTTACCCCCTCCTTTACAAAGCCGCGCTAGCATTTCTAGCGCCAGCCGCTGCGGTAACGGTTCCGATGCTCATAGAATTCCTAGGAATGTCTGAGCTGTTACCGCTGCAGCCACACTAAAAACACTACTGTGGCTTTGTAAAGGAGGGGGTTAATCATGTGAGAAAGCGGGCTTCAGAATGAAATACTATTATTAGGCTCTTAAAAAGTTATTAATGCACAAAAACACAAGGTGATTTATTAAAAAAAAAAGCTACTAAAAATATACCATGGGAAGAGATATAAGAATTCTTTGAAATATATTAGTGAAAAAATGTCTTGGCAGGTAAAATATAAAATGGTCTGTGTTAAATCCAAGGGAACCTATTACTTGTTCTTTTTTTTCTCTCTCTCTTACAGACAACTCTATGCCAGAAATAAAATATCAGGGCCATTTTCATAAAGAACATGCTGAACAGCTGTTAGCATTAGCAGGCTGCACAGCAGTTTCTAGTAACAAAGGGGTCCTTTCCCTAATGTGCGCTAGCCATTTTAGCGTGCACTAAATATTAGTGCGTGCTAAACGCTAACGTGACCATAGACTGAAAATGGCAAGATCAATTATGCATATGTACTATCACATAATACCTCATAGGCAGCAGAATACCGTTTTGATTGTGGGGCCCCAAAGGCTCTGCCCTAATCAGCAGAATCCTGTGGCACAGCCGCTCACCAGCTCCCAACCCACCACCAGCCCCCACCCACTTCCTCCCAGCGCTGTATTTTTAAATCTTTGGGCTGCCACCGCACAGCATCAACAAGCAGGTCTGCCCCCGGAAGTAGAATGAAAGTTTTGGGGGCGGGCGTGCTCGTTGACGCTCGTTGACGCGACTGCCCAAAGATTTCAAAGTTTAGTGCCGGGAAGAGGATGGGTGGGTGGGAACTGACCAGTAATCGCCAATCTTTGGGAGGCCATGGCCCCTGTAGCCTCCCCTGTTCCGATGCCCATGTAGTACCTTATGCTATGCGCTACTATGTAAATCTCAACTTCACCCACTTTCCACCCCTGAGCATACCTACAAGCAAGTGTATGGATCATAAATATTTATAGGCCTTCTACTTGTACAAAAAAGGTCTTTAAGCAAGACAAATCCTTTATAAATATACTTCCATAAAGGGCTACAAGCCATCTAACAAAATGAAATGTAATTTTCTTGTAAGCAAAAGTAGGCCAAAAAAGTCAGTTTCCGTAATTGTATTTAGAAACATTGACATTAGTGAGCTTCTCTGCATGATTTTGTATCGCAGCAGCTCATTAAGATTAAATTTAAATAAACATTTGTAAGTTGTCATTGGTTCATAAAAATGTACTACAAAATTTCATGATTTTTGTAATAAAAGGATCACCATGTGTTAAAACACACAAAGAAACAGCAATTTTGCGCATTTGATGGCACTTATTCATGGTGAAGTCCCTTTAGTGAAAAAAAACAAACATGCAGTTTATTGGAAGAATCACTAGAGGAGTTAATTAAATTTAACTTTTTATATTCTTATATAACTATTCTCAAAGTGGACTTGCTTTGATCTCACGTATGTAAGACATATTGGGTTTTGCTTACTTTGGGCTCCTTTTATGAAGGTGCGCTACGGGTTTTACCACATGCACCGGATTAGCACGTGCTAGCCAAAAATCTACCGCCTGCTCAAAAGGAGGTGGTAGCGGCTAGTTTAGCGCACGCTATTCCACGCGTTAAGGTCCTAGCGCGCTTTTGTAAAAGAGCCCTTTGTCTTCAATCTTTTGTGTAAACTGAGTCGAGCTTCTGAATTACAAGATGGCGCGGTATACAAATCTAAGGATTAGATTAGATTAGGAGTACAGCCTGCTCCTTGAGTCCCCCAAATTTACAGAGCAACAAAAAGGGAGGAAGGTCCAACCTTGTCTGCAGAAAAAAACAACCAGGAACAAACAAAAAAAGGAACTGCAGATATGTACAAGATGCAGGCGAAATTTATTGTGACAATCTATATATATAAAATCGGAGGTATGTATGTGTGTATGTATGTGTGTATGTGCCGCGATCACACAAAAACAGCTTGACCGATTTGAACGAAACTTGGTATGCAGATCCCTCACTACCTGGGGTGATATGTTCTGGGGGTCTCGCGGCCCACCTGCACACGTGGGCGGAGCTACAATCAGAAAATCAGATTTCACCCATTCATGTCAATGGAAAAAATGTAAAAAGCTGCCATTCTCACAGTAATTCAAAAACGGCTTGACCGATTTGAACGAAACTTGGTATGCAGATCCCTCACTACCTGGGGTGATATGTTCTGGGGGTCTCGCGGCCCACCTGCACACGTGGGTGGAGCTACAAACAGAAAATCAGATTTCACCCATTCATGTCAATGGAAAAAATGTAAAAAGCTGCCATTCTCACAGTAATTCAAAAACGGCTTGACCGATTTGAACAAAACTTGGTATGCAGATCCCTCACTACCTGAGGTGATATGTTCTGGGGGGTCTCGCGGCCCACCTGCACACGTGGGTGTAGCTACAAACATAAAATCAGATTTCACCCATTCATGTCAATGGAAAAAATGTAAAAAGCTGCCATTCTCACAGTAATTCAAAAACGGCTTGACCGATTTGAACGAAACTTGGTATGCAGATCCCTCACTATCTGGGGTGATATGTTCTGGGGGTCTCGCGGCCCACCTGCACACGTGGGCGGAGCTACAAACAGAAAATCAGATTTCACCCATTCATGTCAATGGAAAAAATGTAAAAAGCTGCCATTCTCACAGTAATTCAAAAACGGCTTGACCGATTTGAACGAAACTTGGTATGCAGATCCCTCACTACCTGGGGTGATATGTTCTGGGGGTCTCACGGCCCACCTGCACACGTGGGCGGAGCTACAAACAGAAAATCAGATTTCACCCATTCATGTCAATGGAAAAAATGTAAAAAGCTGCCATTCGCACAGTAATTCAAAACCAGCTTGACCGATTTGAACGAAACTTGGTATGCAGATCCCTCACTACATGGGGTGATATGTTCTGGGGGTGTCGCGGCCCACCTGCACACGTGGGCGGAGCTACAAACAGAAAATCAGATTTCACCCATTCATGTCAATGGAAAAAATGTAAAAAGCTGCCATTCTCACAGTAATTCACAAACGGCTTGACCGATTTGAATGAAACTTGGTATGCAGATCCCTCACTACCTGGGGTGATATGTTCTGGGGGGTCTCGCGGCCCACAACTCTATGTTGCTTGCTCAAGGGTGGGTTCACCCAAGAATTTATATGTTCTTGCTCCAGGAGGTGAAACTAAAATTGTTGTTTATAATCACGTTTTGCGTTAGTTGTATTGTATTCATTTTGTCAAATATTTCACATTATAATTTGAATATTGTACTTTTTATTAAGCTGTACAAAAATAATTTCATTCACCACTATAAAGTATCTTTATTTGAATCCATTTACAGTGTTATTGCTATAATTAAATACCCGTGCAACGCCGGGGCATCAGCTAGTATAAATATATAAAAACCTTTTTACCAAACAGTGGACCCGACACGGTCCGTGTTTCGGACAAACCTTCGTCGGGGGTCCAAGATGAAAAAAGGTTTGGAAAAATATGCCACAAAAAATTGTAGAGTAAAAAATGTCATAAACCAAAAGGTCCGATGCGCCGAGAATCGCCAACTGCTGTAAAGCGTCTCCAAGTCAAAGGATAATGGCCTAGATTCACTAACCTTCCCGATCCTGTCCGATCCGTGGGCGATCTGTGGCAGACCGACTAATCCATAACGAATCCTCATGCAAATGGGGGCGATCAGAGGCATGCCCCCACCGACCGCATGGATCACTGGTCAAAATCTGGTGATGCCAAAATTAGGCTGGAGTGCACTGAGTGAGGCAATTAGAGCACCGGAATGAAACTTGGAATGCACCAAGAGAGGCAATTGAAGTGCCAAAATGAGGCTTGAAATGTGCAGGGAGGCAGTCGGAACACCAGATTGAGACTTGGAACATCAACTGTTTGAATAGTGAATGCCACCTAAAAAAAATGGGAGGCTTTTGGACTTAGGAACAAATGGAGGACTGCGAAAGTAATAGTAATAGGGGATGGGGGATATTAAGGGCATGGAATGGATGCTAACAGGCATGGGTTAGATTCCAGAGGGGATGGACAGGGATGGGTAAAGCTTCTGTCCCTATGCAACTCTCTAATTAGAATCTGGGCTTAGTGCACCTTATTGTGGGACTTTCCCATGTGCTAAGCCCATATTCAACACAGCAATATTTAGGGCTTTTCTATTTTTAAAAAAAAATTTGGCAGGTCTCATGCAAATTTTTCCATTAGTGTGTGGGACTTGCAAAATGTTAAAGTAGGAGCACTTAGTACTTCTTATTTAACTCTCAAGTTAACTCAGTTTTGCTATTTAGTGCACCAGAAACTGCATATTACTTGTCAAAGGTGGAAGATGTACAAAAGCTGAAGCTCAGGCCATGGCTATACCAGAGTATCTAGCTCCACCGACCCAGATTCTTTCCTCCAGCTAAAGAACTGAGAATATTTGAAATTCTAGAGAGTCACTATTAGGTCAAATACCGGAAAAATCCAGTACTTCATCACACGCAGGAGGCCACTGGATGGCATCTGCTAGCTGAGAAATTCCGCTTGAACACTGTTCACGCTCACAATAAGGGCTACTATGCCAGAAGATGCAACTTCATGGAGACCTCTGCACTCTTGGTAGCTCCTATTTGTTACCATGCACACATGCATTGCATTGCCAAACAACACACACTCTGCTTAACCCTGAACCAGAGAGATGAAGTGAAGCAAGACCAGATGAATAGCTCTCACCTCCAAGTAGTTTATGGACCATTCAGCCTTCTGGGCCAACCAGCACCCATGAGCCCCCGTAGCCTCTGAGATTTGCATCTGCACTGACTAGAATCCATGCTGGCAGGTCCAAAGGAACAACCCTCAAGAGGTGACCAAGTCAATCTAGGTGACTTTATATTGACACCAACCGGGGAACTGAACCACAAAGCAGCAAGATTGCAGGAATCACCAGGATAACCGAGCCGACTGTGTGCTGCAGAGCCACACTTGGGCCCTAGTATATAGAACAGCCTCTAAAGTTGCTACCATGGAATCGAGCAACTGTAGGTAATCCCAAACTCTTAGAAAGTTGGGTGCAGTGGCATAGCGAGGGGGGGGGGCTACCCTGGGCACTGTCTTGGGGGAGGCTCCAGCACATCTCCTCTCTGCCCACCCAACTACCTCTTCAAATGATTGCTGGCAGTGAGCAGCATCTCTAACCTGCAGTGCCAGAAAGTGTTGTCGGATGGAGAACTGAAGCCAGCAAGAGCAGCAGGTTAGAGATTTTGCTTACTGTTGGTGATTATTTGAAGAGGTATGCTGGGGGGGTGGGGGGGGGAGCATGCCAGGGAAGGAATGTGGGGGAGATGGGGGCAGGGAGGAAAGGGGTACACGGTGTGGAGATGCCAGGTGCCCCCAGTTGAGAGAGCTCGGAAAATGTGGAACTGGAACTGGAGTTTACTTGCTTGGGCTTGCAGAAAGAAGGCCAATCCCAAACAGGTGTCAAATTATACCCTAGAAACTCAAGGACCTAAACTGGTTCCAAATGACTTTTGATAAAGTTTTCAACCCAGCTGAGGTTCTGGAGGAAGAAGCTATCTTCCTCCATGCTTCCTGCTCCAAATCAGTGTGAATCAGCCAATGGTTAAGGTAGAGATGCAGTCTGATGTTTTCCTGGGTAATGATCTGTGGGGCTGGGCCAGGCCAAACAGGAGCACTGTGAATTGAAAGTGCTCTCTAAGGACACAAAACTTCATCAAATAATGTGATCATACCGAATAGCAATAGGGAAATACCCATATATCCAAAAGGTCAAGAGAGGATAAAAGAGTTTCTAACATTGTGATGGGCGCATTAATATAGTTTGATATGAGCCAAAGCAGAGTGCAGACACGCAAAACTTTCCCTATTGCATCCTTCATGGAAGAAAGTGTTTAAAACAACTTGAAAAACTTGAAGTGGTCAAAGCCATGGGGCTAGATGGGATATAACCCAGAATATCCTGCTGCATGAAAAAAAGGCTCCTTTTACTAAGGTGCGCTAGCGTTTTTAGTGCACGTACAAAATTACCACATGGTACGCTTCTAGAATAACACCAACTCAATGCTGGTGTTACGGTCTAACGTGCACGGCAATTTAGCACGCACTATTCCGCAGGTTAAGGCCCTAACGCACCTTAGTAAAAGGAGCCCATAGTCTGCCAATGTTGCTATGTTCATAGTAGCCCTCTCTTCGGGCCACTTAATTGGCTCCCTATCCATTTCTGCATACTGTTCATACTCCTCTTATTTTCTTACAAGTGCATTTATTCTACAGCTCCTCAGTATCTCTCCACTCTTATCTATCCCTACACCCCTCCTTGAGAACTCCAGTCATTGGGTATATCTCCCTTATCTGTACCCTTCTCCACTGCCATCTCCAGAGTTCGTTCCTTTTATCTTGCTGCACATTATGCCTAGAATAGACTTCCTGAGTCAGTACATCAAGCTCCATTTCTGGCTGTATTCAAATGTTTTAGCCTTTCTGAGGCTGCTTTCAACTCCTATTCATTTGTTCAGTACCCAAGTCTCTTTTAATCATTCCCACAAAAAGTGATTCCCTAATTTGTCATGCTTGTTTCACTTGAATAGAGGGTATATTAGATGAGGGGATGCTGAAAAGTTCTCAGCCTAACCAAGAAGAGAATGATGTGGATATTGTTCAGTCAATGATCTGAAACAATATCAAAAACATTGGCGCTTAACAAAATAAGATAACACTCTTTTCAGCTAGAGAACTGATGGCCGCGATTTGAGGAGCAGCGATTCCAGTTCGTCCAGCAAGGGAGGCAAGGGGGAGGGATGATTTTAAAAAACTGTATAGGCTGCCCCAGTTACTGGTAGATAAGCCGCGGCTAATACAATGGGGTGGCTTATCCACCAGTTTTAAAACTTGTATAGTCATTTTTTGCGGCCTATACACTGGGGTGGCCTATATGCGGGGAAATACAGTACTCTTTTTTTTTCCCCCAGTGTGTGATGATATTCTTAAGATGGAGAAGTGCCTGCAAGTTTATATGGAAAAGATTGTACATTCTTAACCACAGGAAATTTCATATGAAAAAAATTTCTCATTTGATATTTAGGAAGAGGGTTTTAAAGTATGGACACTAGTTTTGACAGATAATCAGGAACATTACCTGTTAAGATCTTGTAAACTGTAACTCCTAACTCGAATTCGCTCAGAAATACTATTAAACTTCTTAGACAGCAACACACCAGTAGAAGGAAGATCAAGCACGAGCAAACATGGTTCAAATGAATGAGTTTGTATTTTTGGTACCTCAGGGTAGCAATGGTCTACTCTCTAGTCTCTCAGACAATGGAGTTCACATAAAAGGAAGACAATGAAAAAGTCTGGTGCTGCATTGTGCCGTGATGTGCAGCTGAAAAGAAAAAAGGTTGTTTGCTCCAGTAGAAATATAAAAAATATGATTAGATGTGACATTCAAGCTGTGGGGCTTTTCCAATAACGTAAAAGAAGCTTCCCTGTAGCCTCAGGAAGCCATCAAAGTCAACACCTCATCTCTCATCATCTAGTCTGCTGCACAGTTATATCTTTGCAGACATCCTTTCCCGCTTCAACATAAATGGAGGTTGGCACTTCCACCTGTGAACACCACATGCTAAAATCATTTAGAGGAGAATAATCACATTGGGTGCATTTTGACAAAGCCTCTGGATTGTTTTCACCTGCATAAGTTGCTGAAATAATCAAAGCAAAATGACCTAGGCCCTCTTTTACTAAGGTGCGCTAATCGAGTAGCGTGCGCTAATTGATTTAGCATGCGCTAAACGCTAACGTGTGCATGTTAGTCTATGGATGCTATAATCGGTTAGCGCACCTTAGTAAAAGAGGGGGATAGTTTTATTATTTTCAGGTATTTTTTTCTTGGTGTTCTTTGGAGATTTGGGGGCAGATTCTATAAACGGCATCCTAACGCTGTTTAACCAGCCAGTTGGGACTCGTGTTTTTAAACACCCTTCCCCCTCTGAGGCAGGCCCCCTACACTTTAGGCATTTATCGCAGTTGAGGGAGATGTGTTGTGACACTTAAGCTCGCACAAGGCTGGGCTTGGGCATGGTTTCACCCGGAAGTGGCCTTTGGCTAGCCTAAGCGGCCCTAGGCCAGCCCATAGGAGGGGCCTTAGGCACTTGGTCAGTCAGAGTCTTAGGCCACTCCCAGTACATCCCAGAATGGATTGGGGAGGGCCTGCCAGCCAAACTTTCTACAAAGAGGTACAGGGGGTGGTTGTTGGTTGGGGAGGTCTAGAGGAGAGGGTGTTGCCGGTGGGAGGCAGTGAGCATCCCTCCTGCCGAGGGACTTTGTGGGGAGGGGTTTCCTGCTGTAGCTGCTCAGCTGATCGTGGCAGGAGGATTCCCTTGCAACGATCAGCTGATGGCAATGCGATCGGTTAGCGCACCTTAGTAAAAGAGGGGGATAGTGTACTTGGACTTTAGCCAAGTTTTTGACATGGTGCCGCATAGATGACTGATAAATAGACTGAATGCATGCAGTATGGGCCCCAAAGTGACAAACTGGATTAAGAGCTGGTTAAGTGCAAGGAGACAAAGGATAGTCATAAATGGAGTTTGCTCGGAGCATAGGGATGTTGTTAGTGGAGTGCCACAGGGATCTGCCCTTGAGTCAGCTCTATTTAACATATTTGTGAGTGATATTGTGGAAGGACTATCTGGCAAAGTTTGTCTTTTTTGCAGATGATACCAAGCTCTGTAATGGGGTAGACACTCCAGAGGGTGTGGATAACGAGGTGGGATCTGGCGAAGCTTGAAGAATGGTCTGGTAATTGGCAACTAAGATTTAATGCTAAAAAAAAATGCAGGGTCATGCACTTGGGCTGTAAAAAAATCAGGGAGAACAGTGTAGTATAGGGGACAAAGTACTTCTGTATGTAAAAGAAGAGCAGGACTTGGGGGCGATTGTGTGTGATGATCTCAGGGTGGCAAAACAGGTAGAAAAGGTGACGGTCAAAGCCAGGAGGATGCTTGTTTGCATAAGGAGAGGAATGGCCAGTAGGAAAAGGGAGGTGATAATGGCGTTGTATAAGTCTCTGGTGAGGCACCATTTGGAATATTGTGTGCAGTTTTGTAAACCCTCACCTTCAAGAAGATATACATTTCTCCCTCCATATTCGCTGTGATAGGGGATTAACAAACCCGTGAATACAGAAAAACCGCAAATAACTTTTTCATATGTTATTCGCTGTTTTCTATTAAAAACCATTGTGAATATGGTGAAACCGTGAATAACATGGTGGGAGACCTGGCCTGTTCCTGAAGGAGAGGCAAAAAACGGTGAAGAAAGTGCTGGGAATCAGCTATTTTCTCTGTAAATGCTTGGAATCAGCAATTTCTCTATGCAAGCTGATGTAATTGTGGGGAGGAGCCAGCAAGCTAAAAACCATGAATACGGAGGGAGAAGTGTAAATAGTATGGAGTCGGTCCAGAGAGCTGCTACAAAATTGGTTAGTGGTTTTGTCATAAATCATATTGGGACACACTTAGGGCTCCTTTTACTAAGCCGCGTTAGGGCATTAATGGGCGGAATAGCGCACGCTAAATTGCCACTTGCACTAGACGCTAGCAATGAGCTGGTGTTAGTTCTAGCCGCGTAGCGTAGGTTTAGCGTGCGCTAAAATGCTGTATGTGCTAAAAACACTAATGCAGTTAAGTAAAAAGAGCCCTTAGAGACCTTAATATGTTATGATAGAGACATCTAAATATCTCTGTAGCGTTAATGTACAAGAGGTGAGTCATTTTCAAATGAAGCAAAACTCCATATGGAGAGGGCATAGGATGAAGTTAAGAGGTGATAGGCTCAGGAGTAATGTAAGAAAATACTTCGTTACAAAAAGGGTGGTAGATGCGTGGAATAGTCTCCCAATGGGGGTGGTGGAGATGAGGCCTATACAGTATCTGAATTCAAGATAGCATGGAACAGGCATCTGGGATCTCTTAGAACAGAGGTCCCCAAAGTCCCTCCTTGAGGGCCGAATCCAGTCGGGTTTTCAGGATTTCCCCAATGAATATGCACTGAAAGCAGTGCATGCACATAGATCTCATGCATATTCATAGGGGAAATCCTGAAAACCCGACTGGATTCGGCCCTCAAGGAGGGACTTTGGGGACCCCTGTCTTAGAGTGAGGAGGAGATAGCAGATGTTGTGGATGATCAGACAGGATGGGCCATTTGGCCTTTATCTGCCATCATGTTTCTATATTATTTTCTGGGATGATTGCCCCATTGATGTGCTCCTTTTAAAAGCTGCTGTATTCAGTTGCCTTTTTTAAACCTAGTAAGCAACTTGGGGAAGTATTATCAATATACAGTACAGTATATAAATAAATGGTTAAATCAAAAGTGATTTTATTAGTCTCTTGAAAAAGTATTGAACTTATTTTTCTATTTTCAGAAAGTAATTTTGTAAGCAACAAATTGTTTATTGGCATAACTGATGACTACTGTATTGAGATTTTATGAAAAATGTCTGTGAATATATAAGCTTTTTCTTGAAGACATTCTGCTACTTTTTTTTTTTAGAAGCTCTGATGCTCAACTGTTGTACATATACTGACATTTACCATCAGTTCCTGCGTACATTTTGCTTTTCTACAGGATATCCAGTACAATTGGTACAAAATGTCACAGCTAGGTTAATGATGAGAGTTGACAGGATGGCACATATTAAGCCAATTTTGAAGCAATTAGATTGGTTACCAGTTGTATTTTAGGTGCAACATAATGTTTCTGTGGTCCACCAGACTATCTACCATCAAACATCATGGTACTTTCGACAAGTTGTGGTACTCTATAAGCCTAATAGATCTTTACGATCTGAAAATCAGAAGCTATTAATTCCAATAGTGCAGGGAAATTATGCAGACACTAGAGCGATGACTTTATGCATTGCTGGTGTTAAAATGTGGAGTGCTCTGGTGGGCCAATGGCGACTGTGTGTACCGTATTTTCACGCATATAACGCGCGCGTTATACGCGTTTTTACCTACCGCGCATACCCCTCGCGCATTATATGCGTGAGCGCGGTATACAAAAGTTTTAAAACATAGTTCCCACCCCGCCCGACGCCCGATTCACCCCCCCAGCAGGACCGCTCGCACCCCCACCCCGAACGACCGCTCGCACGCGCTCCCACCCGCACCCGCATCCACGATCGGAGCAAGAGGGAGCCCAAGCCCTCTTGCCCGGCCGACTCCCCGACATCCGATACATCCCCCCCCCCGGCAGGACCACTCGCACCCCCACCCCGAAGGACCGCCGACTTCCCGACAATATCGGGCCAGAAGGGAGCCCAAACCCTCCTGGCCACGGCGACCCCCTAACCCCACCCCGCACTACATTACGGGCAGGAGAGATCCCAGGCCCTCCTGCCCTCGACGCAAACACCCCTCCCCCCAACGACCGCCCCCCCCAAGAACCTCCGACCGCCCCCCCAGCCGACCCGCGACCCCCCTGGTGACCCCCATGACCCCCCACCCCCCTTCCCCGTACCTTTGGTAGTTGGCCGGACAGACGGGAGCCAAACCCGCCTGTCCGGCAGGCAGCCAACGAAGGAATGAGGCCGGATTGGCCCATCCGTCCTAAAGCTCCGCCTACTGGTGGGGCCTAAGGCGCGTGGGCCAATCAGAATAGGCCCTGGAGCCTTAGGTCCCACCTGGGGGCGCGGCCTGAGGCACATGGGCCCAACCCGAGGGCAGGAGGGCCTGGGATCCCTCCTGCCCGTAATGTAGTGCGGGGTGGGGTTAGGGGGTCGCCGTGGCCAGGAGGGTTTGGGCTCCCTTCTGGCCCAACTACACAAAGGTACAGGGAAGGCGAGTGGGGGTGTCGTGGGGGTCGGCCAGGGGGATCGCGGGTCGGCTGGGGGACGGGCGGAGGTTCTTGGGGGGGGCGGTCGTTGGGGGGAGGGGGTTTGCGTCGAGGGCAGGAGGGCCTGGGATCCCTCCTGCCCGTAATGTAGTGCGGGGTGGGGTTAGGGGGTCGCCGTGGCCAGGAGGGTTTGGGCTCCCTCCTGGCCCGATATTGTTGGGGAGTCGGTGGTCCTTCGGGGTGGGGGTGCGAGTGGTCCTGCCGGGGGGGGGGATGTATCGGACGGCGGGGGGGGGGCATCAGGCTTTCAGGATGGGGACAGACCTTCAAGGGGGGACAGGACTTCAAGGGGGGACAGTGCACGGAAAGTCAGGGGGGGTGAACGGAGAGTCGGGACAGCGCACGGAAAGTCAGGGCAGTGCACGGAAGTCAGGGGGGATGAACGGAGAGTCGGGACAGCGCACGGAAAGTCAGGGCGGGCGAAAGGAGCGTCGGGCATCATGCACGGTATACCCGTGAGCGCGGTATACAAAAGTTTTTGTACATATCATCGTGATTTCTGCGCGCTATACCCGTGTGCGCGTTTTACACGGGTGCGCGTTATTTGCGTGAAAATACGGTAAATCAGTTTCAGTTTAAGAAACAGTTAAAAACTCAGCTGTTTGTTACTGCATTTTTGTGATCTGTTAGTAAGTATTTGAAGAAAAGAATCTATTTAATCATGTTTGCTGTTCTAATCTTGCGATTTATTAAGTGACATGGGAACAGAAGAAATTGTTTAATTATGTAGATTTTCTGACATGGTTTGTTTTTATCTTATGTATGTTTTAATTGCTGTAAAACCATTTAGTTTTTTTGTAAATGGTATAGAAAAGTTTTAAATGAATAATAAATAAATATCAAGAATACGGGACAGATCAGCTCATAGGGACTAGTGTCCAGTATATCTTCTTATACCAATGTCTTATATCAATATGTTTTCAGCCCATGTTTTAGCACTGAGCCTGCATCGGGGCCTCAGTCTGATAGATGTAAAAAGTATTGGTCCTCTGGTTGATGATTGATACACTTTTCTGATCAAAGCATGAACATCTTTCACAAAGAAAAAGGAAGAATAAACCATGAAGACAGGGAAGAGGAAAACAAAAGGGGGAGGGAGTAAACAAGAGGAATAAAATTAAAATTTCTTTCATTGTTTGAGAGTATCATTTCTATAACAAAATGATATACCTGAATGTTGTTTGTGTATGGGTGGTGTGTGTGGTTCAGTGGTTAAAGCTACTGTCTCGGCATCCTGAGGTTGTGTGTTCAAATCCTATGCTGCACCTTGTGGATCTGGGCAAGTCACTTATCCACCATTGGCCCATGTATATTAGATAGAGCATGAGCCCACTGGGATAGATAGGGGAAAATGCTTGAGTACCTGAATGTAAACAACGTGGAGGGGCATAATCGAAAGGAATGTCTAAGTCCGTGTTCATCTAAGTCGCAAGTCATCCACAGTAAAAAAAACAGCTTAGGACACATTTTCGAAAAATACGTCCAAATTTTTTTTCGTTTTAAAAATTGTCTAAGTATACATCCTGCCAATCTGATCGTCCAAGTTGCTAAATCGTCCATCTTTATACCACATTTTCATCCTACTTTTCGTCCAAGTCAAAAACGTCTATAACAAGCCCTGGACGTGGGACTGCAAAGTGATGGACTGTATACCCAGACATGGCACCTAAATAGTGGGGTACCTTACAGGGCACTGCTGTGAACTTTACAAAAATGGTGCTATGCCATCATCTCACTACAGCTCCCTTATAGGTCATAGTGAGCCCCCTAAACCACCTCCAGAATCCCCTAGACCCACTTATCAATCCCCCATTAGCCCTTATGGCTGCAGGAGCCACTTATATGCCAGTACAAAAGGGTTTTGTGAGTGTATAGGAGAATGCACATGTTTCAATATCAATGCAGTGATTACAGGGGCTTATGGGCATGGGGCCTCCTCTCCATGGGTCCCTAACCCACCCCCAAGACAGCATAAGACGCCTCTGTGCAACATGATTAGGCTTTCCTATGCCAGGCTGCCAGGTGATGATGTTCTGGAGGCTGAATTTTCAAGTTGTGATTAATACTTTATGGGGGGGAGGGTCGGTGATCACTGAGGTAGTGTGTGTGGGGGTCTTTATTATGTGTTTGCAGTGCTTATCTGGTCACTTTAGGTGGTTTTTTTGTGATTTAGACCATGTTTTAAATGGTCTAAGTCACAGCGTCCAAGTTCTGTTGATCTTGTGCTGTATAACTTTCGGTTATACATGCAGTATGACTAAGTCTAAGCCGGCCCACATCCCGTCCAACTTCCACCCTCGACACTCCTCCTGACACGTCCCATTTAGCTATGGTCATTCAGCGGCACTAGGAAGGCCTAGGTCATTTAGAAATATGTCCAAAGCCCGGTTTTATTATCGTCCCTTGGACGTTTTTGACTGACGATCGTCCAAGTGCCAACTTAGGCCGGGTTTTGGATGTTTTTCTCTTTCAATTATGAGCCCCATAGGCTATAAGTGGTAAATAAATATTTTAAAAAATTAATAAAAAATAAATTGACATGCACCCACCCAAATGTGTTCCTAAGGGTACTTTGTCAAAGCCCTGACCCATCACATCTGGGGGTAAAAGTGCAGGCATTATATAGGTACTGTAAGTCAATTGGCTTCAGAGTTCCATGTAGAGAATGACATGGTGACAAAATTAATCACTGTTCCCAACATTTTTCAATGCAAGGCTTGCCCCAGGTTGCACTCATTTATACTCTGATTCTTCCCTCTCTCTTTAAAGAATGACAAGTGATGCACATTGGGAAGAATAATCTGAATCACAGTTACCGGATGCTAGGGTCCACCTTAGGGATTAGCGCCCAAGAAAAGGATCTGGGTATCATCGTAGACAATACGATGAAACATTCCACCCAATGTGGTGGCAGCGGCCAAAAAATCAAACCGAATGCTAGGAATTATTAAAAAAGGGATGGTTAACAAGAATGTCATAATGCCCCTGTATCGCTCCATGGTGTGTTCAATTCTGGTCTCCTTATCTCAAGAAAGATATAGTGGCGCTAGAAAAGGTTCAAAGAAAAGTGACCAAGATGGTAAAGGGGATGAAACTCCTCTTGTAAGAGGAAAAACGAAAACGGTTAGGGCTCTTCAGCTTGGAAAAGAGACGGCTGAGGGGAGATATGATTGAAGTCTACAAAATCCGGAGTGGAGTAGAATTGGTACAAGTAGATCGATTTTTCATTCCGTCAAAAATTACAAAGACTAGGGGACACTCGATGAAGTTACAGGAAAAAACTTTTTTAAAACCAATAGGAGGAAATTTTTTTTCACTCAGAGAATAGATAAGCTGTGGAACACATTGCCAGAGGATGTGGTAAGAGCGGATAGCATAGCTGGTTTTAAGAAAGGTTTGGACAAGTACGATGGGAGGAAGGGTGATGGGGAAAGGCACCCTAGAAAAAGACCTGGAGGTATTGGGGGATACAACAATGAAGCCAGCGGCGCAATGTGCAGCGGCCTCAAAGAAAGCGAACAGAATGCTGGGCATTATCAAAAAAGGTATCACTACCAGAACGAAGGAGGTTATTCTGCCATTGTATCAAGCAATGGTGCGACCGCAACTGGAATACTGTGTCCAATACTGGTCACCGTACCTTAAGAAAGACATGGCGATACTTGAGAGGGTCCAGAGGAGAGCAACTAGGATGATAAAAGGAATGGAGAACCTTTCATATGCCGAAAGGTTAGACAAACTGGGGCTCTTTACCCTGGAAAAGCGGAGACTGAGAGGAGACATGATACAGACGTATAAAATCATGAAAGGCATAGAGAGGGTGGAGAGGGACAGATTCTTCAGACTAGCGGGGACAACAAAAACAAGAGATCATTCAGAAAAACTGAGAGGGGACAGATTCAAAACGAATGCAAGGAAGTTTTTCTTCACTCAGAGGGTGGTGGACACCTGGAACACGCTTCCAAATGAGGTAATAGGACAGAGTACAATACTGGGTTTCAAAAAGGGACTGGATGACTTCCTGGAAGCGAAGGGGATTGCAGGGTAAAGATAGAAGGTTACTCTACAGGACAAAAGCGAAAAGCGTATGTGAGTTTTAGGGTAGGAGCACTATCAGGTCCTGGACCTGAGGGGCCGCCGCGTGAGCGGACTGCCGGGCACGATGGACCTCCGGTCTGACCCGGCGGAGGCAATTCTTATGTTCCTGGAGGAAAAGTCCATAG
The DNA here is from genome assembly GCF_902459505.1 of Geotrypetes seraphini. Classification (NCBI taxonomy): domain Eukaryota; kingdom Metazoa; phylum Chordata; class Amphibia; order Gymnophiona; family Dermophiidae; genus Geotrypetes; species Geotrypetes seraphini. Next base: position 316,811,123 of record NC_047086.1, read on the forward strand.
TCTGTTATTGAGAAAGACATGGGGGAAGCCACTGCTTGCCCTGTATCGGTAGCATGGAATATTGCTACTCCTTTCGGCCCGGTACTAGTGACCTGGATTGACCTCCGTGCGAACGGACTACTGGGCTTGATGGACCATTGGTCTGACCCAGTAAGGCTATTCTTATGTTCTTATGAGATGGTTTCCCACAGTTATCTGCAGGGACGGGAACATTGATGAATTTTGTTACCATGTCATTCTCTAATCCAGGACAAGCTAATCTAGTCTTCATTGTACCCCACTCTACATAGATTGACCACTCTATACAGAGTTTGAGAACTGTTCAAAGTTTTTTTTTTCCTATAGGAGAGCAATCTTCTCCATTTACAGTATTTCTTTTGTAAATAAAGGCAAACCAATTTGGGTAGTAGGCCAGCTGATTGCACCAGCAACTATTCAAAGTCAGGAACAGGTTTCATCTGGTTGCTATAGAGACAATTCTAATTTTACATGAGTCACTTCTCCTCATACTACTGGTCACAATTGGTATTTCCAATTGTACATTCATTTTAAACAATACTATTTGCTAAACTAAAATGATTGCTGTGCTTGTTATTACTATTATCATGTATTATTCATCTTAGACCAGGGATCTCAAAGTCCCTCCTTGAGGGCCACAATCCAGTCGGGTTTTCAGGATTTCCACCATGAATATGCATTGAAAGCAGTGCATGCACATAGATCTCATGCATATTCATGTGGGAAATCCTGAAAACCCGACTGGATTGCGGCCCTCAAGGAGGGACTTTGAGACCCCTGACAACTCCATTTCAGAGTTCTGGCTACTGACAAAAATGACTGGCCTCAAATGTCTCTCCAGGGGCAGTACAAAAGCATAAGACACCCCTAGGAAAACATTCAACCTTGAGTTCCCACCCTCCCTCCTTCCCCAGCTTCAATGAACTTTCATTTTTGGATAATTAAATATAAAATCACAACTACTCAAATCGGGCACATTCTGCCATTTGCCCAGGGATATAGGCTCTCATTAGGTTAAACTGCACCAAGGGTGGGGGCAGGGGGGGGGGGCTGGCACTGGCAATAGAAATAATGCTATTGAGGGAGCTTTTCTGCCAATACGTGTGCACCTATTCTTGCTGACAGCCTAACATTTGATATTTCTTCTGCAATCACAATAAATCAAAGGGAAAAAAAGACATGGAACAGTTGTGCAGGGATTTGTGGCACTGCTTCAGTGTAGCTATGTAGTCACTTCCTCAGCACATGCCTTGAGGCTCTTTCTCTCTTGCTTAATGCGTTTTGTTTTGTTTACGTTTGATACTTTCAGAGTTCACGATTTATCTCTTATCAAGATCTGGGAAACTCTCTCATTCAGTTGCTATGCTCTTCTATTGGCTATGGGAAGAATAACCTGAATCACAGTTACTGGATGCTAGGGTGTCTTTGTAGACAATTCGATTAAACCTTCCACCCAATGTGTGGCGGTGGCCTAAAAAGCAAGCAAAATGCTAGGAATAATAATAATAATAATAACTTTATTTTTGTATACCGCCATACCCCGAAGAGTTCTAGGCGGTTCACATTAGTTAAACAGAGATTACAAGTGGTGACATATCAAATTGATCATAGAGTAGCAGACAGCAAGGAGAGAGTATTTACAAGTGATTACATATCGAATTGATCATAGAGTTGCGAACAGCAAGGAGAGAAGTAGTGGGAAGAGGAGGGAGAACAGGGGGGGCGAGGATCAGAAGGGGGGGGAAGAGGATTGGAAGGGGCATTAAGGGTCTTGGTCTCGGAATAGGTGAGTTTTGAGTAATTTTCTGAAGTCGAGGTAGTTGTGGGCCTTGAGGACCATTTGGGCTAGCCAAGGGTTTAGTTTGGCAGCTTGGAAGGCGTAGGTTTTGTCTAGGAATTTTTTTGAGTGGCATAGTTTTAGGGAGGGGAAGGCGAAGAGTTGAATTTTACGGGAGTTCTTGTAGTTGTGGTTAAGGGTGAAGTGAGGGGTGATGTAGCTTGGGGATAAACCAGATATAGTTTTGTAGCAAAAACAGGCAAATTTGAATATGATTCTGGATTCTAGAGGGAGCCAGTGAAGTTTATGGTAGAAAGGGGTGATATGGTCCCATTTTTTCAGGCCAAATATGAGGCGGACAGCGGTGTTCTGGATTATCCTTAGTCTCCTGATGGTTTTCTTTGTGGAGCCTAAGTAGATGATGTTGCAGTAGTCCAGTATGCTGAGTATGGAGGATTGCACTAAGAGGCGGAATGAAGAGTCGTCAAAGTATTTTTTTATGGTGCGGAGTTTCCATAGTGTCGAGATACTTTTCCTGACTGTGATATCAGTGTGTTTCTCGAGGGATAGATGTTTGTCCAGTGTTACTCCCAGAACTTTTAAGGTTAGTTCAAGGGGGAATGTGGTGTCTTTGATTTTGTCATTGGGGGATGCTAGGAAGAATTTTGTTTTGTCTGGGTTTAGTTTTAGTCTAAAGGATAGCATCCAGAGTTCTATCTGACTAATTATGCTTGTGAGGGAGTTGAGGAGTTCTTGAGTGAAACTGGTTAGAGGGATGACTATGGTGATGTCGTCTGCGTATATAAAGAATTTTTGCTTGAGGCTTTGCAGGAGGTTTCCTAGGGAAGTGAGGTATATGTTGAACAGGGTGGGGGGACAGGGGAGAGCCCTGTGGCACACCACAGGAGTTTTCCCATGGGTAGGAGAGAGAGTCGTTTTTGAATACCCTGTAAGATCTGTTCCGTAGGAATCCATTGAACCAGTTAAGAACCTGGCCGGAGATGCCAATGTAGGCAAGGCAGTCTAGGAGAATGTCATGGTCGACAAGATCGAATGCACTGCTCAGGTCCAGTTGTATAATCAGGGCACTGGTTCCCCGGCTGAAGAGTGTGTGTATGTGGTCTAGGAGGGAGGCTATGATGGTTTCGGTGCTGTGGTTGGAGCGAAAGCCTGATTGGTTGTCATTTAGGATGTCAAATTTATCTAGGTATGTGGTAAGTTCGGCGTTTACCACCCCTTCTGCTATTTTGGTGAATAGCGGGATACTAGCGATAGGTCTGTAGTTGGATGGGGAGCTAGATGGTTCTTTCTTGTTTTTTATGATAGGAGTTATTGAAATGTGGCCTTGTTCTGCTGGGAAACTGCCAGTGGTTAGTAATAGGTTAACCCATGCTAACATATTGGCTTTAAAATGGATTGGAGCAGTTTTCATAATGTTGGGGGGGCAGGTATCCAATCTGCAGAAGGAGTTTGAATATTTGTTAAAATATGTGTTGAAGGTTGGCCAGTCGATATTAGTGAATTGATTCCAGCTTAGGTCTGTTCTGGATCCTGGGTCTAGTTTGGGCTTGTCTGAGTTGAGAAGGATTGGGAAGTCCCCGTGGGGGTTGGTTGGGGCAGATATCGATGATCTTAATTTTTGTATCTTAGTGTTAAAGAAGTCTGCAAGGGTGTTAGCGGTTAGAGTGGATTCGTTAACGCAGGTGTTGACGAGAGTTTCGAGGTTGTAGAGGTCGTTGACCAGTTTGAAAAGGTTGCTGCTGTTGTTTGAAACATTTCCAATTTTATGGGCATATAAATTTTTTCGTTTGTTCTTGGTAAGGTTTTTGTAGTTTTTTAGTTTGAGTCTCCATGTAGTTCTGTGTTCTTGGGCACCAGATTTAATCCATTGTCTTTCTGATCTTCTTAGGTCCCTTTTTGCCTGTAATAGCTCCGAATCAAACCATCCGTCCTGGAGTGGAGATCTAGTTCTGCGTGTTTTTAAGGGGGCAATTTCGTCTAGGATTTTTGTGCTGTCTTTGATCCAAGAGGTCATAATTTGATCCGTATCTTCATTTTGTTTTGAGAGAGATTCGTAGAGGGGCCAGACCTCACCTGGAGTATTGCGTTCAATTCTGGTCTCCTTATCTCAAGAAAGATATAGCGGCACTAAAAAGGTTCAAAGAAGAGCGACTAAGATGATAAAGGGGATGGAACTCTTCTCATATGAGGAAAGACTAAAAAGGTTAGGGCTCTTCAGCTTGGAAAAGAGACGCCTGAAGGGAGATAAGATTGAAATCTACAAAATCCTGAGTGGAGTAGAACGGGTACAAGTGGATCAATTTTTCACTCCGTCAAAAATTACAAAGACTAGGGGGCACTCGATGAAGTTACAGGGAAATACTTTTAAAATAGGAGGAAATATTTTTTTCACTCAGAGAATATTTTCACCTAAAGAAATACAAGAAAATAGGTTTGACTAAATATTTTCCTAACATAGCATTCAATTCACATCACTCTTTTCTAATCTAATCTAATCTAAACCTTAGGTTTGTATACCGCATCATCTCTACATTCATAAAGCTCGACACAGTTAACAAGAGTTAGGGTAGAAAGGAACTCCAGTAGAGGGAAGAGGCAAAATGAAGAGAAAATTTAGAGGACTAGAATAACCCGAGAGGGAGGAGGAGTTACATTTTTGAGAATAACCAGGTTTTCAGATGTTTACAGAAGAGTTGGAGGGAGCTCAGATTCCTAAGAGGGGAGTAAGGTTGTTCCAGAGCTGAGTGATTCTGAAAGGGAGGGAAGAACCTAGTTTTCCTACAAGTGAAATGCCTTTTAGAGAGGGAAAGGAAAGTTTCAGTTTTTGGGTGGATCTGGCGGAATTGGGTTTAGAGGAGTTCCAAGAAAGAGGAATGAAGGGAGGGAGGATACCGTGTAGGATCTTGAAAGTGAGGCAGGCACATTTGAAGTGGACTCTGGAGATAATCGGAAGCCAGTGGAGCTTGGATAAAAGCGGTGAGACGTGGTCGAATTTGCTTTTTGCGAAGATAAGCTTAGCAGCAGTATTCTGAATCCGCTGGAGTCTTTGAAGGTTTTTCTTTGTTAGGCTAAGGTAGATAGAGTTGCAGTAGTCCAGTCTGGAAAGTATGGTGGATTGGACAAGGACGGCAAAGTGTTTTTGATGGAAACAGGATCTCACTTTTCTCAGCATGTGAAGGCTGAAGAAACATTTTTTTACTAGGGAGTTGAGGTGGTCGTTGAAGGAAAGTGTAGAGTCAATGATGACTCCCAGAACTTTACTAGAATATTCAAGATGCAGAGTGGGGCCAGAGGACAGTGGGATGGAGGTGGGCAGTTGGTCCAATTTTGGGCCGAGCCAGAGAAGTTTTGTTTTAGATTCGTTCAGTTTCATCTGCACAGTGTGGGCCCAGGATTGAAGGTTCGATATACATGAGGATATGTTTACCGAGAGGTTGGTGAGGTTCCAGTCGGTCTCGAGGAGGACAAAGATGTTGTCTGCGTAAGTGTAGAGTGTTTCAAGGGGGGAGAGATGGAGGAGTTTAAGGGAGGACATATAAATTTTGAAAAGGATAGGAGAGAGAGGTGAGCCTTGCGGGACTCCACAAATCGGGTTCCAGGGGGAGGAAGAAGTGCCCTTCATGTTGACTATGTAGGAGCGGGAGCGTAAGAACTTCGAGAACCAGTCAAGGACTGTGGAGTTTATGCCTATCTCGGTGAGTTGGTAAATTAGACATCAAAAGCTGCAGAGAGGTCGAATTGAAGGACGGCGAACTTGTTGCAAGAATGGAGATATTGAACTTTTGAGATTAAGGAGGTCAGAAGGGATTCGGTGCTGAAATTGGGATGGAAGCCGTATTGGTAGGGTTGAAGAATGGTGAATTTCTGAAGGTAGGAAGATAGTTGAGTGGATATGATGGACTCTAGCATCTTGGTAAGAAGGGGAATGTTAGCTATTGTACGGTAGCTGGATGGTGTAGAGGGGCCAAGCTCAGGTTTTTTCAGTAGTGGGGTTAAGGAAATATGGCCCATTTCTGGGGAGAAGAGACCCGAATGGAGGGCGGAGTTTATGAGAATCATAAGAGATGAGATGGCCTGAGGGGGAGTGTACTCGTAGAGGTAGGAGGGAAACAAAGGAAAACAAGGTAATGTTGGGAAGGAGAAGAGTTACATTTAAGGAACATTACTTGTTTTAAAGGTGCTACTATGAAATTTTTTAGAGTGACACCCCTAATCTTTGTACTTTTTGAAAGAGTATACAATCACGTTTACAGTGCTGGCACTACCCATTTGGTTTAAGCCTGCTATTTGGCAAGCCTAAACTAAGAACATAAGAACATAAGAAGTTGTCCCCGCTGAGTCAGACCAGAGGTCCATCTTGCTCAGCGGTCCACTCCCGCGGCGGCCCATCAGGCCTAGTGCCTGAACAGTGGTCCCTGATTTATTTTGTAACTTACCTCTAATCCCATCCCTATAATCTACCTTTACTCTTATCTGTACCCCTCAATCCCTTTGTCTTCCAAGTACCTATCCAAAGCTTCTTTGAACCCCTGTAACGTGCTCCTGTTTATCACATCCTCTGGTAGCACGTTCCATGTGTGAAAAAGAACTTCCTGGTGTTTGTTCTAAACCTCTCCCCTTTCAATTTCTCTGAGTGCCCTCTTGTACTTATTGATCCCCTTAATTTGAAAAATCTGTCCCTGTCTATTTTTTCTATGCCCTTCATGATCTTGAAAGTTTCTATCATGTCTCCTCTAAGTCTCCGCTTTTCCAGGGAGAAAAGCCCCAGCTTTATCAGTCTGTCAGTATATGAGAGGTCCCCCATACCCTTTATTAGCTTAGTTGCTCTTCTCTGGACCCTCTCAAGTACCTCCATGTCCTTCTTGAGGTACGGCGACCAGAACTGAACACAGTACTCCAGGTGCAGGCGCACCATAGCACGATACAGTGGCAGGATGACTTCCTTCGTCCTGGTCGTGATACCCTTCTTAATGATACCCAACATTCTGTTTGCTTTCCTTGAGGCCGTGGCACACTGCGCCGACGCCTTCAATGTTGTGTCTACCATCACTCCCAGGTCTCTTTCAAGGTCGCTCACCCCTAGCGCTGATCCCCCCATTTTGTAAGTGAACATCGGGTTTTTTTTCCCTATATGCATGACCTTGCATTTCCCTATGTTGAAACTCATTTGCCACTTTTTGGCCCATTTTTCCAGTGTTGTCAGATCTTTTTGGAGATCTTCGCAGTCCTCCATGTTATTGACCTTGCGATATAGTTTGGTGTCATCCGCAAATTTAATACTAAAGGGATAACTTGTCTGAATAGTGACTGTTATCTGGATAATTTCTTCAGGTTGCCTCCTCCCCTCCTCCCCAACTCAGTCCATAATTATATAGAGTAAGAGATAATAGATTTGATATACCACCTTTCTGTGGTACTTCCAAAGTGCTTTACAGATATTATATGCAGGTACTTTGTCCCTGCTCTTAGCAACGTAAGCAGTCTTATACTGTCTATGGATAAGCAAGTTTGCTGACTGCTGGTGCATGCATAGTTTGTTTGCATAGCAGGTAAATGTATGCAGGAGTGTGCTAACCTATAGAATGTGAAGCTTCAATGACCTTCCACCCTTCAATACAGACTCCTCAGCCCAAGACGTACTGCAAAAACCAGCAGGGTGATTTTAAAAACCAATTACCTGGTTAAACAATTACTCTGGTAAACTGAGCTGACATACAAGTGCCCTATTACAAGCAGTTATAGATATGTGTGGACTTCCATAATGCACGTACTTTCAGTTGGGTTGAAGACAGATATTCCAAAGTGTGTGCTTAGGTCAGGGGAATGAAATACTGTAGCATATATCCATGGAGTTTTCAAGAGTTTGCAAGCTAACTTAACACCTGCCCCCCCCTTTCCCCCACTACCTGCAGAAATAGCAGGTACAAGATATATAGGTGCTCTTACCACGTGCAATTTAAAATAGCATTCTTCTGATTTCCGCCTCATGGATCACCACCTTAATCTACATGTAAAAGTACCCTGTCACTACTTTTGCCCATAGACAAGTTGGGAAATAGTCAAAGCCCTAGTTTCTGCAGGTAAAATAGTTTTAAACTTTTTTTATTTATGTTTATTGAGTCTTTATATATGAGGGTGTGCTGAAAAGTTCTCAGCCCAACCAACCAACTTCCTAAATTCTGAGCGTTATTTTGCTACTGTAGCTGATAAAGAATGTTACACCATACATATTTCTTTTAGACCACAAGTTTGGACTAGGATTCAATGTGATTTACAATAAGATTCTCGATCAGAAGACATGATCACTGGATGAAAATTAGGTAGGTAGAGTGTAGTTATTGGTACACCATCAAATGTGCGCAAGAGAAAACCATGCCGACAAATGCGCACAGGACAACAGACAAAGTTCTGGCAAGATACAAGTGTACTTTATGCGCGTATGTAACCCATGGTAATGGAAAATGCTTGTATGTAGCCCATTGCAATGAAAAATGCTCGTATGTAACTTGGCAACGGAAAATGCGCATATGTAATGTGTGCATATCACGTCCACATGTAATGTGCAGAAGTAACAATAGCAGTTGCCATTCGCACATCAGGTTGCGCGCATGTGCACCTATGTCTGGTTGATTGCATGCACGCTCATGCCTGTGTTTTGGGGTCATGCGCATGTGCCACAAGAGCAATTACCGTTCACATATACCTAACCAATATCCACATTGCATGCATTTGACTTGTGTGCATTCTTTCGAACCGTCCTGCGGGCCTATGCTTCCCAGAGTCAGGCTTACCATATGGGTTGTGTTGATACTCAGTTATGTATTCGCTGTTCGGTGGAGATAAATTCTTACTTTCATGGTCTTTGGAGTTGTGAGGGGATCCAGACCTTCTGGACGGAGCTGGCCTCCTTTTTACAGGGCTTGTTGCGGACCCCTGTGCCAGTATCCGTGCAGTCTATGCTGTTTGCCCATTTTTCATTCTTGTACATGTACAATTCATATGAAAAATTATTTCTTAGTAAATGTTTTATTTTGGGGAAGAAATGTATCTTGTGTTGTTGGCTGTCTTCTGAACCACTTTCATTCTGGTATTGGAGGAATCGCCTCCATGAACTTATGGGTTGGGAAGCCCGTTTGGCACGTTCTTTCCGACGCCAGAGCAGAGACTTTGTTCACACTTGGACTCCATATTTGAACATTTTGCCTCCTGAGAGTCGTAGCCGGGTCTTGAATAGACTCCACCTCTGAAACTGTGCTTCTAGATGTCTCTGCTGTTCCCTGCTTACGAGTGTTTCTGTCTCTGTGGGGGGATGGGGAGGGGTGGGTGGGGGGTAGGGTTTTCTTTGTTGGGGGTGGGGGTCAGGTAGGTCCGGGGAGGACATAAGAGTCCAGTCCTCCGCGGGTGTTTGCTGAAAATGCATACCATGGTTATTATTGTAGTTGTACTTACTGTTGCTTAATAAAATAGATTTAAACATGACTTGTGTGCATTTGGCATGTGTGCATACGTCCTGCACGCTTTTGTTTGCATGCATTTGTCTTGCGCACATTTGATGGGTCACCTCCTAACTCAAAGGGTTTTCAACTCAGGCCTTGGGACACACCAAGCCAGCCAAGTTTTCAGGATACCCACAATGAAAGTGCATGAGAGAGGTTTGCATACAATGGAGGTAGTGCATGCAAATTCATCTAATGTACAGTATATAAGAACATAAGAATTGCCGCTGTTGGGTCAGACCAGTGATCCATCGTGCCCAGCAGTCTGCTCACGCAGCAGCCCTTGGCCAAAGACCAGCGCCCTAACTGAGACTAGCCCTACCTGCATACGTTCTGGTTCAGCAGGAACTTGTCTAACTTTGTCTTGAATCCATGGAGGGTGTTTGCCCCTATGACAGACTCCAGAAGAGCGTTCCAGTTTTCTACCACTCTGAGTGAAGAAGAACTTCCTTACATTCGTACGGAATCTATCCCCTTTCAATTTTAGAGAGTGCCCTCTCGTTCTTCCTACCTTGGGGAGGGTGAACAACCTGTCCTTATCTACTAAGTCTATTCCCTTCAGTACCTTGAATGTTTCAATCATGTCCCCTCTCAATCTCCTCTGTTCGAGGGAGAAAAGGCCCAGTTTCTCTAATCTTTCACTGTACAGCAACTCCTCCAGCCCCTTAACCATCTTCATTGCTCTTCTCTGGACCCTTTAGAGTAGTACTGTGACCTTCTTCATGTACGGTGACCAGTGCTGGACGCAGTACTCCAGGTGAGGGCACACCATGTTCTTGAGGATACCTTGAAAACCAGATTTTGGTGTGTCCCAAGGACCAAGTTGACAACCTCTGCTTTGTAGAATTGCCATCTTTGTTTTTCGTCCTATCAGTTGTTTTTATGGTTTGCAGTCTGTGTGTGTGTGGGTGAGAAATTTTGCATTGGGATTCAGACAGTTAAGTGTAAAGTGATGCATGTCAGTAACAAAAATCTCATGCACGAATACAGGATGTCCGGGGCGGTACTTGGAGAGACCTCCCAGGAAAGAGACTTGGGAGTTCTGATCGACAAGTTGATGAAGCCGTCCGCGGCGGTGAAAAGGGGGAACAGAATGCTAGTAATGATAAAGAAGGGAATCACGAACAGATTGGAGAAGGTTATCATGCCGCTGTACCGGGCCATGGTTCGCCCTCACCTGGAGTGCTGCGTCCAGCAATGGTCACCATACATGAAGAAGGACACAGTACTACTCGAAAGGGTCCAGAGAAGAGCAACTAAAATGGTTAAGGGGCTGGAGGAGTTGCTGTACAGTGAGAGATTGGAGAAACTGGGCCTCTTCTCCCTTGAAAAGAGGAGACTGAGAGGGGACGTGATCGAAACATTCAAAATACTGAAGGGAATAGACTTAGCAGATAAAGACAGATTGTTTACCCTCTCCAAGGTAGGGAGAACGAGAGGGCACTCTCTGAAGTTGAAAGAGGATAGATTCCATAAAAACGTAAGGAAGTTCTTCTTCACCCAGAGAGTGGTAGAAAACTGGAACGCTCTTCCGGAGTCTGCTATAGGGGCAGGGCCAGATTTAGATGAAAAGAGGCCCTAGGCTATTCCACTTATGAGGCCCTATCACCTCCCATTTTTAAGTTTGTAAATTACATGAGAGATAATAAAATACATCATTACTATGATTTATATCGAGCTCCGATCCAAGATGGCCGCGGATGCAAGTCGCTAAAGCAGGTCGCCGAACAGACGCCAAGTTGACGATTTCTGAGCTCTTCTTTGAGCTTTAATCTGTTCTTTAACATGCCGAAAAGAAGGGGAAAGAGCACTGGTGGGGCCTCCCTGCGCTCCGGAACACCTACCTCTGGAAATATTGAAGCGCTGTTTCGGCGATTCCAGGGCACCATGACGACGTCGGGAGATTTGCGGTTAGAGACACCTCATGTGAACGGAACAGAGGTGTCTCACTGAAGTTTTGAGACCACGTTGAGTCCCGACGTAAGACCTCCTCTTATGCACCCCCGTGCAACCAGCTCCCCAGGGGTCGAGAGCCTACCGGAAGTCGGGATGGGCTCTCCCCCGGAGGCTGCGCGGAGCAGTGTTGAGGAAGCCGTTTCAGGCTCACAAGCTCTGCAGGAGAGCCTGAATATGGATGGGGTTGCAGTAACAACTGAATCTGGACCTACTCTGGCGGAGGGAAGTGGAGGAGAGCGGTCGACTGGTGAGCAAAAACTTTTGATTACTCATTTACAATTTCCTATTATAGTCAAGCCCCAAGAAGTTACTCTAGATGCCTTGTGGGACTTGGTGGCTAATATGGTAAAAACAACTAATATTCAACAAGTGCAAGTGGAGGGGAAAATGAAAGACCAAGAAAAATAAATTTCCTCAATAAAACAAGACATTGCTGACTCTAATATATCTTTGGATAGTATCAAAAGTGAATTAAAATCTTCCAAACAGCTTCAAGAGACTTTAATTAAGGACAATGTAAATTTGAGAAGGAAGATTGAGTCATTTGAAAATTTTTCAAGAGCCAACAATATCAGATTGATTAATTTTCCACGAATTACAACCATCACTCCGCGTGAGATGTTAAAACGATACCTGACGGAAATATTAGATGTTCCTGAGGGTTCATTACCTCCATTTACACAGGTGTACTATCTTCCCAAGAAAAATCAAATTCAGCAACAGGAAGAAAGCCAAGGACCAATGGATGTATCGGCATTATTGGAATTATCAGATAGAGAAATGGCTACTCCCGCAACATTAGTGGCAACTTTAGCTCTAACAATGGACAAGAATTGGATTTTGAGACTTTTCTTTAAAAATAGAGCGAAAGAATTTATGGGACTTAAAATACAAATGTTTCCAGACTTAGCTAGAGACACACAAAGGCGAAGAAAAGAGTTTCTTATGTTAAAACCGGGAATCATAGCTCTTGGAGCAACATTTTTCCTACGATATCCTTGTAAATGTGTTATCTTCTTCTATATATATAAAATCGGAGGTATGTATGTGTGTATGTGTGTGTGTATGTGTGTATGTGCCGCGATCACGCAAAAACGGCTTGACCGATTTGAACGAAACTTGGTATGCAGATCCCTCACTACCTGGGATGATATGTTCTGGGGGTCTCGCGGCCCATCTGCACACGTGGGCGGAGCTACAAACAGAAAATCAGATTTCACCCATTCATGTCAATGGAAAAAATGTAAAAAGCTGCCAACGCAAAAACGGCTTGCCCGATTTGAACGAAACTTGGTATGCAGATCCCTCACTACCTGGGGTGATATGTTCTGGGGGTCTCACGGCCCACCTGCACACGTGGGCGGAGCTACAAACAGAAAATCTGATTTCACCCATTCATGTCAATGGAAAAAATGTAAAAAGCTGCCAACGCAAAAACGGCTTGCCCGATTTGAACGAAACTTTGTATGCTGATCCCTCACTACCTGGGGTGATATGTTCTGGGGGTCTCGCGGCCCACCTGCACACATGGGCGGAGCTACAAACAGAAAATCTGATTTCACCCATTCAAGTCAATGGAAAAAATGTAAAAAGCTGTGGGACCGATTTGAACGAAACTTGGTATGCAGATCCCTCACTACCTGGGGTGATATGTTCTGGGGGTCTCGCGGGCCACCTGCACACGTGGGCGGAGCTACAAACAGAAAATCATATTTCACCCATTCAAGTCAATGGAAAAAATGTAAAAAGCTGTGGGACCGATTTGAACGAAACTTGATATGCAGATCCCTCACTACCTGGGGTGATATGTTCTGCAGGTGGGCCGCGAGACCCCCAGAACATATCATCCCAGGTAGTGAGGGATCTGCATACCAAATTTCGTTCAAATCGGTCAAGCCGTTTTTGCGTGATCGCGGCACATACACACATACATACCTCCAATTTTATATATATAGATTGTGATTTTTTTTTCTTGACTTAACAGCTTTCTGTACAAGTAAATCTTGAATTGTATTTTTGAAAATTGAATAAAGAAATAATAAAAAAACAAACAAACTATGATTTATATCAATATGTTAAATGAAACATGTTGTTATTGGTACTAACCTTTATAAAAAATGTGACACGGATAATAAATAAAAAAAAGTCGAGAACACTTATTTGGACATTTATTCTCAGCACCATATATAGTACTTGTAACAATAACTAATCAAACATAACATACAACATTGCCCCTTCCTATGTCCATAGTGCCCCCAGTGCGTCCTTCCTCACCTGACCCCCCCTCCGATGCCTGCCTGCCTCCCATCCCCCTTCCACTGAAACCCCCCCCCCCCCCGATGCCAGTCTGGGTCGCCCTGTCCTGACGGATCCACGTTTTGCCTCTCTCCCCGCGGGGCTGGGCTTTGCCTAGCTGTTTCCGGACTGACGTCTTTCCCTCCCCGATCCTCCTCCCAGGGCGAGAAAAAGAAAGGGAGAAGCCGAGTCGGCGCCCCGTTGCGGCCGGAGCCGGTTCCGATCCCGAAGCATAGAATTTCTCCTTATTTTCGGTTCAGTGTTTTAGTGTTCACTGTTTTTAGAATAGTGTAATTTTAATTTTGCTAACAATTTGAATGTAGGCCCCTCTTGATCTTGAGGCCCTCCTAGGCTGAAGCCTAGTTAGCCTATAGGAAAATCCGGCCCTGTATAGGGGAAAACACCCTCCTGGGATTCAAGAAAAGTTGGACAAGTTCCTGCTAAACTGGAACATACGCAGGTGAGGCTGTACTCATTTAGAGCACTGGTCTTTGACCTGGGGGCTGCCGCGTGAGTGGACTGCTGGGCACGATGAACCACTGGTCTGACCCAGCAGCGGCAGTTCTTATATTCTTATGTTCTTGCCTATTATGTATTTTTTGAAAGCTGTATAGTTTAAGACAGTGAATAACATAGAAAGCCAAGTAGACCATCCTGCTCTCAGTCAGTATTCATATGTTAATTGGCTTAGGATAGTTGTGCAGGTTAACCTGCAAATATTTCTAAAGTGCAAAGACTCCAATTTCCCAGTTTTGAAAGGCTAATGTGCAAAATTACAGCAAGAGCCACATATTAATGTTAAGTCTTTGAGGTAAAGCCTGTGAGCTAAGTGAGATATGCCAGATTTATGCTCTAGTTGATGTTTGAAATGTGAGCCTATAAAGCGAAGAAAGAGCTGCTTGAAGTTTCTAATGCTGTTTTGAATATAAATCTCAGAAGGAATGCATTTTTACAGTATCTCATTAGAGCCATTTGAATCCGAATGTTAACCATGTATAAGGAGTTATTCCTTTGGTAGGTGATTTGAAATAGAGAAGTTTTGACATTTCTCCAAGTATGTCCATTAGTAAGTGTGTTTTGCAGTATATTAAGCAGTGGCTGACAGTGAACTGTGCAGAAAGAATTTATTGTATTTTATTTAAAGACATCTTTTTCCCTTATACATTTTGGTTGAAAAGGCAGTCAGGGGTCATGTAGTAATTGGAACTGAAGCATATTTAATCTTACCTCTGCCACCACCATCACAAACTTGAGTTTTCTTAAACTTAGGGGCATGTTTACTAAGTTGTGCTACGAAGATAGCAGAAATGTTATCATATATTAAACAGTGGCGCACATCTGTGCTAACATTTAAAGAATGTTACCAAGTTATTGTTCATTTGATATACCGTCTATCCATAATTTATTTGACGGTTTACAATCAATGAAAACATGTAAAAAGAAGAAAATGGGGGTTGGGATTCAAGACTATTAAAGACAAACTGGACTGGAAGGAAAGGACAATAGGTGGTAAAAAATACATCGAAATTAAAAAAAAAAAATGAAGAGGGGAAGGGGGAGGGTGGAGGACAACACAATTGGGGGTGTCTCGCTTCGAAAGAAGTGTTTGGTATAGAGAGCCTGGACAGCAATTTCAAAGGTGAAGATAGAGGCCCAGTTATTAAATGTTGTATGGGTCCTTGAATAGAAAAGTTTTCATTTTTGACCGCATTAATTTCAGGAATGACTCTTTAGTGTTTAAGCCCGTTACATTAACAGGTGCTAGAATATATGCCTGTCTGTCTTTCTTTATTTATGTCTCTCTCCCTGCTCCTGTCTCTTTCTTCCTTTCTTTCTGTCTCTCTCCCTCCTGCTATTTTTCTCTCTCTCTCCCTGGCACCCTTTGTCTGTCTGTCTTTCTTTCTGTCTGTCTCTCTGGTCCCCTGTCTGTCTTTATTTCTGTCTGTCTCTCCTTGGCCTCCTTTGTCTGTCTGTATTTCTTTCTGTCTCTCCCCCCCCCCCCCCCACTTTCCTTTGCAGAAGCAGCAGCGGTATTTCCCTTCCCCTCCAGGTCCCTGTGAAGTATTAACAGCATTTTCCCCCACCCCCCATTCCCTTCTCTCCCCCCCACTTTCCTTTGCAGAAGCAGCAGTGATATTTCCCTTTCCCTCCAGATCCCTGTGAAGTAGTAGCAGCATTTTTCCCCACCCCCCATTCTCTTCTCTCCCCCTTCTCCACTTTCCTTTGCAGAAGCAGCAGCGGTATTTCCCTTCCCCTCCAGGTCCCTGTGAAGGAGTAGCAGCATTTTTCCCCACCCACCATTCCCTTCTCTACCCCCCCCACTTTCCTTTGCAGAAGCAGCAGTGATATTTCCCTTCCCCTCCAGATCCCTGTGAAGCAATTCCCTTCTCTTACCTGAGCTGTCCTGCTCCGTTCGGCCCCTCCCTTCTCTTAATTAGATCTGGCCTGCTCCATTCGGCCCCTCCCCCTTCCCTTCCCGCGGGCTGGCCTGCTGTGGCCGAACGTTTTTGTTTTAAGCTTTAAAAGTGCCGGCGGCGGCTCCTCTTAATTCTCCTAAAACAGGATGTAACTTACTGTTTGGCAGCCGAGAACAGTAAGTTACATCCTGTTTTAGGAGAATTAAGACGGGAAATGTTACTAAGCCTGTTTTTTTATCTCCATTATATTATAGATGCTCGAAAGCTTCTGCCTTAGCCCTGAAGTAGTGGACTAATTGCTATATCCACGAAACATTGGCAGGCAGTGGCAGTAATCTGGAAGCAGGACAGCATACAAATAAATGCTGAGATAAGTGCCTACTGAGCAGAATGATTGCACACATGCGTACTAATAGCTTTCTAGGATTGTAAAATGAAATTAAAAAAAATAATGATGCAAAATATTTTCATAAAATCCAAAATCTTATTTTTTATTAGATATCAATATTAGGTCATAAGAGTACGCAATTAATTTTATTAGCAAATCAATTGAGTATCTTTTGCATCAGAGAATTATTACAGAAGCCAAAACGCTGGCCTTGCTCCTAACAATTCTAAAGTTTTTTGCAGTTACATGTCCATATATAACTTTTGGTTTAGTGACATCATCAAGTCTGATGACCAATAACATTTCTATGGGTGGTCTCAAAGTTTAGACAAAGAAACATTCCTCCATGTTTAAAAGTTATACAAAGTTTTCAGAAAATTACTTTTGATTTCTGAATTAACATTATAACATTCAAGAGAATCTATAATTATTAACATGGTGCTGATAAATTCTCAGCCCTTCCATACTGACAAGTTCTGAGTCTTAAAGGAAAAAAAACAAACTCCTAAGCTGACAGATTCAAATTGCATGGCCTTACACAGAAAGCTTACTCTGGAGAAAAGGGGGGGTTAAATCCCCCTCTCCTCTTCCTGAAGCGTGGGCTTCCAATGCCCCCCTTCTCCCTATTCTTGAGACTGACTCTAAATACTTCCAGATGTTGTGCTCAAGATTTTTTCTTAGTGTTTCTGCTTATAAATCATTTATATATTACCACATATAACATTCATGGGCCCCAAACATTCATAATTTCATTCATATCTTGGCCATTCATACTTCATACATTTTATATCTCAGTTTGGAATATGGAATCTAATATGCTTTTCCTAACTAGCCTGAGCACATCTGTTAACAATTAGAACCACGAGGCTAAAGGCGGGAAGCTGAACAAAGAACAGAAACTATTCACTGGCACAAGATGGTGACCTAAGACAGGACAGTTATAGCACATACAAAAGAACCTAAACTGGACTCCATGTAATCATGATTTCCACCATGATTTAGCTCAACAGCAAAGTACACAAGAAAACACCATTCTTTTCCTTATATTAATCTTTAGTGTGTTTTTTCTTCTGGCCTTAGCTACATTATATTTAAATGTTTTATTCACCTATTTTTCGTACGCTTCTATTTGGGCGCGGTCCTTAACTAACACAGATGTTTGTCTAACTAGAATTACCCAGAATCATACGAAAAACTGGCGCTACAAAAATACTGCACTATCATGCTTCTGACATCTATTTCATCGTACCATAAACAGCGCTAGCCACGAGCCACGCTTCAGTCCCCTCTTGGATATTACTGAATTTATGAAGTAATATTCATAATTGAGCTCGTGGTCTTATCTGTGGCGCTGAGGTTTACTCTGGGTACGGTTCTTCTTATGGATCAGTGTGTGTCTGTGCAAGTATATTCTTTTAAATGCCAATTAGATAGCAAAAGCCAGAAAAATGTACTACCTAGGCCTGCAACGGCAGGTGCCTAGAAGATCTTACCCAAAGCATACTTGAATTCTCTAGTGAGAATGCAAGCAAATCCCATCCACTATTCTAGATAAAACCCATCTAAGTGTACATTTATGTAAGTTGCTGTCTAAACCATATCATATAGGAAACTTACCATTCCAGTGATAGTTAGACAGTGTCTGTTCTAGGTGCAAGTACAGTCCTAGAGCAGAGACGTCTGTTGTTTTATTCATAGAGGTATTCATGAAACTCCAGTACTTTTAAAGTTTAAAAGTCAGAAAATTTAGAGAAAGTATAGTTAAAGAAAAATAGAACCCTAGATTTCCCTAAAATAAAGAGAACCTCAGTATTACCTAATTTAATTGGTCCCTATGCTCAAAAGTGTTATATTATAAAATCTTGGAATTAAATCAATAAAGTGTAAAATAATGCACAGTGTTAAGAAAACCCAAATATATGCTTAATATGGAAATGTACTCATGTGCAGATAATGCATGCACATCAGATATAAGTTTTCTTTTTCTGTATGTGTTGCAGGAACTCATTTCTCAAATTTAAATTAAAATCATTAAAAGGACTGATGATATCAGCTGTTAAACCCAATTAAACAATATTGTGGCACTGTGTTACAGCTTAGAAGCTGCCACTGTGTATGGAAATACAGTCATATGAAATAAAATTTAAAATACAGGATACACAAAATATTTTCTGAGAACAATGCATGAAGATAATGATAAAGAAAATACAGTATTAATACAATATCAGAATAAGTCTATGAAATTATGCAAAAGCATAATTAAAGTTCAGAAGCCTAATTCAAATGAAGTGATTTAAAGTAACATGGTTTAAGATAAAGTCTGTTTTTTCGTTCAAAATTTTTTTATATGAGTCCAGAAATGTCTTTTGCAAATAGTTTTAGCAACTTGTAAGATCGGAGTCTCTAAATTAATTTCAGTGAAATTTAAATCATGGCTTTAAAAAGTTCATGCTGCAACGTTTTCATAATTCAAGCTTGGCTTTTCTGTAACTATGGAACTGCTTTTTCTTTACACCCGTACTGGTACAACTGAAAGGTAAGCACAGCTCATTAGTTGAAGACAAAGGAACACTGAAATTCCCGCCGAAAATTCAGCATCGGAATTTTTCTCTGTGTTCTCCACAGTTCTAGTGGTGGAATGTGGTACTGCTGATCAGTGTAAATCCTGGAAGGAAAGCACATGTTCATTAACAAAAGAACAAAGAAAAGAGAAACACATGGCACGTTATCCCCTCTGCAAACTGTACTAATTCTTGTATTGCAGAGTTACAGTCTCTGTGTTGAATTGTTGAAAGGATTCAAAGAAGGTTCTTAACTGAAACACAAAACATACAGATTAAATAGACTTTTTTCAGGGTCCTGTAGTACCAAAATATGGCCACAGGAAAATTTAAACATGCAGACACATTCTCTACATGGTAAAATTAGACTTTCTTTTT
The DNA here is from genome assembly GCF_902459505.1 of Geotrypetes seraphini. Lineage (NCBI taxonomy): Eukaryota > Metazoa > Chordata > Amphibia > Gymnophiona > Dermophiidae > Geotrypetes > Geotrypetes seraphini. The sequence goes on from NC_047086.1 coordinate 316,830,430, forward strand.
TTCTAACATCAGGGAATTATTCTCAATTCCATATTCTTTATTAGGTTCCTATCCTGAAGAGCTTACTTGTAAAAAGTAAGCAAAATTTCAATTCCGAATTCATCCACTTACATAAAAGTTTATTATAGTTGTTCATTTCCGTTAACCAAGTTAGCCAGCTTTTTGTTTCACATTTATTTAGATTTTCAAAAAAATATAGGTACTTAACCTCTATTTTTGTCAATCTTTTTATTTTAAACTTCCCAATTTAATTTTAAAATGCATTTAAATTTAATTACTCCCTAATCATACATTTCGGACAATGCACAATTTTAAAAATACTTTATAAACCATGCAGGGGCACAAAAATTCATATTCAAAACTAATTTGAACCCTGAGATAAAAATATAAAGGCAAGGAATTTTTTTTTTTTTTTCATGCACTGCTTTGCTTGCTCACAAAAACAATCTTTCTTGTAAGCATGGTATCTGTTTTTTGGAATAAATCTTTTTCTTTTCCACAAAATTATCCTTTCACTGTTGAATACATTCCCAAGTCCAGCAGAATTCTTCCTTTTCTCCCATCTTCCCTATCGAACCTTCTCCTCATCTTCTGTCCGATTCCCACTTAAAATATCCCTTATAATCAGGTCATAATTCATAGCACATCCTTCCTTAACACGTCTCACAAAACTTTCTTCCACATTCTTGTACGTTCGTTCTACAGACTATCTCCTTGCTTTGAAATCGCCAGACATTTAACTTTCTTTTCCTTTTCACTTAACCATCTCGTTTAAAAATCACTAACAGTTCTGTTCTTCCAACATTCTGATAACCTTTTTTAAAATATAAAGAAACAACATACAGGCTACATAACATCTTTTTAATGCATTCTTTGACATAGCCCTAGGCTACAAACAGCTCTGAAGCTACTAAAGTACCTCAATTGTTCTTAACAGCACAGATCTACACTACAAAAACAACATACACAAACTTTCCGGAACTCTAAACAGCATGCTGGTAAAGTTTTATCAGAGAGAGACCACATTGAATCCTGATATTCACACTACATAAGCTTTTCTTTTTTCTACTACATCGGAAACAAATTTAAGCCACGGATACATAGGATTCTCATGTCTTGCTAAACTACCAGTTCTCAATAAACCCTTTTAATATGCAAACAGACTTGCTCCGAGACTTCTAAAAAAAGAAGAATCCAATTCGTTAACTGACTAGTATATAAGCAAATACCTGTTGGAAAATCTGTAGCCCTGAGACAAAAGAACTCCATTGCCCTCCCCCTCTTTCCCCACGTGATAGCTCTGTGGAAGGCATCGAGGGAGGAAAAAGGTGGGGGTGAAAATCCCCCATTTGCAGCCCGCTCTTTCAAACAAAGGAACAGCATAGAACGATAGGACTTCTTGTAAGATACCATTAACTTTTCTTTTCTTTTTCCAGAGACAAGAGAAACAGTTAGGGCAGAGCAAAAAAGACAGAGAGAGACAGAACTGGAGTTTAGAAAGACAGAGCTGAGAAACACAATTTCTTTTTTCTTTTCAAAGTAGTTACTTCAGATAGGCACTGAAAATGCAGAGGGAGACAAAGAAGGAGGGGGTGCCCTCAGCCCGTTTTTTCAAACAAAGAGACGGGACAGTGAGGGAAACTTTTCAAAGTCAGATTAAAACAGACAGTTTTCTTTTTCACAGAGAGAAAAAGTTAGTTCAGAGACAAAGCTTAGACACACAGCCGGAGAATATATATTTTTTCTTCAAACTCAGAGGAGACCTGCTCTCTACTGGGCACTTCTACCTTAATTTTTTTTTTTCTTTCAGACAGGCACTGCTCAGTTTAAAAGCCAGATGGAAAAATGCCAGCACTGCAAGGGATTTTTTTCTTTCTTTTGTTCCTCTTTAACCTCATAAATATCCATTCCTACTTTAAATTTGTGTGCAATCACCCTGTTCATATCTTTATGATCAGGATATAACATACGCAAACACTTCAAAACAAACCCCAGGAGGTATTTACAAAACACACTATAACAGGACAGCTGTAAACCCCGAGAGAAAAAGAAACAGAGAGAAAGAAAGTAAAATCTGGCCAGAGAGAGACAGCAGAAATAAAGTCATAAATTATAATGAAGATACAATTTTTCTCTATACCCCCAAATCTTAACAAACTAAACATATAATACAATATCCCCAAATACTATGCCTATATACAAAGCATTAATTCCTAAAATATAACTTAGCTTCAAAACAAAAGGGCCCCCCAGTCTGTTAAGCAAAGAACAGACATACCTTATGTTGCACTGCCAAACGAAACCCAAAGTTTCTAAAAATGAAACCTAGAAATGCACAGTACGCTCCAGTCCCATCTGGGGTGCCATTTGAGCAGAATGATTGCACACATGCGTACTAATAGCTTTCTAGGATTGTAAAATGAAATTAAAAAAAATAATGATGCAAAATATTTTCATAAAATCCAAAATCTTATTTTTTATTAGATATCAATATTAGGTCATAAGAGTACGCAATTAATTTTATTAGCAAATCAATTGAGTATCTTTTGCAACAGAGAATTATTACAGAAGCCAAAACGCTGGCCTTGCTCCTAACAATTCTAAAGTTTTTTGCAGTTACATGTCCATATATAACTTTTGGTTTAGTGACATCATCAAGTCTGACAACCAATAACATTTCTATGGGTGGTCTCAAAGTTTAGACAAAGAAACATTCCTCCATGTTTAAAAGTTATACAAAGTTTTCAGAAAATTACTTTTGATTTCTGAATTAACATTATAACATTCAAGAGAATCTATAATTATTAACATGGTGCTGATAAATTCTCAGCCCTTCCATACTGACAAGTTCTGAGTCTTAAAGGAAAAAAAAACAAACTCCTAAGCTGACAGATTCAAATTGCATGGCCTTACACAGAAAGCTTACTCTGGAGAAAAGGGGGGGTTAAATCCCCCTCTCCTCTTCCTGAAGCGTGGGCTTCCAATGCCCCCCTTCTCCCTATTCTTGAGACTGACTCTAAATACTTCCAGATGTTGTGCTCAAGATTTTTTCTTAGTGTTTCTGCTTATAAATCATTTATATATTACCACATATAACATTCATGGGCCCCAAACATTCATAATTTCATTCATATCTTGGCCATTCATACTTCATACATTTTATATCTCAGTTTGGAATATGGAATCTAATATGCTTTTCCTAACTAGCCTGAGCACATCTGTTAACAATTAGAACCACGAGGCTAAAGGCGGGAAGCTGAACAAAGAACAGAAACTATTCACTGGCACAAGATGGTGACCTAAGACAGGACAGTTATAGCACATACAAAAGAACCTAAACTGGACTCCATGTAATCATGATTTCCACCATGATTTAGCTCAACAGCAAAGTACACAAGAAAACACCATTCTTTTCCTTATATTAATCTTTAGTGTGTTTTTTCTTCTGGCCTTAGCTACATTATATTTAAATGTTTTATTCACCTATTTTTCGTACGCTTCTATTTGGGCGCGGTCCTTAACTAACACAGATGTTTGTCTAACTAGAATTACCCAGAATCATACGAAAAACTGGCGCTACAAAAATACTGCACTATCATGCTTCTGACATCTATTTCATCGTACCATAAACAGCGCTAGCCACGAGCCACGCTTCACTACAGGATAGCATACAAATAAATGTTTAAATAAGTGTCTAGTTGCTAGCTTTTTCAGACTAAGGAAATGTTGCATCCACTGTTGGAAGTTGCAGTTATTCTAAATATTTAAAACTATTTATATTTAAAACTATTTATAAAAATCATCTAAAAAGTATTTAATATATTTATTATAAAAATTATTTGAACTATTAAAGTCTAGGCTCAGGTTTTTTGGCCAATGACTGGCGCTACGGAGCAAACAAAAACTACGCTGATAGTCTGTGATAGGACTGTGCATAGGCTCCTATTCTGAGGCCTTTTCCTGAGTGAAGTAGAAAAAAAGTTTTGGTGGTTGCACCTTTCTCTAAAAGTGGTATGATTATATATTTTTGGTAGAATATTTTTGAGCCACTTTGGGTGAAAATTCTTGAGTTGTTTACACTAGTAAATAAATATAATATAATATATATAAGACACTGAAAATATACATACTAATGTAAAGTTTATACTAATGTAAACATACATGTCATAACCATAACAATTAAGCACTTATAAATATTCAGAATCAGTTTATCAATACTCAAAAATATCCCCTTCCCTTCCCATCCATCAAAGAAAAGAACAAGGAATCATATAAAGATATACCCACCCTCCCACCCCTGGATGTGCAAATACTATATCAGCAAAATAAAACTACAACACTTCTACAAAAGACGCCAATGGACCGCACACTAATTTGAATATTCAAATTAGTGTGGGATGACTCTTGTTTGATGTGGAGTGGAAGGTTAATGCAGTGAAAATTCTGTGCTAGCTGCTTAAGGCCTAGTTGGGTAGTGTGTGGGCATGACCAGAATGGAACAGAAGAGTAGCTGTTGGTGACTGGTAGTACACAGGTCACGACTAAAGAATGACACCAGGACAAATTTTTTCCCTGTCCCCGCAGGAACTCAATTTCCCCGTCAGTTTTGTTGCTATCCCTTTCCCATTCCTGTAAGCTCTGCCTTAACTGCACCCCCTCCATCCAGTCCCTCTTCTCTGCCCCTCTGATGATCTCCTAAGCCCCCCCCCCCAAAAAAAAATCCAACATCCTCCTGAATAAATAAGACCTCCTAATGACCCAGACCCTCCACAATAATCAAGACGTTCTTCACCCAGTCCCCTCTTCCAAAGACCAAAACCTCTGCTTAGGGGGAGGGGTGTGCTGGGGGGCAGACAGCAATCATGTTTTGCTCTGGGAAAGGAAAGGAAAGGAAGACAGACTGACAGCGTCCAAGGAGAAAGAGACAAAGAAAAAAAGACAGACAACGTCCAAGGAGAGAGAGACAAAGAAAAAAAGACAGACAGCGGCCAAGGAGAGAGAGTGAAAAATAAAAAAACAAAAACCCCAAAACAGACAGACAGTGGCCAAAGAGAGAGAGAGAGAGAGAGAGAGAGAGAGAGAGAGAGAGAGAGAGAGAGAGAGAAAGCCAGCCAGCCAGCCAGCCAGAGACAGGGGCAGGAAGAGACACAGAAAGAAAGACAGACAGACAGACATATATTCTAGCACCTGTTAATGTAACGGGCTTAAACACTAGTTTTATTATAATCTCTCTGATCCATTAGTTTCTATTCCTGAACTTATTACTGGGGGGGGGGGAGGGGGTTACTGAATGATTCTCAGCCTAGCCAAACAACTTCCTAAATTTTGACTGTTATGTTGCCACTGCAGCTGAAAAGAGTGTTATTTTGTTAAGTGCCAATTTGCAGAAACAAAACTCTACGTTTTGACATTGTTTCAGATCTTTGATTGAACCATATCCACATCATTCTCTTTTTGGCTGGACTGAGAACTTTTCATCACCCCCTTGTAGTGTCATCATACAGTTCCTTCATTTTCTGGATACAAAATTAATTGGGACATGTCTGAGCTTATGCCTCTAAACAGTGTCTATACCATTTTCACTTTCGAATTGTCCATTAAAATGGGTTCACTCTTACATTAAATATCTTGGTGTTTTGTTTGCTAGGGACTTGTTTCTTCTAAACTGAATATGGATAATATTATTGAAAAAATTAAGAATGCTATTGCTCCATGATTTCCTCTTTGTCTTTCCTGGTGGGGCTGGTTTGATTTTCTAAAGATGATGATTGCACCTAAAGTTTTTTTTATATTTTGTGCATGTTTCCAATTTTGGTCCAATATTTCCAGGTGCTGCGGTAAAAACTCCAATACTCATTATTTCCTTAATCTTTCTAGAAAACTGTTGAAAGATTAATGTTTGATTTAAAAATGGTCCAATAAGCCTCCAAGAACAGCCCATAGAAAATTGAAAGCTAGTAAATTTCAACATTATAGGTAGTTGCAGTTGAAGCAGGCTATTCAGAGTGGGTACCCTGAATGGAAAAACTTAAACACTTATTATAGCTTGCAGATCCTTTGCTACCAGACAGATTTAATAGGACATCAGGCCGTTCAGTGGTTCAAATTAATTTCTGAATTTTTAAATAAGAAGCCAAAAAATAGAGACATTTGGAGCATCGAGATAAAACAGTATATTTCTGTAGCTTGATGGCCACGAATTTGGATTTGGAGGCTGAAATGTACAGCGTCAGCATCTATGAGACAAACATGGTTATTTTTATTACATAGGATTTTTTGGACCCCAGGTTGTTTACAAAAACTAGACAGTTCTAAGTCTAGTAGATGCTGGCATTGTCATTAATATAGGGACTCTGGATCATCTGTTATATTTTTGTCCATTGATACTTAATTTCTGGAGGTCAATTTGGGGACAAATAAATCTTATTCTTGAATTATCTATTCCCTTAACTTATGAAGCCATAATTTGTGGTACGTTATTACACGTTAGGCCTACTTTGGACAAATATAAAAGCCATCTTTTCTTGATCATGACGGGAATAGCTGTCCAAATGGTCACACATAACTGGAAGAGCCATGACAAACTTAATTACGCAGTTTGGTGGGCAAATGTGTGTACCACATATAAATATGAGAGAATGAATGCGAAATGTTTGGGGTTTAGTTATTCATTTAATAAAGTGTGGAGCCCATTGACTGCATTTGTTACCTCGCAGTAATGGTTATGTATTTCTCCTTTTCTTAGGGCTCCTTTTATCAAGCTGCGGTAGACGGTTAAAGCGCGGAATACCGCGCGTTCAACCTGCTGTGCTAGTCGCTAACGCCTCCATTGACGAGGCGTTAGTTGTTTGGTGTGCCGCGTGGGTTAGCGCGTGATGCAATGTCCAACACGCTAACTCCCGTAGCGCACCTTGATAAAAGGAGCCCTTATATTTCCTTACACATCCAGGGTGGGGTGTGTGGGGGGGAGGGAAGTTTATTTTGAGGATTAAAATTACTTAATTATAATACTGTAGTCACATAATATGTTTTATTGTATTAATAATTGGGAGGAGGGTGGGAGAAAATGATTGTTTTATGTATTACTTGTGTAATAGTGCGTTTTATGCATTATTTTAGGTTCAATTATTTATATTGCACTGTCAAAGTTTGAAAATCAATAAATCAAAAAAGAAAGCTAGTAAATCTCAAAGAGGTGTACATTTTCCTGATCTGCCTTTATATCACAGCTTTTATTTTTTTAAGCAAGGCTCAGAATAGTTCTCCCTTATTGATTTGTCTTCCCCAAACTGGTAGTTGCTTGAAAATGAATTGTCGTCTCCTATTCCTTTACTTAGTGTTACTTTTACTAAGGTGCGCTAAGCATTTTAGCATGTGCTAAATATTAGCGTATGCTAACCTTGTGCTAAATGCTAATGTGTGCATGTTAGTCTATGGACGTGTTAGCGGTTAGTGTGCGCTATTTAGCGGGCACTAAATGCATGCTAAAACGCATAGCGCACCTTAGTAAACCAGGGTGTTAGACTTCCTGATTTTACTAAGCTTGCAACTAAAATTAGTAATCCTAACATTAAGGCTACTTATCTAATTTTTAAATATATTGACCTCAAATTGGAAGTCCTGTAGGCTAATTCAATGTATTACTCTTTATGGAATAATCCCCAATTGCTTATTCCTAAAATAACCATTTTGTGGTCCACATGATAGTCTATTGCAGTGGTCTCAAACTCGCGGCCCGGGGGCCACATGTGATCCGCCAGGTACTATTTTGAGGCCCTCGGTATGTTTATCATAATCACAAAAGTAAAATAAAACAGTTTCTTGATCATATGTCTCTTTAGCTATAAATTACTATATTATTATTAAGGCTTAGCCAAAAGGAAAGATTTATAAACTATAAAGAGTTTTACCTCATGCAAAATTGTCATTTCTTTAATGAGACATTAACTATTTTTTTTCTGAGGCCCTCCAAGTACCTACAAATCCAAAATGTGGCCCTGCAAAGGGTTTGAGTTTTAGACCACTGGTCTAAAGGGATTTGGGATATTAATTTTTTTCTTAATTTAACCTCGTCTTCCTGGAATACAATTTCTGAAATGCAGTTTTCTTACCATTTTGGTTTTTTTTTTTTTTTAATTTTTATTTAGTTCAATATTTTTTATTGATTTTTTTGAAAAAATATAAGAAACAGTTCAAGTACATGGTATCAAAATATAAAACAAAACATTTAGTATAACTAATATTCAGTTACATTGTGCAATGTAGAATTTAATCGTTTTAAAAGATCTAAAGTACTAGGACTGTTCATGAAAAATTAGTAAAAGAAAAGATAAGAGGAAAGAGAAATTGAAGGAAGAAAAAGAAGAGGAAGAAGAAGAAGAGAGGAGTGTCTATGAAATAGATTGAACATATGAGTCCAGGAATTTCCAGGGTGATTTACATTGTATCAAAAAAAAAAAAAAATTCTTACCATTTTGATGATTCAGAATTTTTCCGCCGGCTGCAGTTGAAATTAGCAATTCGCAAATGTAATCTTTCTATTATAAATTTCAAAATGCAACCTGATTTATTTAAATACTGCTTTTTGTTGAGACAAGTCATGCTGCCTCTTGCTTTTATAATATGCTCAAACAATTACCATATATTGCCCTTCATGGTTTACAAAAATCATGGGGAAAAAAATTTATGGCATACTTTTAATGCTTCGGAATGGATACCTTTGGCTATTACTCATTCCACTAAGGGCTCCTTTTACTAATGCGCGCTAGCGCTTTTTGCGCACGCACAAGATTAGCAAGTACTATCTGAAAAATTGCCGCCTGCTTAAAAGGAGGCGGTAGCGGCTAGTGCGCGTGGCAATTTAGTATGCGCTATTCTGCACGTTAAGACCCTAACGCACCTTTGTAAAAGGAGCCCTAAATCTTTCTCAGTACTGCAATCTATGTATTTCTTAGCATATAGAACTAGAACATAAGAATTGCCACTGCTGGGTCAGACCAGTGGTCCATTGTGCTCAGCAGTCCGCTCATGCGGTGGCCCTCTGGTCAAAGACCAGCGCCCTAAGACTAGCCGTACCTGCGTACGTTCTGGTTCAGCAGGAACTTGTCTAACTTTGTCTTGAATCACTGGAGGGCGTTTTCCCCTATGACAGACTCCAGAAGCGTTCCAGTTTTCTACCACTCTTTCGGAGTCTGTCATAGGAGAAAACACCCTCCAGGGACTCAAGCTCAGAGAATTCCTATGGAAATCTCTACCGTGACCTTATTTATTTATTTAAATTGGAGACACAAACGGTATTTGGATATGAACTTTGATATGAATTGTTGATCTTTATATGAACTTTGGAATTTTTGAACTCATCTATTTTTGGATTTGGGTATGTTGTTTTCATTGTTTTTGAAATTTAGTTTTTGAATTTTTTTTGTTTTTTTTTTTTAAAAACACTTCTATATTGTCCTTGTCCCCACACTGGATGCACGTTTGCACTTTATATTTATTTACTAAGGTTATTTAAAAATATAAGGGTATTATGATGTACTGGGCAAGATTTATTTGGTCTAAGTCCTAGTCACTTATGAATACCTGCCCGGGGCTTTTGGTTACTCGTGGGGATAATTGTGCCCATACTGAAACCCCTTTATTTAATCACTGAGTTCATCTAATGATTGAGCTTGTGGTACAACCACCATCCTAGTGTTGGTTTAGCAAGGAAAATCTTACCAATTGTTTTGAATTTGAGTTATCATATTAATGGTAATTTTTTGGTTTTTTGAAGCCTATGTATTAAAAAAAGAGCATATAAATATGCAGCAAAATGGTCTTCTCTTATACAATATCTCCATAGTTGATTTATGTACTTATTAGATTCTGTTGAGATGCTGAGAACATAAGAACTGCCATCACCGGATCAGACCCAAGGTACCGAGTCCGGCGATCCGCACACACGGAGGCCCAGTCAGGTGCACACTTGATGTAGTTTTAGTCACCCGTATCCCTCTATGCCTCTCGTAAGGAGATGTGCATCTAATTTGCTTTTGAATCCTAGAACGGTGGATTCAATAATGACCTCCTCCGGGAGAGCATTCCAGGCGGCCACCACTCGCTGCGTGAAGCAGAACTTCCTGACATGTCCTGGTCTTGACCCCCTCAGCTTCAGTCCATGTCCTCTTGTCCATGTCACACTTGACAAGGTAAATAATTTATTTTCCTGCTCTAATTTGTTGATGCCTTTCAGTATTTTGAAAGTCTCAATCATGTCCCCTCGCAGTCTCCTCTTCTCAAGGGAGAACAGTCCCAGTTTCTTGAGTCGCTCCTCGTATTCAAAGTTCTCCATTTATTAGCTTCATTGCTCGTGTCTGCACCCTTTCCAGCATTTTTATATCCTTCTTTAGGTTGGGAGACCAATGTTGGACGCAGTATTCCAAGTGTGGTCTGACCATTGCCCTATAGAGCGGCTTTATAACTCTCTCCGACCTACTCGTAATTCGGTGTCAGGTCAAAACCGCGGAAGACAAAGGCACGCGCCGACAACTGAGTGCAGCGCGGAGGCGTGCGCCGAATAAAATAACTGTTTTTAGGGGCTCCGACGGGGGTGTGTGGGGGGACCCCCCCCACTTTACTTTATACAGATCGCGCCGCATTGTGGGGGCGTTGTGGGGGGTTGTAACCCCCCACATTTTACTGAAAACTTCACTTTTTCCCTAAAAACAGGGAAAAAGTTAAGTTTACTGTATAATGAGGGAGGTTACAACCCCCCAAACCACCCACAACGCCGCCACGATCTGTATTAAGTAAATTGGGGGGGCTCCCCAACAAAACCCCCCGTCGGAGCCCCTAAAAACTGTCATTTTCTTCGGTGCGCGCCTCCGTCTTGCGCTCAGTTGTCGGCGCGCGCCTTTGTCTTCCACGGTTTTGTCTATGAACCCATAATTCCCTTCTTTATCATACCTAACATTCTATTTGCTTTCTTTGCCACTGCCGCGCATTGTGCCAACGGTTTCTACTATTTTTTTTTATTTTACTGTTTCCTACTTTGTTTATTACAGTACTTCTTTAATTATATAAAATGTCAATACAAAAAAAAAAAAGTCTGAATTCAAGAAAGTATGGGACAGGCATGTGGAATCTCTTAGGAAGAGGAGGAGAAAGTGGATGATGTGGATGTGCCTTTCGGCCTTCTTTGTCTATCATGTTTCTAGGAGTTGAGTGAGGGTGGAAATTGAGTTAATATGATATGGGGCAATGTCAATTTGACTTGTTCCCCTGCTGCCACCCCAAATATTTTTGTCTAGAGATGCAACTGGATCTCAGAATGTATTTTATAAAGTATAAAAAAGAACATTATTTAATATGCCAATATATGTAAATGTGTGGCAGGAAAAAGTCATCACCCATCCCCATCAGACAAGATTGTGAAGTCTCTTTTTTGTAGTTCACAAGAGAAAACTGTATCCTTTAGAAAGGATGATAGGTTGATGTCAATATAAAATTGCCCAAAGGTAAGATATATATAAGTTCTTGACACAAGAAATCCAAAAGGCTGCCTACTAATTCCATTCTTCTAAAAGTAATTTATTCTATTTGTCTAAAGTTGTTTCAACTTGTTTTCACGCATTCTTCCCCCAAACCCATTTTTTTTCTTTTGCAATGCCCGTTTCTTTTCTCCAATACCACTATCAAACGGATAGGCCTGCAAATTCCTGGACAACTCTCCTTACAGTATTTACAGCAAGTAACGTTTCACTTGCTATTTATATACTAGACAAGACCTAAGAATAAACGTAGAAAGGGTGAGCTGGCTTCAGTACATCATACTTTAATCTATTCGCATGCATTCGATTGGGCGATTTTACCTGCAAGAAATTACCCCCCCTCAAAAAAATACCCCAAACCACAACAAATACAAAAAAACACACACAAAATAACCCACTATAATTTTTAAAACAAATGCAGGGCAGTAAGTCGCCTAACCCTTGAGCACGATCCTTTTTCCCCTCTCTTAAAACACAAAACGCAAAGCGAGGCTTTTAATCCAGTCTCCCCACTCTCCCGTCTGAAAAATAAACATTTCTGATCAATCCCCGGACACACATTGCAAGGCAGAGCCCACACGCCTGCCCACTTCCAAGTCCAACTCTCCAGGACGACCTTAAGAGAGCGAGAGCGCGCGTAACCCTCCTCATGCACTTCACTTCCTGATAGCTGGCGTTTCTGCAGCTGTAGCTCAACAATGGCGGGCGGCGGAAGACAGGCAGAGCGCGCGGGCGCTCCCGCTAGCCGACTTATAGCGCTAGCGCCGCTCCTGTTGCTGTTGGGGGCCGGGGCGGTGCAGGCTGAGGGCAGCGGGGTGCGAATCGTCACCGCCTCTAACTGGACTAGCGTGCTGCAGGGAGAGTGGATGGTGAAATTGTGAGTAGCGGCTGTCCACCTTTAGTCTCCTCCCCGGGCGGGTTGCAAGGGACGAGCCGGGCAGAAATTTGGTGCAAGAGCAAGGGACTCGCTCCTCGTCCTCAGATTCTCTGCGGAACTTAACTGTTCAGCCGCTACATAGTTTCAAGAGACAGGGGTGGGGAAAAATTCGCCAGCCCTCAAACAAAGAGATGCAGAGTCCAAATGGACTTGAAAACAGAATGTGCATGCTCATACATTCCGGGGAGTAGAAGCCAGTAGATGAAAATAAAGCTAGCAGTTTTAATTTCGTTCTGTTCTCTGCAGAATGATGGCATGCGGCAGAGATGAGGGGAATTCAGTCATCAGTGCTGTGGAAATGAATAGGCATCATAGAGGAGGTGCTCATGCATTTGCTATCCCATAAAGGCTGGCCAGTTGAACCTACAAATCCTACACTTTTTGAATGGCAAGAGCTGTTACATGTGTTTCCCCGAAAAGTAGACAGTGTCTTATATTCATTTGGGGCCCCAAAAAGGCACTAGGTCTTATTTTCGGGGTGTGCACATGATCATCTCTCACTCCCTCTCCTTCACCCCAATTCTTCCTCTTTCCTTTCTCGCCCTACATGTGCAGCGTCTTTCCTCCCTTCCCTTCCTCCCATCCCCCTGTGAAGCAGAAGTTTGCCCAGCTTCTATCCTTCCCTCCCTTCCATCCCTGGTGCAGCATAACCCTTGAGCACCCCCCTTGTTCCCACTGCGCAGCCAAACCCCTGCTGACCCTCCATCCTTCTCTACCTGCCGACTGCGAGCGAGCCCTACCGAAGCAGCGTCAGGCTGGCAGCACTCTAACCAGGCTGCTTGGCCTTGTCTGTTGGGGATTTCACTCTGCCGCGGTCAACGGGGAGGGAAGGATGGAGGATCAGCAGGAGTTCAGCTGTGCGGGGTGGGGGGCGGGTTGAAGAGTTGCCAGCGAATCCCAGGACTAGGGCTTATTTTCAGGGTAGGTCTTATTTTCGGGGAAACACGGTAGTTTGCTCCTAGCTCAGTTTGCCATCTGAAAGATGGGAGTGATTTGAAAGGATAATTTTGGTGTGGAATTAACAAGGGTAAAGGGTTCAGATCCTAACTATGCTCTTGTGATCAGGAGTACAAATCGTAATGATGCTCCATTGTCTTAGGTACCAACTGTTGGTACTAGTCAATGTTTTTTTTTGTCTGCCACTGCTTTATGCCTAGATATATAGTGTTGGGCCATGTTCAGGCACTGCATTGAATATCCGGTTACCTGCGTGTAATATTTAGCACTTAACCATCTAAGTGAACCTGGGTAAAGATAGGCCTGCGTTTCATGTAGTTCAAGTTGGCTGCTTTAACTTAGGTGGGTAAATGCTGAATATTGGTACGTAGCTTAAATGCCAACTCTGCCTGGACCGGCCCATTAAATAGCCAGTTTTTACTTTAGCGCAGTGTATCGCAAACTATGTGCTGCGGTGAGATTCCTGGTGTGCTGCGAGATGTCGGCAAGGAGGAACGGCACTAGCTGACTGCCTCCAGGATATGCCTGTCGCGGTGAGAGGCATATCCTGTAGGCAGTCAGCCGGTGCCTGTCCTCATCGGCACCTCTCCTCTCCATTCCTTTCCTCTGCTAGCAACCCCCCCGCCCCCGCACACACACACTGGTGGCTCAGGGCCCTGTCTGGAGGGCCTTCTCGCATGTGCGTACATCAATGTGATGACATCAAGCATGAGTGTGATGTCATAGCGGTGATGTCTGCCCTCCAGCCGTGGCCCCAAGTTTAGTGTGCCACGGCTTTGGAGAGTTTGCGAGACGCTGCTCTAGCGAATAGTGCTAGTATTCAGTTAAGTGCTGCGAAATATCAGTGGATAGCTCCACACAGGCAATTTGACAGGCCAAGAGCCTCTTCTGGCATGTTACATTGTTTTCGGTATTGATTGGCCTGTTCGATTGTCTTGCTCTGCTCCCAGTATGGCCCTTTGTAGTACCTATGCCTTCACATGCAGCCCCTCTTAGTCACGCTATACTCTTTTTATCTTTCTATCTTTAATGTGGTTCCTTTCTATCTATTCAATTTGTTGGTTTGATAGGTCTCCCTTTTAGTGATATATCAGGATTAAGAATAAACTTGAAACCTGTAAGTCTTCCCAATGGTGGAGAGATACTTTCAGTTTCTGAATTACTCCTGAAAAGGTAAAACCTGATTATAATTTATGGGGTTTGTACCTGGGCTCTGGTAGGGTGAATCTGGTGTCATAAGAACATAAGCAGTGCCTCCGCCGGGTCAGACCACAGGTCCATCCCGCCCAGCAGTCCGCTCCCGCGGCGGCCCAAAACAGGTCAAGACCTGTCTGAATCATCAGAAGGGGCTCCCTTGCCACCTTGGTTTCCCATTTAAGTCCTGCCTTCCTATCGAAGTCCTAGCCCTCCGGTCTTGCACATGCACGACCTGGTTGGTTTATACTCATTACCTGGTTAACTTCCTATACTTGTGTTACATCCCAGCTCCTCCCTCAGTATCCCACGATCCCTTTATCCCTCAGGAATCCATCCAATCCCTGTTTGAATCCTTGTACCGTACCCTGCCTGATCACTTCCTCCGGTAGCGCATTCCAAGTGTCCACGAACCTTTGGGTGAAAAAAAACTTCCTTGCATTTGTTTTGAACCTGTCTCCCTTCAGTTTCTCAGAATGTCCCCTCGTATTTGCTGTCCCCTTCAGTCTAAAGAATCTGTCCCTATCCACCTTCTCTATGCCCCTCATGATCTTGAAGGTCTCTATCATATCTCCCCTGAGCCTCCTTTTCTCCAGAGAGAAGAGCCCCAGCCTATCCAGCCTCTCGGCGTATGGACAGTGTTCCAGCCCTCTTACCAATTTCGTTGCTCTCCTTTGGACTCTCTCAAGTACCGCCATGTCCTTCTTGAGGTGCGGCGACCAATACTGAACGCAGTATTCCAGATGTGGACGCACCATCGCTCGATACAATGGCATGATGACTTCCCGTGTTCTGGTTGCTATGCCCTTCTTTATGATGCCCAGCATCCTGTTGGCTTTTTTCGAGGCTGCTGCGCACTGTGCAGATGGCTTCAGTGATGCATCCACCAGCACACCCAAGTCTCTCTCGAGTCTGCTGTCTCCCAACAATACCCCCCCTAATTTGTAGCTGAACAACGGGTTCATTTTCCCTATATGCATGACCTTGCATTTGTCCACGTTGAAGCGCATTTGCCATTTGTTTGCCCAGTCTTCCAGCTTGTCCAGGTCCCTTTGTAGGTCCTCACACTCACAGAAATAATATCCCAGATGACACTTAGTCAGCATGACATCAGCATACTGGGAGCAGATGATGCACAAAAAAAAAAAAGGAAATGTGGTTACAGAGCTAAAGAAAGGCATCCATTCCCCTGTACACAAAATCTCAAAGGTGCTTTCACAGGATTCTATTTATTAAAAACATTTCTCTCCTGCACCACATACCATTTTGGATGGCTTACAATTCACATACATGATATAATACCAGAGCATGTTCTCTGGTGGTGGGTTGGGTGAGAGGAGCTTTGTTCAAAGACATTAAGGGCTCCTTTTACAAAGGTGCATTAGGGCCTTAACGCGCGCTAAAATGCTCCGCGCGCTAGCCGCTACCACCTCCTTTTAAGCAGGCGATAATTTTTCAGCTAGTGCGCGCTAATCTTGTGCATGCGCTAAAAACACTAGTGCACCTTTGTAAAAGGAGCCCTAAATTGGGCAGAAATGGATTTAATACTAGCGATGTCCTCCTCTAAAATTGTGTTTTGCAGAAGTTCGATGTTGCAAAATAACATTGGGGCCACACAGAAATTTACCTTTCTGTGACAGGGTAGTTGTTCTTCTAGGCCTAGGTAGTTCTACTCTGCCTGGTGTGCCCCTGCTTGGAGAAACATCTGGGAACCAAAAAGGACCATTCTCTAGTCTAAATGCAAATACTGCATTTATTTGCATTTTATGATTAGCCTAGCTGCAAACTGCAGACTAGTTATTCTGATCTGGAGCTTGGTGAAATTTAATGGAAGAAGAAGAAAATGCAATGAAGTATCTTCTTGACTCCAGTTGTTTTCGGGGCCCGTGGCAGCATGTGTGTATTTGAGATCAAGTTGGATGTAATGTCAGATATATGTATAATGTTGACTGAAATTAGGTCCCCCGTCCCCGCAGGAACTCAATTTCTCCGTCCCATTCCTGAGAGTTTTGTCACTGTCCCGCAGGGATGGGGAAAAATTTGTCCCCGTGTCATTCTCTAAAGGTAATTAAGAGGTACTTTTTCAAAAATAGCATTAAGAAATGGGTTTTAATGGGGGACTTTACCATGCGCTAAGCCCATTTCTAATGCAGCCCAAAAATATCATTTTTCTTATTTTTGAAATCCTGCGCTAGTTTTGCCATTAGCATATGAGACTTGCAAACATATTAATGCAGGAACATAAGCCTGCCTAGCTTTTAAAATCCTACACGGCATCCTCCCTCCCCTAATCCCACCAGAGGGTGAGGGGCTGAGGCGAGAGGTAGCTCCGCCCACTCCCTGACATCACCCGAAGCAGACTCAAAACTCCCCCTTAAAAGGGGAGGAGCCAATGCTGCACAGCTTTTGAAGATCCAGATTGCCAGCTTGCCTGAGTTCGGGGCAGGCAGGTGAAGTCAGGCAGAGGAGGGAGAGAGGAGAAAATCCATCGAAGAAGGCACGAGGGAGCAGAGAGAAGGCAGAGGGTGAGGGGCTGAGGTGAGAGGTAGCTCTGCCCACTCCCTGACATCACCCGAAGCAGACTCAAAACTCCCCCTTAAAAGGGGAGGAGCCAACGCTGCACAGCTTCTGAAGATCCAGATTGCCAGCTTGCCTGAGTTCGGGGCAGGCAGGTGAAGTCAGGCAGAGGAGGGAGAGAGGAGAAAATCCATCGAAGAAGGCACGAGGGAGCAGAGAGAAGGCAGAGGGTGAGGGGCTGAGGTGAGAGGTAGCTCTGCCCACTCCCTGACATCACCCGAAGCAGACTCAAAACTCCCCCTTAAAAGGGGAGGAGCCAACGCTGCACAGCTTCTGAAGATCCAGATTGCCAGCTTGCCTGAGTTCGGGGCAGGCAGGTGAAGTCAGGCAGAGGAGGGAGAGAGGAGAAAATCCATCGAAGAAGGCACGAGGGAGCAGAGAGAAGGCAGAGGGTGAGGGGCTGAGGTGAGAGGTAGCTCTGCCCACTCCCTGACATCACCCGAAGCAGACTCAAAACTCCCCCTTAAAAGGGGAGGAGCCAACGCTGCACAGCTTCTGAAGATCCAGATTGCCAGCTTGCCTGAGTTCGGGGCAGGCAGGTGAAGTCAGGCAGAGAAGGGAGAGAGGAGAAAATCCACCGAAGAAGGCACGAGGGAGCAGAGAGAAGGCAGAGGGCGAGGGGCTGAGGTGAGAGGTAGCTCCGCCCATTCCCTGACATCACCTGAAGCAGACTCGAAGCTACCCCTTAAAAGGGGAGAAGCCAACGGCGCGCGGCCATTTGGCGTGCGGAAAAGGCGAGTGGCAAAGGCGCTCACCTTAGCGAGAGCGCCTTTGCGAAGGGCCTCAAGAAGAGCCAAGTCACTACATCAGGGAAGGACAGCAAGCAGGCAGAGAGAGAGGACACCAGCAGCAGGCAGAGAGAGAGAGAGAGGACACCAGCAGCAGGCAGAGAGAGAGAGAGAGGACACCAGCAGCAGGCAGAGAGAGAGAGAGAGGACACCAGCAGCAGGCAGAGAGAGAGAGAGAGGACACCAGCAGCAGGCAGAGAGAGAGAGAGAGAGAGGACACTAGCAGCAGGCAGAGAGAGAGAGGACACTAGCAGCAGGCAGAGAGAGAGAGAGAGAGGATACCAGCAGCAGGCAGAGAGAGAGAGAGAACGACAATGGAAGCAGAGGGAAACCAGAAGATGAGCTTTCCAGTGTTCTGCACAGACTGTCATATGTATGATTACCTTCCCTCGGAGAGACAGTCATATGTATGCGGTCGGTGCCAGGAGCTGGAAAGCTTGAAGAAGGAAATAAAGCGACTAGAGGACAAGATACAGGAGCTAGAAGGACTTCACACTACAGAGGACCCAATCAGGACAGCTATAGACTTCACGAATGAGAGCCACATTGAGGAGGAGGTCAGGAAACTCGAGAAATTCATTGAGGAAGCCTACAGGAGGAGAGTGGAAGAAAACGAACTTCAGATGAACGATGAAGTTACACCAACATGGAAGGGAGAACAATAAGCAGATGACCTCATAGAAGACAGGTTCCACTTCGTGAGGAACTGGACAACGTTCTGGGGCAGGAGCAAGCTCTACAGGAGAGATGGACTGCATCTGAGCGTGGCGGGAGCAAGACTTCTAGCAAACAACGTCAGGAGAGGAATAGAACAGGCTTTAAACTAAGAAGAAGGGGAAAGCCGACAGTCGACCAAGCGTCGACGATTTGGAAGAAGGTATCCCGTGAAGATACCAAGGGGAAAAAAGGCTGGGAAGAAACAATGGACAAATTACAGGAGTCGACTAATCCAGAAGAGGAGGTTAGAAGGATTGTAACAAAAGAGAAGAAACTAAAGACCGAAGCACTGGGAAAGGAAATGAAGACAAGAAAATACCAGGATCTAAATTGCATATTGCATATTTCTAATGCAAGGAGCCTAAGAAACAAAATGAGGGAATTAGAAGCCATGGCCAATGCAGAAGACATAGACATCATAGGAGTCTCTGAAACGTGGTGGAATGAAGAAAACAAATGGGATAGACAGCACTGCCGGGGTACAAGCTCTATCGCCAGGACAGGTCAGGGCAGAAAAGAGGTGGAATAGCCCTATACATAAAAGAAAGCATACAATCGACAAAAATGGATACAGCAGAGATGACCAACAAGCTGGAATCGCTATGGGTTAAAATACCGGGAAGGAAAGGGCCTGAAATAAAGATGGGCCTATACTATCATCCACCCGAGCAAACCGGAGATATCGATGAAGAAATGGAAGCCGAGATGAAGCGAGAATGCAAAAGCGGTAACACGGTTATTATGGGAGACTTCAACTACCCTGGGATAGACTGGAATCTTGGAAGCTCAAAATGCGCTAGGGAGACAGAATTCCTGGAGGCTATACAAGATTGTTTCATGTAGCAGCTTGTTAGAGAACCAACGAGAGGAAATGCCACTCTGGATCTAATCCTAAATGGGATGATGCGGTATATAAACTTAAGGTTTAGTTTAGTTTAGCTCGGACTAAAGAGGACTGCGAAGAATTGCAAAGTGACTTGAATAAAGGACGACGAGATGGCAGATGAAGTTCAACGTTGAGAAATGTAAAGTATTACATGTGGGAAGCAGAAACCCGAGGTATAACTATACGATGGGAGGGATGGTATTGAATGAGAGTACCCAAGAAAGGGACTTGGGGATAATGGTGGACATGACAATGAAGCCGACGGCACAGTGCGCAGCGGCCGCTAAGAAGGCAAACAGAATGCTAGGCATAATCAAGAAGGGTATTACAACCAGAACGAAAGAAGTAATCCTGCCATTGTATCGGGCAATGGTACATCCGCATCTGGAGTACTGTGTCCAATATTGGTCGCCGTACCTTAAGAAGGACATGGCGTTACTCGAGAGGATTCAGAGGAGAGTGACGCGTCTGATAAAGGGGATGGAAAACCTTTCATACGCTGAGAGATTGGAGAAACTGGGTCTCTTTTCCCTGGAGAAGAGGAGACTTAGAGGGGATATGATAGAGACTTACAAGATCATGAAGGGCATAGAGAGAGTAGAGAGGGACAGATTCTTCAAACTTTCCAATAATAAAAGAACAAGAGGGTATTCAGAAAAGTTGAAAGGGGACAGATTCAAAATGAATGCTAGGAAGTTCTTCTTTACCCAACGTGTGGTGGACACCTGGAATGCGCTTCCAGAGAGCGTAATAGGGCAGAGTATGGTACTGGGTTCAAGAAAGGATTGGACAATTTCCTGCTGGAAAAGGGGATAGAGGGGTATAGATAGATGATAGGATTACTGCACAAGTCCTGGACCTGTTGGGCCGTCATGTGAGCGGACTGCTGGGCACGATGGACCTCAGGTCTGACCCAGCAGAGGCATTGCTTATGTTCTTATGTTCCTCGAGTCCTGACACCACCAGGCCCACCCAAAAACTTAAACTATCCTTCCCCTCGCTGACAGGTATCCTCTATGCGGTAAAATTGGAAAAATCTCTCTTCTTCAGAATCACAGGGCTTTGGAATAATCTTACTGCCCCACTGCAGAATCTGAGCTCCTTCCAACTATTCCATAAGCACCTAAAAACTAGGCTTTTCACAAAAATGTAATGCTGTTCTCCCCCCTGTACTCAACCTCCAAACCCATTATGTTTTTCCTTCTTATATTGAGCTCTTGTAAACCGTGCTGAGCTCTATAATTATGGAGAGGATGCGGTATATAAACTTAAGGTTTAGTTTAGGAACATTTACTGTTTCCTATTTAGAAGGCACTAAGGCCCAGATTCTATAAAAGTTGCCTAAATCAACAAAACTAATCGGTTTAGGCACCTAACTTAAACCCCCCCCCTTTTTTTTTTTTTTTACAAAACTGCGATAGCGGTCTTTAACGCAGGCTGGCGCGCTGAATGCTCTGCGCTGCTCCCAAGATTCATAGAGTTCCTATGAGCATCGGGAGCACCACAGAGCATTCAGTGCACCGGCCTGCGCTAAAAAAAATGCTATCGTGGTTTTGTAAAAAAGGGGGAGCAATTTAATTAGCTTATTTGGCACCAATAACAAGCTTAGGGATCCTTTTTATGAAGCAACAGTAGGGCGTTTTGCCGCGTGGCAGCAAGGTAAATTCTCTGACATTCATTCAGTTCCGATGAGCGTCGTAGCACGCTGCTTGATAAAAGGAGCCCTTAATTGGCTTAATCGGCTTCCTCTTTCACAATGTATCCCTGCTACAATGTAACCCTCCATCTCGATGCATTATATTCTTGTTCCCCTGAAGCAGTATAACCTTAAACATAGCAGCATGATGGCAGATAAAGGCACTAGAATGGTGCTTAGTGTGATTCTATAAGGTATGTGTTTAGCACCACTATGCAATGCATAAGTTAGGTGCAAGCATTTAGGCAAGCTAAAACCATTCCTAAATGCTTGCGCCTAAGTTATGCGCACTTAAGGTGTATTTTATAACAATGCATCTAATTTTTAGAAATGCTCTTTATCTACCTCTGGCTAGGCCTTCTTTCAAATGTATGCACTGGTGCATACTTTTTACAGAATCACGCTTTCCAAGTGGTGCATGAACTTTTAATTAATACCAATTAGAATCAGTTATGATGTGTTAAATTACAAATTAACACCAAATTAGGCCACTTAATCAATTAAGTTGTGTGCCATTTGTAGACTTTGGGGGTTGAGTGAAGAAATATTTTCTTCGGTTTGTTTTAAATTTACTACTTAGTTGCTTTGTTGCATGTTTGGAGACAGTAAACTAGTGATTCACATCTACTCATTCCACTCCACGCAGTATTTATATACCTCAATCGTATAACACCGCTGAGTGTGTGAGTGTCACATTCGGACACATAAGTGCTAATATTCTATTATCTTGGTGCCCAAATACCGCTTATTCTTAGGCACTAAGATTTCAGAGTTAGGGGATCAATTTGGTTTTCCTGCCAACTAGATCTCAGTGTTTTCTGTCAATATTTTCTGTTCAGGGCCCAATTCATCCACAGTGGCCAATCCAAGTCACAAGTACCTGACAGAAACCGAAACAGTAGTAACATTCCATGCTACTGTTCCTAGGGTAAGCAGTGGCTTCCCCTATGTCTGTCTCAATAGCAGACTATGGATTATTTCTTCAGGAACTTGTCCAAACCTTTTTTAAACTCAGCTGTGCTAACCGCTAAAGCCACATCCTCTGGCAACGAGTTTCAGAGCTTAAACTATTCATTGAATGAAAAAAATATTTCCTCTTATTGGTTTCAAAAGTATTTCCATGTAACTACATTGTGTGCACCCTAGTCTTTGTAATTTTTGATAGAGTAAAAAATGAATCACTTGCACCTAGTGTGTTTTATTGTGCAGGTCCCACTGAGTGGAATAAGCTCCCAGTCTAAATTAGACAGCAGAGACTTATGCAATTTTAAGAAAATGTTGAAACATAATTTATTTTGTAAGATGAAATATAACTTGACGTTTCATTGTAATAGAGGATTATTTTAGATATTTATCTGCATTGTAAAAATTCTAAGTTGTATATTTATTATGTACGATATGCGCCGTATTTTTCACTCTATAAGACGCATCTGACCATAAGATGCACCTGAGATTTAGAAGAGGAAAGCAAGAAAAAAACCATTCTGAACCAAATTATCCCTGTCAGGCTCTGCACCCAACCCCACACTCCTTGCCAAGCTCTGAACCCTGTCCCCCTTCTGGTGGTCTAGTGGTAGGCCAGGAAAGGGCAGGCAGACCTAGTTGCTATATCAAAATGATAATATCAATAAAGAGAAAAAACCTCCCTCATAAATATGTAATGTCACCCAAACAAAAAGAGAAAGTCAATGTTTCAATAGTGTAATCACAAGGAATAAAAGACCCTTGGTCTTGAGAACCTAATTCATTATTTATTTTTTACATTATATAAATCTTTTTTTTTATAAGTTAACAATTTAATTCATTATGTGCAAAAATATAAAGTGAAAACATAACTAAAATTTTAAAACATACATCCACATATTCCATAGTGTTCCAAAAGGCACTTAACTTTATGTTGGTATAACTCAAAAACTCCCAAAGAAGTCCTTGTAAGGATCAGCTGTGTAGTCCTTCAATCAGTCTGTTGATCTGATCCTTATGGGCCAATTCAGTACTTTGATTGATTGGTCCAATCTCTTTTAATCCAATCTTTAAAGTCTAATCTTTAGTTCAATCTTCTAAAGTGTCTTTCTGGTCCAATCTTTAAAGTCAAGTCTTTAATCAAATCTTTAAAGTACTGTCCGACGGCAGCTCATCCATTTCACAATAACTGCTTCATCAGGGACATGTTATAAAAATCATGATATATGTAGAAATATCATTTATTCCTTGGAAAACACAAAAAATGCGTAAATGGAGAAGGAGGAATCGCAGGTAAGTGTACTTTCAAAAAAGTTCTATTCACTTGTTTAGCAAAATCATTGTCATATGATAGTATTAAGTGTAACAAACCCATTGATGGCATTGCAAACCAAAATGAAAACTTACGGCCTCTTTTACAAAGCCGCGCTAATGGCCCCGAAGCCCATAGAGATTTAAAGGGCTTTGGGGCTGTTGCCGTGCGGTTTTGTGAAAGAGGCCATTAGTAACTGCGTTACAAATATCATAAAATGCACATTTGTAACAAGGCGAAACAAGTAAGTGGTACCTTAGTTTACGAGCATAATTTGTTCCAGAAGTATGCTCGTAAACCAAAATACTTGTATATCAAAGCGAGTTTCCCCATAGGAACTAAGGGAAACTCGCTTGATACGTTCCCACCCACCCCCCGAGGCCAGCGGCGCTGCTCTACCACCCCCCCCGCGTGATCCACCACTCTCTCCCCCTGCGAGCCGGCATCCCCCTGCTCGCGTCGCACACACCCCCTGCCGCGATCTGAAATCCCCCAGACACACCCGAACACGCTGCTTACCCCCATCTGGCCACCGGCACCAACGCTTAGGACATGCCGGTGCTCGAAGATCTGCGTCCTCTTCTTTGCTGGGCCTTGAGCATCTGCGCATCTGCGAGATTTTCGGAGACAGCGCGATCTCACAGGCCTTGAGCATGCGCAGATGCTCAAGGTCCAGCAAAGAAGAGGATGCAGATTTTCGGGCACCGGCACCAGCATGTCCTGTGCGTTGGCGCCGGTGGCCAGATGGGGGTAAGCAGCGTGTTCGGGTGGGTCTGGGGGGATTTCAGATCGCGGCGGGGGGGATGCCGGATCGCGGGGGGAGAGGGTGCCGGATCGTGGGGGGCGCCGCTCGCAAATCGAGGCAAGCTCGGTTTCCGAGGCGCCGATTTTGCGAATGTTTTGCTCGTCTTGCAAAACACTCGCAAACTGGTGCACTCGTAAACCGAGGTACCACTGTACAATCATTTCATACTAAGGTAGATGCCAATAGGGCAACCCAATTGTTTAAACTGGCTAAATTAATTTTGTGTAGTCCAATTGTTATTTTAAAACATTGCTGAAATGATTGTTCGCTAGAAATAATTATGCAGTAGTTTCATTTCATATAATTCAATCTTATTGTTGTTTAATTATGAAACTTTTCTGACTCAATAAATATTGATGTCTTAAAAAACTATGGTTAAATGTTGAATTGGTTTTATGGCTGAATCTCATTAACTAACAAACATACTGAGCTCTGTGTTCACTGCATTAAAAACAAATTAACTATAAGTTTATCAAATTGTTTCTACTGGTATATAATTTATCTGAAACATTTGTTTATACCACTCTTAAATGTAATTGCAGCTTTAAACATGCAAATCATTACAATAATAAGTTCTATACAAAAGGCAACCCTTTAATGATTAAACTATTTGTTTGAAATAATGTCATATCGCTTATCTTCAGAGAGAATGTATCACTTGGGGCAAATAATTTTAACATCTAGCAACAAATACTAAAGCAAACTCTACTTGCTGACATTACCATTTATGTCAGGATTGTACACTCTAGATTGCTTCCCCAAATACTCTATCTAAATGTTGCCTAGCACTGTTTTAAAATGGCCGCCAAAAAAATTGACCAATGGGATAATGTGTATTGTAAGGAAGCCTATCACAGACTGCCACAACAGTTTTAAGCGTAAGCTGCTAAAGATTCGGAATAAAAGTATCTAGCATAATATTATTGTGATCAAAGGTGTTAACCATAATACAAAGAAAACTTTACTTGTTGACATTGCTGATCACAAATAACTGACGTCAGCCATTCAGGCAGTGGCACGGGACCAGTCAGGCACGCAAAAAGCTCGGGTCTGCCTTGCTTGCCACTCTGCCTCTCGCTGCTGCATCCATCCAGCAAGGGAAGCACCGGGATTAAAACAGGTATGAGGGGGGCCTGCCACTTTTTTAAAAACAGGTATGGAGTGGTCCTGCCACCATTAAAAACAGGTACGGAGGGAGGGGGAGATTGTGGTATTCGCTCCATAAATGCACCTTTATTATTTTTGGGGGAAAAAGTGCATCTTATGGAGCGAAAAATACGGTAAGTTTGTAATCGGTCTTGTTAAAAGTGGATTCTAAATAATGAACTATAAACCTGTTCTACCCCACTCAGGATTTTGTAGGCCTCAATCATATCTCCCCTCGACCATTTCTTTTCCAAGCTGAAGAGCCATCCCCTTTATCATCCTGGTTGCTGTTCTTTGAACCTTTTCTAATTCCACTATGTCTTTTTTTTTTTTTTTTTTTTTTTTTTTTTTTTTAAAGATACAGTGACCAGAATTGAACTTTGATTTTGTTTTATTCTACTTTTTAAAATGGATGGTAGGGTAAAGAGCGATGGATTTGATATACCACCTTTCTGTGGTACAACCACAGCAGTTTACACTTTCTCTGTCCCTAATAGGTTCAAACTATTTTGTTTCTTCTGCAATGCAAGGTTAAGTGATGACCAGGGTTCTAAGGATTCCATATTCTTAGTTCACTAATCTAACCATTGGGCTACTCCTCCAAGCAACTTGAATAACTAGGGAATATCATATTTTTCAAATAAGACTGATACAGTCATTCTTTTAAATATCTGTCTTATAACAGCTTCCATAAAAGATTTTGATACTAAATTTACATTACTGTATTAATTCTCACTGAAAAAGAAATCAATTATCTGACTATAGCTGGTAGCAGATAGATGGCTGAAAATCATAACTGCAGATAAGTGATGAGATTGTGTTGCCTTCTTACTTACAACCTTACATTGGTTTCCAGTGGTACTGAGAATCTACTTTTAAAAAACAAAACCCCCCAAACAAACCCTTTTAATGGTTTTTAGAATTTTGAAGGAGATGGAACTTTCAAACTGAGCACTGATATTAAGCAAGGACTCTGTTTAGCTTGTCTGACCAATAAGGTGATATCTGTTATCTGCACACAAGAGAGCATTCTCTGATATGGAATATAGCTAGAAAACCCAATTATTTGATGTTTAGAAAATATATGGTTTTTTTATCAAATTATGAAATCTGGGCTAGGATTTAAATATGGGAGTCTGTATTTTTTAATTTGCATGCTTTTTTAAAGTATTGTTGTCTGTTGTATATTGCTGTATTTTTCTTGTATAACCTGTCATATTTTATTATGCTGTGTAATTTTTTTGACTTTGGTTTTTATTTTTTTATTTTGAGTAGAAGGTGTACTCTGAAAAAGCTGGTCATTAATGAATACATTTAACTTGATGTTGGTTGTTGAAAGTGCTCCCGACCCTGGAGCCAGGGGATTGGCGATCTTCTTGGCTCCAGTGATGTTGGAAAATTTGAGTTTCTCTTATTTATCTATACAGACTTGTAACAGGAATACATTGTGTAGATAATAGCCTTGTTAGCATTTTATATAATGCAAGATATCTTGGAATGGATTTGAACATTTTATTGCTGCTTTTGAAAAGATACCTGATGGCTCACTTGAAGATATGTCGCTCATGAGTTATCTCTTATGAGGGGAAGATACATGCCATCTCAGACTTAAATCATTAGGCCTAGCCAGACTAGGTTGGACAAGGGGATAAAATGATATATAGAATAAATAATTTATGTTCCCGAGTTTGACAAAATAATTTACAAAAGACAGGATGATACGTATAATTCTTTTACATATTTTTCTTATTTTATGAACATCTGCCAGTTTGTATTTTAGAAACCAGAATGTAACAATCTGCTCTCCACATGATGAGAAAATTAAAATTCCTGGAAAAGATTTTATTTTATTTTTTTTTTGGTTATTGCTTTAATTTCAGTAGTGTATGAATATTGAAAAATACATTTTCTTGATTTTCTCTTCAGGTTCAAGTTCCCTCTGATGGAGTAGTTACAATTAAATATATATATAGAAACCATTTACACATATTCATGATTTCTGCATGACCTTTCACACACTCATTTCTTATGTTTTTTAACCTTTTAGTTCCACAAATTCAAAGTGAACGATACATTTTTTAACTTTACATTTCTTGAATATTTTAAAGAGCTTTACAACCATATCTAAATAACCACAAGTGCATGTATTGTACACAGCCAACAATGAGAAAAATACATTTTTAAAACCTTCATTAAGGGCTCCTTTTACAAAGGTGCATTAGGGCCTTAATGTGCGGAATAGCGCGCGCTAGCCACTATCACTTCCTCTTGAGCAGGCGGTAGTTTTTTGGGTAGCGTGTGGTATAGTGTGTACTAATCCAGTGCGTGCGCTAAAAACGCTAGCGCACCTTTGTAAAAGAAGCCCTAAGTGTTTTTCTTTTTCTTTTTTTTTAAATAAATCGTTATTAATTTTTAAAGCTAATACAAAGTGCCATGAATTATATATACATTAATAACAAAATAAGCACTTGAATTTCATTAATAACAATACAGAAAATAAATATCCCTCCCCTCCCATTTAACAATTTAATCAAGAAATGAACCAGAAAAATATCCCCCCCCCACCCACCCCGTTCTGGATACGTATAAAAATAAACTACATTTTAAACAAAGACAACTATATTGAATTAACAAACCAATTTAAATAATTTGCTAAGTGTTTCTTAATTCCGCTGCTGGTTTTCTTCTGGTCTTGTGGCTAGAAACTTTGCTCTAGTCAGGAATATGCAAATATGTAATGGTGTTTTGGAAAGGAAATCAGACTTGCTCTATGTATGGTGTGGCCTGCTGTTCAACAGGTTACTATAAAGATATTAACTGAAGGAAACAGCAAAGCAAAATTTGAAAATTGAGATTGAGCATGCCAGACAGTAGCACATTTATCACTGAAGATTGCAAGCCTTTTTTTTAACTTCTGTATTATTTGTAGTATGTAGCTTGAAATTTCCACGTTGTACATTGATTACAGAATGTGAAGCATGACCTCCTGAAAGGGTGGTAGATGCGTGGAACAGTCTCCCGGAAGAAGTGGTGCAGACAGAGACTGTCTGAATTCAAGAAAGTGTGGTATAGATACGTGGAAACTCTGGGAGGAAGAGATAATGGTTACTTTGGACGGGGCAGACTGGATGGGCCATTTGACCTGTATCTGCCATCATGTTTCTATGTAATAGGCACTTCTGGATTCGTATATGCAATTTCAAGAATCAGAATTAAAGCCCATGAATAAAGCTTTAGATACAAATGTTTTTAGCCCTGGGATTGTAGAGTGCAGAGTTCAGTCAATCTCCCCCTTACCTCCAACAAGCCCAATGTACACATGCTGAATGAACGTGTGCATATTTTTACTCATCAAGAAAGTAAAGTTGCTTACCTGTAATGTGGGTTCTCCATAGATAGCAGGGGAATGCAGCATCCAGTGTGTCTGTCATACAGCTCTACATGCATCTGGTCACGTTATAGAAATAATAATAGTAAGTCCTAGACTGATCCCTATGTGTCGTGCTTTTACCCTAGCTATAGTAAGCTTTTGGCTTAGTGGGCATGCACAAGGACTCCTGTCTTCCGAGGCTCCTTGCCTTGCCAGTTTTGTCTCTAGCTGATGTATATATAGATACTAGTCTTTAAGCCCGTTACATTAACGGGTGCTAGAATAGATGTGTCTGTCTGTCTGTATTTCTTTATCTCTCTCTCCTTGGCCGCTGTCTGTATCCTTCTGTCTCCACCTCCCCCCCAAATGTCTCTCCATGGTCCTCTTCTGTCTCCCCCCCCAGAGCAAAGCTGTCTGTCCCCAGCACACCTCCCCCCAAAGCAGCCCCCTTTCCCTATCTCTCCATGGCCCCTTCTGTCTCCCCCTATCCCTCTCCCTGCCTCTCCATGTCCCCTTCTGTCTTCCCCCCAGAGCAAAGCTGTTTGCCCCAAGCACACCCCTCCCCCCAAAACAGCCCCCTTTCCCTCTCCCTCTGACACTCTCTCTGGCCCCCTTTCTCTGTCTGTCTTTCTGTCCCTCTCCCTGCCCATGTGTCTTTCTTTCTTTCTGTCTCCCTCCCTCCCGCTGTCTGTCAGTCATTTTTCCCCATTTCCCTGTGCAGCAGCATTTCCATCCCACTTCCCTATGCAGCAGCAACAGCATTTCCCTCCTATCCCCCCCTTTCCTGTGTAGAAGCAGTAGCAGCATTTTCCCCCTCTCCCCCTTTCCCTTCTCTTACCTTCTCTTCCCTGCTCCGTTCGGCCCCTTCCCCTTCTTTTACTGCCGTTGTCGATCTGGGCTGCTCCTGACCCTCCCACCGCCGACTAACCTCGGGGCTCCAGCCGCGTAGGCCGCACTTTAAACACGCTGCTTCGCGGCCTTCTACTGGAAATTTCCTCTGCCGCGTCTGTCTCCGATGATGTCATCAGAGACGCAGCAGAGGAAATCGGCAGAGAAGGGCGCGAAGCAGCGTGTTTAAAGTGCTGCCTACGCCGCTGGAGCCGGGAGGCGACGGAGAGGTCAGGGGGTGCTAGCGGCTGGCAGCCGCCACTCCGCAGGTGGAGAGCAGGGAAGGGCGCGCATGCGCACTTGTCTTGCCTCGCGTGAGGCCAGACCGTAAGCGCACTTCCTAGCTACAGCTCACGGAAAACGGACACACGCATAGGAAGTGCGCATGCGCAGCTTACCGTTATATTATATTAGATTTTTGTGGTGATGGTGGGAGGGTATGTGTGGCTACATTCCTGTGCTGTCTACAATAGAGAATGGCACGGGACAAATTTTTCCCCCGTCCCCGCGGGAACTCATTTTCCCATCCCGTCCCAGTGAGTTCTTTATGTTTCCCTGCCCTATTTCTGCAAGCTCTGTCCTAATCAGCACAAGACTCAAACACTTTAAAATCATAAGTGTTTGAGGCTTGTGCAGTTAAGGCAGAGCTTAAAGAAATGGGACTGGGACAGTGACAAAACTCATGGGGACGGGACAGGGAAATTGAGTTCCTGGGGGACGGGGAAAAATTTGTCTCCATGTTATTCTGATATTCTACAGAGAACCCATGTTACAGGTAAGCAACTTCGCTTTCTCCAGAAACAAGCAAGGGAGATGCAGGCACACTTGTTGGTGAGTCCCAAGCTACAATGTTTATTAGGGTAGAAGTGATAAGGTAAGGAGCAAATAAGTTGCAAAAAACAGACTGTCCAAAACTAATGTCTTGTGCTGTACCATGGTCCAAGCAGAAAGGCTTATTGAAAGCTTGAACAGAGGACCATGTTGCTGCTTTGCAAATGTCTTATACCAGGTTTAATTGAAGGTTTGCCACTGAGGAAATTGTAGTATGCAGACTGTGTGCAAATCCTGCCAGGAAGCTGTTGGTATACTTTTTTGTAGCAGAATTTGATGTGACGGGAAGTTCACATGGAAATGGTTCACCTAGAAGCTGGTGACCCAAATTGGTTGGGTTGTAAGTGATGAAAAGCTGATTAGTAGGACAGAAGGCTGCAGTTTCTTGGAAGTAAAACAGTAGTGCTCTTCTGCAGTCTAAAGTAGGAAGGTGTTGCTCCGCTAGTGAGGTATATGGAGGAGGGAAGAAGGATGGCAGTACTATATTCTGATTGTAGTGGAAATCTGAAACAACTTGCATTAGGAATTTCATGTGTGTGCACAGTTGGACGTGATTAAGGATAATAAGATAATAGTGCTTAGAGTTCCCTGATTTGGCGTGCCAACGTAATGGCTATGAGAAAAACTAATTTCCATGTGAGGAATATGAGGCATTGCCTTGTGGCTCGAAAGGATTGCTCATGAGTTGATCCAAAACAACATTGAGATCCCATGGTGGAGGCTGATCATGAAGCGGAGGTTGGAGATTTTGAAGATCTTTGAGGAATCTTGCCACTAGGGGTTGTCGAGAGACCCATTCCAGTGGAATATGATAGGCAGAAATAGCAAATAAGTGAATATGCACTGAATTTGTCTTGAGGCCTGAATCTGATAAGTAGAGGAGATAAGACATGTGAAGGTAAGACATGTGAGATAAGACTTGTTTTTGAGAAGAGGCCAACTGAGGAAAATGTGTCCATTTAGATTGGTATGATTTTTTAGTGGAGAGTTGCTTGGCTGCAAAGAGTACATCCTTTACTGACTGGGAGACTAACTGTATGGAGAATCCTGGCTACAGTTCAAATTTCCACACCGTTCAGTTGAGGCTAACTAAAACTGTTGGCTTCAAGGTGCCAAAGGAACGATTGACATTTCTGCTCAGTTGCAATATGGACGGTAGTGAAAAGCTCGAGCCACTGGTGATTGGGAAGAATCAAAATCCTCGGAACTTCAAAAACATTAAACACCTGCCTGTTGAATATGAAAACAACAAAAATGCATGGATGATGGCGACACTGTGGATTGAATAGTTGCAGAAGTTTGACAATCTGATGAGAAGGCGTAAGAGACACATTGTAATGCTGTGTGGTAATTAGGCAGCACACAGCAATGACGTAAGAATAACCAACATTAAATTCATGTTTCTTCCGCCAAACACGACCTCTTTGATCCAACCGATGGCCCAAGGAATAATTGCAAACGTCATTACAGGTCACTCATCCTAAGATATGTGATGGCAGTGATTGATGCAAACACATAATCCAGCTCCCGAGCTGCTGAGCTCGCAAGAAAAATGACGGTACTAGACTCTCTTCACATGGTACGGGAGGTGTGGAGTTGAGTCTCATCATCAACGATTTCAAATTGCTATCGATGGGCGAGCTTCATTCACACATCTGATGAGACAACTGAAGCTGACACTTTGTTCATTGAAATCCTAGTTGGACTCTCGCCACAAGAGTTTGAGCTGTATGTTGCCGTTGACAACGATGTGCCTACATCATCTGACAGCACTAATTCCGATATCTGTACAGTCATAAAGGACACTGCAGACAACAAAGAGTCTGATGAGGATGGAGATACTGCTGCGGTCATCACGACTAATGAAACACGTGCAGAGATTGTTTCCTTCTCGGACGCGCTGAAGTCCCTACACACGCTGCGTTATTATCTGGAGATAAATGGATGTCACAACTATGGACAGTTTTACAGCATCAGTAGTCAGCTACACAGCCAGAATTGTGCAATCTGCGTGCAGAAAACAGTGATTGATTATTTTAGTTGAATGTTGGTTTAAAAAAGGTTTACAGTTTATTGCATTAGATGGAACAATGCTGTTTCTATAACTGAACCGTGTTAAATTGTATTCGGTGTGTTTTTTTTGCTGAATAAAAGTTTTATTGCATTTGACTACAGCGTACTGTGGTTATTCATGACTAAAAAGTGGTACTCCATTTAAGCGCACGTGGTGGTCCGATCCAGAGGCCTTGCACTTAAGCAAAGTCTACTGTATAGCTAGGGGTGAGCACCGACACACAGGATCAGACTAGGACTTCACCAACTAATGTGTCTGCATCTCCCCTACTTGTCTCCAGAGAAACTATTTGTTCACTTGAGAAGGATGACATGATATGAGGTGTTTTTTTTAAAAAAATTGACCAGATAAAGCACAATGGTAGGGAAAATTCTGTATACTTAACACTTCAAGCAAAGTTATTCACTTATTGATGAGTATATTCATTATTGCCTTCTATGATTAATGCAGTGCTAGGCATAGGAGCCAACTTCAAATTCAAGGAGTTTGCTCAATATTTCGGGTGCTTAAGAAACCACAGTTGACTTCTGTTTTGCTAGGTCTGCACTGGGGATTCTGCAGGTTTAACTTGGGAGACTCGTGGAGGCACGTGAAATGTTTTCTTATGATATTAAAAGATACGCTTGAATTTACATAGTAAGTTATGTTCAAATGCTGGAATCGGTGTGACGTTTGCAATAGCTGAACAGCACAATCCACCAAGTTTCAATATGCTCTTGGTACCAGCATAGAAACATAGAGTATGACGGCAGAAAAGGGCTGGCAGCCCAACAAGTCTGCCCACTCAAGAACCCTCCCTCCCTTGAGAATCCATCTTTTAAGCATAACTCTGTAGCAACCCCATCTGTTTGTTCCATCGTCTCTTGAAGTCGAGCATGCTACTGGCCTTGACCACCTGGCAT
Source organism: Geotrypetes seraphini (assembly GCF_902459505.1). Classification (NCBI taxonomy): domain Eukaryota; kingdom Metazoa; phylum Chordata; class Amphibia; order Gymnophiona; family Dermophiidae; genus Geotrypetes; species Geotrypetes seraphini. The sequence goes on from NC_047086.1 coordinate 316,864,004, forward strand.
GGAAGACCATTCCATCGATCAATCACCCTTTTGGTGAAGAAGTATTTCCTGGTGTCACCATGAAATCTTCCCCTCTTAAGTTTTAGCAGATGCCCTCTTATCGCCCGTGGGACCCTTAAGAAAAAAGATTTCTTCCTCCACTTCAATGCGGCCCGTGATGTATTTGAATGTTTCTATCATGTCCCTCCTATCTCTGCACTCCTCGAGAGAATATAAGCGCAGTCTGCTCAGACGTTCTTCATATGGGAGATCTTTAAGTCCTGAGACCATCCTAGTGGCCATTCTCTGGATCGATTCCATTCTCTTCACATCCTTTTGATAATGTGGCCTCCAAAACTGGACACAGTACTCCAGGTGAGATCTCACCATGGATCTGTATAACGGCAGTATGACTTCAGGCTTTCGGCTGATAAAGCTCCTTCTGATGCAACCCAGCATTTGTCTAGCCTTTGCTGAAGCTTTCTCCACCTGATCGGCAGCTTTCATATCTTCCCGGATGATTACTCCCAAGTCCCTTTCTGCAATAGTTCTTGTTAAGTTTTCACCGTTCAAGGTGTATGTTCTGCATGGATTTCCGCTTCCAAGGTGCATTACCTTACATTTTTTGGCATTGAAATTTAGTTGCCAAGTACTGGACCATTGTTCCAGTAAAAGTAGGTCCTGTTCCATAGTGTTGGGCCTGGTTGCGCTATCAGGTTCTGTTGCCCTGCCCGCAATGTTGCATAGTTTAGCGTCATCGACAAATAATGTAATTTTACCTCAAAGTCCCTGAGTCAGATCCCTTATAAAGATATTAAATAGCATTGGGCCTAAGACCAAGCCCTGTGGCACTCCACTGGTCACTTTCGACGTTTTTGAGGGAATACCATTTACCATCACCCTTTGAAGTCTGCCGCTAAGCCAGTCTTCTACCCATGCTGTCAGTGTTTCTCCTAATCCTAACGTGTTCATCTTGTTCAATAACCTATGGTGTGGGACACTATCAAGATCCTTACTGAAGTCCAAATACACGATGTCCAGGGACCCTCCCCTATCCAGTTTTTTGTTACCCAGTCAAAGAAGCTTATCAGATTGGATTGACAAGACCTTCCCTTCGTAAAGCCATGCTGGTGGGGATCCCTTAATCTTCCATCATCCAAAATCGTGTCCAATCTGTTTTTAATCAACGTTTCCATGAGTTTACTCACTATTGATGTGAGACTCACCGGTCTATAATTTTCAGCCTCTGACCTGCATCCCTTTTTGTGGAGAGGGATAACGTTGGCAGTTTTCCAGTCCAAGGGAACTTTTCCCTTGTTTAGGGAAAGATTGAAGAGCTCGGCTAATGGTTCTGCTAGGACATCTCTCAATTCTCGAAGTACTCTAGGGTGTAGATTATCCAGGCCCATAGCTTTGTTTACTTTTAGTTTTGATAGCTCATGGTAGACGTTGCTCTTGGTAAATTTCATATCCCGGAATGGGTCCTCCGAGCTCCCCTTTGTAGCTGAGGTCCGGATCCTGGCGCTTCGCAGGTGAAGACTGAGCAGAAGTAGTTATTGAGTAGTTCTGCTTTGTCTGCGTCCGAGTCTGTAAAGTTACCGTCGGGTTTCTTTAGACGCCCAATATCGCTTGTGTTCTTCTTCCTGTCACTAACGTATTTAAAAAAGGATTTCTCCCCTTTCTTAGCCTGCCTAGCTATGTTTTCTTCCATCCGGATTAGATGTGCTGGTGGAATTTTTTTGTTTGTATGCCATCATGTGCCAGAAGTTGCCAGTCCCTATTCTAATCTAGTTTGCTTTTACATGGGGGGAGGGGTGCTATTTTCACTTGTTCCTATCTCCTTCCTATAAGTCTGTTGTTAAACTGTTTATTCTATATTCATGTTTTCTGTTTGGACTTTTGTGTGGGGATAAAACTTTTATTGCCAGTATTCATATCCATAAGTAGTTTTACATACATACATTAAAATAAAGACATTTTCATAAAATATTTAAAACAAAAGAGCACTCCCTTATCTACAGCTATTAATGTATCTCTTAATCTGGAAAGAAACAACTCGATGTACATGTTCTTGTAACAGTGAAGTGGTATATAGCCTTCACCTCCTTGAACAAGACTCTTCTGGAGCATTCTTTTTTTTTTTTTGTAAATTATCTTTATTGACAACTGCAAAGGAACACACAACCACGAGTGAAACAATCAGAAAACAGAGCATCCAGAAACAGCACTGGATAGCAGAACAACAAATGATTGCAGTACAAAAAACCCCATGGGTGGGTTCCCATGACAATTGACATTTTAAAATTCAAACCCCGCCACACAAACACACGCAAGTCCCACTCCCGCAACCCAAACCACAACAATCACTCCCCACACATACCACTAGACAGCCAAACATCCAATCATCCCAATGCTCACCCCCTACATCCACACCGGTGCAGCCACCCGAGAAAGATCAAAAACAAAACAAGAGCAAAAACAGGAAGACAGATGGAGAAAGCGCAACAGCCCCCACTAGGAAACAAATCAAGGAGAGGAAGTCATGCCCTCTGTCTCCAAACCGGAGCAGAGCTGCAACGCTCGCTGCCACAGATCTCGATAGCAGCGGTGAGTCAAATTCCCAGCCTTAGGAAGACGCTGAAGCTCATAGCGCCCCACCACAGCCAAACGAGCCAGCCAATGCGAAAAGGATGCCACAGACTCATCCACCCAATGCTGCAACAGGAGCTTTTTTACTACCAAGACAGCCATGTAAAGTATCCTGCGTTGAGGAAGCGTGAGCCCCCCCTCAATCAAATCACGCTGATCACCCAAGAGCAGAAAACCATAAGACCATGGTATAGCTCATTGGAGAAGGCGCTCCAAAAAGGGGAGAGCCTGCAGCCAGATTGCAGAAGGGCACTCCAAAAAATGGTGCGTTAGGGTACGAAACGCTTACATTTAACACAAACGGCGTCCTCCCAAAGGCCCATACGAGCTCCCTGAGCCCGAGATAAATAAGCCCGATGCAAAATTTTAAATTGCATTTCCCTAAAGTCCGTGGAACCCCCCAGGGCGTGCACGGTGGCAAAGAGATCAAGAAAGGCCTTACGATCCAAGGCAATACCCAGCTCCGATTGCCACCGGGAGGCCAGTCGGTCAATAGATCCCAAATCCGAAGCGGCCTTCAGAATCCGATACCAGGTAGCTAATTTGTTAGAAGCTGGAGAGACCTGAAAAAACTGAACATCCAAGGGACCACAGAGCCAAGCATCCCCCCAGCGACGTTCGAGAGAGAAGTAATAATGCCGGGCCTGAAGGTAAGCCCAGAAGTGAGTCCGAGGCAATTGCCAGTGGGTCTGCAGTTGTGCAAAAGAAGGAAACTGACCCCCCCCCCCACGGAGACAATATCATGAAGAGTTCTACCCCCTCTCTGCTCCCACTGCCGGAACCAGGCGTGTCCCACTCCCGGCGGAAAGTCGGAGTTCCCATACAACTGCAACAAGAGGGATGCGGCCGGAGATTTCCCCTGCCGCCGTCTCCACCACCGCCACGCATGCCGCAGAGGTAAAAGATACGCAAACTTAGCCCCCCCTCCCAGGATAGCCGACAATGGGGTATGCAAAAGAGACAAAGCCGAGTGAGGGGCACACCAAGACTACACCCAACTCTGGGAAGAGAATTTATAACAACCCGACCATCCTTCATGGATAAAGCGAAACAAAGCGGCGACATTATAATAGCGAAGATCAGGAAGGTTTAAACCACCCCTATATTTATCCAAGGCCAAGGTAGCAGAGCTAATCCGGGCCCGCTTATGACGCCAAACGAAAGAGGAGATAAGCGAACGAAACAGACGCACCTCCTTAGCATTAACCCAGAGTGGCATAGCCTGCAATGGATACAAAATCTTGGGAAATAACGCATCGGCCCCTTCAACGGAGGGATCTCAAGGCTCGCATGCCAAGACTCCACCCGGGTAGACCGCAATGGAAGAAGTTCAGATTTATCACAGTTAACTCGCAGACCAGAAATATCTCCAAAGGAGCGGACCAAAGCGAGAACCCGCCCCAAATCCCTCCTGGGATGGTCCAGATAAAGAAGAATATCATCGGCAGAAAGATTAATGCGACTCTCCTGGTCCCCAATATGAATGCCCCGAATATCCGGATCAGCTCGAATCCTAGCAGCCAGTGGCTCAATAGCTAACACGAAAAGCAACGGGGACAGCGGGCAGCTCTGTCGCGTCCCCCTTCCCAAATCAAACGGTGCAGTAAACTGACCATTGACCAACAGCCTGGCCTGCGGCTGGATGTATAAGCTACTGATCCAATGATGAATAGCACCGTCTATGCCAAACTGCCGCAGAACCCAGAAGAGATAATGCCAGGAGATACTATCAAAGGCCTTTTCCATGTCCAGGCCTACAATAGCTGATTCACCATCCAGGCCACGCCTGGAATGAAGGGCCATCAAAGCTCTAACTAAATTCATCGACGCATAGCGGCCCGGCACGAATCCAGCCTGGTCCTCGTGGATCAAGAGCGGCAAAAAGGCATTCAAGCGACGCGCCAAAAGTGCGGCAAAGAGTTTAGCATCCTGATTAAGGAGGGAGATAGGCCGATAGGAACCCACCTGGGCCGGGTCCTTGCCAGGTTTAGGCAGCAGCACCACATGGGCCATATTAGGAGTCCCCAAACCGCGAGACTCAGAGAGCGCATTAAACGCTCCCGCCAAAGCCGGAGAGATCTGATCTGACAGAATCTTATAATACTCAGATCCAAACCCATCCGGGCCCGGTGCCTTAGTTAACTTAAGATGTTTGATACCAATCTGCACTTCTTCCGGACTAATAGGGGCATTCAATTGCCCCAACTGGGCGTCTGTCAATCGAGGGAGCCGATAAACCCGGCCAGCGCACGATGGAGCAGGCGCTGGGCCGGGCTGCACGTGGCGGCATGGGCCCGGAGACCAGTAGTGGGGAGGCGGCGAGATTGAATGGCGCTATCGCTGCAGTCGCCGACATGGTGGCAGAGCCCATGCAGGACGATGCCTCGCCGGAACCGCTTACGAAAGCGGACATGCAGCGCTGGATTACGGAGGTAAAATCTGAAATCTTGGCTGTGGCTGTACAGGTCCGGGAAGCGGTGCAGGAGCTGCGTACTGACCTGGTGGAGGTGGGCACGAGGGTGGAGGTCGTGGAGATGCGGCTGGATAGCTGTGAGGAAAATGTGACTGGTGTGCAAAGATCTCTGGAAACTGCTTCTGCTGATTACCAACTCCTCCTGAATAAGGTCGAGGACCTGGAGAACCGCACCTGGCGTAATAACTTGAGGGTGCGGGGCCTACCGGATCTGCCAGAGTATAAAGATGTTCGTGCTACCACTATCAAGCTGATTCGTTGGCTTCTACAGGATGACACTCTGGAGCCGGGTCTTGAGCGTGCACATCGAGCTCTGGGACCCCGGACAACAGATCAACCTAAAGATATTGTGCTATGCCTTCAGAGCTTTGTTACTTAAGGAGCAGATCTTCCGCAGAGCCCGGGAGTTGGGCACGGTTACTTGGGAAGGTCATCGGTTGGAGTTCTATCAGGACCTGGCTGCAGGCACGCTCCAGAAACGTCGGGAATTCAGGGAAGTGACTAAAGCTCTGTAGCGCAGCAATTTGCGCTACCGCTGGACTTACCCTTTTGGGGTGGTCATTTCCATCAATGGAGTCCACACTAAAGTAACCACCGTTCGGGAGGCCCGTGGTCTGCTGCAACAAGCGGGTATTGAGATCCCGGAGGAGGCTGTTCCTGTAGTGGGAGCGGTGCCCAACCGAGTGGGGCATCCCGCCTCCTCCCGATGGCAGAGAGTGAAGAGTGGATCCAGGTGCGGGAGGGGAGGCCGAGGGGGAGGACCCCCTTTTCGAGCTACCGCTTCTTCCTCGAGTGGCCCCCCCTGAGGGCTGACTGACTGTGTTTGTTTTGATACAGTTTCTTTTGTACCCTTCATACTTGTGTGGGGTGTTTCTGGACTCCCTCCTTGAGGACGTATCCATGGATCTTGAGTTTTGGGCGGGAGTTTTGTGGGGGAAGCCCATGGACTGGTTCTGGGGTGTGGTGGGAGGGGGGGGGTCGGTAGGTTGTATCTGTGATATGTGGGCGTGCAGTGAAGTATGGGGGAGGGGGGAATGAGAATTGTTGTGTGGGGGGCTTGTAGGGTTGGTGGGTTGGCTTATGGGGATTGTTGTGGGTGTTATTTTGATAGTTGGCATTTGGCTGTGGGGTTTGAGTAAGGGGCCATGGGGATGGTTCACTTCCTTGTATGTTGGTGGGAGATCTGAGGACTCTCACTTTGGGGGAGGGGGGTGGAGGGGTATGATGATGGGGGGGAGAGGGGGAAAGGGGGATATGGGGACGAGTATGGAGGGGTTGGGCCTGCATTGTCCTTGCTTTATTTGGATTATGGAGGGGTTTAGGTTGGTCTCTTATAATATCAGGGGTCTTAATTCCCCCAATAAGAGACGGGCTTTCTATTGAGAGCTGCTTCGCCTGCGGGCTGATGTCTGTTTTGTCCAGAAAACTCATCTACTTCAGCCGACCCCCACCCCCCCCAGCCGACCCCCACCCCCCTTCCCCGTACCTTTGGTAGTTGGCCGGACAGACGGGAGCCAAACCCACCTGTCCGGCAGGCAGCCAACGAAGGAATGAGGCCGGATTGGCCCATCCATCCTAAAGCTCCGCCTACTGGTGGGGCCTAAGGCGCGTGGGCCAATCAGAATAGGCCCTGGAGCCTTAGGTCCCACCTGGGGGCGCGGCCTGAGGCACATGGTCGGGTTGGGCTGGGGGGCGGTCGGAGGTTCTTGGGGGGGGCGGTCGTTGGGGGGGAGGGGGGTTTGCGTCGAGGGCAGGAGGGCCTGGGATCCCTCCTGCCCGTAATGTAGTGCGGGGTGGGGTTAGGGGGTCGCCGTGGCCAGGAGGGTTTGGGCTCCCTTCTGGCCCGATATTGTCGGGAAGTCGGCGGTCCTTCGGGGTGGGGGTGCGAGTGGTCCTGCCGGGGGGGGGGGATGTATCGGACGTCGGGGAGTCGGCCGGGCAAGAGGGCTTGGGCTCCCTCTTGCTCCGATCGTGGATGCGGGTGCGGGTGGGAGCGCGTGCGAGCGGTCGTTCGGGGTGGGGGTGCGAGCGGTCCTGCTGGGGGGGTGAATCGGGCGTCGGGCGGGGTGGGAACTATGTTTTAAAACTTTTGTATACCGCGCTCACGCATATAACGCGCGAGGGGTATGCGCGGTAGGTAAAAACGCGTATAACGCGTGCGTTATATGCGTGAAAATACGGTAATCCCTACATTCTAACAAAAACAAACTACAATACCCACCAGAACACAGCCAATACCCCCCACCCTCCCCCCAGGGACGAAACATAATACCTACAGCACCCGATAAGGTTGAGAATCATCCAATCCCATACAAAGCAAAGAACGGAAGAGGAATATGGTTATAGGATCCCCCTAATCCCAGCCCTCTCAGTCCAGCCCCAAACTCAACTCAAAGCCCTGGTCCACCCCTACCACAAACCCCCACAGAAGCCCGAAATCGACGCCAAATACGATCATAGCCATGTTGTTTGCCATGCCTTAAGGCCGTTAAGTGGTAAAGAAGTTGCCAAGTAAGCAAGCGTTGCTCCACCAGTGCCCACGTGGGAGGAAGTGCTTGATTCCATAAGGAGGCTAAAGCCAATCTAGCAGCAGTGAATGCCAACTTGCAAAACATAGAATCTCCCCAAGCTAGGTCTAATTGGTGCCAAAACAACAAGGCATGCCGCCAATCAACCGGAATCTGGATATCCAGGATCCGGAACACCCGAGAGAACACCCCAGTCCAGAACCCACGCACCCGCCCACACTGCCACCACATATGAAGGTAGATACCCACCTCCCCACAGCCCCTCCAGCAAAGAACACTCGCACCCCCCTGCCAACGAGCCACAACCTGAGGGGTGTAGTACCAACGAAAGAGGACCTTATATCCATTCTCGATCAACAAAGCAGCTATACCCGCCGAGGAAACCTCTGACCAGATGTCCCCCCAAGTGTCCCAGGAAATAGCAGAGCCCCAATCACCCTCCCAAGCCCTCATGTAGGGATGCGGGGCCCCCCGACAATTAAGGCACCGATATACAGTAGACAGAGCTCCCTTCCAGAGCACCGGACCCAACAACAGCTCAAAGGGAGTCTTGCCACCCCTCAAATCCCCCAGGAGGCCCGAGGTCCGGATATAGTGAACAACTTGTAGGTAAGGAAACAGATCTCGTACCCCAAAGCCAAACCTGCCTCGGAGCTCTGCAAAGGGTCGAATACGGCCCAAAACCGGATCCCACAATTGTCCCACACAAACCAAGCCGTGAGACTCCCAAGCAGCAAACACATCCCCACCCCTTCCCGGTAGAAAATCTGGATTATGTCTCAACGGGGTATACCAGGAATGGCGCCTACCCAACAATAAACCACCTCGGGTCTGATTCCAAACCCTCAGAGAAGTTCCAACCGAAGACAACTCACCCACAAGCCGCGCCCTGCCAGGCAACAATGGCCGATGCAATAAAGGCACTCCATCACTTAAACTTTGCTCTATCTCCACCCACGGTTTCGGTATCTGCGTCTGCCACTCTAAAAGGGCGCGCAACTGAGCAGCCTGATAATATTTTACCACTTTGGGAACCCCCAGCCCCCCGTCACCCCTCCCCATACATAAGACCTTCCTGCTCACTCTAGATCTCCGGCCGGCCCAAATAAAATCAGAGATATGTCGTTGAACCCCCTCCAACATGCTCCTGCTCACCCAGAGCGGCAACACCTGAAATAAAAACAAAAGGCGAGGTAGGATCATCATCTTCACAATTTCCACCCTACCCAACCAAGAGAAATACTGATCTTTCCAACTAAACAAATCCTGGCGAATGCGACAAAAGAGCGGAGGATAATTAAGATCATAGAGATCCACTCCCGGCGGTCCGAAATAAACCCCAAGGTAACGGAGAGAATGCTGAACCCACCGAAACGAAAACCGGTCCCGGAGATAAGTCACTCGGTCGTCAGACAAGTTAATATTAAGGAGCTCAGATTTTCCAATGTTAACGCGAAACCCCGACACCTTACCAAAATCATCCAACTCCCGTAATATAGCAGGCAAAGAACTCTCAGGATCCTCCACCGTAAACAAAAGATCATCCGCGAACAGAGCCAACTTATAATCCCCTCCCGGCACCGTAACCCCCTTAATATCCCGATTCATCCGCACCCGCTGCGCCAGGGGTTCCACCGTCAGGGCAAAAAGGAGCGGGGAAAGAGGGCACCTTGACGTGTTCCCCGTGCTAAAGAAAAAGTCTCCGAATAACCCCCATTCACCTTAATACAACCGAGAGGGCAAGTATAAAGGACCCGAATCCAGTCTCACATGCGCGGACCCAAACCCACAGAATCCAAGACCCGAAACAAAAAAGGCCAGGAGACCCTATCAAATGCCTTCTCAGCGTCGATAGATAGAAACACCGTTTCCCGCACCCCCCCCCGGCCCGTTCAAACAAGTTATATACCCGACGAGTATTATCGCCCACCTGTCTTCCCGCTACAAAACCCGACTGATCTGGATGGATCAACCGGGGAATCCAGCTCATCAATCTGTCCGCCAAAATCCGCGTGAAGATCTTAGTGTCTACCCCCAACAGTGAGATCGGCCTATAGGAAGCACATTGAAGGGGATCCTTCCCCTCCTTAGCTAACACCGTAACATTCGCCAATCGCATGAAGAAGGGAAGGGCACTATGCTCTTGCAAAGAGTTAAGAAAGCGCAACAAAGGAGGCAGCAAAAGATCCTGAAAGCGTTTATAGTACCGAACAGTAAAGCCATCCAACCCAGGCGATTTACCAAGTTTCATAGAGCACAGCACTCCACGAGCCTCAACCAGCTTGAGAGGACGGTCCAACCGCGCCACATCATCATGTGCAATCTTGGGCAGCGCCGTCGAAGTTAGATAGGCGTCCAGGTCCTGCAAGGACCCAGGAGCTTCCAGAGTATAGAGATGGGAGTAGAACTCCACGAAACGTGCACGAATAGCATCCTCTTTCTGCAACAACTCACCAGAAGCCACCCGAATCGAGAGAATCTGATTGCGCGTCTGCCGCACTTTCAGACGATGGGCAACCAGTCGACTAGCTTTATTAGAAAACTCAAAATATCTCTGTTGGAGAAGCTGCAAATTATGGTGCAATCGCTCCAAGTCTAAAGCTTGGAGATCACGGCGTGCCTGAAACAATCGCCCACGCAGCTCTATATCCCAAGGGCTACGCTTGTGTAAGCTCTCCAACCGACCAATCAAAATCAACAAAGCCGCCGCATCTTCCCGTCTTTTATGCTGCCGGGCAGAAGCCAGAGCAATGAATCTGCCCCGAAGGTTAGCCTTTAACCCCTCCCAAACCGCTTCCAATGAAGCTCCACACTCCTCATTCACGTCCAAATATTCCTGCAGCCACCCTTCTATCTGCGCTCCCACCTCCGGGTCATCTAGGAGTCTATCATTGAAACGCCAGAATTTCTGTCCCGAGCCACCTCCCTCCCACAGAAACCGCAACCAAACAGGGGCATGATCCGACCACGTAAGTGATTCAATCCCCGCTGACTCCACCCAAAGAAGTAATCCCCGCTCCACAAAAACATAATCGATTCTAGAGTAAGAGGAATGTATCCCCGAAAAGTAAGTATAATCCCTAACCGATGGATGTAACCACCGCCAACAATCCACCACATTAAGGTTAGTCAGTGCCTCCCGCAACAGTTTACGATCCCTTCTCCCATAATGATCCGCCCTCCCCGAATTATCCAAATGAGGGGTCACTGTAAGATTAAAATCCCCACCCAAAACCAGGGCACCCCCCTTAAACTGGAGAATTCGAGGCACCAACTCACAAAAGAAGGCCCCCTGACCCTCGTTAGGGGCATAGATATTAACCAGGGAGTACAAGACCCCCTCAATCAGAGCCTCCAACATTATATATCTACCCTGAGGATCCCGCACCACCCTATGCACTTCACAACGAATCCCCTTATGAATAAGAATGCCCACCCCTCCCCTCTTGGAAGTACACACCCAGGAAGCCCAAAAGGCCTTAAGAAACCTAGTATCCTTAACCAGGGATTCAGGGGGGTCGCGGGTCGGCTGGGGGGGGGCGGTCGGAGGTTCTTGGGGGGGGGCGGTCGTTGGGGGGAGGGGGGTTTGCGTCGAGGGCAGGAGGGCCTGGGATCCCTCCTGCCCGTAATGTAGTGCGGGGTGGGGTTAGGGGGTCGCCGTGGCCAGGAGGATTTGGGCTCCCTCCTGGCCCGATATTGTTGGGGAGTCGGCGGTCCTTCGGGGGGAGGGATGTATCGGACGTCGGGGGGGGCATCAGGCTTTCAGGATGGGGACAGACCTTCAAGGGGGGACAGTGCACGGAAGTCAGGGGGGGGTGAACGGAGAGTTGGGACAGCGCACGGAAAGGCAGGGCGGGCGAAAGGAGCGTCGGGCAGCATGCGCGGTATACCCGTGAGCGCGGTATACCAAAGTTTTTGTACATCGTGATTTCTGCGTGCTATACCCGTGTGCGCGTTTTATACGGGTGCGCGTTATTTGCGTGAAAATACGGTACACATGTCTTTGTTGTTGGCTGCACTTCGGGTGTTTTCTGGAGTGTGGTGTATTGATCTTTGTTTTATTGTTGCTGCACCTAATATGTATATTTTATGCTTGGTGTATATCTCAATAAAAGCTTTTATTTTTTTTAAAAAAAGAAAGTGTAAGTGCGCTCCGCGGGGTGCAAAATCCTCCAAGTGTCCAACAGCTGCAACTGGCTAAGCAAAAAGTTTACCCCCTTGGCTCCATGGTCCCTGGTCCCACCCTTGGCCGGTCTACAATCCAGTGCGGGATCAGCGGTAATATTGAAGTCCCCTCCTACTACCGGTTGGTACTCAGGATACATGGCTATCTTGGCAAGCAAAGCTGAAAAAAATTTATGATTATACACATTAGGAGCATACAGATTACACAATAACCACTTATGCCCCCATAATTCCCCCAAAACAATAACATAGTGGCCATCCCGATCTTGGAGAACTTTATGAGTATGGAAGGGCAACTGTTTATGAATAAGAATGGCAACCCCTCGCTTCCGGGCACCAAAGGAGGACGAACAGACCTCGCCCACCCAATCTCGCCGCAGCTTAAAATGCTCCGTAAACGAAAGATGGGTTTCTTGCACAAAAGCGATATCCGTCCCCCTCCTTCGGAACCAGGATAACAATTTTTTCCTCTTAATAGGGGAATGAATCCCGTCTACATTTAAAGTAGATATGGTCAACTTAGTCATGATGAAAAAATGTCCCAAATGTAAGAGCAGTATACTTGGAAATAGTAGAGATGGGCAGCCCCCCAGCTAGGCCTCTCATCTTGAACCCTGGGAACCAAAAACCCCCCAAGCAGGAACACAGAACAAAAAATCCAGTGCATCCACCCCCGGGATCGCTGCACCCCCACACACGCAGTCCACTCCTCAACCCATACAAACCACAGCCATCCAAACCCACAAGCAAACACAACAGCCCCCCTATATCCCCCCACCCCCAACCCCCGCTACCCTCCAACCACAGCCCACCCCCCTAAGAAGCATTATCCCAGAGCCATCCCCAGTGCCCCCAGCACAGAATGAAAAAATTGGGAACAGCCCCACCTCTTCCCCCATAGGAAACTATCCCCGGAGGCATCCCCAAAAACCCAACCCCTGACAAAAAGGAATAAGGAGAGGGAAAAAACAATGTACAGCACACCCCAAAACAGAAACAACTTAAAATCCCCTACAGAGCTCTCAAAAACCCCGGGTCCCCCAAAACAAAGAAAGAATACTGGCAGATATTCAACAAAAAAGCCCACCCACCACTGGAGGAAAAACAATGCACATACGATCCCAGCTAGAAAATCAAACAACAACCAGAGATAGAAAATAAAGAAGGCTGGGATCCTTGAAACCAGTCCAGCCCTCGGCCCAACAGCAGGAAGGAGCACGGCAAAAACACCAAACCTTGCCGGTCCCCAGTCCCACCATCCTCCCCTGCTCACGCCAGCAGAGACTAGCCAGCAGAGCACCGGGAAGCGCAGAATCACAGTCTCAACCACCTAACAGCAGGCAGAAAGTCAAGAGGCAAAGACTGGTTGCAGACCGCCCCGACCATGCGGCTCAAACCACCCGGTCTGCTGCAGGGACTCCTCCATTGTCGGCCGCAGGCAGGGAATCCAAATAGCGCTGGGCCTCCGCACGATCAGGAAAGGTATGAGGCTTCCCCTCCCGCCAGACACGCAGAGACGCTGGGTAGATTAGCGCGAAGCGCACTCCTCTCCGATGGAACGCTGTGAACAGGGGCGCCATTTCTCTGCAGAGGGACGCCAAGTGGAGGGAGTAGTCATTAAACAACAGCAACTTCCGCCCCTCATATTCCAGCAAACCGGCTTTCCTGTAAGCATGAAGGATGCGTTCTTTCTCTCTCCAGTTCAGGTACCGCGCTATCGCAGCTCAGGGACGGTTGGAATCCCCCGAGCGCTGCCCCAGGCGATGAGCCCGTTCGCACAGAAAGCCCGCCGCCGGCGGCTCCAGACCCAGCCGCGTCGGAAGCCAGACTTGGAAAAAAGTATACAGATCTTGATCCGCCCGAAGCTCCGGCAGACCCACCACCCGTAAGTTATTCCGCCGCTGGCGGTTTTCTTGATCGTCTAGGTGGCTGGTTAGGGTGGCCACCTGAGCCTGCAGGGCGAGCACACTTGCCCGATCTTGTGTAACCGCGTCCTCCCCATCTGATATGAGTTGCTCCGCCGCTGCAATGCGGGTAGAGTGGGACTCGAAGCGCTCATTTATGCCCTCCAAAGCAGATTGCAGTTTATGCAAACGATCTTCCAGGGCCGCTGTTACCATGCGGGAGAGTTCTTGGGCCCATTCACCCCACTGTGCCGGAGCCGAAATGGGAGTCGGGGACGCCGCCATCTTAGACCCAGACAGGGCCGACTTCTGCTTGGGTGTCTTTGCTAATCGTACCGGCATTCCAGGTCCCAGCGACCCTGTGAGACGCCCCTCGCACACTCCCAACCGTAGCAAAAGATCCGGTGGGGGCTAAGATAGCCAGCCAGTAGTTTAAAGGGAGTTAAGCTGGTGTTAGGAGACCCGAGGTCAGAGAGCTCAAAAAAACACGTCCTCTCACTCTAGACTCATCACGTGACCCCCTTCTGGAGCATTCTTGGAAGAAAAAAAAATTGTCCCCCCAACAGTCCACTTCAGTCCATTGAACATTGTTTCTCTTCTTCCAACCCCCATGGTTCCAAATGGCATCAACCTCTAGTGTAATATCTGTAACTCACAGATGTTCGGTTGAGAGTACCTACTTCCAGTCCGAGCAGGTTTTCATTACTAAAGTACATAACACATTCTCTATTTTCATTGGCCTAACCAGTAATGGTCCAGGTTTGACTTACCATATGTACTCAAATATACAGTGGTGCCTCGCATAACGGACGCCTCGCACAGCGAACGCTGCGCACAACGAACTTTATGTCTTGATCCGTACAACGAACTTCGTTTCACACAACGAAGTCGCCCGAGCAGCATCCTTCCGCGCAGGCACTGCGCTTAACTGCCCTCTCTCCGCCTGGTTCCCTCTTGCCCCCCCGACTCCCCGACACGATCGGGGCAAAAAGGAGCCCAAGCCCTCTTGCCCCGCCGATTCCCCAACTCCCCACACAATATCGGGCCAGGAGGGAGCCCAAGTCCTCCTGGCCACGGCGACCCCCTAACCCCACCCTGCACTACATTACGGGCAGGAGGGATCCCAGGCCCTCCTGCCCTCGACGCAAACCCCCCCTCCCCCCAACGACCGCCCCCCCCAAGAACCTCCGACCGCCCCCCCAGCCGACCCGCGACCCCCCTGGCCGACCCCCACGACACCCCCAACCCCCTTCCCCGTACCTTTCTGTAGTTGGCCGGACAGACGGGAGCCAAACCCGCCTGTCCGGCAGGCAGCCAACGACGGAATGAGGCCGGATTGGCCCATCCGTTCCAAAGCTCCGCCTACTGGTGGGGCCTAAGGCGCCTGGGCCAATCAGAATAGGCCCGGGAGCCTTAGGTCCCTCCTGGGGGCGGGGCCTGAGGCACATGGGCCCAACCCGACCATGTGCCTCAGGCCCTGCCCCCAGGAGGGACCTAAGGCTCCCGGGCCTATTCTGATTGGCCCAGGCGCCTTAGGCCCCACCAGTAGGCGGAGCTTTGGGACGGATGGGCCAATCCGGCCTCATTTCGTCGATGGCTGCCTGCCGGACAGGCGGGTTTGGCTCCCGTCTGTCCGGCCAACTACAGAAAGGTACGGGGGAGGGGGTTGGGGGTGTCGTGGGGGTCGGCCAGGGGGGTCGCGGGTCGGCTGGGGGGGCGGTCGGAGGGTCTTGGGGGGGGGGGCGGTCGTTGGGGGGAGGGGGGGTTTGCGTCGAGGGCAGGAGGGCCTGGGATCCCTCCTGCCCGTAATGTAGTGCAGGGTGGGGTTAGGGGGTCGCCGTGGCCAGGAGGACTTGGGCTCCCTCCTGGCCCGATATTGTCGGGGAGTTGGGGAATCGGCGGGGCAAGAGGGCTTGAGCTCCCTCTTGCCCCGATCGTGTCGGGGAGTCGGGGGGGGGCGAGAGGGCTTGAGCTCCCTCTTGCCCCGATCGTGTCGGGGAGTCGGGGGGGCAAGAGGGCTTGAGCTCCCTCTTGCCCCGATCGTGTCGGGGAGTCGGGGGGGGCAAGAGGGCTTGAGCTCCCTCTTGCCCCGATCGTGTCGGGGAGTCGGGGGGGCAAGAGGGCTTGAGCTCCCTCTTGCCCCGATCGTGTCGGGGAGTCGGGGGGGCAAGAGGGCTTGAGCTCCCTCTTGCCCCGATCGTGTCGGGGGTGCCAGGGACCACACGGAGTCACCCACCGTACCACACGATTCGGGTAAGCGCAGGTATCGGTGGGTGGCTTATTTGCGGGGGGATGCCTTATTTTACATTTTTTTCTAAAAAGGGGGGGCTGTCTTATTTGATGGCACTGCCTTATCATCGGGGAAACACGGTAGAAAAAAAAAAAAAAATGAACAGTTAAGTCCCAGTTTTTGCCGCTGAGACTCTGCCCTCTCACTGTAAAATTAGACTCTACTTAGTCTGTCTTTAAATTTAAAAAATGTGTGTTGTTTTAAAAAACAATTATGTTTTTAGATGTATCTAAATAAAAATAATAACCAAAAATTTATCTTTTTTTATGTCATCTTAGCATATTTTATGCTACAGAACGAATTATTTTTTTTAACATGTATTGTTATGGGAAAACGCGTTTCACATAACGAACTTTTCGCATAACAAACTTGCTCCTGGAACGAATTAAGTTCGTTGTGTGAGGCACCACTGTAAACCTATTTGAATATAAACCGAGATAGAAGTTTCCCCTCCCCAAAAAGGAGGAAAACTGTTAACTCTAATATAAACGGAGGTCTGTATTCTCGCTCAACTCCCCCCCCCCCCTTGAAGACCACTGGCACTAATATTCTCCACTCCTAACACCCCCCCCCCCCTCCGAGTACCACCGGAGCTGCTATCTGCCACTCTTAACACCCCTCCCCCCACTGACTGCCACTTTACTTACCATATGCTTACCGGTGCTGAAATAGGCTGATGCCAATGTTCTATACTGGGCTGGTGCGGGGCCTTGAGCATGCTCAAGGCCTTCTGGCTTCAGCCCTCTTAGAGATTCTCATTCTAAATTCTCGGAACATAAGAATCTCGGAGAGGGCAGGAGCCAGAAGGCCATGAGCATGCGCAGATGCTCAAGGCCCCACACCGGCCCAGCATAGAACATCGGTGTCAGCCTCTTTCAGCACTGCACACCTGTGGTAAGTAAAGTGCCGGTTGGGGGGAGGGGAGGTGGATAGCAGCGCCGACTATCTTGAGTGCAGTAGGGAAGAAAGCAATGCAGATGACCTTGGGGGGGATGGGTTAGAGTGGTGGATAGCAGCATTAGTGGTACTTAGGGTAGGGAGGTTTGGAGTAGAGGATAGTAGCGCCGGTGGTCTTCAGGAGGGAGTTGAGGGGGAGGACAGCAGTGACAGTGGTCTTTGTGGTGGGAGGCTTGAATGTAAACAGAGATCCCCATTTTTGGACCAAAAATCTTGTTTTATATTCAAGTATATACACTACACTGAAAATGAGAGGAGGGTCATTTGAATTTACATTTTCTCATTCGCTCACCAGAATTCCCAAATGTCCCTACAGGCAGTCTCTCTCTTTTTTTTTTTTTTTTTTCTTCTATCTGATATTTAGCATTCATTACATTTATTATCATCTGCTGCTTAATCTCATGGGCTGCAGTGTCTTTGCACTATGGAATTCAAGCACTGTCTTCTATGAGATCATCTGTCTGCTTCTGTGTCTGTGGTATCCTATTCCATGGCTTCCGCTTGCCCTGTAGCTGTTTTCTCTGCCGAAACAAACTCAATTGTTTCCTTCCCTAGAACAGAGGTAGGCAGTTCCGGTCCTCAAGAGCCACAGGCAGGTCAGGTTTTCAGGATATCTACAATAAATATGTATGAGATGGATTTGCATGCACTCCCTCCTTGAGATGCAAATCTATCTCGTGCATATTTATTGTGGATATCCTGAAAACCTGATCTGCCTGTGGCTCTGGAGGACTGGAATTGTCTACCCCTGCCCTAGAAGCAAGCCTGTCATGTCCTACCTATGTCCCTTTTAGGGCTGGAACCTCCAGCTAATTAGCTCTGAGAGACTCGTCTCCCCCCTCCCAGATCCTTATTGTTTGCCTCATGCCCATAGGATTCTGGTATTTGTAGTTCTCCTCAGCTTGCCTGCTCTGGAGGTTCGGCTTTTGCTTCTGTTTGATAGCTGTGTTCATTAAACTAGGTTTTCATTTGGAATAAGGGGAATCAACTCGTAATAAGGCATTCTTTTTTTCAGCTCCTAGCCTTTGGAATCAACTTCCAAGTTTGATTCATACTGAAGTTAATCATAAAGCTTTTAAAAAGTTATTAAAACACATATCTTTCCAAGCCTTTGGGATTGACTCTTTTCCAAATGACCATATTCACTAGTTGAGAAGTTCTCGGGCAATTAGACTACAATATGATACTATTTTATTGATTGGATAATTTGTATGTATTGTAATGTATATCTAAGTATAGATCTTTTCTATATATTATGGAGTTCTTTTTTATTTTCTATATATTTTTATGTAAACTGCCAAGAACTATTGCTAGATTTGGCAGAATATCAAATTTTAATAAACATAAATATATTTTGGTGAATTTGTTCATGCAGGCTTTCTCAGATACTTTTATCCACACATACCCCCTCTTCTATTAAACTGCGCTAGCAGTTCGCAGCATGGGCCATTCAGCGCGGCTCACCGCACTAAAAACTGCTAGTGCAGTTTCATAGAAGAGGGGGTCAGTTTAGGAAGTTTTGAAAAAATTCATTTCTAGGCATAAACCTCTTTTTTTCCTATGTACGTAATTCACACACTCAAGTGAAAATATAAATGGATCTAATGAATTTTAAAATGCTTTTCCTCTTTGCAACTGTTCTCTCCATCTATGCTTGCCCTGTTCCTGGATTTGCTCCTACTTGTTAACTGAAGTAATTGCGCATACGGAGGCTGCAGTCTTTTGCTATGAATGAGCCTTGATTGTAAACAGCCTGTATCCAATGAAAGGAGTTCTTCCTATGACTATGCTAGACTCTGGTCACCATGTTGTGCATGCACTTGCATGTTATGTTCCAGTTCTTGGAAAAATCCTTCAGGGGTACCTCAAGGTTCCCCGCTATCACCCACTTTATTTAATATCTACATTTCATCTTTAGGACATCTATTACAAAAGTTAAACCTAAAATACTATATATATATATATGCTGATGATATCTCTATTTTAATTCCTTTGAATAATGTGACCAACAAAATTTTAGAACACATTTCCCATATCATGACTGAAATTGAACAGTGGACTATCAATTTTAAATTGAAATTAAACACAGAAAAGACAAAAATTTTCTTGGCAAGCCCAAAGGATAAAATTGCTAGAACATCATTACACCTAAATGGTCACAATTACACAATATCAAAAACCATAAAAATATTAGGAGTCGCATTAGACACCCACTTGACCATGATTGAACACACGAACTTGGTGGCAAAGAAGTGCTTTTTTGCACTATGGAAATTAAAGACCATTAAAAAAAATATTTTGACCCTTTATCTTTTAGACCAGGGGTGTCCAACCTTTTGGCTTCCCTGGGCCGCATTGGCCCAAAAAAATGTTTCTGGGGCCACACAAACGCGCAAACGCTGCAGCAAGACAGAGGAGGGAGCGGGCAACATGGTAAACACCCGGGGGCAGCAGAGGAAAACACTGCATCGCTCTTGACCGGGGCTGCACAAAATACTTCACGGGGCCGCAGGTTGGACACCTCTGTTTTAGACTACTGGTTCAATCATTGGTTCTATCCATATTGGACTACTGCAACATCATTTACTTGGGTATACCTAAAAAAAAAGTGAGAAAATTAAGAATAGTGCAGAACATGGCCATCCGCTTAATATTCAGATTGAAGAAAAGTGAACATGTTAGTTCCTACTACAAACTGCTGCACTGGTTGGTAATGGAGGCATGAATAATGTTCAAGTTCTCTTGCATTTGTTTTAAAATGACCCCTACCTATATCTTACCACATTTCGAGCTACACATCCCCACTAGGACAAGCAGAAATTGTAATCTTTTTGCCTATCCAAGGATCACTGATTGCAAATACAGGTCCTTTCTGGACAGAACTTTTAAGTTTCAAGCTAGTAAACAGCAGACCTGGCTAGGCAATTACATCAACGGAGCCAGGTTGACCTACGGCGCATTTCGGAAAGAAATTAAGACAGCACTGTTCGACAGATTTATCTCTTAATCAGATACCATTTTAAAACTAATAACACCATACTGATAACTTTGAGAAATATGTGTATTTTTACTATTTGTATTCTGTAATTCGATGACTATCCAGTGATATTTTCGCTAACTGTATTCTGTAATGCGCTGATTGTCCAGCTCTCTTCAGTGCAAACCGCCTAGAAGTCGTAAGTTGTGGCGATATAGAAAAATAAAGTTATTATTATTATTGTCCATCTTCCTGATTGTTGCAGTGTTAGGGTGCATTTCGTTGGTTAATTTAACATGCAAAAAAGTATGCACAAAATAGATCTAATGAATGCTAACCTATTGCATTGAACTCAGTTTCCAGTACACACACGTTTTATGGTTTATTTTTGAAGCAAAATGAAAATAGTATAAAATAATTAACCATTGTTTACAGACAAGTACTAGATGTGCACAGCTTTGAAACTGGGATAGATGGGAGGCAGGGATCTGCGATGCTAAGTCCAAAGCAAAAACAGCAGATCACCACACAAGCAAGGAGCACGTGGAAAGCTTTAATGCGCAAATAAATTCACTTAGCCCGATGTGGTCATGTTTCACTTCTAAGGCTGTATCAGGGGCAGCTGTTAACCAGATATAAATAAATAAAATAAATAAAAAATGTAAAATCAAACACTTAAAAACATAAACACAATTTAATAACTTACCCTCCCCCATTCATTTTATAAAACCATAGCATGATTTTTAGCGCCGACCTTGGCGGTAACAGCTCCAACACTCTTAGGGATTCTATGAGCATCTGAGCTGTTATTGCCGTGGCCGACGCTAAAAACCACGCTATAGTTTTGTAAATGGGGGGGGGGGTTAGTAAAAATAATAAATATCCAAACTATTTCAAATAATAATAAAAACTGTGGCTACTAAGATAGAAATCATACTGAATGTCAGAGTGACAAACTTGTATATAACAGTTCTCCACTTAACAGAATGGTATCATGAGGTTAATAAATAGTGACATGCACATCTATAAGGCGACTTTTATACATTGTGCACAGTGTGGCAGAATCTTAACCAAAGCTGCAAGGAGTGTCAGTGGCAGAAGCAAGGTTTGAGCCCCGACTCCCCTGGTTCTCAACCCATGCTTCAAATGCTATGGGGGAGGGGGTGGTGCAGCTCTCTAAAGTGGTGCCTAGAGGTAGGTGTCATTTATGCATGGCAGGCAGCGAGATACACTAGGTGCTGTTCTATAAAGTAGCACCTAAGTGCCATAATACCTAAATACAAGGAAGGTGGGGGGAGGGGGGTATACATGTAGGTGGGGCATTGGCAAACCCTAAGCATTTCTCCCAGTTATATGCACACTTTATAGAATAATATAAACTATGCATGCCACTTGGTGCGTGAGCATAAGCCTACCATTGGCATGGTGTAAGAGGGCATCCCTACACATAGGTGCATCAGTGCTGGCCTTAAGCCAATTTTCTATAATGGAATCTTGGTGTCAAGATGCTGTTCTAGAATTGGCCTTAAGCTCATGGCATTGGGGTATCTAGATCTGAGGTGCCAATCTATGAATATAGACTTGCTCTTCACCCCTTTGCTCTTCTCTAGAGTTCTAAAAGAAGTCTAGAAGGATGGCACTGGCAGTGAATTGAACCTGGGCCTCTTGAATGGGATGCAATAATGCTACTGCTGAATACCCTTGCCAGGTTCTAAAAGTGAGTTAAAAATTGTACCATGCACATCTCCTATCAGGCTATGTGGTGCAGCAGGAATACGAGTCATGACTTCATATATAGATCTGCAGGAAAGCCACGTAGTTATTTTCTCTGTCTCCTTTTCTTGGAGAGTTGCCCACCCATTCCTCCTTGGAGTTGCCCCCCTGACGTTAGTTTATTTTGGTCCATCAGGGTGAATGACAGCTTCTGTGGAGCCATCTGTTCCTTACAGACAAAGGGTACATAGTGTTCTAATTAAAGTAGTGTTATGGTCCCATCCAAATGCACTAAAGAAATTGGTTATCAGTATAATATCCCCATTTATTTACAACCACTGTAAGAGCTTGATTCATCAATGTCTTTTCCCACAGATATAGAATTGGTGAAAGTCCATTGAGCACAATATAATACTATACAATATAATGTCTTGTATACTGCAGTTCTCCACAAGGAGTCTATATGGTTTCTAATAAGAATTAAGTCAAGGTCTTCATGTTACATTTCTAACCCAATCTTGTGATTGTTAGGGGGAGAGGTGAAGGATAGGATGTTAGTTATAGAGAAAAGAGATTTGTCTTGAGTTTCTTCCTGAAGTCAAGGAAATTGAGTATGGTCATTAAGTAGAATATCCTTTCTTATGAATATTCAAATCCAAGCTAAAAGTGTATGTTTTGAGGATATTTCCCAGGCTTTTCTCCTGTATCTGTGGAGAAAATAGGAATGGGATCCTTTCTATGGCTACAATCAAAGTTGCTTACATATTATACATAAGTACTTATTTTGTACCTGGGGTAATGGAAGGTTAAGTGACTTGCCCTGAGTTTCAAGGAGCGACAGTGGGAATTGAACTTGGTTTTCCTGGTTCTAAGATCACTATATCAACCCTTAAGGCTACTCCACAGAGCAGGCCCTGGTGGATTTTCAAGTAAAAGAGTATGTGTCATCCCATACGGACTGCTGAGTTGCAGGCTTATTTTGGCCCTAACACCATGGCAGGAGTGGACTGACCCTCTCCCTCATCCTCCTCCACTGGCTCTGGTTCCAGCACCCCACCCTCTAATGTCTACCTTAAAGCATTTCTATGTCCAAGTTATTGGCAGTGGTTCATATACTGTCTACTGCCAATGTGTTCTCTGCTGTGAACCCCCTTCTGACCCAACTTCCTGCTTCCACAAGGACAAGACACAGCAGAGGGCCTGTACAGACCATGACCAAATGACTTGGCCAGAGAAATGTTTTAAGAGAAGCCGAGGAGTGTAGCAAGATGGAAAGATAATTTGATCAGTGACTGAGCTGGAGGGAGTAAAGAAAGATGGAAAAAGAGAGAGGGGAGGCATAGAGAAATACAGACTGGGTTGGTGGGAGGTATGTCTGTGGAACAGAGCACCAAAAGGTTATTGGGGGGGAAAGGGAAACAGTGAGAGAAGAGAGCAAAAGAATATATGCTTGGGAGAGAGAGATCTGGAATGGAGAACAAGACCGAGTATATGGTAATCAAGCAAGAGAATAAAAAATCTGCGTTGGGGGACAATGCGAAGAAAGAGAAACTATATTGAAATTACTTAAATATGAATGACCTGGAAATTGGCACAACAAGCGAGGTGATTAAATTTGCAGACAATACTAAGTTATTCAGAGTAGTGAAGACGCAGGAGGATTGTGAAGATCTGCAACGTGACATAAACACGCTTGAGAAATGGGCCGCAACATGGCAAATGAGGTTCAATGTGGATAAGTGTAAGGTGATGCATGTTGGTAACAAAAATCTTATACACGAATACAGGATATCCGGGGTGGTACTTGGAGAGACCCCCAGGAAAGAGACTTGGGAGTACTGGTCAACAAGTCGATGAAGCTGTCCGCACAATGTATGGCGGTGGTGAAAAGGGTGAACAGAATGCTAGGAATGATTAAGAAAGGGATCACGAACAGATCGGAGAAGGTTATCATGCCGCAGTACCGGGCCATGGTATGCCCTCATCTGGAATACTGCGCACAGCACTGGTCGCTGTACATGAAGAAGGACACGGTACTACTCGAAAGGGTCCAGAGAAAAGTGACTAAAATGGTTAAGGGGCTAGAGGAGTTGCCGTACAGCGAGAGATTAGAGAAAATGGGCCTCTTCTTCCTTGAAAAGAGGAGACTGAGAGGGGGCATGATTGAAACATTCAAGATACTGAAGGGAATAGACTTAGTAGATAAAGACAGGTAGGGAGAACGAGAGGGGATAAACTTAAAAGGGGATAGATTCCATACAAACGTAAGGAAGTTCTTCTTCACCCAGAGAGTGGTGGAAAGCTGGAACGCTCTTCTGGAGGCTGTTATAGGGGAAAACACTCTCCAGGGATTCAAGACAAAGTTAGACAATAGAAAATGACACGGGGGGACCGTTTACCGCAGTAAACCGCGGGTCACCGCAGTAAATCCGCAGGAATGGAGACATTTGCAACTGGTTTACCGCAGGAATGGGGACAAGACCTTTCACCGCCCCACGGGAATGGGAACAAGACCTTTTACCACCCCTTGGGAGCGGTGAAAAGTCTTACTCCTGTGGTAAAAAAAATTGTGCCCGTGTCAGACTAGGCATCTTCTCCCCAGCTCCTCTTGTGCCTATTTTACCTTCAGGAGCCAGCCATGTCACAATGAAGACAGAAGGAACCTAAAACCAAAGCCTGAGACCAAAGCCTGCAATGTGATTTGAAGAATAAAATTACCAGCTAACAAAAGGAAAAAAAATAAATGTATTTTATATTTTGTGATTAGAATATTTCAGATTTGAAATATGTATCCTGCTAGAGCTGGTATTAGACATAACTGGGGACCGCAAAGTCCAGGCTGTGCTTCTTTAGCTTTCAGCTGGCTTAGGGCTCTCTCTCTGACCAGGGGGGCAGTTGCCCTAGTTGCACTCCCCTAACATTATTCTTGCCATGTGTGACCAAAGTATTCTGTTAGCTTGATTTTTCTGTAGTAATTTGGTTTGTTCAGTTTTCACAATAGTGAAGGGGATATTTGTGAAAGGGAGGATAGATGGGTTTTGTTGATCCTTTCTCTGTATTTGTGTTTATAAAATGACAATTGTACAGAATATTGTCTCTCTTTATACTTTAATAAAATAAGTTCAGTATAAAATTGTAACTATTCGAGGCTTATGCGAATGGGATCTGACAGTTTGCAGGGCGGGGACAGGGACTAAGCTCGGAGGAACAGGGCAGGGATGAGGACTGAGCTCGCGGGGACAGAGCAAGGATGGGGACTGAGCTTGCGTGGACAGGGCAGGGACAGGTACGAGCTCACAGGGATGGGGCAGGAACGGTACGCAGGTAGAGCTGGTCTCAGTTAGGGCACTGGTATTTGTCCTAGGGGCCGCCGTGGGAGCGGACTGCTGGGCACGATTGACCACTGGTCTGATCCAGCAGCAGCAATTCTTATGTTCTTATGTTAATTTTTAAAAAGCCACACAGAACACAAGACATGAAACATGATGTACATGCTTCAAGGTAAAATAACATTATTCGCCGACGACGCCAAACTATGCAATATAGTAAGCAATTGCAATTTGCCCAATAGTATGACGCAGGACCTGCTTTTGTTGGAAAATTGGTCCTCGACCTGGCAGCTGGGCTTCAACGCTAAGAAATGTAAGGTCATGCACCTCGGCGGCAGAAATCCATGCAGAACATACATCTTGATGGGTGAAACCTCGGCTAGATCATCAACAGAACGAGATTTAGGAGTGATCATTAATGCAGACATGAAAACTGCCAATCAAGTGGAAAAGGCGTCATCTAAGGCAAGACAGATGTTGGGTTGTATCCGTAGAAATTTTGTCAGCCGGAAGCCTGAAGTCATAATGCCATTGTACAGAGCCATGGTGAGACCTCATCTAGAATATTGTGTGCAATTCTGGAGGCCACATTACCGTAAAGATGTACTGAGAGTCGAGTCGGTTCGACGGATGGCCACCAAGATGGTCTCGGGACTCAAGGATCTCTCGTACCAAGAGAGGCTGAACGAATTGCGGCTATACTCTCTCGAGGAGCGTAGGGAGAGGGGAGACATGATTGAGACGTTTAAATATATCACTGGACGTATAGAAGTGGAAGAGGATATTTTCTGTCTTAAAGGACCCACGACCACTAGAGGGCATCTGCTAAAAATCAGAGGTGGTAAATTTCATGGTGACACCAGGAAGTATTTCTTCACTGAAAGAGTGATTGACCATTGGAACGGGCTTCCGTTGCAGGTGATAAAGGCCAACAGTGTGCCGGATTTTAAGAGTAAATGGAATGCCCATGTGGGATCCCTAAGAGGGTCGAGTTAAGGTGTAGGGTCGTTAGGAGTGGGATCTCTAGGAAAATAAGCCTAGGTGGGTGGGTCTGTTAGGTGGGCAGACTTGGTGGGCCCTTTTCTGCTGTCATTTTCTATGTTTCTATGTAGTTTGTGGTCCCTAAATTTCAGACAGCTGAGGTTTCTGGACCTCCACTCAGAACATTTGAGTAGCCCTGGTCCATACACTGACCTAAGTCTGAATGACTCCCACCAGTTGATATTTAAAACAATTTAACCGGCCAGAAACAGCCACTAACTAGTTAATTTACTTGTTTGTAGCTTTTTGCTCATTTTCAGTGGTACTTAACTGCTGAAAATGACAGGTTAGTGCCAAAATTCAAAAGCGGCTAACTTATGGGTGATCCAGGGTTATAGGTGGGTTAAGTGCCAATATTCAGCACCTCAGCATATAAGTAAACCGCTTAAATTCAGGCTGCGTAAATAATGATCATATCTTTAAGTGGTTTGGGTTATGCAGTCAAGGGCTGTATATTGGGTTAACCACTCAAAAAAAAAAAAAAAGAAAAGGTAAAGAGGATATTCAAAGACAAAACCCAGAGAATAACAACAACAGTGGGCAGCAAAATGCTCACTGCCACCGGCTGAATATTAGGGGGTGGAGGGGAACATGTTTGCTAAACATGGTGTCTTTTGTACGAGTAAAATGTCTAAAAGGATGCACAGTAATGCACATGTAGGTTATAACACAGCTAGTGGGAACAGCCCTTTTCACAAAGCGGCATACCCTGAAAACAAGAGTAGTATTGCATGAGGTTTTGCCAGTGTAAATGCTGGTCTTAGAACCAGCAATAACATAACCCCCTAACACCAGTCATAAATTTTTTTTTCTTTGTTTGTGTGTGTGTAGATCATCAGATGGCTCATGAGTTGATATTCAGTGTCCTCATACATAAGGTCAATATCGATTTAAATTTTCTAAAAAATTTTCACAATTTTTCACACTTCTTCATCTTCAAATGTGTAACATATTTTGATGGCAAGTGCAGTTTATGGCCACCTCTCCCAACATGAATTCACATTTCAATACACTTCTTAAGGGTCGAGCACCATTGATTAAAAAATATCACTTCATACTTCCGTGGCTCTTTCCTGTTCCTGGAGGGCTCGGCATTTAAAATAAGATTTGTAGAACCTGGTTTGCATCCACTACATTGGCTACCCCTCTGCTCTGCAAGGATGTCGGTATAGCCATTTTTAAAAAATGCTGCCAGACATCCTTGTCCCTGTTTTTAATGGCGTTCTTAATATGGGCATTTCAATTTGTAAAATGCTGTTCATGTTGGATGTTCTTATGTATTCTTGAACAGGAAACCCCAATGTATTTCCTTTTTGAAAATGTCTGAGAATTTAACTTTTTTTTTTTTTCAGTTGTTATGGGTAAGACGCCCTTTCAAAAATTGCTCTCTACAAGTTTTGTTTCATTAAGTTGCCACCAATTTTCTGTCTTCTTTTATTGTACTGCGTCTGAATTACTATTATTTTTTGTTTTCTGTTTGTAGCTATGCCCCATGGTGTCCAGCATGTCAGCAGATTGAGTCAGACTGGAAGAATTTTGCCGAAAGTAGCAAAACTCTGGAAATTAATGTTGGAAAGGTGGATGTTGCTGAAGAACCAGGTACTCTCCCATGGAAAAAGGAGTCCATGTAAACTGTTTTGTTTTTTTTTTAAATGGAGAAATTATGTGGATAATGAATCATGGAATTATTTCCAGTCCCTCTCTGCATCTGTTTTGTATCCCTATCCCTTGTGTCTGTATGTGCTAGACCTGAAGGTGAGATGAGAGGTGGTCTGAACGGCACAGGTCTCAAATTTTTGGTAGGTTTGTAAAGATCAATTATTAGATATCACTGAACTGTTTTAAAAAAAAATGGCTTTTACATTTTAACAGTATACCACAATACCCGAAACAGGGAGAGAAAAAAATCGTGGTCGCCACGAGGACAAGACCATTCATTGCCTCGTGGAGCGTTGAATGGTCTTGCCTCCACAGTGAAGTAAGGGAAGGTGCATGGTCACAGATCACGCAGTCCAGCAGCCCCCTCCCACCTGATCGCTGCGTCCCGCCATCTCCCTCCCTCCCTTTACATTATGTGGCAAATTTAATTTTTCTTTTCCCAGCAGCACATTTTCAATAAGTTGCACGCGCACGGCTGCTTGAGCTGAATCTTCTCCTCTGACACAATTGGAAACATTGTTTTGCTATGCAAGGAGCAGGAATGGATATTCTGTTTAAGATCTAAAGAACCTCACGGACTTAACTTAAAAATTGAATGGCATTTGTTTTTTTAAAACGATCGAACAGGAACCTGGACTAGTTTCAGAGTTTCAAAGATTATAATGACATTTTACTATCACAGGAAGGTGAGCGTGTGTCTGATTGATTTTCCACATAAAGAATTCTTTAAGATTATCAATTATTATGCCTGCCGATTTGAACAGATATGTTTAGTAAAATTTATTAATAAGAATAAGTTACCGTATTTTCATGCATATAACGCGCGCGTTATACACGATTTTACAAACCGAGCATAACCATGCGCATTATATGCGTGAGCGCGTTGTACAATTTTTTTTTTTTTTTTACATAGTTCCCCCCCCCCCACCCGGACATCCGATTCATCCCCCAGCCCTGAAAGCCTGATGCCCCACCCTGAAGGACCGCTCGCACCCCACCCTGAAGGACCGCTCACACCCCCCCCCCGACGTCCGATTCATCCCCCAGCCCACCCCCCACACGGAGAAGCAGCCTACCGTTGGTTCCCGATGCCAGTGAGCCCTGCTGCTTCCTCTGCCGGCGGTCCCGCCCCTTCTCTGAGCCCTGCGCTGCTTCCTCTGCCGCGGTCCAGCCCTGCTAAGTCCTGCAGTTGGCGGTGAGCCCAGATATTCGATGCTGGGCCGTTTCCAGTGTTAACTTAGCCAGCTAAGTCAATATTCAGTGTTGGCTGGTTAAGTTAAGAGGCCAAAGAGATGCTATTTACAGGGCCCAATTTGGCCGCTAAACTTAGCCATCCAGCACTTAAATATTTATAGCTAGCTGACTAAGTCACGTTACATAGCCCGCTAGCGGCTGTGAATATTCAACTGAGATAACCAGCTATCTCCCATTCAATATTAGTGGTTAGCCGGCCAATGCTATTTAATAGTCCGGCCTGAGCTGTTCCTGGCCGATTTAAATAGTACTGAATATCGGGGGTGGGGGAGAAGGAAAGGATGATTAGCTTTTCTGCCTCGCTAGATTACCTTGGACCCGGTGGTAATTTTCTCACATGGTGCTCCTTTAAAATCTCGGAGAGAGTGAGACTACAAGGCCTTGAGCATGCGCAGATGCTCAAGGCCCAGCAAAAGGAAGACGGCAGATCTTCGGGCACCGACATGTCCTGTGCTTTGGTGCCGGTGCCATATGGGGGTAAGCCATTGTGTTTGGGTGTGTGGGGGATGCCAAATTGCATGAGGGGAGGGGTGGTGCGAGCGGGGGGGATGCTGGATCGCGGGGGGTGGGGCGCTCGTAAATCGAGTCAAGCTCGGTTTCCGAGGCGCCAATTTTGCGAATGTTTTGCTCGTCTTGCAAAACACTCGCAAACAGTACGCTCGTAAACCGAGGTTTGACTGTATCTTGATCCTTTAAATATAATTAAACATATACAGGGATATTGTAGAAAATATTTTGCCCCCAGCTTTAGTACTTGAGAGTGTAACAACAAAAATTGTTGTCTCTTCTTTTGGTTCATGTTGGAGGAAAATGTAGTAATCTGCTTTGTGGTGTTTTTACCCATGGTTGTGCTTATTTTACTTGATGTGGTGTTCTTGTTTTTAAATCTAGGTTTGAGTGGCCGCTTCTTTGTCACCACACTCCCTACAATTTTCCAGTAAGTCTGTCTTGAAAATGAAGTTGTTTGTTCTCATTTTGTGTGCTAAAATAAGGGGCCTGAATCAGTTTTGGTAGTATATGTGGCCCACAAATCACGTCTAAGATCAGTGTTTCCAAACTTTATCCAATCTGCCCCTATTTTAACACTTAGAATTTGCCTGAGCCTGGTAATGATGAAAACTATATATCAAACCTCGATATTTTTCCTTCCCTCAAAAAGTTCATTTTCCCTTAATTCATTCAAAGGATGAAGACAGCAGTACTGATGGCAATAGTCAGCACAGGACCATGTAACTGCTGTCACTTCTACCTGCTGCTGCCTTTATACTTTACATAAATGAGGGAAGGTAAAGGAAATGAGAGAGCAGGGAACTGGATAGCAGATACCTTGTTTTTATTATCTGGGGTCATGTCATTTTTTTTTGTATTAAAATGGAGTCAGATTGGATAAAAGTTGGCAACACAGCTCTAAGGGACCATGAACAAAAATAAAGGTTAATAAATGGGAAAAAATGGTGATGGGCAATAACAATAAAATAAGTAATAATTTCTTGGTTAGCTTTTGGATCAGAACACGAGTGGATGATGTCATCGGAAAATATTAGATTATAAAAGTATTCCAATGACAGTTTGAAAAGGAAAAATGAGGGTCTGGAGCATTGACTGATGATCAGAAGGTGATAGGAAGTAGAATTTTTGACTGAGAGGGGCATTAAAAAAAATGAAAAACACAAAACTCCAGTCTCATTCATTTCATCCAAAACAAATCATCTCACAGCTATTTTAGAATAGCAGAAACACTGGTGTTTGCTGTTTGAAAATATGTGAGAAGGATGGTCTTGCACTGAAAAGTCCAAAATGCCAAAAAAGTAAGTACAAAAACCATCTGTCTGGCATCATTTGTACAAAAATGGCCACAAAGACGTCCCTTCAGAGCAGAGGGGCAACCTACTGACGTGGACTTAAAAAAATGGCACCTAGGCAATTCCTACCATAACTCCCTTATGCATTGTGAGCCCTCTAGGCACAGGAAAAAAAACCCAACCCCTACTGTATCTACCGTATTTTCACTCTATAACATTCACCTGACCATAAGATGCACCTAGTGTAGAGGAGGAAAAACTAAGACAAAAAAAAATTCTGAACCAAATGGTGAATCCTATCCCACCGCCTTGCCCTGTACCCTATTCCCCTTCTGGTGGTCTAGTGGTAGGTCAGGACAGAGCACTGGGTAGGCCTAGTGGTAGGTGGGTAGGCAGGTAGACAGCCCCCTCCCCCCCCGGTACCTTTTTTAATTCTGTTGGTCCAGTGCTGGTAGGCAGGTCTAGTGGTAGGCAGTCTTTCCCTCCCCCCCCCCACGGCGATTACCTTTTTAAAAATTCTGTCAGTCCAGCGCTGCATTGGCAGGAGCTTTCCGCATTTCTTCCCCTCCCTCACTGGATGGCTGCCTCCTCCTTTTGCGACAGAGCGGTGCACAAGGCAGGCACAAGCTTTTCACGCTCCTGCCTTTTCCCGCGCTGCTCCCTGAATGGCTGCCATCAGTTCTCGCGACTCGTGCAAAAGGAGGAGGCAGCCGTCCAGTGAGGAAGGGGAAGGAGCCCAGAAAGCTCCTGCCGATACAGCACTAGACTGCTGGAATTTTTTAAAAAAAGGTACCGGAGGAAGAGGGAGTTATATTCGCTCCATAAGATGCACCTTCATTTCCACCCACTTTGGGGAAGAAAGTGTGTCTTATGAAGCAAAAAATACGGTAATTCTGTAGTATAATAGCTTTAAAGCCTGCAGGTGTCTCCTATAGGTGGGTACAGTAGATATTTGTTGTGTTTGGAGGGCTTACAATTTAAAATAAGCCAGATGCTAAAAGCTAGGATTAATTTACACTGATATCAGATTAAAAATTGTAGTGCCAATCAGGATATCACCTCTGTGGGGAAACACTTCAACAAACCAGAACATTGCATCAATGATTTTATGGTGAGAATACCAAAAAGAAATTTTAAAACAGTCGGGGAATGTAAGCTAATCAAACAATACGCTAAAAAAGGTATTACTTTTTATTCTTTTTGTTTTATTGCTTTTAATTCTATATATTATTACAAAAAAAACCCCCAAAACTAGTTATAGTGGGATTTGGACCTGGATTCCCTTGTGTACAGTCTACTGCACTGCCCACAAACTACATCTGGAATCTGCATACTGCTGTGTTGGGTATACCCATAATAGCTAATGCTGTCATAGTACCTGGTATCCCATTTCAATATCACTTCTTAAAGGGAGAAAGGGAATGGGGCCTTATATACTGCCTTTTTGTGGCTTTGGCATTTCAAAGCTGACAGTCAAAGCAGTGGGCACTGGATTAGGTGACTTGCCCAAGGTCACAAGGAGCTGCACTGGGGTTTGATCTCAGAACCTCTAGGTGCAGAGGCAGCAGCACAACCAGTGCCTCAAAAGTGATAGGAAGGGCACAGCATCAGCTGGGGCATTATGCAGGGGTCTTGTCTTAATCCCTCCAGTGGTCAGCTGGTTAATCAGAGCAACTTGCTACTTGGACATGAATGAAGCAAGTTTCAATACAAATATCCTCCTTTTTTGACTTGGACATATCTTCCTGTTCCATTATCACTGGAAAAAGTCCTAATGTTGGGCCCATCCTAGTCCTGGCCAAAATACACTTCCAAGATGTCCCCTTGCTATTTGTATGAACTGCAGTGAAACATGTCCTCCTTTTCTTTTGGCTATTTAAAAATTGGCATTTGGACATTTTTGGCAAGTGGACATTTTTTGACTGTTTTGGAGATGCCCTTGTACTTTGAAAAATAAGTTAGTCAAAATAGAGAGGGAGTCAAAGTACAAAAAACCAAGATAAAAAAAAAAAAAAAAAAGCCCAAGGGGCCTTCAGGTTCAGTCTAACTTCCATTTATTGAAGGACCCAACATGGTCCATTTTTTGGTGTATCCTCCTGCATCAAGGGTCATTCAACGTAATCTATACAAATAACAATGGAAAGATAGCCAAATGGATAACACCAAATATTGACAAGCTCAACAATCAGTATCCAAGGTATAGCAAGAGTAAAGTTAGGTTACAAAACAACTACATTGGTCAGGTGTGTTAGGAATGATTTTGGGAAAGCCATTATTTTCACATATTTATCCATGGAATGTACAGATTTAAAGGCCTATGATTGGATTGACTTCTGAAGTACCGTATTTTCACGCAGATAACGCGCACCCGTGTATAACGCGCACACGGGTATAGCGCGCAGAAACCACGATATTATGTATAAAAACTTTTGTATACCGCGCTCACGGGTATAACGCGCATGCTGCCCGACTGTCCTTTCGCCCGCCCCGACTTTCCTCTGGCCACCCCGACTGTCCTTTCGCCCGCCCCGACTCTCCTCTGGCCACCCCGATTCTCCTTTCGCCCTCCCCGACTCTCTGTTTACCCGCCCTGCCCTGCCCGCCCCCCCCCCCCCGGCAGGACCACTCGCACCCCCACCCCGAAGGACCGCCGACTCCCCGACAATATCGGGCCAGGAGGGAGCCCAAACCCTCCTGGCCACGGCGACCCCCTACCCCCACCCCGCACTACATTACGGGCAGGAGGGATCCCAGGTTCTCCTGCCCTCGACGCAAACCCCCCTCCCTCCAACGACCGCCCCCCCCCCAAGAACCTCCGACCGCCCCCTCATAAATGCTTTTATTAGAAGCTTATGGCTTGCCCACTAAATATCCTCCCTTCTGGAAGACACAGCGGAGAGTCTAATAAGAGCCCACGAGATACAAAAGTTTTTCTACATAGTTCCCACCCCGCCCGACGCCCGATTCCCCCCCCCCCAGCAGGACCGCTCGCACCCTCACCCTGAACGACCGCTCGCACGCGCTCCCACCCGCACCCGCGATCGGAGCAAGAGGGAGCCCAAGCCCTCTTGCCCGACCGACTCCCCGACAATATCGGGCCAGGAGGGAGCCCAAACCCTCCTGGCCACGGCGACCCCCTACCCCCACCCCGCACTACATTACGGGCAGGAGGGATCCCAGGCCCTCCTGCCCTCGACGCAAACCCCCCCTCCCTCCAACGACCGCCCCCCCCAAGAACCTCCGACCGCCCCCCCAGCCGACCCGCGCCCCCCCTGGCCGACCCCCACGACCCCCCCCCCCCCCTTCCCCGTACCTTTGGTAGTTGGCCGGACAGACGGGAGCCAAACCCGCCTGTCCGGCAGGCAGCCAACGACGGAATGAGGCCGGATTGGCCCATCCGTCCCAAAGCTCCGCCTACTGGTGTGGCCTAAGGCGCGTGGGCCAATCAGAATAGGCCCTGGAGCCTTAGGTCCCACCTGGGGGCGCGGCCTGAGGCACATGGGTTGGGCCCATGTGCCTCAGGCCGCGCCCCCTGGTGGGACCTAAGGCTCCAGGGCCTATTCTGATTGGCCCACGCGCCTTAGGCCCCACCAGTAGGCGGAGCTTTGGGACGGATGGGCCAATCCGGCCTCATTCCGTCATTGGCTGCCTGCCGGACAGGCGGGTTTGGCTCCCGTCTGTCCGGCCAACTACCAAAGGTACGGGGAAGGGGGGGGGGGGTGTCGTGGGGGTCGGCCAGGGGGGTCGCAGGTCGGCTGGGGGGGGCGGTCGGAGGTTCATGGGGGGGGCGGTCGTTGGAGGGAGGGGGGGTTTGCGTCGAGGGCAGGAGGGCCTGGGATCCCTCCTGCCCGTAATGTAGTGCGGGGTGGGGGTAGGGGGTCGCCGTGGCCAGGAGGGTTTGGGCTCCCTCCTGGCCCGATATTGTCGGGGAGTCGGCCGGGCAAGAGGGCTTGGGCTCCCTCTTGCTCCGATCGCGGGTGCGGGTGGGAGCGCGTGCGAGCGGTCGTTCGGGGTGGGGGTGCGAGCGGTCCTGCTGGGGGGGGTGAATCGGGCGTCGGGCGGGGTGGGAACTATGTAGAAAAACTTTTGTATACCGCGCTCACGCGTATAACGCGCGAGGGGTTTGCGCGGTAGGTAAAAACGTGTATAACGCGCGCGTTATATGCGTGAAAATACGGTATATGCATTTCCTATTTTGTGATGGAAATTTGTACTTCAAAACAATTGCTCTATCAATATTTTACACCTGCTTTGGAACATACAAAACTGTCTGTTGCTAATTACCTGTTTGGAATTGGGGTTTGGAAGATTGATTGGGGATGGATAGACTGTGCTTACTTATGCTGGTATTGAAAACTAACTAAAAATTTGCATTTTACAAAATAGCTCTACTTGGACATGAGTTCTGTAAAACCCGTCACTTAAATGTATTTAGTTGCCACTTATTTTGCAAAATGACTGTTCTGTTGAATGTGCTACCAAATGGATTTTTGTGTGTGTATGTGTATATATATATATATATATATATATCTCAATAATAATAAAATGCTAGAGGCGCATGAACTCTTGAAAATTCATGAGCGGTGGCGCCGTGAGGTATGCTTCTGTGCCAGTCCTCACGGCGCCTGCGCGTGACTGTGCAGAAGACACCAGCGACTCCTCCCTCCCGCTCCTCTTCAAAGCGACCTGCTGAGGTTCGCCAGCCGCTGTAGCGAACCTCGCAAGCCGCTCTCCACCTCCGTGCAGAAGAAGGAGTCGCCGTGTCACCTCCTGCCCTCACTCGCCGCTGCCGCCGCTGATCCTCCTCTTCAGAGCAGCCTGCGATCGTGGCCGGCTTTAAAGAACCTCGCAGGCCACACTCCATCTTCAGTAGCACGCTCCCTCTGACGCACGGGATCACGTCAGAGGGAACGTGCTACTGAGTTGGAGAGCAGCCTGCGAGGTTCGCTAAAGCCAGCCACCAAAGCAGGCTGCTTTGGTGAAGAGGAGCAGGCCAGAAGACGCCTGGATGTTGGGAGGGTAAGAAGGGAATCAATACCGGGAGCTAGGGGGAAAGGGAAAGGGGGCTGCTTTGGGGGGGGGAGTGTGCTGGGGGGGAGACAGAAGGGGCCATGGATAGGGAGAGGGAAGGGGGCTGCTTTGGGGGGAGGGGTGTGCTGGGGGGGGAGACAGAAGGGGCTATGAAGAGATAGGGAGAGGGAAAGGGGGCTGCTTTGGAGGGAGGTGTGTCCTGGGGGCAGACAGCTTTGCTCAGGGGGGGGGGG
Organism: Geotrypetes seraphini; assembly: GCF_902459505.1. Classification (NCBI taxonomy): domain Eukaryota; kingdom Metazoa; phylum Chordata; class Amphibia; order Gymnophiona; family Dermophiidae; genus Geotrypetes; species Geotrypetes seraphini. The sequence goes on from NC_047086.1 coordinate 316,900,008, forward strand.
GGAGACAGAAGGATACAGACAGCAGCCAAGGAGAGAGAGAGAGAAAGAAGCACAGACAGACAGACACATCTATTCTAGCACCCGTTAATGTAACGGGCTTAAAGACTAGTATATATATATAACAATCTCCACTTTGTTTTCCAACTAGCTAGAAGGAGATACAATTTTTGAAGCTTTTGTCATAAGCATATTAATGTGTCTATTTATTGAGCATGCATCTATGTGCCTATGTAAAATATGGGCCTCATAATCGAAAGAGAAAAACATCAAAAAACAGGCGTAAATCGACACTTGGACGAACATTTCTCAAAAACATCCAAGTGCCAATAATAAAAACGGGTTTTAGATGTATTTCTAAACGACCTAGGCCTTAATAGTGCTGCTGAACGACCAAAGCTAAATGGGGCATTTCGGGAGGCGTGTCGAAGGCGGGAGTTGGGATGGACGTGGGCCGGCTTAGACTTAGTCGTACAGCATGTATAACCGAAAGTTTTACAACAGAGCCTAGACGGAACTTGGACGTTGTGACTTAGACCATGTAAAACATAGTGTAAGTCACAAAAACCCACCTAAAGTTACCACATAAGCACTGCAAACACATAAAACAGACCACCACACACTATCCCAGTGATCACCAACCCCCCCCCATAAAAATTTTAATCATAACTTTAAAATTCAGCCTCCAGACCATCATCACCTGGCCGCCTGGCATAGGAAAGCCTAGTCGTCCAGCACAGAGGCAGCTTAAGTCATCTTGGGGGTGGGTTAGGGACTCATGGAGAGGAGGACCCATGCCCATAAGCCCCTGTAATCACTACATTGATACTTAAACATGTGCACTCCCCTATACACCCCAAAACTCTTTTGTACTGACATAAGTGGCTCCTGCAGCCATAAGGGCTAGTGGGGTGGTAGATAAGTGGGTCTAGTGGATTCTGGAGGTGGTTTGGGGGGCTCACCGAAACCTATAAGGGAGCTGTAGGGAGGAGCAGACATGGCACCCTTTTTGTGACGTTCCCAGCGGTGCCACTATTTAGGTGGCATGTCTGGGTGTGCAGTCCATCACTTTGCAGACCCCTCCCATGTCCAACAGGGCTTGTTCTAGGCGTTTTGGACTCGGATAGAAAGTTGGAAAAAAATGTGGTATAAAGATAGACGATATAGTGGCTTGGACGATCAGATCGGCAGGACGTATAATTACACGATTTTCGAAACGAAAAAAAAGTTGGACGTATGTTTCGAAAATGTGTCTTAAGCTGGACGACTTGCGAGATGGACGTAAACGGACTTAGACGTCCCTTTCGATTATGCCCCTCCACGTGCATTTTTAAAATTTATTTATTAATTTGTAACAAATTATATAATAAACATAAAAGAATATCAATTGTAGTCATCAGCATAAAGAAAATGCTCAATAATACAATCTAAAGAAACTAAGAATTCAACGATCTAGTCCACGTTATCTGGCCACTAGTACCAATTTTAGCAGATTACATTCAGTAAATCTCAATCTTTTCTTCCGATAGTACAAAAATCACCGCAGTTTGCAGTTTAGGTCCAGCGCTGCGGTGATTTTTGTACTATCGGAAGAAAAGATTGAGATAAGTGCTTACTTTTCACTAAGCTTTGAAAAACGTAGTATAAGTATTACTTCAAAAAAAAGATAAAAAAGAAAATAGTATAAACAGTGAATTTGAAGCGGTGTAATATGAGACCAAGGATGTATTTCTCTATGACAATATTATTATTGCCATAGAGGTTTCACAGGAATTCTCCTGAGAAACACTGAGGTCTCTTCCGTCTTCATAAATTGAAGAATTTATGGCACTTGTTTTCCGATATTAGAATTACATGAATATCATTTTGGTGTGGTTATATATTTTTACATGTCATAAATTATCCTCCCTAATTAGAAAAACAGAATAAAAAAATAAGGCCTTGTCTGCACTGGTTTATCTTATAGAAAATTATCTAACTGGACTGGGTCTGAGAAGACATATTTATCACTTGCATATGAAATAAGGCATTTACAAGGAAATTTTTTTTTAAAAAAAGGTCGCACCCACTGCTAAAGTTCTAAGCCTAAGCGCTAGGAATCGCTTCCTTTTGAATTGAGTCTGTTTAGAGACATCGGGGAAAATCATCACTCACTAAACAGAGCTTGTTTTTTAGTAACATATAACTTCAAAATAGTTTTCTTCTCTAGCTCCGTTTTGAAAACTACCATGAGTGTAGTCCGTTTTGTAATTGTGTCTTTAGATGACTCAAAAAATTGAGATAAATCCAAACTATCAGGTAAAACTAATTTATCAATTTCCCCTTCATCTACCTCTTCCTTGTAAGCCCTCGGAATGTAATAGGGCATTTTAATTCCACACGGTTAATAAAACGGACACATCAACATGGTGAATAGGGAAATGGGCATCACCAAGGCAGTAACAGTATGTTACCATACCCAAATGCTAATACAAGGTTGTCACATTACATTACATTACATTAGTGATTTCTATTCTGCCATTACCTTGTGGTTCAAGGCGGATTACATAAGATTTATCAGGAGGTTATAAGAATTGTAACTTTACATAAGAATTGTCATAGGAATTACATAGGAGTTACATAAGAATTGTCGGGAACTTGAGGTGATACATGTTGGGTAATTAGAAACATTTTACATTTGAAAGGGGTAGATGCTGTGGTAGGTGGAGATTGGGAAGGAACTGGTCGTGTTAAATTGGTTTTATGTATTCTTTGAAGAGTAGAGTTTTAGTTTCTTTTTTGAAGGTTTTGTAATCTGTGGTCGAGGACAGCAGATTGATGATTTGTCTGTCTAGTTTTGCTGCTTTGGTGGTCATTAGATTGTCATATAGTTTTCTTCGTTTGACATTTTTGGTTGGTGTGTGTGTGAATAGTGAGTGGGTTCTCCTGTGTATGGTTGAGGTGGATTGAGTTAGTCGGTTGTTCCAGTAGGATGGGCTTTTTCCATTAATAGCTTTGAAAAGTAGGCAGTGTGAGTCGTGGTATGCTTCTGTGATGTAGTCATATTTTTTTCAATTAGTAGATGAGTCTTAATGCTGTATTTTGTATTGTTTGTAATTGCTTTATCATGGTCGCTGGGTAGGGGAGGTATAGTATGTTGCAGTAGTCAATTAGTCCAAGGATAAGAGATTGTACCAAACGTTGGAATTGTTTCTTGTCGAAGAATTTTTGGATTTGTCTTAGGTTTCTCATAGTCACGAATTATACTTTTATTACTTTGTTGATTTGAGGTTGCATGGTACAGCCTCTGTCAATCAGTACTCCAAGAAGTTTTAGTGTGGGTTGAATGGGGTATGAGATTGAGTTTACCGTATTTTCACGCATATAACGCGCGCGTTATACGCGTTTTTACCTACCGCGCATAACCCTCGCGCGTTATATGCGTGAGCGCGGTATACAAAAGTTTTAAAACATAGTTCCCACCCCGCCCGACGCCCGATTCACCCCCCCCAGCAGGACCGCTCGCACCCCCACCCCGAACGACTGCTCGCACGCGCTCCCACCCGCACCCGCATCCACGATCGGAGCAAGAGGGAGCCCAAGCCCTCTTGCCCGGCCGACTCCCCGACGTCCGATACATCCCCCCCCCCGGCAGGACCACTCGCACCCCCAACCTGAACGACTGCTCGCACGCGCTCCCACCCGCACCCGCATCCGCGATCGGAGCAACAGGGAGCCCAAGCCCTCTTGCCCGGCCGACTCCCCGACGTCCGATACACCCCCCCCCCCCCGGCAGGACCACTCGCACCCCCACCCCGAAGGACCGCCGACTTCCCGACAATATCGGGCCAGAAGGGAGCCCAAACCCTCCTGGCCACGGCGACCCCCTAACCCCACCCCGCACTACATTACGGGCAGGAGGGATCCCAGGCCCTCCTGCCCTCGACGCAAACCCCCCTCCCCCCCAACGACCGCCCCCCCCCAAGAACCTCCGACCGCCCCCCAGCCGACCCGCGATCCCCCTGGCGACCCCCACGACCCCCCCACCCCCCTTCCCCGTACCTTTGGTAGTTGGCCGGACAGACGGGAGCCAAACCCGCCTGTCCGGCAGGCAGCCAACGAAGGAATGAGGCCGGATTGGCCCATCCATCCTAAAGCTCCGCCTACTGGTGGGGCCTAAGGCGCGTGGGCCAATCAGAATAGGCCCTGGAGCCTTAGGTCCCATTTGGGGGCGCGGCCTGAGGCACATGGGCCCAACCCGACCATGTGCCTCAGGCCGCGCCCCCAGGTGGGACCTAAGGCTCCAGGGCCTATTCTGATTGGCCCACGCGCCTTAGGCCCCACCAGTAGGCGGAGCTTTAGGATGGATGGGCCAATCCGGCCTCATTCCTTCGTTGGCTGCCTGCCGGACAGGCGGGTTTGGCTCCCGTCTGTCCGGCCAACTACCAAAGGTACGGGGAAGGGGGGTGGGGGGGTCGCCAGGGGGGCCGCGGGTCGGCTGGGGGAGCGGTCGGAGGTTCTTGGGGGGGGCGGTCGTTGGGGGGGAGGGGGGTTTGCGTCGAGGGCAGGAGGGCCTGGGATCCCTCCTGCCCGTAATGTAGTGCGGGGTGGGGTTAGGGGGTCGCCGTGGCCAGGAGGGTTTGGGCTCCCTTCTGGCCCAACTACCAAAGGTACGGGGAAGGGGGGGTGGGGGGGTCGTGGGGGTCGCCAGGGGGGGTCGCGGGTCGGCTGGGGGGGCGGTCGGAGGTTCTTGGGGGGGGCAGTCGTTGGGGGGAGGGGGGTTTGCGTCGAGGGCAGGAGGGCCTGGGATCCCTCCTGCCCGTAATGTAGTGCGGGGTGGGGTTAGGGGGTCGCCGTGGCCAGGAGGATTTGGGCTCCCTCCTGGCCCGATATTGTTGGGGAGTCGGCGGTCCTTCGGGGGGAGGGATGTATCGGACGTCGGGGGGGGGGGGCATCAGGCTTTCAGGATGGGGACAGACCTTCAAGGGGGGACAGTGCACGGAAGTCAGGGGGGGTGAACGGAGAGTCGGAAAGTCAGGGCGGGCGAAAGGAGCGTCGGGCAGCATGCGCGGTATACCCGTGAGCGCTGTATACCAAAGTTTTTGTACATATCATCGTGATTTCTGCGCGCTATACCCGTGTGCGCGTTTTATACGGGTGCGCGTTATTTGCGTGAAAATACGGTATTACTAGGTTTGTTAAGGTTGGAGTTTTGCTGTTTTCTAGGAGGATGAATTTTGTTTTGTCAGGGTTAAGTTTTAATTTGTGTTCAGTCATCCATGTTGCTACTGTTTCGAGTGTTCTGTGTATTGTGCCTGTTATGGTGGGTTCTGGGTGGTCGAAGGGGAAGAGAATGGTGATATCATCTGCGTAGCTGTATGAGGTTATGCCATGTTCGTCTAGGCAGGAGCTGAGGGAGGCTATGTATAGGTTGAATAGTGTGGGAGATAGAGGTGATCCCTGGGGAACTCCGTAAGGGTTGGACCATGGTTCTGATTTTTCTTTAATTGTTTTAACCATGTAGGTTCTGGATTGTAGGAAGCCTTTAAACCATGAGAGAATCTTGCCTGAGATTCCTATGGAGGCTAGCGTTTGTAGGAGGATGTTATGGTCTACCAGGTCGAAGGCTGCAGAGAGATCTAGTTGTATGAGCATGATTTTCTTGCCTGTACAGAGATGTTGTCTAGCTGTGTCCATTAGTGTTCCTAGTGGACTAGTGGTTCTGAAGCCAGACTGTGTGGGGTGGAGTAAGTTGTGGTTTTCTAGGTATGAGGTTAAGGTTTTGGCTACTAGGCCTTCCATCAGCTTGACGTACAGTGGGATTGAGGCTATGGGTCTGTAGTTGGATGGTTGGTCTGTTGTGAATAAATGTGCAGTTGTCCAGTGAACATTTAGGGAAAAAATTTATATGATGTTTTTCAATTAGTAACAAACACGGAATTACTTCTATAAAGTAAATGTTAAGGTTAATTTCAGTCTCAGAGTTTGTTCAAAATGTCCTCCCTGACAGATACCCAAGCGCAAAGACCTATATTACACTGTCTTTGCTGCCATATCGATCACACATTTGATCAAGTTCTTCGTATGCAGTCACTGCCCTTTCTGATGTTCTGTTGTATCGGCTTCATCAATCTTTTTGAGAAGCTAAGCTCTGCATTGTCCAGTAAGTCATTTTGCACTTAAATGGTTAGAGTGAGTTTTTATCGAAGAAGATATTATCAAGTTTTTGCAAATACCACTTTCAAAGTTAGTAAAACAATGACCTCACACTGCTGCCACCTTTGCATGGTAGAATAAGTAAGCAGCAAGTTTTGGTGGTCAATTATAAAGTATTGTTGACATTTATTATGGCACAAATTTGCTTAAAGTATGTTGCTTAAAGTATGTTGCTTAAAGTATGTTGCTAAACAATAAAATCCAGGGGTTCTTTATTTTCCCAGCCATTGTAAATAATTCATATGTAATACTGCTAAGCTTAAGGCTTGTACGTATATAATAGTTTTAGTGTCTTTCTGATATTTTGAAGACATTGTGTAAAAGTTATTATATTTTGCACCTGTGCTCTATAGTGCCAAGGACGGAGTCTTTCGCAGATATCTTGGCTCAAGAACATCAGAAGAACTCCAGAATTACATCCTAGAAAAGAAATGGGAATCTGTAGAACCAGTGGTAGGATGGAAATCTCCATCATCCATTACGTAAGTAGAGCTTATCTTTGTCATAGTACATGTAGGAATTTTTCCCTTGGCTGCATCCAAAAATTTAGGTTGAACTGGTGCCCCAACATCGGTTAGCTTGCTTGCAATTCCCTGTACATTCCAGATGTGTTATTCTTTTGTACTGATCTTTTCCTTTACAACTAAGAGACTCGTTGCACCATATTTAGAAACCTATCCAATAGAAATATAATGGAGCTGAGAGACTGTAGGGTCCCATGAAGCTGGGTTAAGATCTGAAGGCTTTATATATGTATATATGGGTTGATTATTCAGTGATATCTGGCTTGGAGCCACTCCTAACTGGTTAAGTGTCTCATGCTGGGGCCAGCCACAGATTTTCTGTGGTATTATCTGGATAGTGTTGAGGTGGCCTTTAAACAGAGCCAAGACACATCCAGAAGTTATCTAGGTACAGCCAGTCCTTGGTTCTAATACCCAGATTACTATCCAGGTAAATTACAACAGAATCCTAGGGTTAGACAGACTGCTGCCAGGCCATCTTTCACCCATCTTATCAATCCTTTGAGGAGGGGAAGGGAGTAGTTGAGTAGGGGATGGGTTAGTGAATGGATGGATAAAGGTAGCTTTATAATTGGGGAGTGTCATAGTTGATGGATGGGCATAATTGAGTGGGAAGTATTCAGATGTCTTGAAGGATAGATAAGTGGATTATACAAAAAAAGCACAATTGGCCTTAAGAACAGGAAACAGGATACTTTTATTAAAATGACCTGTCAAGGTCAAGTTAATATTGTAGGAGAGCGGTATTTTTTTCATTTTGAGACTTTGTTGACCTTGTACGCCAAGAGTAGGATGGAAATATACAAGTCATTGGACTCGTGACACATTCTTTCAACACAAACACAGATTGTGTCGAGTCATTTTAATAAAAGTTTCCTAGGTTTTCTGTTTTTAAAGCCAATTGCACTTTATTTTGTTGAAAAATGTAATAGCACGGATTATACAATATCCTCTTACCTTGTTGTTTTGGATAGGTGAGTGGAGCAATATGTGTATGTGGGTGGGGAGGGTGAGGAGGTAGCTATGTGGTTGAAGATATTAGTGGGTATGGAGGGGGTCCTAGGGTAGATTATGTGGTTCAGGGGTCTTAGGTAGATTAGGGAGCCTTCTTTAATCTAGCAGTTAGAGCAGTGAGTTAAACTTCCATCTCTAAGCAGTAGTTAAGTTAGGGACTCTGCCATATTTTAGTTCATTTTCCAGTATAAAAGATATCTTAAGCTTAATGTTTGTTTTTGTGCACATATTTTTATTAGTGTACTTTAACTCCAATGCATTTGTACGCTCTGGGGCCCTTTTACGTTGCAGCCCTAAAAAGTGGCCTGTGCTCCGATTAGTGTGTGGGTTTCCTTCGCACTGACACTTTTAGTTCAATTGTAAAATGACCGCACTTACTCCATTAATGGCCAAACACTAATTTTCCCATTAGTGCATGAGCCTATAATTACAACTGTTTTGTAGGTGGTAAGGACTCGCGTGCTAATCGGTGTACGGCGATGTAGCTACACTAACTAGATAGCACTGGGCACGCCTAATTTCTACTCCCAAACATGCCCCCAATTATTATACCAATGTGAAGTGAAGATTACTAAGTGATAATGTTTGAAGAATTGTGAATAATTTTCTTTGTTTCTAGTATGTACGGAATGGCGGGTCTTTTTCATCTGTCAGGCTGGATCCGGGTAAGTGGTACTAAATCCATTCACTGTATTATGTAGTTTGTTGTTCAAATGTAGATGTTACTAACTGAAAACAATTAATTATTTGTCTGTGGTTCTGTCTATTTTAAATCGGAAAAATATCTCCCATATTGTAAAACAAATGACTGGTATCAGCTATTTTCAAGTTCAAGTTTCAGGTTTATTTAAAATTTGTTTAATCGCCCTATCATAAATTCAGGGCGATGTACAATTCTAAAAATATTTTATAACAATACACAGGGAAACAAAAAGTTCATATAACAAATACATGACTTTCAAAACAGATGAGACCAGTAGGGTAAATAGGATAGAAATAACAATAATTAAAGACAGATGAGACAATCAAGGAAAATTACAAGAGGAGGGATTTTTGTTTTGTTTTGTTTCTTTAAAAAAAGGATGGATTTTGCTTTGGCTTTGGTGTTTTTACGATGTCTAGCAGTCAAATGCATCTTTAAAAAGAAAACATTTTAATTGACTCTTAAATCTACCAATGTTTCTTTCCTCCCTTAAGTAGATTGGCAAGGAATTCCACAATTGGGGGGCCATGACAGAAAAAATGTTTTGTCTTAATGGTTTTAAGTGATGGAACAGCTAGCAAATGTTGGTCATTAGATCAAAGACTTCTAGTGGAAGTGTAGGGAATTAGAATCCTGTCGATAAAAGCTGGAGACTTATAGAGTTGGGCCTTAAGTGATAACAGACATATTTTGTAAATTATTCTATGTGATACTGGGAGCCAATGAGATATTTTAAGAAGTGGCGAGACATGGTTGAACTTTTTTGAATTCATGATAATTTTAATAGAGGTGTTTTGAATTAGTTGTAAATGCCTGATCTCTTTTTGCATAATACCCTTTAATAAGGCGTTACAGTAATCAATTTTAGAAATGATCAGTGAATGGATTTTTATTTATTTTATTATAAACCATTGCTAGGTATAGCATACTATTTTAGGATCAAATATAGCATAACATCCCAAACCTTTCTCTCCCACATCCACATCTAGAGGGTGCTCTTCATTTCTTCCTAAAACAGCTATCTTGAGTATCTAGCTATTGAACAAGAGATCTACACATTTAAAATGTGTCTACCTTGTCATGCCTAAGAGCAGTAAGCTGTGACAGTACATATACCATTCAGTTTTTGCTGTACTGAAGTCAGCGATTGTGTTTCTGTTTCCAATCCTACCCGACCATTAATTAGCCTTGCTGCTATTTTTCCCATTCTAAGCAAGAAGGCCTCATGTTGTGTGAAGGCCTCATGTTGGGTGAAAGTCCATTTGATGATCCTTTTAACAGGTTGAATGTGCATCTTGACATTTTCCCATCATATATGCATATATTTACCCTCCCTCCTACTTTGTCTCTAATCTAATCTAATCTAATCTAAATCTTGGGTTTATATACCGCATCATCTCCGCAGATGGAGCTCGACACGGTTTACATGGTTAGGGAAGGAACGGAAATCCAGTGGAATTATATAAGTATGAGAGAAGAGAGGTTGGTGTGAGAGTGCCAGGAGCGGGACGGGGTTACGTTCTGGAGAAGAGCCAGGTCTTCAGATGCTTGCGGAATGGTAGAAGGGGGCTCAAATTGCGGAGAGGGGAGGGGAGACTGTTCCAGAGCTGAGTGATTCTGAAAGGGAGGGAAGAGCCAAGTTTACCAACAAGGGAGATGCCTTTTAAGGAGGGGTAGGATAGTTTTAATTTTTGAGTGGATCTAGTGGAGGTTGGATTTGAGGAATTCCAGGATAGAGGGATAAAAGGAGGAAGGATACCGTGGAGGATCTTGAAGGTTAGGCAGGCACATTTAAAGTGGACCCTGGAAATAACGGGAAGCCAGTGGAGTTTGGATAGGAGCGGTGTGACATGGTCAAATTTACTTTTTGAGAAGATAAGTTTGGCCGCGGTGTTCTGGATTAGTTGGAGTCTGTGGAGGCTTTTCTTTGTTAAGCTTAGGTAAATGGAATTGCAATAATCCAATCTGGAGAGGATAATGGATTTCTATACCAATCAAGTGCTACAATCACCCTTTATACATTTGCTCAAATAGTTGAACCTACTGGTTAGTTTCCTACGCCTACTCCCAAGCTTAGACATATTTTAAAGTTTACATAAATCCAAGTTTCATGATCCTGTGAAACCTTTTTAAATACTTTCCCTCTCACGGTACTTTGCCTAAACAACATTTCAATGGGTTTAGGCTTGTTACACACTATCCCCCTCCCTACCTCTCAACCCACATTTTCAAGTAGTGCCTCACTTGATATTGACAATGATAATACAGATGGATTCAAACTTCCAGATCCACCTCTATGAATGTTATATTGATCCTCAGATGCACCACTCCACGTTCAAACTTTATCACCACGCTAAGCTCGATGTGCGAAATCTTCCCTGGATCAATTTTTCTAAGATAATATTAACATGGTTTTATATTCATTTTAAGTATGTTTTTTAAATATATATTCATTTTTTATAATAATACTATTTCTAAAGAAGAACTTATCTTAGTTTCTGGTCACTATAGGGATTTCTTGCGTTTGAATGTGGAGTGGTGCATCTGAGGATCAATATAACATTCATAGAGGTGGATCTGGAAGTTTGAATCCATCTGTATTATCATTGTCATTGAGATTGAATGTTACAATATTCTAAAGTGCTCTTTATTGACTTCACTTGATATTGAAACAGCTCAGCTTCCTTAACTGGTTTTTGTTCTTGCAGGATCTCAAAACTAACTAGTCTATTCTCTCCTATAAACTATCCAATCACCTTCAGACTCTCTATCTCCTTTCACCTACTGTAGACCTTGTTTATTTCACCCAGAGGGAAGTCTGTATTATATCTTAATAGAGACACCCTTTAGACCCAGCATCCTAAGTTTGTTTTTTCCATATCTTAAGGGTAGTGCTGTAAAAGGATTGCTTATATTTTTCTGTACATTCTGGTGACCTAGTATCTGTTGTCTTTTCCCACAATGAAATATTCCCAAGCATCTGTTCTATAATTGCTCATTTTCTTTCTACTCTCTTCCATTCCAATGTTGTCTTCAACTGTGTTGTTTCATAATGCCTTTGAAAGTGGGACAGTAAGCCTCTCTCAGTTTTTGGGCTGAAATATTACTGAGGGAGTTATATGTGAGAAAGCAGGCATTAAAAAAAAAAAAGAGATCTTCTGGCAAGGTTCCAAATAGACATATTTAGGCCCCCTTTTATCAAGCTGTGTTAGGAATTTTTATCATGGGTCGCTGCGGTAAAAGCTCCGACGCTCAGAGGAATTCTATGAGCGCAGCGGCCTGCAATAAAAATCCTATTGTAGCTTGATAAAAGGGGGCGTTCGTTAGAATCATCAATTCCAACTATTTTTAACTTACCAGAAAAGAGTTAATTTAGCCCATTGTTCCAAATCTTGTAGCATTGTACAGTAGAGGAGTTTGTAGATAATGGCAAACAATTGACTAAGAGTGGTAGTCAAATTGATACCTAAGTAATAGGGGGCTTTTTACTGAGCTGCACCATAAAGGAGCCTTAGTGTGCCCTTATGTGGGTTTTTACTGCAACAGTATAATTCCCAGTTTTCCTTTTTTTTTTTTTTTTTTTGCATTAATGGCCAAGCACTAATGTTTCTATTAGCATGTGGACATTAAAAAATATTAGTGTGTGAGCACTTAGGTAGGTACCTAGATTGGGACACCTGCCGATGTAGGCGCATAACTTAATTTTTAAAAATTGGTTCAGTCAGCACTGTTAATTTAACAGTGTCATTAAAAACCAATTTGAAAAATGATTAAAAAATTAATTTTCAGGTAGGCATCTACACTGAGGTGCCTACATGAAAAATAGGCATGGTTATGGGCGGAGTTTGGGCATGGATATAGTTAAGTGCTAATATGCCAGTGCTTAAGTTGGGGGAGGGGGAGATGGCAGAGAAGGAGATGAGGAGAGAGATGCCAGGGCATGGTGGGGGAGGAAGGGAAGGAGACAGAGATACCAGATGGTGGGATGGGAAGGAATAAAGGAAAGGAGAAGAGAGAGATGCCAGAGCATGAGGGAGGGGATGAACTGAAATGAATCATATATAAAGGATAGAAGTGGTACAGGATAGACAATTTATAGAAGGGACATAGAAAGAGGGAAGATACTATATGGAAGGGAGAGAGAGGACAGACAGTGGATGAAAGGGGCAGAGAGAAGTTGGACAGTGGATGGAAGGGGTAGAGAAAGAGGGCAGATGCATTATCAGAGTGAGCGGATAGATGCTGGATGGAAAAGAGAGAGTGAAGAAAAGAGAAGGAAAACAGAAACTGGAAATGACAGCAATTTAGATGCCTCCTTCTACCTTACCAATACACTTTCTTAATTTCACTTTTGTATGATTTTATTGAACACTCCTTTTGTTTTCCCCTTAAATGTCTCCTGGCCTATAAAAATTGTAGTTCCTCCCTTTTATCCACTGTTTTAAGTTAGTCCAGACATGTATGTTTTTTGTGCCCTGCCCCATTTTTTTATTGATATACATCACTTAGAAACATTAATAAGTGTTTGAATCAACTTTAAATAAAACTTGAACTTGAAAGTAGAAAAAAGATTTCTTTTTTGTTGCTTTAGAATAAAGTAGTATTATAGCTTTATTGATAAATGCTTATAAATAGAAAATGGAAATAAGGTAATCCTTTTTATTGGACTAATTTTAATACTTTCTTATTAACTTTTGGAGATCAAAACCCCCTCCCTCAGGTCAGTACAGGATACCATAAGGAAGGAGGTTTTGGCCTCTGAAAGCTAATTGAAAAATGTATTAGTCCATTAAAAAGGAAAGTGTGAGACCACAGAAACATCCAAGTTGAAAACATTTAAATCTAGACCATTGGGATGTGGGAGGGGCCAGCATTGTAATGGACTAGCCACATTGACATCCCAATAGAGCAGAGGGGCACCTTAGAGGTCACTGTTGTGAACTTCATATAAAGGGTGCCATGTACATCTCACCATAACCCCCTTATAATATATGGTGAGCCCTCCAAAACTCCCCCAAAACCTAATATACCCACCTGTCTCCCACCCTTGGGTTTGTTGACCTCTGCTATAGATATTTGGCTAGCCTTGTGCTTCCCTTTCAGTGTTGATATGTATGGGTTCCTAGTGCAATAAATTGCCCTCTGACTACCAACTTGAGGCATTTTCAGATGACTCTTGGGGTATTTCAAGAGACTCATTCAAGCTTAATTATTCCTTTATAGTTTCCCTATTTTTGCCCTCGTTATTTTCTCATTAAGCAAAACAACATTGAGTTTCAAAGCTGCTTCCCTCTTCTCTCATCTGTCAGTGCTCACTCGCAGCATGACCAGACCAAAGTTTTCAGTTTCATATTTGGGAAGCATGCTTTTCCCATACATATTAAATCAGTGAATACATATCAAGGGCCTCTGAGCATCACCTGTAGTTTCTGTAGAGTGGATCTCTTTCACCTGTAGTTTCTGTAGAGTGGATCTCTTTCCTTTCTGAGCTCACCACCAAGATCCTCATCACCTCTCACCTGGATTATTGTACCTTGCTTCTCGCAGGTCTTCCGCTAAGCCATCTCTCTCCCCTTCAGTCTGTTCAGAATTCTGCTGCTTGCCTCATATTCTGCCAGTGTCGTTATGCTCATATTACCCCTCTTCTCAAGTCGCTTCACTGGCTCCATATCTGTTTCCGCATACAGTTCAAGCTCTTCTTATTGACCTATAAGTATATTCACTCTGCAGCTCCTCAGTATCTCTGTTCTCTTATCTCTCCGTATACTCCGCCCCCAAGAACTCAGTTTGTCGGTTCAGTCTCTTTTGTCAGTACCCTTCTCCTCTGTTACCAACTCCTGACTCTGTCCCTTCTGCCTTGCTGTGCCATATGCCTAGAAACAACCTGACAGAATCAGTATATCAGGTTCTGTCTCTGGCAGTATTCAAATCTAGGCTGAAAGCCCACTTTTTTGGAGCTGCATTTAAGTCAACCCACATCTGTGGTCATTCTCTCTATAGCAGTGGTCTCAAACTCTAACCCTTTGCAGGGCCACATTTTGGATTTGTAGGTACTTGGAGGGCCTCAGAAAAAAATAGTTAAAGTCTTATTATAGAAATGACAATTTTGCATGAGGTAAAACTCTTTATAGTTTATAAATCTTTCCTTTTGGCTAAGTCTTAATAATAATATTGTAATTTATAGCTAAAGAGACATATGATCAAGAAACTGTTTTATTTTACTTTTGTGATTATGATAAACATACTGAGGGCCTCAAAATAATACCTGGCGGGCTGCAAGTTTGAGACCACTGATTCTATCTTATAGTCCTCTACCCTTTCTGCCTCATCAGTCCCCTTATAATTCCCTACCTGTGCAGCATAAATCCACCCTTTTAGTCCTGTGTCTGTCATCAAATTAGGGTTTTCATTATTCTTCAAAAAGAGAAATTCTTCTATCAAAAAATATATTCTATAAAATAACAAACAAATAATTAATAAATGGTGCTCAGTGATAGCCAATAAGAACTCCAAAGCATAAAGACACGGGCCTCTACCAGTTCAGGCTTATATACATCATAGCACTCCTCCCTTCCTACCACTAAACAGCTAAAGTTCTAAAAGACTAAAGCTCTAAATAAATATCGAACAAGGGTACTTATCTCTGCTGGAGTTATCATAAGGTCGCGGGTCTCTGCTGCTAATCCAAAAAGTGCTACGTGCTCATCCAAACAGTTCTAAAAGAAAAAAACCCAAAAATATCCAAGTCAATCCTTCATCGCAAAATCCATCTGAAGTTCTCTGCTTCTCTTCTAAAACTTCCTCAACACAGTATGTGTAATCCGATATCCTTCAACACAATACAGTGGTACCTCGGTTTACGAGTGCACCGGTTTGCGAGTATTTTGCAAGACGAGCAAAACATTTGCAAAATCGGTGCCTCGGAAACCGAGCATGGCTCGATTTTATGAGCGCCCCGCCACGATCCGGCACCCCCCCCCGACACATGAACTCGCAGGCCTTGAGCATGCGCAGATACTCAAGGCCCAGCAGACGAGGAGACCGATCATCGGGGTGCCCAGATGAGGGTAAGAAGCGGCGGCGGGGGGGTGCCGGATCGTGGCGGGGGGGTGCCCAATCGCGTCTGGGGGGTGCCAGATCGTGGCGGGGGGGTGCCAGATCGCATCGGGGGGTGCCGGATCGCAGGGGGGGCCTTCAAGGGGAGCAATGCCGGTTCTCGGGGGGGGGAACGCATCAAAGCAAGTTTCCATTATTTCCTATGGGGACACTCGCTTTGATAAATGAGCATTTTGGATTACGAGCATGCTCCTGAAATGGATTTTGCTCGTAATCCAAGGTACCACTGTACGTGTTTCCCCTTCTGCTTTCTCAAGAGGAAGATCTGTTTTGCACTTCTGTTTTTATTCTATCCTGGCCTACTACACAATAGTCACAGGCAGCTAAAAACTCATTCTATAACCCACAACACTACATCCCTCTCATTTAAACCATCCGCAACGGACATAGATGTTACTTCCTCCATTTATAAAGGGTGGGAAAAGCGCTCTTCTCGCGCTTACATCTCTAGAATTGGCAGAAGCATATGACGCCACGTCTATCTAGGAACAGAATCTCAAGCACGATTACAGCCCCGCGGGAATACCCGTAAGGCTACCGCTACCAGTGGGCGCTCCCATCCTCCCAGTTTTTCCTCAACCACCACTCTCTTTCCATTATCTTTTTGAACTGTTTGGATGAGCACATAACACTTTTTGGATTAGCAGCAGAGGCCCGGGACCGTATGATAACTCCAGCAGAGATACGTACCCGCCTTGTTCGATATTTATTTAGAGCTTTAGTCTTTTAGAACTTTAGCTGTTTAGTGGTAGGAAGGGAGGAGTGCTATGATGTATATAAGCCTGAACTGGCAGAGGCCCGTGTCCTTATGCTTTGGAGTTCTTATTGGCTATCACTGAGCGCCATATATTAATTATTTATTTGTTATTTTATAGAATATATTTTTTGATAGAAGAATTTCTCTTTTTGAAGAATAATGAAATTTTTTTTAAGAACATAAGAACATAAGCAATGCCTCTCCTGGGTCAGACCTGAGGTCCATCATGCCCAGAAGTCCGCTCACGCGGCGGCACAACAGGTCCAGGACCTGTGCAGTAATCCTCTATTTATACCCTTCTATCCCCTTTTCCAGCAGGAAATTGTCCAATCCTTTCTTAAACCCCAGTACTGTACTCTGCCCTATTACGCCCTCTGGAAGCGCATTCCAGTAGTCCACCACTCGTTGGGTAAAGAAGAACT
Source organism: Geotrypetes seraphini (assembly GCF_902459505.1). Classification (NCBI taxonomy): domain Eukaryota; kingdom Metazoa; phylum Chordata; class Amphibia; order Gymnophiona; family Dermophiidae; genus Geotrypetes; species Geotrypetes seraphini. Next base: position 316,916,736 of record NC_047086.1, read on the forward strand.
TCCTAGCATTCGTTTTGAATCTGTCCCCTTTCAACTTTTCCGAGTGCCCTCTTGTTCTTTTATTTTTAGAAAGTTTGAAGAATCTGTCCCTCTCTACTCTCTCTATGCCCTTCATGATCTTATAAGTCTCTATCATATCCCCTCTAAGTCTCCTCTTCTCCAGGGAAAAGAGACCCAGTTTCTCCAATCTCTCAGCGTATGAAAGGTTTTCCATCCCTTTTATCAGACGTGTCGCTCTCCTCTGAACCCTCTCGAGTAACGCCATATCCTTCTTAAGGTACGGCGACCAATATTGGACGCAGTATTCCAGATGCGGGCGCACCATCGCCCGATACAACGGCAGGATAACTTCTTTTGTCCTGGTTGTAATACCCTTCTTGATTATACCTAGCATTCTATTTGCTTTCTTAGCGGCTGCTGCGCACTGTGCCGTCGGCTTCATTGTCATGTCCACCATTACCCCCAAGTCCCTTTCTTGGGTACTCTCATTCAATAACATCCCTCCCATCGTATAGTTGTACCTTGGGTTTCTGCTTCCCACATGCAATACTTTACATTTCTCAACGTAGAACTTCATCTGCCATCTCGCCGCCCATTCCCCCAGTTTGTTCAAGTCCCTTTGCAATTCTTCGCATTCCTCTTTAGTTCCAGCTCCACTAAATATTTTTGTATCGTCCGCAAATTTTATTATCTCACATTTCGTCCCTGTTTCTAGATCATTTATGAATATATTAAATAGCAGCGGCCCGAGCCCCGAGCCCTGCGGAACACCACTCGTGACCCTCATCCAGTCTGAGTAGTGGCCCTTCACTCCTACCCTCTGTTTCCTACCTGCCAACCAGTTTCTGATCCATCTATGTACGTCTCCATCCACCCCATGATTCTTCAGTTTCCGGAGTAGACGTTCGTGAGGCACCTTGTCAAAGGCTTTTTGGAAATCAAGGTATATGATGTCTATGGGGTCTCCCCTGTCCATCCTTTTGTTAATTCCTTCGAAGAAGTGCAATAAGTTAGTTAGGCACGATCTCCCCCTGCAGAAACCATGTTGGCTTGTTTTCAGAAGTTCGTTTCTATCCAAATGTTCATCGATGTTTTCTTTTATCAGTTCTTCCGCCATTTTCCCCGGAACCGAGGTCAGACTCACCGGTCTGTAGTTTCCCGGGTCACCTCTTGATCCCTTTTTAAAGATGGGCGTGACGTTGGCTATCATCCAATCCTCCGGGATCATGCCTCTTTTCAAGGATAGGTTGCAAATTTGCTGCAGTAGTTCAGCTATCTCCTCCTTTAATTCTTTCAAAACCCTTGGATGGATTCCATCCGGACCAGGGGATTTGTCAGTTTTAAGTTTTTCTATCTGCCTGTGTACATCATCAAGGCTCACTTCCATGGATGTTAATTTTTCTGCTTGATTTCCATTGAAGATTTGCTCAGGTTCCGGTATGTTGGTTGTGTCTTCGTTTGTAAATACAGACGAAAAGAACATGATAAGTCTTTCCGCGACTTCTTTCTCCTCCTTCACCGCTCCCTTCCTGTCTCCTTCGTCCATGGTCCCACCTCCTCCCTAGCTGGCTGTTTCCCTTTAACATATCTGAAGAACAGTTTGAAATTTTGTGCCTCCCTGGCTAGCCTCTCTTCGTACTCTCTTTTGGCTTTTCGAACCACACTGTGACATTCTTTTTGATACTTCCTATGCTCTTTCCAGTTCTCCTCAGTTTTGTCCTTCTTCCATTTCCTGAATGAATTTTTCTTATTGGCTATCGCTTCCTTCACTATTTTAGTCATCCATACCGGGTCTTTTGTTCGACTCTTTTTGCACCCCTTTCTGAATCTGGGGATGTACAGATTTTGCGCCTCGCTCACCGTGTCCTTGAAAAAAGACCAGGCATGTTCTACCGTTTGCCATTTCTTGGAAGTGTTCCTAATTTTCTTCCTTACCATTTCCCTCATTGCTTCATAGTTTCCTTTCCTGAAGTTGAAAGTTGTCGCTATGGTTCTCTTTCCGTTCGGTATTCCTACTTCAACCTTGAACTTGATCATATTATGATCGCTATTTCCCAACGGTCCCACTACTTCCACTTCCTTTGCAGGTCCCATTAGCCCATTTAGGATTAGATCCAAAGTTGCATTTCCTCTCGTCGGTTCTCTAACAAGCTGCTCCATGAAGCAATCTTGTATAGCCTCCAGGAATTCTGTCTCCCTGGCGCATCTTGAGCTTCCAAGACTCCAGTCTATCCCGGGGTAGTTGAAGTCTCCCATAACAACCGTGTAACCTCTTTTGCATTCTCGCTTCATCTCGGCATCCATTTCTTTATCAATATCTCTGGTTTGCCCGGGTGGACGATAGTATAAGCCCATCTTTATTTCATGCCCTTTCCTACCCGGTATTTTAACCCATAGCGATTCCAGTTTGTTGGTCGTCTCCGCTGTGTCCATTCTTGTCGATTGTATGCTTTCTTTTACGTATAGGGCTATTCCTCCTCCTTTCTGTCCTGACCTGTCCTGGCGATAGAGCTTGTATCCCGGCAGTGCAGTATCCCATCTGTTTTCCTCATTCCACCACGTTTCAGAGATTCCAATGATGTCTATGTCCTCTGCATTGGTCATGGCTTCTAGTTCCTCCATTTTGTTTCTTAGGCTCCTTGCATTAGCATATATGCAATTTAGATCCTGGCATTTCGTCCTTCTCATTTCCTTTCCCTGTGCTTCGGTCTTTGGTGTCTTCTCTTTTGCTACAATCTTTCTAACCTCCACTTCTGGGTTAGTCGACTCCTGTAATTTGTCCCTTGTTTCTTCCCAGCCTTTTTTCCCCTTAGTATCTTCATGGGATACCGTCTTCCGAATCGTCGACGCTAGGTCGACTGTCGGCTTTCCCCTTCCTCTTAGTTTAAAGCCTGTTCTATTCCTCTCTTGACGTTGTTTGCTAGAAGTCTTGTTCCCGCCACGCTCAGGTGCAGTCCATCTCTCCTGTAGAGCTTGCTCTTGCCCCAGAACGTTGTCCAGTTCCTCACAAAGTGGAACCCTTCTTCCTCACACCATCTCCTCATCCATGCATTTATTGATTGTAGTTCTTCCTGCCTTTTCACATCTGCCCTTGGTACCGGTAGGATCTCTGAGAATGCTATCTTCTGGGTCCTCATCTTCAGTTTCCTTCCCAGAATCTTGAACTGTTCTATCAGCGTGCCTCTTCTGTAGTCTCTCCTGCTGACATCATTCGTCCCGATGTGGATCATTACTGTGGTCTCTTCCGTCTCCGCTCCTTCCAGGACCTTCCCAATTTTGTCCACGATGTCCTTGGTTCTCCTCCTGCTATGTGGCTGTCCACATGCCTCAATATCAAGTCTCCCACCAGGATCGCTGACTTTCCCTTCTTCAATTTTCTTATCGGTCTCAGGTCAATGTCCTCGGTGTGCTTAGCTCTCTCTTCTTCTGGGCATCGACTAGCCAATTCTTCCCCCTCGTGTGGTATTCTTCTGTGGGTGTCTTCTTTGAGGTCATCTGCTTCTTGCTCCCCCTTCCATGTTGGTGTTGCATCATCTCTCATCTGGAGTTCGTTCTCTTCCACCCTCCTCCTGTATGCTTCCTCAATGAATTCCTCGAGTTCCCTGACTTCCTTCTCGATGTGTTTCTCACTCCTGAAGTCTTCAAATGCCCTGGTAGGGTCCTCCGTGGTGTAAAGTCCTTCTAGCTCCTGTATCTTGTCCTCAAGTCGCTTGACTTCTTTCTTCAAGCTTTTCAGCTCCTGACACCGACTGCATACGTATGACTGTCTCCCCGAGGGGAGGTAGTCATACATATGACAGTCCGCGCAGAACACTGGAAAGCTCATCTTCTGGTTTCCTTCTGCTTCCATCGGGGTTACTACTTTAAGAAAACAGATAAGTTTACGTGTTCCTTCGGTGCCTGCTTCCTTCTGCACCTGCTTCTTGCTTTACTGCCTTCTGCCTTTGTATGGACTGCCTACGCTCTACCTTTCCTTACTTTTGTTTGTGTGATTGTTCTTTCTGTGCCTGGTGCCTTTGCACAACCTTGCCTAACTTTTGCTTGTGTGTGGTTGTTCCTTCTGTATCTGCTTCTTGCCTTGCTGCTTTCTTGTGTATGCTGTCTTTTCTCTTCCTTACCTTACTGCTGCTTGTGTGTTCGTCTCTTCTGCGCTGCTTGCCGCTTCCTTACCTTTCAGTCCTTCCCTGTGCTCTTGGGTGTAGTGACTTGGCCCTTCTTGAGGCCCTTCGCAAAGGCGCTCTCGCTAAGGTGAGCGCCTTTGCCGCTCGCCTTCGCCGCGCGCCTAACGGCTGTGCGCCGTTGGCTCCGCCCCCTTTTATGGGGGGGGGGTTCGGGTGCTGACTTCCGACGCGGTGGGGGTGGGCGGAGCTAACTCTCGCCCTGCCCCTAGCCTCCTGCTCTCCTCTGTCTCCCTCCTCTGCTCGTTTTTGCTTCTAAAACTGCTTTTCTCCCTTGCTGCTTCTACTCCTCTTGCCTGATGCTGTGCACCACGTTCGTCGTTGGCTCCGCCCCTTTTATGGGGGGGTTCGGGTGCTGACTCTTCCGACGCGGTGGGGGTGGGCGGAGCTAACTCTCGCCCTGCCCCTAGCCTCCTGCTCTCCTCTGTCTCTCTCCTCTGCTCGTTTTTGCTTCTAAAACTGCTTTTCTCCCTTGCTGCTTCTACTCCTCTTGCCTGATGCTGTGCACCACGTTCGTCGTTGGCTCCGCCCCCTTTTATGGGGGGGTTCGGGTGCTGACTCTTCCGACGCGGTGGGGGTGGGCGGAGCTAACTCTCGCCCTGCCCCTAGCCTCCTGCTCTCCTCTGTCTCTCTCCTCTGCTCGTTTTTGCTTCTAAAACTGCTTTTCTCCCTTGCTGCTTCTACTCCTCTTGCCTGATGCTGTGCATCAGAGGATTCATAGTTATAATATTTAATACTCCTATTGAAATTAGTGTTTATATCAAATTAGGGTTACCATATGGCTCCAGAAAAAGGAGGACGGAATGAGACATCTGGGTTTTAATTCCATTGAAAGCAGTGGAAGTAAAACCTTGATGTCTTAATCCGTCCTCCTTTTTCTGGAGCCATATGGTAACCCTAGTCATAATTAGATTGCAAGCTCTTTCAAGCAGGGACCGTCTCTTGCGTGTTTAGTGTACAGCGCTGCATGCATCTGGTAGCACTATAGAAATAATAAATAGTTTTAGTAGTTGCAGTATATCTACCAGGCCAAATATCCCTGTAGCCATGTTTGGTGATTAAATTAATCTGATTTCATTCCCCTTCTGAGGCTGAGATAACTGTATGCAAGTAAAGACACGTGCAGTCAAATTGGCCAAGTGACCTTCATGCTTTATAATTCAAAGATGAAATAAAAACGCATGTATTTAAAATCAGATGATCCCTGTAAAGAATTCAAAACTGGAGACAGCATATGCTCTCAGTCAGCTGTAAAATTTATGCTTTGTTGTTATCTAAGATTGAGTGTAGATAGACCTAAAGGGTATATGTTTGTCCTTGGATTTGCATCACAGGACCCATAGACTTGTTGCCAAAAAAACAAAAAAAAAATCATTGCTTTGAGGCTGCAGATAAGATTGTGATCAGAGCCCAAAATACTTTTGACAGTTTAATTTGATCCTCACGTTAACTTGTAGTGTAAAAATGAAATAACATAGCCTTCAAGGCATTCAGCACTTGGGCAGGGAATAAATTTAGCTGAGAACTGTGTGAAGAATCTGAATTAAAGTATTTTGATCCACAGTGGAAACTTGTTTTCTATCTCAAAAGGCAACTGTCGCATGCAAATGAGGGAGCATTGAAGTGCATGTGTGTGTGTATAATGGACTCGCCTATAACGGAACCTCGCCTATAACGGACGAGGTCTGCTGGTCCCGGCCGTGCACCATTATAAACATACAGAAGACCATTGCATAGAGCGGACTCGCATATAACGGACTTACAGATATAACGGACAACCAATTTGGTCCCCAGAGCCGCTTTTAGCTGTAGTTTTCTTCGGCTATAACGGACATGCAGGCTCTGCCTACAAGGCACGTGGCATGCCGGTGATATAGTATCAAAATGCAACCCAGAAGAAAATGACAGAGTATTTTTCTTTCCAGAACAGTATGACATAATGCTTTAGAACATCTTTTAGTGTTCTGGTTTTTGCAATCATTTTGTGCCATACCTATGTTTTGCTGAATTTGTTCTTGATGTTGCTGATATGTTTGTGCAGTGACTGTTGTTCATTGATTGAACGTTGTTTCAAGTTAACCTAAATAAAGTTTTAAAAAAATGCAACTCTGGATATAACGGTCCGTTTTTCCAGGTCCCTTGAGGTCCATTATAATGAGATTATACTGTATATACTAGATTTTCAAAAACAGACCCTCTTTTTCTAATTTGTTTTGATAATAAGAGCATAAAATAAGCCATGTTGAGTTGTTTCAAGGTCCTTCAAGTGTTGCATTCCTTCTCTGATTATGGCCAACCCAGTTCACAGTTACCTGGTGAATACCCCAACCAAAACTACAGTTTTTTCATAGTTCATTTCAGGGATGAAAGTTAGGTGCCCCAAGTCTTTCACTAAATTTTTTAAGGTCTTTCCTCCAGTAACCTGTCCAATTTTCTATCCACCCCCCTCCCCCTCCACCGTTAGTTATCTTGACCGTGTTCTCTGCCAGCAGATTCTACAGCTTAATTACATAGTTTCCCTATTATTGGCTGTGTCACACTGAATTGTTTCTAATCTTTGGACAAATGGAACCTGAGTAAATACATAACAGTTTTTAAATTATAACTTCCTTTATTTAAGGAATAAAGTTATCCAACACCCATACCAGCCATGTGAAAAAATAATTGTCTCCTTAGTTACTGTATATCATTGGTCTCAAACTCGCGGCCCACCAGGTACTATTTTATGGCTCTTGGTATGTTTATCATAATCACAAAAGTAAAATAAAACAGTTTCTTGATCATATGTCTTTTTAGCTATAAATTACAATATTATTATTAAGACTTAGCCAAAAGGAAAGATTTATAAACTATAAGAGTTTTACATCATGCAAAATTGTCATTTCTTTAATAAGATATTATCTATCTTTTTCTAAGGCCCTCCAAGTATCTACAAATCCCAAATGTGGCCCTGCAAAAGGTTTGAGTTTGAGACTACTGCCGTATATACTCGAATATAAACCGATCCAAATAGAAACAGAGGTAACCTTTTTCCCACAAAAAAAGAGGAAAAAAAGTTGACTCGAATATAAACAGAGGTTAAAAATTGTATACGTGTATCTTTTTGTCATCCCTACCAGAACACCTGGCCTCAGTCAAACATGCAGAAAACAGAAACACCCCCCTCCCAAAAAAAAAAAAAAAGCGCCCCTTTTGAAATACAAACCCAGAAACTAAAAGTGCTATTGTACACAAATGAAACCCTAACATGCCAGACTCTGCACACAGTACAACATAAGAGAAATAGAAAGAAATGCATTTCTTCCTGAATAGTCCAAAATATAAAAACAACAGATGTAATTTTCAGAGTTGACATATTTTAATCACTAGATTGAAAATAAAAAAACATTTTCATCTCCTTCCTCTTGCTGCCTGCGGCCTCTCCTGCATTGTTCCTTTGCTGTGGTCCACCCAGAACAGAAAGTTGCTTCAGAGGGGGGTGGACAGCAGCAAATGAAAAGTACATAGGAGGCCACCGTTTTAGATACTATAACCCTCCACTACTTGCTCCTCCTACCCTCCACCAACTGCTCCTCCCTGCCCTAACTGACATCGCACTTATAGTCCTGATGCTCTGGAAGCCGATGCCGACGCTCTGTGCTGTGCAGACGCTCAAGGCCCTTCAGCCCAACACACAGCATCAGTGTCTGCTTCCGGAGCATCAGGACACTAAGTGCAATGTCGGACTGTGGCAGGGGGGAGCGGGTAGTGGAGGATAGGAGTGTTGGTTAACAAGGGGGGAGGAGGCAACAGGAGTGCCTGTCATCAGGTGTGGTGGGAGGACATAGCAATGGTCATCAGTGGGGGATAGCAGTGCTGGTCTTCAGGAGAAGGGAAGAGATAGAAATGCTGGTCATGGGAAGGGGGTGGAGGATAGCATTGTTGGTCATTTGGGAGGAAGGGGAGGAAAAAAAGCACCATCATTCAAAGGAGGCTCAAATATAAACAGAGAACCCCATTTTTGGGCTGTTTTTTATGGCCCCAAAATCTTGGTTTATATTTGAGTATATACAGTAAGTGATAATTAGATTCATCCGATTGAGTATAGCCAGGCTTGATTGCAGCCTGCTCTGTTGAATCTAAACTTTATTATATATTAAACCTTACCATGAGAATTGGGGTAGGGGGGAGGAGAGAGTGGATGGGGACTTGTATACCATATTTTTGTGTCTTTAGTATTCAAAGCTGATATGCAAAGTGGTGGACACTGGAAGATTAAGTGACTTGCCCAGGGTCACAAGGAGCAGCACTGGGATTTGATCTCTCAACCTCTAGGTGCAGAAGGCAGCAGCTCTATCAGTGAGCCACACCTTCCCATGAAGTAGTCACCACAAAATTTCTATAAGATTGCTATACCAAGATCAAAGGAAATTCAGAAGAAATAAAAAAGCTGTTGAAATACAGTATAGCAGTCTGGTAAAGGTTGGTAGCATGGAATGCTGCTACTATTTGGGTATTTGCCAGGTGACTTGGATTGGCCTCCTTGGAGACACAATACTGGGCTAGATGGACCATTGGTCTGATCCAGTAAGTCTATTCTTATGTTCAAAAGCCATTTCTAAAGTTCTGGGACTCCAGAAAACTGCAGTGAGAGCCATTAATTCCAAATGAAGAAGACTTGGAGTAGTGGTGATTCTTCCAGAAGTGGATGGTGTTCAAAATCACTCCAAGGGCATAGTTATACATAGTAACATAGTAGATGACGGCAGATAAAGACCCGAATGGTCCATCCAGTCTGCCCAACCTGATTCAATTTAAAATTTTTTTTTTTTTTTTTTTTTCTTCTTAGCTATTTCTGGGCGAGAATCCAAAGATTTTCCCGGTATTGTGCTTGGGTTCCAACTGCCGAAATCTCTGTTAAGACTTACTCCAGCCCATCTACACCCTCCCAGCCATTGAAGCCCTCCCCTGCCCATCCTCCTCCAAACGGCCATACACAGACACAGACCGTACAAGTCTGCCCAGTAACTGGCCTAGTTCAATCTTTAATATTATTTTCTGATTCTAAATCTTCTGTGTTCATCCCACGCTTCTTTGAACTCAGTCACAGTTTTACTCTCCACCACCTCTCTCGGGAGCGCATTCCAGGCATCCACCACCCTCTCCGTAAAGTAGAATTTCCTAACATTGCCCCTGAATCTACCACCCCTCAACCTCAAATTATGTCCTCTGGTTTTACCATTTTCCTTTCTCTGGAAAAGATTTTGTTCTACGTTAATACCCTTTAAGTATTTGAACGTCTGAATCATATCTCCCCTGTCTCTCCTTTCCTCTAGGGTATACATATTCAGGGCTTCCAGTCTCTCCTCATATGTCTTCTGGTGCAAGCCTCCTATCATTTTCGTCGCCCTCCTCTGGACCGCCTCAAGTCTTCTTACGTCTTTCGCCAGATACGGTCTCCAAAACTGAACACAATACTCCAAGTGGGGCCTCACCAATGACCTGTACAGGGGCATCAACACCTTCTTTCTTCTACTGACTACGCCTCTCTTTATACAGCCCAGAATCCTTCTGGCAGCAGCCACTGCCTTGTCACACTGTTTTTTCGCCTTTAGATCTTCGGACACTATCACCCCAAGGTCCCTCTCCCCGTCCGTGCATATCAGCTTCTCTCCTCCCAGCATATACGGTTCCTTCCTATTATTAATCCCCAAATGCATTACTCTGCATTTCTTTGCATTGAATTTTAGTTGCCAGGCATTAGACCATTCCTCTAACTTTTGCAGATCCTTTTTCATATTTTCCACTCCCTCTTCGGTGTCTACTCTGTTACAAATCTTGGTATCATCTGCAAAAAGGCACACTTTTCCTTCTAACCCTTCAGCAATGTCACTTACATACATATTGAACAGGATTGGCCCCAGCACCGAACCCTGAGGGACTCCACTAGTCACCTTTCCTTCCTTCGAGCGACTTCCATTAACCACCACCCTCTGGCGTCTGTCCGACAGCCAGTTTCTGACCCAGTTCACCACTTTGGGTCCTAACTTCAGCCCTTCAAGTTTGTTCAACAGCCTCCTATGAGGAACTGTATCAAAGGCTTTGCTGAAATCCAAATAAATTACATCTAGCATATGTCCTCGATCCAGCTCTCTGGTCACCCAATCAAAAAATTCAATCAGGTTCGTTTGGCACGATTTACCTTTTGTAAAGCCAATAAGTTGACAATCCAAATGCATTTTCATTGGGGGTGGGGGTAAGCTCAGTCACTAATCTCACACCGGCTCTTCCCCCAACCCTAACATTTCCCCTTCCCTTCTATTTCCACTCAATTTGTACACACAATTTGATTAACAAGCCAATGCATTTATTTTGGGGGTTTATTAACTGCCTTTATGAAGAGATTCACCTAAGGTGGCATACAGCAAGTATAATTCAACTTAAAATTTACAATTTTGTTAACAGCATAACAGTAGTAAAAAGACCAAATATATAGATAGATAGATAGATAGATAAATACAATGAATGAGGAAAAGTTGAAATCAGTAAACTGAAATTTAATAGGACTACCATGATACAATTTCAAACATATACTTATTAATAGCACTGAAATTCAAATGAGAGAGATATAATACAGGATGGGCCACAGAAAAATAACCTGCCTCTAATATCAGTGCCAAAAAGATGGTGATCTCCCTGGAACAGTGAATAGTGATTGTGGAAGCCTATGTGCCAATAAGTACCCAGGAGCAAAACCATCAGCTAAACATTGTATTCAGAATCTAGTTGGGAAATGGCTTGTTCATCTTGTCGTACTGCTTTTCCGTGGCCCACCCTGTACATACTTAAAGGGAGACTTAATACTTATGAAGCATCTAATAGGCACAAATCCGAACATTCAAATAACATAGATATGACTAATGCTTTTCTATAATACAGCTTATCCTATAGCCGAGGGGTCAAATGCAAATATTAGATGGGGATAAGATGAGCGGTAGCATCAATAATTGGGTGTGCTAATTGACACTAATGGCAACAATTTGTCCCCCTCTTGTACAAAGGTGTGCTATGCTTTTTAGCGTGCAATAAATATTGCGTGCTAAACATGCACTAAATGCTAATGCGTGCTTGTTATCCTATGAACGTGTTAGCGGTTAGGGCATGCGTTGATTTAGCGCACACTAAACGCCAACGCGTACATGTTATCCTATGGACGCGTTAGCAGTTAGCGCACGCTAAATCCGCGTTAAAACGCGGCCTCAATTTACACACACGTGTTGCACATGTACATTTATTTTGTGTGCAACTGGAAAGGGAGGGGCATTCAAAAAAGATGCATGCGGTATTGTAGAATTCGGGGGATATGTACTTAATTTACACACAAGGATTTACAATAGATTTCAGGTTAGATCTTGACATTAACACTGTTCAGTAAACGGCACGTAACTAGGAGTGCCACTTATAGCATAGTACTTGGTAGTCTTTTTGGGGGCTCCCAGACCATTTACTGAATCTAGTCCATAGTCCACAGATCCTCCAAATTTCAGAGTTTATTTATGACTTTTAACCTGTGTACAACAAGCAATAATATATTTTATGATACAGCACAATCAGAGTAATAAAAAAAATAATAATGGGATTTGATATATGCTGCCTTTCTGTGGTACACTCAAAAGGTTTACATTTATTATATGCAAGTTTGTGTCCATAGTGGATTGTGGATTTTTTTTTATTTTTTTTTTTTTTGGGGGGGGGTTGTACCCAGGCCAATTGAGAGTTAAGTGACTTGCCTAGAGTCAAAGGTAGCTGCAGTGGGAATTGAACCCACTTCCCTGGGTTCGCAACCCACTGTACTGACCATTAGGCTACGTCTCTATGCCATAAAAAATATTGGAGTTGATGCTAAGAACTTCTTGAAGTTGACTTGTGAAGCTATTTGCACAAACCCCAAGGTTGTCATTTCCTGCATCTCCCAGCAGCTGAATTTTATGCACATTAAGTAGAAGTACAGCTAGAGGTATTCTGAGCATGCTGGTAACTCCCTGCCCCCCCTTTACAAAACCGTAGTGCGGATTTTAGCGCCGTCTGCGGTGGTAACAACTCTAAATTCTATGAGCATCGGAGCTGTTACCGCTAAAAACTGCGTTATAGTTTTGTAAAAGGGGGGGTTTATATACTCTCTTGATATTTTAGCACTTACTGCATAAGTGTGGCCATACGTTAAAAGCTGAAAATTCAGCAAGAACTGTTAGATTTGCAATAGGAAACATAAATTATAGTTCTACTTTTTTATTTTTAAAATTGACTTTTTGATTGAACAGAAAAGCACCAACACATTACTAAGATGAGTATTTGAAACTTGATTTTGTTAATTTGACCAATTAATTTGGACCTGTTGTTTTAGCCAGCAAGAGAAATAACATGATTTAAAAGTGTGTAATTTATGTTTGTTGATATTTGTTTTATATTGATTTTTTTAATGGTGCAGAGTAAATTAGCTTTATATGGTGAGTAATATCTTACATTTTAAATGCGACTGTACAGAGTTTCATCTAAAAACTGGACATTGTGCATTTTTTTTAGTCTTTGTTTATTTATGGAAAAGTTTCATTAACAAAAAACATTAAATAATTTTTTTAAAGGTAGAAAATACAATGGCATAGGGAGAGGAATGGCTAGTAGGAAAAAAGGAGGTGATGATGCCTCTCTATAAGACTCTGCAAGATCTCATTTAGAATATTGTGTGCAATTCTGAAGATTGTGCCTTCAAGAAGATATAAGCAGGATGGAGTCTGTCTAGAGGAAGGCTACTAAAATGGTCAGTGGTTTTCGTTATAAAGCGTATGAAGACAGACTTAAAGATCTCAATGTGTATATTTTAGAAGAAACCCTATAAGGATCACAGCAGTGCAGCTCTAGGGCTCAAGAATTCATTGCCCTTAAGCCTTACAATCTACCTTTGCCCTTGGCCCCCAAACCCCCTTACTTTCTTATTTTTATCAAATTTTACCCAAATGTGAATCGGACAAGAGGTCATGGACTGAAATTGAGAGGCGACAGGCCCAGGACAAATACCAGGAAGTTCTGTTTCACACAGCGAGCGGTGGACGCTTGGAATGCTCTCCCGAAGAGGTTGTGACGGAGACCACCATTCTGGGTTTCAAGGGCAAGTTGGATGCACACCTTCTTGCAAATCACATTGAGGGATACGGGTAAACAGGGTCTTCATCGGGGAACACCTGGCTTGGCCTCCGCGTGTGCGGGTCACCGGACTGGATGGACCAATGGTCCGATTCGGTGAAGGCGTTTCTTATATTCTAAAATAAGAACGTTTAGTACTCATCTTAATAAACTATCTTCTTTATTTTGTCAGTTCAGGGACTACTCTAACATTTCACTCTAAGACTGCCTCAAGGATTGATCCCCTAAAAAAATAGAAGAGAAAAATTACCATTTTATTTTCCTTCTAACCTTCGATTAGGCAGTCCCATCACTTTGACTGTTCTCATTCTGTCAAATATGATACTAGTGTTTTCTTTCCTAGAGTTAAATGTTTAGTCACATGACTTATCTAATTAATCATAGCTGCCCAATCGTCCTGAGCTAAACCAATGGTATCCATTCAATTTCTAAATTCAACCCATGGGTTTAATTTAAAAAATCCAGTTTTGCTCCCTATAATTCAGTATCCTTTCTTGATGACCACCCTCCCACCCAACTTATATTTAGTCTGTTTTTCTCCATTTTAAATTTTGGACAATGTGCTTTTTATCTATCCAGTGTTGGACTAAGTGAGCTTGACAATTATCCATGGTGATCCAGGACTTTCTTAGTCAAATTTGTATTGGTCTATTGCTTAATTAGTAAATGTTAGACTGACACAGGCAGAGCATTTTATATATGCAGTCAAACCTTGGTTTGCGAGTGTTTTGCAAGACGAGCAAAACACTTCCGCAAACCTTAACTCAGAAAATGAGCATTGTCTTGCTACACAAGCGCATAAATGCACCACGCACAAGCACGTCAAGCACGCACATCAATGAGCTCGATCCTGCCCAGATTTCCCACACCGACCCCACCCAAAGTCGAGGGAGTGGTGGTGCTTGCGTACACTTCTGCCGCCGGTGCATTGCCGAGAACCGGGAAAGTGGAGGAGGTAAGAGGATGTTCGTGTGAAAGGCAGCAACAGGACATGCCTTGGTGCTTCTGCATCATGCTCCGGTGGCCAGAAGAGCTGGGCGAGCAGACGCCGCAGTTTCCTCTTCTTTCTGAGGCCCCCCAAATTCTACCAAGACACCACGTGCCGTGCTTCGAGTGGAAAATGCGGGGGTGAAACTGGCCAAGCTGTCGGTGGAGCCCGGGAGTTCCCCCGGCGGCCTCTTCATGGAGCGGTCCCAGAGCTGGATCAGCCTCTTGGCGTCCCTTGAGGCTCTCGCCATCTACTTCCCCTGCTTGAACTCTTTCAACGAGGATGACAGGGGTGAGTGACAGGACCGGGCACAGTGCTTGTGCCTTGAATCCCTCCTTTCTCAATTTCACAACCTATATGCACATCTTAAAGCACAACTTCTTCCTTACACCAGCCAGTTTTGTGGATGTGGAACGAATCGTCCAACTTTCAATTACTTCCTATGGGGAACTTTGCTTTGATATACGAGCATTTTGGATTACGAGCATGCTTCTGGAATGAATTATGCTCGCAAACCAAGGTACCACCGTATATGACATTTGAGCTACTACTTGAAGAATTGATCCTTGCTATTATTATTCTTTTAATCTGAGGATTTACTCACTCTTCTTCCGAAAGTGTCAATGAGCACCAATGGCACCAATCACAAGGCTTATGATCCTGTTTCAACGGTTTCCCATAATGTTGTAAATAACATAATTCCCCTATTGTCTTTTCTCTATGATATGATATAATGGGGAAATCTAAAAAGACAGAATTGTAAAGTTGCATAATGTGCCGATTTTTTTTTCATTATAAGCACAATCCGGTGTTATTAATTCAGAATATGGGACCACACAAGTCAGTTGGTGGTATTCCTCCTAGCCCTTTTCATGTAATAATAATTCACAATTTGTGAATTGTTCTGTTAAAAATGCTTGTTTAATTTCCCTTTCCTATCTTAAAAATAACATGCATAAAATATTTGCCTGTTTAAAATCCTCCTGTTTGAGTATATGTCGTATTCTCAAGACCTGACTTATCAGTAAGGATGACAACTTTTAAACTGCAACAAATTTTTCGATTCGACCAGTTTCCCAATAAACCAAATAGAAGTTGGGTGGGAGGGCAGTCATTAAAGGATGTTGAATTATAGGGAGCAAAACTGGATTTTTTTTTTTTGTTTTCATTAAACTTAGGCCCTGTTTTACTAAGGTGCGCTAACCGATTAACACGCGCTAAATGCTAACGCGTGCATGCTACTCTATGGACGTGTTAGCGTTTAGCATGCACTAATTCGATTAGCACATGCTAATCAGTTAGCGCACCTTAGTAAAACAGGGGGGTTAGCAATCCCCCATGGGTTGGATTTAGAAAATAAATGGATGTCATTGGATTAGCTCAGAACGATTGGGTAGCTGGGATTGGTAAAATAAGTCATGTGACTAAACTCTAGCCATCTTTGACAGTATATGAGAACAGTCAAAGTGACAGGAATGGCTAATCAAAAGTTAGTGCAAGTTTGGAGATATTTGTATGTAGAAAAAAAAATAAAATGGTAATTTTTCTCTTCTATTTGTTTAAGGGTAAATCCTGAGAATATTCTAAATGAGTGAAACCAATCCAACACCATATCTAAGAGCTCTGGTTTGTAATCTGTGGAGTAAGAGTGGTCTGCCAGGTTAAATACTACCAATAAGTCCGGGGATAGAAGAATTGTTGATTTATCTCATTGTCTCGCAAACTTTGTAAAGCCATGGCACACTAAACTAGTGGCCGCGGCTCGAGGGCATCCAGAAGTGCGCGGATGTCAATGCGATGATACCACATACATACGTGATGTCAGCACATCAACATCCATGCATGCGTGAAGGCCCTCCAGACGAGGCCCTGAGCCGCCAGTGGGGGGTGCTGGTAGGGCAGAGGCATGGAGAGGTACTGGCACCGGCTGACTGCCTGCAGAATGTGCCTCTCACTTCGAGAGGCACTTCTGTAGGCAGTCAGCCGGTGCCAGCACTTTTCCTCCTCCCCGGCATGGCACACACTGATTTATTTTGATCAGTGTGATATTAAATGAAGGTAGCAATGCCTATCACTGCTATCTTTCTTCTGTGGTGCTGTTGAAAACCTGTTTTGCGAGTGTATAACACAATTGATTTTCCAGGGTAGGGGAGGGGGCCAATTGTCCTTTCATGGTGTTGTAGATCAAATATCTGCTTCGAGGTAATTTAAATTTCATTTTTTCGTTGACAGTGGAATGTGAAAGATGTACAGGGGTGTGAAGAATTTCTAAGACTTAGCTTCCAGTGAAGACAGGAAAACATTAGTTAAGCTTCACTTTCCTTTATGGCCAAATATAGAACTATGTGAAATGATTTTTTTTTTCACTGATTGTTTTATAGCACTGTCACTCTAAGAGGAGAATATTGCTGAGGCAGTTTGGGGTTGGTTGGGTACAAAACAAGGTTGCTCATGAACACATGATTGTAAAAGTCACTTCCCTTTCTCCTCTGGCTGTTGAATTATTTCTGACAGAATTAAGCATTCTGCAGTTAAGCCTCCCTTGGATCGCTACAAAGGCAGGCTTTTCTTGATTATGACAGGGATAGGTATGCAAATGATAACCCGCAATTGGAAAAATTGTGATCGCCTCAACTTTCTGTTTTGGTGGGCTAGTTTATGTTTAGGTTACAAATATGAAAAGATGAATGCGGATATGTTAGGGGTATAGCAAATTATTTAATTTGGTTTTGGACCCATTGACATCCGTTGTTAATGCAACATAGTGGTCTTGGTTTAAATTTTTTGTTTATTTTTATACATATCCAGGACGGGGTAGGTGGGTGGGGAGGATATCTTTCTGGTTTATTTCTCGATTAAATTGGTGAATGGGAGGGATATTTATCTTCTGCATTGTTATTAATGGAATTTAAGTGCTTATTTTGCTATTAATGTCTATAATTCATGGCACTTTGTATCAGCTTTGAAAATTAATAAAGACTAAAAAAAAAAAAAAAAAAAGCTTTTTGCAGTCCATGCTTTTTCAAATAATCTCCTACTATGCTAATTTCTAATTGGGTAAAACAAGGAACATATTTTTATGTGGGAGTGTTGTTGAGGAGACAGAGGTTGAATAAGTAGCCCAGTTCTTTATATTTTCTAAAGGATTGGAGCAGATTTATTTTTATCTAAAAAAGATTAAAACAGTATAACTATTGTTCTTATGTATGTTTTGTTCAATTAAATGTTTTTCCTCTTTGCCTACATTTTGGATATCTGCTCTTACAGCAATGATGTATGCATCTCATTGCAATTCCAGGCATAGTTAAAATATATGATTTGAATTATTTATCCTTGGCTCATGTCTTTTGCAAGTAGATTAGATTTGATACTTTCTGGTTTTATATCCTATATAATAAAATGCTAGCCACGCATGCGCACTCCTATCTGCATGTTCCTTATGTCTGTGGCCGCAGGAGTGCGCATGCGCGCTTAACAGACTCCACGCTCGCGGCAGCAGAAAACACTCCTTTGCCGGCTCCCCACTCGGTAAGGTTTTTTCGCCGGTCTGACCCTCCCATCCCTTCCCGACGTCTTGACAGCTCACTTAGTCCTTTGCCGCTCCCCCCTTCCCTTCCCGCGGTCCCGACTATGAACCTGGCGATTCCAGCAGCATGTGCAGCAGTCTTCACATGCTGCTTCGGGCCCTTCTACTGCCCTGATTTGCTCTGCCGCTTCTCTGATGATGTCATTAGGGACATGCCAGAGTAAATCAGGGCAGTAGAAGGACCCGAAGCAGCGTGTAAAGACTGCTGCACATGCTGCTGCAATCGCCAGGTTCATAGTCGGGACCGCGGGAAGGGAAGGGGGGGCGGTAAAGGACTAAGGGAGCCAGATAGACTGCGGGAAGGGAAAGGGGGTAGAGGAAACGCTACTGCTGCTGCACAGGGAAGTGGTGTGGGGGGAGGGAATGCTGCTTTGGCTGCTGCACAGGGAAGTGGTGGGAGAGAAATGCTGCTGCATAGGAGGCAGGGAGAGAGACAGATAGATAGAAAGACAGACAGACAGCGGGAGGAAGGGAGACAGAAAGAAAAGAAGAAAGACACAGGGGCAGGGAGATACACAGAAACACAGACAGACAAAGGGGGCCAGGGACAGAGACAGACAGAAAGAAATACAGCGGGAGGGAGAAAGAGACAGAAATAAAGACAGACAGACATATATTCTAGCACCCGTTAAAGTAACGGGCTAAAATACTAGTATATATATATATTGGTACTCTGCCTTGCTATCTAAGCTTGTGACAAAAAGGGGGGAAGTGAATGGGAAGGGAAGCTCTTATTCTAGAAGGATAATATATGAAGAAGAGAATGTATTTGGAAACACTCACCTCCTATTTGCATGCCACTACTCTCTCTATGAATTTTAAGGGATCTTATTAACCCTTTAAGCTTATCTAATGTTATAGAATAGAATTCCTTCAGCATTAAGGAACTTTTCAGATGTTTCCGGTTCACTCAGAGACTGGATCTATATCCTGATTCTCATCAACCTAAAAATCTGCTAAACCAAAAATTTGTGTTTTCCTCCTTACTCTTTTTAACCCAACTGCTCTGAATCAAAAAGATTCCTAACAATTCTATTCATTTTTTTAAATATATATATATGTTTTTTTCAGTGACCTTGGAAAATGCATTTTTCTTTGCTTTATGAATGTCAACTAAATAGTGAATTCATTCTCTCTGCCAGATTATGGGCTAGATTCACTACACTTACCGATTCTGTAGCAACAATCACAAAACCAGTTTTACTGGGTTTGTGATCGTTCCCCGACCCAATTCACTAAACTGCTGCCCGATCAATCTCCTCTCCGATCCAATCCACCCATGCAAATTAGTAAAACCCCATGCAAAACAGCCAAGTGATTGATTCACTATCAATTGCTTGGCTATTTTGAATTGGGTTTTACTATCCTAAAACCCAACTGCTGCAGACCTGTGTTACCAACAGGTCTGCCAGTTTTTTGACAGGTCTGCCTGTCTTCTTTTATTCATTTTTTTCCATGGCACAGATATTTTGCGTTTGTTACACACGCAAAATATCTGCCTCATTAAAAAAAAAAAAGAAAAGAATAAAACCCAGGCAGACCTATCAAAAAAAAGGCTGCCTCCCTCTCCGTGACCCACAAATGGCAGGAGGGATGCCGACTCCTACTGCCATCGGCGCTGCCCCAAACCTGAACCACGATCAAAAAAATGGCAGGAGGGATGCTGACTCCTTCCTGCCATCGGTGCTTCACCCCCCAAAAATGCAAACCCCCACTCCCTATTCCCTCTACCTCTAAAGTTGGGAGCAGGAGGGGTGCTCGGTCCCTCCTGCTCCATAGGCTTCCAGCAATGGGAGCAGGAGGAACCACAAAGTCCTGCTCCTTCTCTGCCCTGCCACGATGCGAATGCTGGCCTTAGGCCCCGCCCCTGTACATCATGTGATGCACAGGGAGGGCCCTAAGACCCTGACTGGTTCAGGCGCCTCCGGCTCCTTCCTTGGGAAGGGCCTGAGGTGCTTGAGCCAATCAGGAACTTCCTTAGGGCTGAGCTGAAGGAAGTCCCTGATTGGCCAATCAGTGACAGAGGGAAGCCACTGCTTGCCCTTGATTGGTAGCATGGAATATTGCTATTCCTTGGGTTTTGGCCAGGTACTAATGACTGGATTGGCCACTGTGAGAACAGGCTACTAGGCTTGATGGACCATTGGTCTGAACAAGTAAGGCTATTCTTATGTTCTTATGATTAGTCCTTGCAATATTTATGTATTCTTTTATCTTGTTTTCTTCCCCCTGTTCCTCCTTTACAGCAAATTCACAGCTATTTGACAGATACCCTTGGAATTCCTGCTTGGGGCTCCTATGCAATCTTCACATTAAGCACCTTGCTGATTGGTCTTTTCCTGGGCTTGGTAAGAAAGCATATGTCACTTTTTTTTTTTCCTTTTACTTCACATACTCTAATAAGCTGTATCGCATTAAAGAATGAACTGCATTTCTTATGATTTATAACTGCATGCTTCTACTTTTTTATATAGTGCTTTCTGGATACAAGAGTATAGAATTCAACAATATTGTTCATCAAACAAAATGTATTATATTAATTCTTGGCATCTATGAAACTGAATTATAAGATTTAATGCCAGTAATATCAATAATGTCTCTATAGGTGCTGACTACTATAATGTGATAGCTTAAAATATCTTAGTACAATGCCAAAGATCACCACTTCCAATAAAGCAGCTGAACTTACCATCACCTCAAGACTGTACCACACTCTCAAGGTAGTTGTTGTGGCACTCTTCTCTCCCCAGCCCCACTAGTCACACATGCTTAACCCCCTGACAGCAACCAATCTTTCCCCTGTACACATGATTAAAATATACTGACCTCACCAGCCCCCCCTCTGCACCACGATCAGAACATCAAGTTGCTTTCACCAACCCAGCCCCCTGAGACACAAAATCTGACACCTCCTGGGAAACCACACCCCTGCCAGCCATACGGTATCCTCCTGTGATCCCCCTCCCCCCCCCCAATAGACTAAGGGTTACTCACCTCGGGGGTCTGCATTTTGGACAGTGGTCTTGGGCAGCAGTGAGAACCCTTTCCTGCTGCCTAGGTAGACACTGGAATTCAAAATGGTAAGAATTCCACCAAGATCATTGATGCCATTTTGGATTTCACCACTTAACTGTGTTGCGGCAAAAGGGGATCATTGCTGCCTCAGACTGTTAACCAATGATGCAGAATCCCACGGGGAATGGAGGGGTGGAGTTTGTGTGTTAGGGGGTCTGGGTTGTTGGAGGAGGGTACTTGATGTTCTAATTGGGGATGCAGGGGTTTCATTTTGTTTTAATCGAGGTGGGGGTTTGTTATCAATGGTGAGGCAAGGTGTAGGGATTGAGTGCTATCAGGGAGCTTAGAATGTGTGACTAGAAGAATCGGGGGGAGGGATGTGGAAGGGGGAGAGAATGCCATCACACCAGAACTAGAATATTTATTTACAGCTGATCCAGTATCACATTACATCAGAGGCAGGTAAATCAGCTGCTCATGTGCTATCTGCAACTGCACATAACACAGTGCCATATGGTGTGGTAAGCATTTGCCATCTGTAGTAAATGCAGGGTGGATGCTGAGCCCCCTCCCTGCATTTACCACAAAGGCTTTGCATGTTAGTTTTTGCATTAACACATGTAGTAACTGCAAAATCTACTGTATTTTAATAAAAGGGCCCCTTATTTGCTTCTTTTTTATGGAATGATACTTTTATCTGTATTTTTTGTATGTAATATTACTACTACTTATAATTTTCTATAGCCCTATTAGACATATGAAGCATTGTACATGGAGGCCTAGATAATAAAAAAACTGCATTAAAAAATGACAGGCTGATATCGCAGCTGTTCTGGTAACAAATTTTAAAACACAAGTAATTCTTCAAAAAAATGTTCATGCAAATGAGGTTGGCGGAGAGTAGCAAAGACTTGCTAAATTTGCATATGCCTCTCGCTGGTGATGGCGATGGGCACATGCGCAGAATAAACGCAAAAAGAAAAAAATCCCCAAAACACAACAGCAGTAGGAGAGATGTTCAATCTCTCTCATTCCCAACCAAACACCACCCCTTAGCAGCGGGAGAGATGCCCATTCTTTCCCGCTGCCACACAACATCCCCCAGCCTCCGACCCCTCTCCCCTTACTTGAATTAGTTGGCTGACCGAAGATATGCCTACTCCCTGCTGCCAGTTGGCCCGCCTCTTCAAAATGGGCCTTCCCCTCCCGATGCATCCATAGGAGGAGCCTTAGGTGTCCGGGCCAATCAGAGCCTTAGGCATCTGGTGCATCTGGTGAGGGGTTTGAGGCTCTGATTGGCCTAGGTTGTTTAAGGGGCCTTAAACAACCTGGGCCAATTAGAGGCTCAGGCCCCTCCCCGGCAAGGGGAAGGCCCATTTTGGACAAGGTGGGCCAGAGGGAGTAGGCATCCCTCCAGTCAGCCATCTAATTAAAGGTACGGGGGAGAGAGGTCATTGGCAGGATGGAAAGTGATAAGAGTGGAGAGATGCTGAGGATCTATAGAATGAATGCACTTATAAGTCAATAAGAGGAGTTTAAACTGTGTTTGGAAATGGATAGGGAATCAATGAAATGACTTGAGGGGAGGGCTAATATGAGTGTATCAACCCTGGCAGAATATAAGTCATTCTACAATTGGCTAACACACTTAATCCCTCGGGAAGAGAGTCTGAGCTGGGAAGAATATAACCTTAGTAGAAAAAATTATTTAAATAATGGACATCAGTATGAGCCCTTGGTGTACAAACGGAAAATTAAGGCTTGGGCAGTACCTCATAGGTGACCAGCACCAGACAAAAGTCTGCCCCATACATCATTTAGTCCTTTTTAAAGTTATCAAACATGTGAGTCCAATCACACTCCCAGTATAAAATCTTAATCAGACCTGTGCACCGAGGGAGAAAGGGTGGAAAATACACAATAAATACCACTCCCAAGAAACCAACCCCATAATTGATAAGAATAAAGTATAAAGTGCAAAGTGCAAGTGCTCACACACAATTCATACTGAAATTCTCATGCACCTTTGCATGATGTTCTTAATAGTTGAGAATGATTGAGAAATTTAATAAATTTTGATAGCTTAACTTGTTAAAACACCACTAGATAACACTGTTATTGTAAAACAAAAAATCATGTGATAATAAGCAGAAAAATACTAAGAGCTTTAAAGTGAAATTAATAGAATTCATACAGAACTCATAAGACAGTCAATGAATAAATAAATAAGCACAACCGTAATTTATAAAGTAGGCTAGGAAAATTGCTAATTCTATAAAGAATCCATGCTTTCTCACAATAATTCATGGAGCCACTTAAGAATTCTATATGAGGTTCAAGCTTGCAGACAGTGGTTCATAGTACTGCTTAAAAATGTAAAAAATTGATCTTACACTCTTCAAATATGCAAATTTATAAAGAGTTCATAAAAGCATGAACGCAATTCATAAATCCAAAAGAATAAATTGAAAAAAATTCATGTCCAAAGCACTACTTGAATTATGTCCTTGGCACCGTTTAATTCATGGCGCCTCTTAATTAGTAGCACTGCTTGCTTTGTAAGAAAATTCATTCATAATAATAATGCATATAAAGAATCACACCGAGAATAAATATCACGCAGGAAACTGTTCTATAAACTTTATGAAGATATAATGTTCTCATATTTGACAGCAAAAGCAAAATGTGGTTAATAGTCATAATCTTGCGAAGACAGTGACAAGCCCTGGGGTACACAGTTTGTAAGCTCCTCTGAGCAGGGACCATGTCTTGAATGTTCTGATGTACAGTGCTGCGTACATCTAGCAGCGCTATAGAAATGATAAGTATAGTTTTCTTACGGTTTTCATTTGTCCAGTAACATCTAGACTGAGTTAAAGCTCTGTATATTTGGGAAGAATGAAGTATGGAAGGATTTCACTAAAACCTATTCTTCTCTCATTTAGGTATTGGTCTTACTTGCAGATTGCATTTGTCCGGCCAAACCAACATACAGAGAGGTGATGCCAGGTAAACACTGTGGACACATAAACGACTGGTTTATGTCCATTAACGCAACATTCAGTTGAGTTCTACAGAAATAGAAATGCTTCCTTAATGCTACATAAGGGGTAATATTTAGAAGGAAATCAAGTTCCCTTGCTCCTGGTTGATCTTGGGATTCTTACAGGTGCGTTCAGGAGTTCTCTGATAGATTAGCAAGTAATCAAAGCAGCACTGGGTAGGGGTGAAAAGGGCGGCCACAAAAGACCTTGTGTTCTCAAGGGCTCTGTCCAGGGCTTATTTTCTGTTGGAATCTTTCTGGCTCTGGAAGTGTTCTCCCCCACCTTACTGCCTCACCACTGCTGTCGCAAACCGCACCCCCCACCCACCCCCCGCCCGGTATGGCTTCTCTCCCTCCTGCCTCTGCTCTGGCCAGTTCCCCCCTGCCCCCTCATGCCTAGAGTGCCTTTTAAAAATTGTATTTTTCTTCCAGAGGTCTCTTGACAATGAGCAGAAATTCACATGCACCGCTCACACAGAGCTCTCGGCCTTCTTTCTGATATCACTTCCTGTTTCTGTGTAGGTGGAAAAGGCGAACAGAATGCTGTGAGCTCAGGGCGACCTGCACATTGAATCACTTCTCATTGACATAGACTTCTGGTAGGGGGGGGGGAACACAAAAATGTTAAAAAGTACTTTTGGGGGGGTGAGTTGAGAGGTAAGAGGAAATGCCAGATTGCCAATGGGGGGAGAAGTTTAAAGTCAAGAGCAGTGTAATAGCCTGAGCGGATTTTGGGCTAAGCCTGTGTACACACAGTCAGACACACATGAAAGGTGCAACAAAACTCTTTTAGTTCAGAAACCTGGCCCCTGTTACTTCACAGGCTCAGGGAAAGAATAGTTTTTTAGTTCAAAGGCAAAAGTCCTGAAATGGGCCTGTGTCTTACAGGGCCCAAGATACTATTTGTGGCCAGTGGCTGCCACACCCCAAACAGAGGTTTCTTTCTTTCTTTCTTTTTTTAAGAATTTTTAATATATTTTAAAAGACAACTCTTGAATAGCAAAGATAGAAATGATTAATACATTTCTTGAAGGAACCAGTTACATATTTAAAACAAAATTGATATAAAGGAAAAACTAAAAAAGATTTATCCTTCAAGTTAGAATAGAAAATATGTGGAAATTACTTATACAAATCTGTCTCAAGTCCTCAAAAAAGAGGAGAAAACAAGGCACAATTCCAGAACAAAAAATATTATCAAGTATACTTTAGAATGGAAGTAACTAAAAGCTATGATTTATGGAGTAGATGAAACAGGTTCAGTTACTTGTGGATGGGAGACAAGAAGCATTCTAGAATCCAAAAAAAACTTAAATGTTGCGGCTCAAACAAAACATATTTCACTTATTGTAATTTAACAACTCATTTACATGGGAAATTGAGCCAAAATAAAATTCCTAATTGCATAACTTTAGAACGTAACTTCAAAAAGGCTTGACACTGTTTCTGAGTCTGTCTGGCAATATCAGGAAAAACTCCAGTCTTATGATTCAAAAAAGGTTCTTGACGATGTCAAAAAAATATTTTCAGTATTCAATCTCTTATCAGGTTGTAACAAATTTACTATCAGGATAACAGTTTGTATTTCTAAATTTTCCATTCTCAAGTATTTGAGTTAAGTGTAAGCTATCAAAAACTGTTGGAGATCCTTCTGCTATTGGTTGTTCCATGGATTTTTTTGTATAGGGTGGTAAATAATAAATCTTTGAATCCGGAGGATAAAATTGCACAGGAATCCTTCAATATTTTCGTCAGATATTTAAACACTATAAGTGGTGCTATAGCAGAAGGCTTAGGAAAGTGATTATAGTCAAGCCATATATTGGGAACACTCTTTCCCTGTTCTCCCCTGGGGCTTCTCCCTCTTCCACCCAGTTCTGGACCTGCCTCTTATACTTCCTGGCAGCTACTTTCTTGACTCCTTCTTTGTCACTTCTTCCTAGGGAGGAGTTATATTAGGGTAGCTCTGACACTGTGAGGGAGTATTCAGCAGGGGGAGTGGTAATGTCCTATATTAGCCCACACTTTTTGGGCTTGCGAGCTACTTTTAAAATGACCAAGTCAAAATGATCTACCAACAATAACATTTAAAAAAACACAAAGCACAGTGTGCGCAGAGAAAATGTTAATTATCATTTATATTCTGGGGTTTTTTTTCAAAGAGATCAAAGCAGATGACTTTATGCAATGTCACTTCAGTAACAACAATACAAAAATAGACAAATATACCCCCTCCCTTTTTACTAAACTGCAATAGCGGTTTTAGTGCAGGGAGCTGTGCTGAATGCCCTGCGCTGCTCTCGATACTCAAAGGCTCCCTGCGCTAAAAAACACTATTGCGGTTTAGTAAAAGGGGGCCATAGTGCAAAATATAGACAGCAGATATAAATTCTCAAAATGGCCACATTTTGATCACTAAATTGAAAATAAAATCATTTTTCCTACCTTTGTTATCTGGACATTATTCAAATCTTGTTGGTCCCAGGCTCTGGTTGTCTTTGATAACTTGCTTGCCAGGGTCTCCTTCTTTCTTCTATCTTCTATCTCTGGCTCCCCTTTCATTTCCCTTCCCTCCCCTGGAAGTCTGGCATCTTTCCTTTTTTTCATCTCCATCCAAAGATCCACCTTTCTTAACTACCCTTTCATTGAGCATCTCTCCCTCCTTCCCCACCACCCCAGGGTCCACCATCTCTCCCTTTCTTTTCCCAACTACCCTCCTATCCAGTATCTCTTCCCCCCCCCTCCACACCATCCCTTGTGTCCAACTTCTCTCCTTTTCTGTTCCTTCCCTCCCTAAATCCACCATCTCTCACCCACTCCTCTGTTTTTAGACCCATTTTTCTTCCCCCACCAAAGTCCGGCATATTCACATCTCTTTGAACCCCCCTTCCCTCCCTCCCTCTGTGTATTTCTACAGCAGGGCCCTGAAGGCTTGCACCCCACCCCTTGAAGGCCTTCCTGTCCTCCTGAAGGTCTGCACCCCCCTGAAGGCCTGCACATTCCCCCATGAAGGCCTGCCCCTGCCCCCCCCCCCCCCCCGGAAGACCTGCATGTTCCTCCTTGCCCTCCCACATCCTTTGACCTAATTCCTGCAGGGAGCAGCCTGCATTGAGGATCGCTGGTACTTTAGCAATCCTTGCAGGTTGCCATAGGCCTCAGGAGCTGTCTTCCCTCTGCCCCAATCCTGCCTCTGACTCAGAGGAGGGGCAGGACCATGGCAGAGGGAAGACAGCTCCTGAGGCCAATGGCAACCTGCAAGAATTGCTAAAAGTATCGGGAGGCCAGGGATGTCACCCAGCAGCAGCTGCTCGCCTGACGGCTACAGCAAGATGTTGTGGACTAACGGGGCCAAGCCCAAACTCTCCGTGGAGAGCAACGAGGGCAAGCTGCCCTGCGCTGACTACATTAACGTGTCCCCGGCCAGCGGCTCCATAACCAGCACCCCTCCCGATTGCTACCTAAACCCGACTCCCTTCCCCGCTCCTTCAAGCATGTCCACTGCCAGAAGGACGAGAGTGCGTTACGCCCCTCTACTGCCTGCTCTGCGCCGAGGACTCCTCTTCCTCCTCCACCAGCAGCGGCAGCCTGGGGGGCCTGGAGAGCAGTGGGGACTGAATGAACTGACTTTTGATTGGCCGGCGTTCTTCAAGAGGTGGGCCAATCAGGAGGGGGAAAAAAACAGAAGGGAAGGGAACCCGGCTCTGCGATCGACTGAGGTTGCCTGAGTAATCGACCAGTCGATCGCAATCGACGCATTGGGCACCCCTGTCCTATAGATTCCCTCACAAACAGATGCTGGATTGCTGGTTAGGGAGGGAACAGGAGGAAGAAATGTTGTAGCTTTTTTGGGGGGAGGGAAGAAGAGTTGAGAAGGGAGAATGCTGAACCATTGAGGGGGGGAGGAAGAAGGTGAAGTGCTGGACAATTGATTTTTTTTTTTTTGGGGGGGAGAGATGGGGGGAATGCTAGTCTGATGGTGTGCCTTGACAGTTTTAGCACTTTGTCAGTGTGCTGTGAGATGAAAACATTTTCAAATCACTGATCTAAGGCATTCATTAATTAATAGCCTTTCAATGTAATTACCTTTGGACACAAGACCCAGATATATTGGTTTTCAAGCAAGTTTATAAAAGGGAAGAGTGATAAAATGAGAGGAACTAATATAGTAGATGGTTTAACTGGGCAGTCTGGATAAGCCATATGGTCTTTATCTACTGCTGTTTTCTGTGTTTCGCACAACAAATGTAAGGACCCTAAATGAATATGTAGGCACCAAGTGCTATCACTGTTGCTGAAGAGAGGCAAGAGACACGGCACCCTCAGAGGAGAAGTGCTGCAGGAAGTATTTTGCATTCTAAGAGAACAGAAGGTTGGAGGAGACACATAAGGGAAAGAGAGATGGCGGTGAACTGGGGAGGGGAGAGAAATGTACATGAATTGGGGGGGGAGGGAGTGAAGGGACTACATTTAAGTAAGGTATAGTATGAAGAAGAGAGAATAAGGGATGCGAGAGGTATGTTCTCTCTAGAGTAGAAATGTATTTATAATATATACCTAGAAGTGTGATGATAGGTGGGAGAGAAATGGTTTTTTTAAAATATATTATTACAATTATTACTATTACAATATATTATTACAATTATTACTAATAGTCATCAAAAATTCTAAAGGAAATTTAATTCAGGTTTGTTTGTTTTTTTACCCATCTCTGTGAATATGTCTAAAATGCCTTTTACTGTGAGGACAGTTTATAAAGCCATTTATCACAGGCATATATGTATCACTAAGAAAAGGTACAAAGTCTTAGTGCACGTTTACTTGAGAAACACGGTAACAATGTCAGTTGGATTCTATTTATCAGATGCAACAATTTGTTAATTGAAATGATATATCTCTGGCAAGTGAAATGATAGAAAGATGTGGTTTGTTGCGTTTGAATCAGCATCTTCTTGATTACTTAGCCAGCTGAATAACTCAATTTCTAAGACCTGATCCCTTTTCTGGGATTATGTCACATATAGGAAGGCAAAAAATTCACCCCTGTAATTCTCCTGGTATGTGGTCCTTTTCCCTAGTGATGAACTGATTTGTAAATTAGTTTTCCTGAGAGGAAACAGGTGAATGCAGTTTTCTGAATCTCAGTAGGTCTTCTGCTTCCCTGCAGTATCTTTCTATAGAGAACCATTAGTAAGAAAAGAGAACAGTTTTAATATTTGCTGATGAGGACATTATACAAATGATGTAGGTACAGGATCGTATAGCACTTCTGATTTCAAGTGAAAGCTAATGTTATTCAGGGTTATCTAAACAGAATTCCTGGCTTGACACCTTTTTTTATATTTGCATATTCAAAATAAAGCTACAATCAAAAAGGGCTTCAGATTTAAAGTGATTAACACAGCATTAGTGAGGGAAATAAAGAACAAATGTGGGGGAGTATTTTAAAGCATGCACTGCTGCTGACTGTTCTTCATAGATTTGAAAACTAATATTTCTTCGGTCTAATTTGCATCAAAATTCAGTCTGACATGGTTCATTGTAGAAACATGGTGTTGATGGAGCATTAAAATCACCCTTTCACCACTCTTTTTTATTCAGTTGCCTTTGTCAGAAATAAATCTACTGATAAAATGTCAATCTTTCTGCAGGAAATTTTGACAAACCATGGGGCCTGTATGCCAATCGTTTTTTCCCCATTGATAATGTGTCACCTAACCTCTACGGCAATATTTCCATGTTAAACATCAGTATTCAAAGGGATAATGTGCATATGCTTTCCCTTTTGAAAATTAGCCCACAAAATGTACATGCACACTTGTACACCTGTTTAGATTGTCCATTTCGGATTTTGATGAATGATTATAACCCACTGCTATCCCTAAATGTAGGTTCAGAGTGGATTTACAGTCATAAAGAAAAGGACAATATCAGTCTTGCATTACAGTAACAGTAAAACAATACCAAAGACAGAATTATGTACACCATCATAACAAACAAATCGTTTCTGAGTGTGTAACACAAATGTCAAAATTATCAACTTCAGTTGCACCCTTTCCTTTCCTTATAGGGAGCCAATGTACTTTCATCAAGGCTGATCCGGCGCCTTCCCTTTTGCAGATTAAAGAATGAACAAGTCGATATGAGCTTGGATATCAGTCTCTCTTATTAGCCACAGTTTTAATCGGCTGGAGCTGCGGGATCTCTGTCTCCCTAGTTGTCCTCGGGATAAAAAAAGTCCATTGCCCCCGATATCCTCTTGTGCTGGGTTGACTACCACTCTGATCACTTGTGGAGCCTGGATGTTTACTCATAGTTGCAGGGCTACCTTTAAACAGCCACATATATACTTGATTATTCATGTAGTCTCGTTCATACCGTTTGAGGTTTTTAATTTTAGTTTGTTTAATAGCATCTCTATATGTCTCCAGTTTTTGACTTTGATCATTATCCAAGTTACTAAATTCAGTCTCATCCTTACAGGCTCACTTGATGGTTTCTTTCAAACTTTCAATATTCTCCTTTATTCCTGTTCTAATTTGGTTATCTGTTCTCTGATAAGTAACATCAAGTCCATGCTACAACATTTTCATCTTTGCTTTCCATTCCTTTCCTGATAATTCCAAACATTCTGTTTGCTTTCAAACAGATGTAATAAGGACAGGTGATTAAGGTGTTCAGACACAGAGGCCCAGATTTTCAAAACTTTAACACCATCGCTAAACTGTTTTCCTGCACACATTTTGGTTTAGCCTGCACACATTTTGGTGACGGATTATCAAGACAGCTTATCTCTGTCTTTGGCAAGGTTTCTATCTGTCTCCGACACTGACATGCAAATGAACTCTTCAGCATTGAAATGAGCACACTGGTGGATTCTTAAAAATTGCCAAGCCATTTTCTAAAAGCGGCGTCAGCTTTTGTTGACGAAAATAAGCGACTGGTCCAGGAGTGCTGGTATAGTCACAGCAATGTTTTAAACTCCAGCATGGCAGTATCAGAGACTGCTAGAAAAGCTGTTTTGAAGCGCCACCCCCCCAGCAGCGGGAGAGATGCCCACTCTCTCTAGTCGCAAACAAGTCCCCCCATTGCAGTGGGAGAGATGCCTGTTCTCTCCCACCGCAAACAACCACCCCACTGCAAACAAGTCTCCCCCAGCAGCGGGAGAGATGCCCACTCTCTCCCACTGCCAAGCGACCCCACCCTTCTGCAGAGGGAGAGATGTCCCCCGCTTCTGACCCCTTTTCCCCCGTACCTTTAGATGGCTTTGATTGGCCCAGGTTGTTTTAGAATGGCCCAAGTTGTTTAAAGCCCCTGGGCCAATCAGAGCCTCAGGACCCTCCCCGGTGCATCCCAGCAACGATCGCTGCTAACCGACCTGATTCACTAAACGGCCCACCACGTTTTTCCCCTCGATCGTCCATTTTCCGATCCAGCCATGCAAATTAGTAAAACCCCTTGCAAAATAGCCAAGCGATTGATTCACTTACATTGCTTGCCTATTTAGCATCAGTAATTTTTTTCAATGGAACAGATATTTTCTGTGTAGTACACAAGTAAAATATCTGCCCATTAAAAAAAAGAACCCCCCCCCACACACACACTGCTGCCAACGGCCCTCCCCCAACAACCTCTGACAAACGCGACGACCCTAAAACAAACAGCAGGAGGGATGCTTACTCCTTCCTGCCCCGAAGGTGTAACAATGAGAAGACACTTTTGGAGAGGCAACCCCCTCTCATACACACACACACACACACACAACATATGTGTGTATGCAAATTCCCTGCTTTTGCATCCTTCTGTGCCTTTTGGGGAAGGGGAGAATTCTTAGGAAACAGGGCTCTCTGTGGGTTAAAATACTGAGCTATAGAATTATCAAAGCATATTTAGTATAAAGCTTGCTTGAATCTTTCAGTAAATCATGTCAACTTAATTTAAACATGTGAATGTTTTGTAGTTCCATAATGCTAGGATTATCAAGCATAACCTTGCAAATTTTTCTGATTCTATCCTTCATATGTGATTTGGTAAGACATGACTCTGTGTTCTTGATAAACTGAACTTTGATATTATGTTGTATCTTTAAAGCCTGGGGAAATAATCTAAAATCTGATTTAGCTGTTGAGCAACCTTTAAGTTTTAGGAACCATAATGCAAAATTTCACTTTTCTCTTTAGTTCCAGCAGTGGCGAATGAAGAGGAAACCGTGGAACCTTCAGATGAAGAACAAGAGGAACCTTCAGATGAAGAACAGGAGGAACATGCAGAGGAAAAGAAAACTACTTCAGACATGGAAGATGAAGGAAGTGATGAGAGTGACAAGGCCTCAGGTGAAGATGAAGGAAGTGGTGAGAGTGACAAGGCCTCAGGTGAAGATGAAGAAAGTGGTGAAAGCGACAAAGCCTCAGGTGAAGACTCAGCTGTCGAGGAGGGCACTGAGATAAAAGAGGCAGGAAAGGATGTTCCTGAGCAATATCCAGCTGAACCTAAAGAAGAAAATAAAGTAAGGCAACGCCAAAGACAAGGACCTAGTAATGAATTACAGTTCTCTTGACTGCATGTCCATGTGGACCAAATACATCACCAGCCCATCTGGTTTGCGTCTGAAGTTGAATGCTTGGTCTACACCAGGACATCTCCTTCACATATGAGGGCTCTGTTTTGTTTTGAAGCACTCTTTGATTGCAGACTTTTGCTTTACTAAGTGCACTGTGCTCCTGATAAGAATTAATGCTAGCCATGACAATCATGATCTAAAATGTCTCCTGCTTTAGGGACTCCTGAAAGGAGGATAAGTCAATAGCCATACTTATTGGCACCAACTACCATTCATGTTTAATAGCTCCATGCCACACAGTGAGATGGATAAGAGCAGGTTTATTTATAGACTGCAAATCAAGGAGTATCGTAAACCATGAGGATCCTAGCAGTAGCTTGCGTATTGCTTAAATGCTGTTATAAAGCAGTAACAACTTAAAAATGAGGACAGCTTTTATTTTTATTAAAAGCAAGATTAACATTTTTTTTTCTCTTGCCCAGATGAAGGAATTTCTATTATTATTTTTTTCTGACATTAATATATTTTGCCTGATCATGTTTTGAAAATTATGTTCTCATGGTTATAATAGATCCATGTTTTGCTCAGTCTTTCATGTTAACCTAGGCCTTTTGATTCAAACCTACCTATGGTTTTGACATGCTGCTGTTTTGATCATCCAAAAGGAAAGGAAAACACCCACAATGCCATGAAAACCAAAGTAGAAAATGGAAAGTCTTATACCCAGGGTTTTTTTTGTCGACTTTAATAACCATAATTTACCATGTTGAACTATGCTTATTAACTTTGTGTTCATGTTTCAATCAAAATCTGCATCAGGGTGGCATCATTCACAAATGTGATTCTTACAGGTTATCTTTCAATCAATACTATTTATGGCCTACAGTATTTTCCAAAGCTTCAGTCTTATCAATATGCTTTACCTGCGGCTCTTCACCAATGCTAATCATAAAAAATTTTTTTAAAAAAACTTTGCATCATTTCTTAATTTGTGCCCCTGATGCAGATTTTGAACTGAGGGGCATTTTTGATGGTGCATCTTAAGTCCGACTCTGGATGTATCCCACAAGACGTCCAAATATAAGGACGGGGAAACATCCATTTTTGAAACCAAACGTCCCAAAAATGACCTATTGGATGTCTTGGCCTCTAAGATATCTAACTTTTTTGGCCATTGTCGAATAAAAAAACGTCCATGTTCAAAATGTCCTAATCTAGACCATTTGGACATGAAAAGGGCCAGCGTAGACATCCAAACAGAGCAGGGGGCATCTTAGAGGGCACTGCTGTGACCTGCACATAAAGTGTGTCAGATGTATATCTCACCATAACTCCCTTATAATTTATGGTGAGCCCCCTAAAACCTACTATACCTACCTGTGTACCACCCCAATATCTCTTATGGCTGTAGGTGGCACCTATATGGCAGTATAGTAGGGTTTGGGTGGGTTTTGATGGGCTCATACTTAATACCATATATTTTGTGGTTAGAGTGCCTTACGGGCCTGGGTCCTCTCTGTGGTTCACTACCCATGCATAAGGCTACTTAAGACACCTGTGTGCAGCTTTACTAGGCTTTCCTATATCAGATGCTGCTTTTCTAGAGCCAGGTATGTAACTCTTTTTGTATTCATTTTTGTGTGGTAGAAGGGGGTCAGTGAGCACTGGGGGAGTGTGGGATGTCTTATCTTGATGCATGCAGTGGTCATCTTGTCAGTTTGGGCACCTTCTAAAACAGGTCTAGCTCCAAACATAAGAATAGTCTTACTGGGTCAAACCAATGGTCCATCAAGCCCAGCAGCCCGTTCTCACAGTGGCCAATCCAGGTCACTAGTACCTGGCCAAAGCCCAAGGAGTAGCAATATTCCATCCAGGACATCTTGCAAAACGTTCAATTAGCGCTGCAAGATGTCCAAGTCTAACTCGCCCTTATGCATGCCTAAGGCCCGCCCATAACACACCTCCACCATGCCCATCTCAAGCTCTGGACACACACAGGCTGTGACATCTCACTAGACATTGAGAAAGGGAGTTTTAATTATCGACACTTGGATGTCCTGGCAAGTACAACATCCAAGAGCCACTTTAGGATGCTTTTTGAACATTTATATATTTTTTTTATTATGAGCCCCTATGTGTTGTTATGTTGATTATTTTTTAAAATACTTTTGGGTATGATTTGACTCTCCATTGTCTGTTCTGGTTTGCTGCTGTCTTCATCACCCTAAGGGATTTTGATAATCAAGTATAACAGGTTATTAGAGACAAGCAGATCTGAAGATAATTTTTTTTAAATGTGGGAGGAGGGAATTTTTGTCAAAATGTAGGGGGGTCCTTTATTAAAGTAAACCAAGGAGTGGTAAAAAAAAATTTTTTTTTTGCACTTTCTGTGCATTTTAGATGCAAAGATTACCATGTGGTATGTACAGAGCCTTTGCAATACTGGGAGGGGGATGGTCAGCATCTGTTCTACAGTTACCACAAAAGGTAGATACTTACTACAGTATAATCTCATTATAATGGACTTCAAGAGACCTGGAAAAACGGTCCGTTATATCCAGAGTTGCATTTTTAAAAAAAACTTTATTTAGGTCAACTTGAAACAACGTTCAATCAATGAACACCAGTCACTGCACAAACATATCAGCAACATCAAGAACAAAACTCAGCAAAACATTGGTATGGCACAAAATGATTGCAAAAACCAGAACACTAAAAGATGTTCTAAAGCATTATGTCGTACTGTACTGGAAAGAAAAATACTCTTGTCATTTTCTTCTGGGCTGCATTTTGATACTATATCACCGGCACGCCACGCGCCTTGTAGGCGGAGCCTGCATGTCCGTTATAGCCGAAGAAAACTACAGCTAAAAGTAGCTCTGGGGATCAAATTAGTTATCCATTATATCCGAAAGTCCATTATATACGAGTCCGCTATATGCGATTATTTTCTGTATGTTTATAATGGCGCACGGCCGGGACCAGCGGACCTCGTCTGCTATAGGCAAGGTTCCGTTATAGGCGAGTCCGTTATAATGAGATTATCCTATACTTTATAAATGCTTCAGCAGGTTAGTGTAATAACTAGTGACGGCATGGATGCTTTTATAGTACGATGGGCTCTTGTATGAAAAGTATCTGATTCCTTATCGCCATAACCTGCCACTCCTAACCCCTCAGTAAAGCTTAACACTCCCACCAAAGTCCAGAACTTTCCCCCTCCCCTCACCATTCTAATGAGGCACCAAACACTCTGATCACTCCCACTTAACGCTCTAATCCTTACATATTAACCATTAGCATCATGTGATTTAGTATCAAAGCAGGAACAATTATTGGATGCTTCTACCCCTTTTCAATCCTCTGGGTCAAAATGCAGATCTGACCTTTGTGGTAGTACGTTTACACTATGACTAGTATTTATGCAGCACCGTTTTGAACCCAGTGCATCTGGAGATCACTTCTGAATAAATCAGCTTGACTACTAGGGGTAGTACTTAAAACACTACCACTGGGGTCAGAACTGCCATTTTGAATCCCAGGTTTGTAACTGAGTGGGAGTATACAGGATTCAGGGATAGATGCACAAAACACAGTCGATAAGACCGTGTGGGGTCACTGTGGGCTGATTTTTTTTTTGGCCAATTCTGAAACAGCGATAGATGTAAGAACATAAGCAATGCCTCCGCTGGGTCAGACCTGAGGTCCATCGTGCCCAGCAGCCCGCTCACGCGGTGGCCCAACAGGCCCAGGACCTGTGTAGTAATCCTCTATCTATACCCTTCTATCCCCTTTTCCAGCAGGAAATTGTCCAATCCTTTCTTGAACTCCAGTACCGTACTCTGCACTATTACGCTCTCTGGAAGCGCATTCCAGGTGTCCACCACACGTTGGGTAAAGAAGAACTTCCTAGCATTTGTTTTAAATCTGTCCCCTTTCAACTTTCTGAATGCCCTCTTGTTCTTTTATTTTTTGAAAGTTTGAAGAATCTGTCCCTCTCTACTTTCTCTATGTCCTTCATGATCTTGTAAGTCTCAGTCATATCCCCTCTAAGTCTCCTCTTCTCCAGGGAAAAGAGACCCAGTTTCTCCCAATCTCTCAGCATATGAAAGGTTTTCCATCCCTTTTATCAGACGTGTCGCTCTCCTCTGAACCCTCTCGAGTAGCGCCATATCCTTCTTAAGGTACGGTGACCAATATTGGATGCAGTACTCCAGATGTGGACGCACCATCGCCCGATACAACGGCAGGATAACTTCCCTTTTTGATTATACCTAGCATTCTATTCTCTTAGTGGCCGCTTTGCACTGTGCCGTCGGCTTCATTGTCATGTCCACCATTACCCCCAAGTCCCTTTCTTGGGTACTCTCATTCAATAACATCCCTCCTATCGTATAGTTGTACCTCAGGTTTCTGCTTCCCACATGCAATACATTTCTCAACGTTGAACATCATTTGCCATCTTGTCGCCCATTCCCCTAGTTTGTTCAAGTCCCTTTGCAATTCTTCGCAGTCCTCCTTAGTTCCAACAAGTTTGTATGCAAATGATTTTCGCAGAGCTTCACAGTAATCCTGTCCGATCGGTCACTCTGAGAGTGACTTTGGCACATGCACAAAGCCGGTTTGAGGAAGCCCGAACAGCTGAGTAGCAGGGGAAGCCCCAAAGCAGCCTCCTACCACTCCGCTGTTGGGGCTTTTTTAAATTTTTTTAATGGCACAGATGTTATACATGTGTTATACACGAACAATATCTGTCCCTATTAAAAAAAAAAAAAAAAAATAGATGTGAGCTGCCACCCCCCATGACAGTCCCCTCCCGAATGACTCCAGGAACCAAACTTTTAAAATGGAACTTTTAAAATGTGTCAAACTTTTAAAATGGAACGTATGATGGCCATACAACAGGGACAGTATAGGAAATTTCTGGATGTTTAGGAACCATTTACAAAATTCTGTAAGGACTGACAACTGATTTTATTTTATGGCCCTTTTAACATACTCATCAAGGGTGGGGGTGGGATTTGCATTGCAATCTTAAAATGGGAGTTATTGATT
Source organism: Geotrypetes seraphini (assembly GCF_902459505.1). Lineage (NCBI taxonomy): Eukaryota > Metazoa > Chordata > Amphibia > Gymnophiona > Dermophiidae > Geotrypetes > Geotrypetes seraphini. The sequence continues at coordinate 316,954,338 of NC_047086.1, forward strand.
GATTCTATGTATTTGTTTTTCTCGATTATTGGGTGGGAGGGAGAGTTTAAAAAGTTGCTTATTTATGGCAGAAGGATCAATGTGCTCTTCTTGTACTATATTATGTATGTATGTGTGTGTGTGTATATATATATATATACACAGATATTGTTTGTGTATAACATATATATATTTGTTTTGCACAGTTGTAGTTTAGAAAATCAATAAAGATTAAAAAAAAAAAAAAATAGAGGCAGGAGGGATGCCCACACCCTCGTGCCACCAGATATTACACACATACACACAACATCTGTGCAATAAAAAAAAATAAAAAAGCCCCAATCAGCTGAGGGGTAGGAGGCTGCTATGGAACCTCCCCTGCTGCTCAGATGTTTGGACTTCCCCAAACCGGCTCTGTGCATGTGTCAAAGTTGCTCTCACAGCGACCGATCAGACAGGTTTACGGCGAATCTCTGTGCAAATAATTTGCATGCAAACTTTTTGGAATATTGGTTGCTGTTTCAGAGTTGGCCAAAAAATCGGTACACAGCTACCTGCACAGTCTTAGCAACTGTATTTTCTGCATCTAGCCCTTAGTGTTGGTAAAGGCCCATTTTAGGGCACACTAACCACCACTTGATAAAAAGATCCCTTAGTGCTCTTCCTTTTAAATGTTTCATTGAGAAATGCCAATAAATCCTGTTCCAGGAATCTAGCTGGCTCCAGCAGTTACACAAATAGCCATTTCATGCTGGTAAAAGAAGAACCTCCAATGGTTACAGCCATATCCCAGGTGATGGAACACATTGGTTAAAAGGATACACACATTGAAAATGTACTAAATCAAGTTTGTTTTCTTTGCTCTATTTGTACATGTTGCATATTCAAAAAACTTGCTGAATTTTTCAGAAGGAAATATTTTTGGGCAGCTTATCACCTCTTTGTATTCTTTGTCTAATGTATTTTACATTTTTTAAAAATTTCTTTTTAAAACTAAAGTACGCAGTTCTTCAAGTTTGACATTGACTGCTCCTTTTCTTCTGATTTTGTTTTTCATTATTTCTTTTGTTTCATAAACCTTTTTCTATTTATCTTTTTCGCATTCCTTTTCTCTTCTTGCTCTCCTTTTGTTATAGCTTCCAGTTCTTTATTTTGTAGGTCCCTTGCTCTTTTTTTTTTTCCTTTTATCTCTCACAGAGCTCTTGCTCTGTCTTTCTGTGCCCTTCATTCACCCAAAGCGGTTTGTAATTCATTGAATAGTATCTTAAGTATTTTCCCGATCTGTTCTGGCAGGCTCACAATCTCACTGTGGTACTTGCTCAATAGTGTATTAAGTGACTTGCTCAGAGTCACAAGGATCGAACTTGTAACCTCAGGGTACTAGACTAGGCCACCCTCCACTCCATGTAGCATGTGCGCATGCATTCTCACACACACACACACACACACACACACACTTTTGTAGGGCTATGTGAGACACACACTCTCTTTTGAAGGGCTGTCACAAATCTGCCCTTGGTCTAAGTTTTTATTCAGTGGCATATGGGGGCCTTCAAGGGGTTCAGTGAATTCCCAGCCCTGCTTTGACCCTGTGCAGCCTGAGCTGCCTTATGTTTGAGGAGAGCACACATCAGAAAAGTTGCAAACCAGCTCCTCTTTGTCTGCATGATTCTCAGCTGCAACGTCTGGGTTTGTCTGTGGTAGCGTGTATCAAGCGGTCTGTGTAAAGGCTTTTGGGAGTTATCTGGCACATTTTCCAATATATACTCTTCTTGTGTTACTGTAATGCCATACTGCTGATTAAGGAGCCAAGCTGGAAGCTTTGAGTTAACCACAGCAGCTGCTGCCACTCTTCTTTCTTCCCAAACCTGAAGCCTTTACTGCCACACCTCTCCGGGGCCTTTCTCTGATTTTCAGTACATCCCATCAGCATCCCCTGGACAAATGTGTACATTTGTGGTATTGCCTGTTAAAATCAGGCTGGCCTTACTAGGCCAGTGGGTCACTGAAGAATGAAACAGGTTTAATCATCCACCTCATGAAGATAGGAGGAGAAAGTACAGTATTTTGTTATTAAGCCCTGTGACCTTTCTATGACCTGGCCAGGTGGGAGACAATTTGGATTGGGGGGTAGTGGATGATTTAGGATTCTTTTCCGGGTCAGGAGGCAGGAGTGGCAGCAGATCAGGGTGATGAACCTTCAGTGTGTCACCTTTTCAAATCAGGTTCTGTTTCTCATGTCATTTTTGACACCCTCTCTGCATTGAAGCTCAGTGCCCAGCAGCCCTCCACCTCTTAGTGCTCCATTATGAGTGGCACTAATGCACAGATGTCCATTTTTCCTTTTCATCCGGACATCACCTCCTTAGTCACTGACTAATGGTAGTCACCTGAAGGCTCTCTGAAGGTGGCCAAAGCTATGTCTAAGTTCTATTCCAGTGTCTCAAATTTGGTAGTGGCCACGGCTTGAGGCACCCAGAAGTTTGCGGATGTCGCCGTGATGACATCATGCATATGTATGACATCATCATGTTGATGTCCGCGTATGTGCAGAGGCCCTCCAGATGGGCCCTGAGACACCAGTAGGGGGTGCCAGCAGGGTAGAGGACCGGAGAGAAAGAGAGGCACTGGCACTAGCTGATTGCCTGCAGCAGTGTTTCTCAACTACTTCAAGCCAAGTACTCCCTAAGGCTAGAAAATATCAACCAAGTACCCCCAACCACAGACCTCCCTAGGCCCACCCAAGCTATGCCCCAGAACCCTTCCCCTTTACCTATTGTAATGCAATTTTTTCCATTTATTTTTCATATACACAGCAGATATAAATTCTCAAAACTAACACAATTCAATCACTATATTGAAAATAAAATCATTTTGCCTACCAGCAATCCTCTGCAGGCTGTTGTAGTTATCTTTAAAGGTGAGACCGGGAGGCCAGGGGGAAGCCGGAGGACGCTAGAGAGAAGGGGGAAACATGCAGGCCTTTGCGGAATCGGGCAGTGCTGGTGCTGTACCACGTAGGACAGTTGCAGGCATTTCTCTTCCTCCTCAGTGTGCCGCGGCACACTTGGAATCTCAGGAGGCACACTAGTGTGCCTTGGCACACAGTTTGAGATACACTATTCTATGGAGCTGGATTTCCAACAGGTGTGTGCACAATCAAAAGTGGATTCTGCAGTTGCACAAGTGACCAAGTACACCTCCCTTCCTAGAGAGTGTGGAGTGATGCTCAAGGATGCACCGGACCATAAGGTGGATGTGGTCCTTAAAAGACAGTTTTAAGCACTAGCTTTGGGTATCAAAGCTGCAGCAGCTGCTTCCTTCGTGGCACGGGCTTGTCATACCAGTGCTTGAGGATGCCTGTCCCCACGTGTTTAAGGAGGGAGTGGATTAAGTTTCAAGTTTATTATAATTTGATATTCTGCAAATCAAGCTATGTCTAAGAGGTATACAATAAGTATTAATAGTTTAAAAACAGAAAGTATAAAAAAAGAACAGTAACTTGACTTAAACACATATGGATGAGGGGTAGAACTACAATTTTGAAAGAAAAGAAAGGGAAGGATAACATTAGGATAGGTCTATGTTGTCGATGCTCTTTATGATATCAGAGTCCTGAGTAAGGTTTTGGCTTACTCCTTTTCTGCTTGCCAAATGCTCTGGATCAGACAATGGGTGGGAGATTCAGCCTTCAAGGCCACTCTCAACAGATTACCCTTCAAGGGGCAGATGCTTTTTGGGCAAAGGGTTGGGTGATCTCATGGCCAGTGTGGCGGATCACTGTCCCAAATCCTTACTGGACAGAAGGAGCCATTGTTCCACTGGGAGGTGCAGAGGCAGGTTTTGTGCTTCTAGTAGATCCCACCAATTTTTCTCCGGTTACTCTTCTCAGAAGCCCTTTCAGGAGTCCAGACAGAGATTTGGCAATTACAGGAGCCAGAAACCCATGGATTCCCATGGTGAAATACGCCAGGATGATGGGCCCCCCCCCCTCCTCATATTGGTGGGTGGCTGTCGACTTTATGGAGGGAATGGGAAGAGATTTCATCTGACCAATAGGTTCTGGACATTATTCGGAAGGGGCACAAGATTGAGTTTTCTCAGCCCTTTCCAGAGTTGTTCCTCGACTCCCCAGCTGGCTGGCTGGAGAAGAAGGCCAGAGTCCAAGTGACAGTGCAATGACTCTTGCATATTCATGCCATAGCATCAATCCACGAAGAAGAATTGGGCTCAGGCAGCTGCTCTTTATACTTTATAATGCCCCAAAAAAGGCGCAAAAGATTGGAGGCCCATTCAGGGTTTGAAGTCAGTAAAGGAGGCCCTAAAGGTCCCCAAATTTCACATGGAGACGTTCTGCTCGGTTATAGCAGTGGTGGCTCCAGGAGCGTTCCTTGCCTCCCTGAATTTAATGAAGGCATATCTTCACATCCCTATCTTTCTGAATCACAGGAAATATCTAAGATTCCACATTCTGTAGTGGCATTTCTAGTTTTCGGCTTGGCCATGGCTCCCCACACATTTTTACCAAGGTGATGATGGTTGTAGCAGCGCAACTGTGCAGGATGGGCATCCAGGTGCATCTTTACCTGGACAATTGGCTGATCAGGGCCCCCTCACAAAAGGAAGACTAGCATGCGTCCAGCATGTGGTGAACCTCCTTCAGAGCCTGGGTTGGATAGTCAACTTACAAAAGTCATCTTCAGCTGACTCAATGCTTGGAATATCTGGGGGTCCATTAAGACACGGTGCAGTGCCATATTTTTCTTCCTGAACCAAGCAAACAAGCTCAGAAAGCAGACCTTTAGAGATCCTAGCTCTACCATGCCCAACAACCTGTCATTACCTTCAGGTGCTGTGCTCAATGGTGGCCTCTCTGGAAGTTGTTACCTGGGTGAGAGCTCTCTCTTCTGTCCCTGTGGTCTCCGCAACGTCACTCTTTTGCAGATGCAGCTCCACTGGACCTCGGTGGCAAAGTGCAGCTTGTGCTAGTGACTCCAGGGGGTGCCCTGTCAAAGGGGAATGCCTCTCAGGATCCACAAATTGGTGATCCTCATGACCGATGCCAGCCTGAGCTCACTGTTGCAGTCACCCCTTCCAAGGCAAGTGGACCATAAATCGTCTGGAACTGAGAGCTTGACTGCATGCATTGTAATCCTTCCTAACCGGGAAAGCAGGCAGGGTGTTTTCAGACAATGCCACTGCGGTAGCTTTATATAAGCAGATATGCATGCCTATCACTTCCATTATATGCAAATCTCTCTCATGCATATTCATTAGGGATATCTTGAAAACCCGACTGGCTGGGGGGTCCCCAGGACATGGTTGAGAACCACTGCTCTAGAATACCGAGGATGCAGAGTCTCTGCATTCCAATCTCCATTGCAAACAAGTATTGTCAATAGCACTGTTGGAACAGGTAAACAATTACTGTTGGCAAAATAAAACCTGCTGAACTAGTAGATCTTAATTAAAACAGAAATCATGAAAGCCATAGCATCTTGTTTTTGCTTAGCAGAATAAAGGGAATATGGGATGAAGGAATGGGGAAGGGGGAGTATAGGATGGAGGGGTGGGGCAAAGGGTGGCAGAGGAAGAAGTTGTTGGCACAGATAATTGTAAGGCAATTCAAATAGTGTTATAGTGAGGGGGGAGAATATGATAGGGGCACTGAGCCTTTTTCTGTGTGGGCGAGAAGTACGGTGTTTTGCCAAGTTCCTTTTCATTTATGTTGGAGTAGAAGGCATGGTAACAGGATCACAAAGTCCCTCATCGAATCGCCTATTGTAAATGTCGCTGCACAACACTGTGGGCATTCTCTTTTATCCCAGCGATCTCTCTCTTCAGGATGAGCGCTCCTTTTGAGGTGGGGTAGGTTCAGCACGCAGTACCAACCCGCACAGCCAGCTACACCTCTGTCTGCCCGTCTCGCACCCAGTTTCCACTCACTCCCAAATTAGGCAACTTGCACGGGATTTGTACCCCGATGGGTGCTTTATTAACGCAGGAGACATTAGGACTGAATCTTAGGCTAATGTCTACCCTTGGTGAACCCTACATTAGCCACTTATTGCACCTCAGTAAAAGAGTCTTAAGCCACCGTTGGAGGTTCAAATATTGGATGCATAGTGTGCGATAAATGTGGACTCAGCAGTGTGACATTTGTGGAGCTATGTCTACTGGTCAACCCTTTTCAGTGTTGTGATGATGTTTGTCCTTAGTATCGGCTCCCAATTTAGCAATATGCAAATACAAATGAATCATGTACAGACTATAGCAGTGTTGTGTGTGTGTGTTTGATCTGACTCAATGCTACAAAAATAGACTTTATTAGTACTATTTTATAAGTGAGAGAGTGAAAAGTCCAATTATGCTTTGGTTTGCCCTTCAATGAAAGCAACAGTAACACCACAACAGAAAATGGAAGATAATTTAAAATATAAAAACTTGAACAAATTGTTGCTTGAAACTGATATATCTTTCAGCTTAAGCTGGTCAAACATGTCAGTTCTGCTGTTAATTTTTTTTTTAACTGACTTTTCTCCATGTCTTAGCACAACAAGATGTCTAAAATGCATAAACCACAGGTATCCTGAAGGCCATGCTCCTCCAACATCCTCTGTTCTCTAGAGTTGAGCCATACTCCTCAGCAAAATAGGTTAGATACAGGGGTCTCAAAGTCGCTCCTTGAGGGCCGCAATCCAGTTGGGTTTTCAGGATTTCCCCAATGAATATGCATGAGATCTATGTGCATGCACTGCTTTCAATGCATGTGCATTGGGGAAATCCTGAAAACCCGACTGGATTTCGGCCCTCAAGGAGGGACTTTGAGATCCTTGGCAGGTTCCCAAACCTGTCCTGGAGGACCCCCAGGCCAGTCGGGTTTTCAAAACAGCCCTAATGAATATGTATGACAGAGATTTGCATATAATGGAGATGCCAGGAATGCAGATCTGCTCCATGCATATTCATTAGGGCTATCTTGAAAACCCGACTAGCCTGGGGGTCCTTCAGGACAGGTTTGGGAACTACTGGGTTAGAAGGACTGATAAAAAAAAAAAAGTTTGATCCAATATTTTGCATATGAGGTCTGACAATTAAGTTCGTGAACTCGCCCTAGAAAAAGTGCTACATATCTCATTGTTGAATATCACTATGGTCACCTTCGAGGTACTTCCCTTGGGGAGCTATGTACGGATGCCAGCACCTAGTCCATCCTTCAAAGCAATTTTGGAACTCTTTTTAGAATGACCATCGGAGCTGTCGTCGTTATACCTTTGATGTCCTGAAAGTCATCAAAATGTCTTCCTTTCAATATGTCCTTTAGCTTTGGGTAAGGAAAAAGTCATTTGGGGGCCAGATCAAGTGAGTAGGGAGGGTGTTCCAATACTGTTATTTGTTTATTGGTTAAAACCTCCCTCACAGACAGTGCCGTGTGAGCTGGCGCATTGTCGTGATGCAAGAGAGTCAGGAGGGACCATTTTTGCACACACTTTTTTCATGCCAAAATTTTCAATTAAGATTTTCCTAATATTTTCTATATTGATTCTATATTGATGCTACGCTTCTCACAGTCAGTTGATGATTTTGATGCACAATTTGACTCATTTTTGCAATGTTTTGTCAGTTTTTCTCTTTACTGGCCGCCCTGACTTCTCTTCCTCAGGGACGCTTTTCCTCCCCTCAGAAAAACGTTTGTGGCGCAGTGGTTAAAAGCTATAGCACCCTGAGGTTTTGGGCTCAAACCCACGCTGCTCCTTGTGTCCCTGGGCAAGTCACTTAATCCCCCCACGTTGCCCCAGGTACATTAGGTAGATTGTGAGCCTGCCGGGATAGACAGGGAAAAAATGCTGGAGTACCTGAATAAATTCATGTAAACCGTTCTGAGCACACCTGGGAGAACGGTATAGAAAATTGAATAAATAAATGCACACTGCCATTTTCTTCATGGCATTAGCCCCATAAACTTGGACTAATGTCCCTGATTTCACTTCCACTCTTGACAAGTTTAACAAGAGATTTAATGTTTGTTCGTTGCTCTAATTCCAGCTCCGATATTCTCATGACGGCACACAAAAACATGCAACAATAATGAATACAACCCGGCAAGACACCACCACTACACATCGACACTAACATAGCTATGAGACACTGATATACAAGGTTGTGAAACATTACTGAGCTGTTTGTGCAGTGCTGCCAATGTAGGTGCACGGTGGCAGGTTCATGAACTTAATTGGCAGACCTCGTAAAACCTGGCTTTTAGGCATCTACTGTCCAGCAGCACATGAAAGTGAAGTTTACCATCTAGTGGCAGGACTTAAGTACTGTCACTATCTGTCACAAATAAATGCTGCTGGAAGAACTTTTCAAGACTTATAGCTGCTGGATTTCAAAATTATTTAACTGGCCAGTAATGGCACCTGAGAAGTTAAATAGCATTTTAGTGCCTAATTGTGGATATCCAGCGGGAGATAACTGGATATCTCCTGCTGAATATTCCTGGTTAGCAACTCGCTGATAACCAGCTATCTTGTGTGACTTATTTGGCTAGGTGCTGATATTCAATGTCTAACAAGAGAAGTTTAGCTGTCAAATAGGACTGAATAAATGGCTGTCCTATTTAATTACAAAGGGCTAGATTCACTAAGCCCACGGATTGGATCGGATCCGTGGTCAGGGGGCTGATTCACAAAGTGTCCTCATGCAAATGAGTACGCTCGGAATCACACCTCCAACCAACTGCACAGATTGCTGAATAGCGATTCCAACGCATGTGCAGACCATCTGAAGATGGTCTGCACAAGCTTACAGAGCAGTGACTTTTTTTTTTTACTTTTTACTTTTTATAGCGAGCCCGTGTGTGTTTTGTTTTTGTTTTTTTAAAAAAATATGTTTATTAGCGATCGCAACACAGGCCGCATAGGCAACCAGCGGTACAGAGGTACAAAGCACTATGCATTTACAAACAGTGGGAGAAATGCAAAACTTTCAATATACAGGAAATCAGTTGTGGTAGCCAAATACAATCCTGGCACAATCAACAATTTTGCACTGTGGGGGAAGGCCAGGAGAGTTGGGGCAGAGAGAGCAGAAGCAGGGTGGCGATTGGGGCAGAGAGCTGGAAAGTCAGGGCAGAAGCGGGGCAGAAAGAGCAGGAGAGTCGGGGCAGAGAGCAGGAAAGTTGGGGAAGAGAGAGCAGGAGAGTCTGCGCAGAAGCAGGGCAGCAATCGGGGCAGAGAGAATAGAAGCGGGGCAGAGAGCAGGAGAGTCGGGGCAGAAGCAGGGCAGCAATTGGGACAGAGAGCTGGAAAGTCGGGGCAGAGATAGCAGGAAAGTTGGGGTTGAAGCAGGGAAGAGAGTAGGAAAGTCGGTGCAGAAAGAGCAGGAGAGTCAGGGTAGCGATCGGGGCAGAGAGCAGGAAAGTTGGGGCAAAGAGAGCAGGGCAGAAGCAGGGCAGCAATCGGGGCAGAGAGCAGGAGATGCAGTCAGAAATGATGTGAGTGACTGATCCCACAGTCGCTTGTTTGTTGATCGGCCAGCCCAGTCGGTGTTCAAGTTTTTTGTTGGTGAATCGCTACCTGCCTACGTTACATGCCATTTCCCCTCATTTGCATGCACGGATCGGATAGGATGGGAGGTTAGTGAATCGGGTCAGAGGGAAATCGGGTCGCAAAGTGGTCAGGACTTGATTGGTGGGCTTAGTGAATCTAGCCCTGAAAGGTTAATCGGTTAGCACTGAATATCGGTATATTTAGCTGTTTAAAAGATCCTGAATAATCAATGTCAGTCATCGGAAATGGCCTGGCATTGAATATCTGGATTTAACACTAGCAGTGGATGAATATTAGACGCAATCCTTTCTGTTGCAATATGAGTTTAGAACCTGCAAAAAGACAGAATCTACAGTACCATCCTGCAGCCACTGTTCAGTACAGAATAGAGAATGACACAGGGGCAGATTTGTCTCTGTCCTTGTGGGATCTATCTCTATTCCCATCCCCTTGAGTTCTGTCTCTATCCCTTCAAGCTCAGCTGCCCAAGCCTCGAACACATTATTTTAAAAGGTTCTAGGCTTGTGCAGATGAGGACAGCACTTGAAGGGATGAGACAGGGATTGGAGATAGAGCCCGTGGACACGGGGACAAATTTGTCCCTATGTTTTTCTCTAGCAGAACACATTCATGTATTTTCATTTAAGATATAAACAAGCAAGGGATAGTATGAAAATCTTTTCTCTTTTTAATAGGTTTAATCCTTCTGGTACAGCAATAGTTGAAACATATCTCTGATGAAATCAAGTGCCAGAGGTTTAGGTCCCATATTTTACAGTAGTGTTTCTACAAACTTTGAAGCCTGAGAAACTCCTGGGTTATCATAAATGTGTGGCACCAACCCCGTCTGGACATGAAAGGACTCATAAATAGGGTTACCCTGCCCTGTTCCGCCCCGGGACCGCCCCCAGCCCACACAAACCTCATCTCTTGCTCACCAACTTTTCAAAACGTAGACAAACTGCCGGGTTTTGAAAAGCCCTCCGGGGAAATCCGGATGTCTGGTTACCTTACTAATAAAAGCCCCAATCAGAGACTGAAAGGATACAGAGGAGGTGACTTAGATGAAGAGGGGCTGTATGCAATGTATATGCCCCTCAAATGGGAATCTGGTCGATATTCAGATTGATATAGGATTCATTTTCCAAGCACATAGACTTATAAACTGCTATACAGTAATAACATATTGAACGTTGTAAGTCTAAGTGCTTGGAAAATGAACACCATCACCTGCCAGAAATTGCTCCTGGCTGGATAATAATGCCTGTTTGGGGCAAACCACTCATTTTTAGTGGCGCTTTGATTAGTGCCACTAAAAATAACCGGGGCAGAGACAGGGCCGGATGCTCTAAAATCCTGTGGGTTGCTGTGGTACTGGTAAATGGTTCGATTTAAAAACGGTGATCAATGTTGAAACAATTTTGTATGCAAATGAGTTTTGCAGAGGTCTGTTATAATCCTATCCAATCAGTATTTGGAGCAAGCGGCTGACACCTGCACAGAGCCGACAGGGAAATCCCTGGCCTACAGCAGCAGTCTGGGGCAAGAAGAATGGGGTTTTTGTTTGTTTTAATGGCCAGAGATGTTGTGCATGTATAACACCATCTTTGCCCATTATAAAAAAATGTTGGGCTGGGACCTTTCCAATAATGGCCTCCCTCCCCCATACCCCCAAACTTAAAAAAAAAAATCAGCAGATTTTGGCCACTCCCATTCCCCCACCTTTAAACTGAAGATTGACAGGAGGAATGCCCACTGTTTCCAGGGCCCTGATGTGAACCCATGACCCCCCCACCCTAACATAGGCACCTGGGCCAATCAGGGCCTTAGGCCCCTACCCAGTGTATTCTGGGATGCACTTGGAGGGGCCTAAGACTCTGGTTCATGCACCTAAGGCCCTGCCCATAGAAGGGGCCTTAGGCACCTTGACCAATCAGGTGAGCCTGCTGACAGGAGGGAATGGGCATCCCTTCTGTTGATCTTCAATTTAGAGGTACAGGGGGGTTGGTGGTTCACAGGGGGTTTAAGAGGGCATCCCTCCTGTCAGCATTCAATTTTAGGGTTGTGGGGGGTGCAGGTGGCCAAGACAGGAGGGAATAGGCTTCCTTCCAGCTGATGTTTATTTTCTTTAAAGGTTGGAGGGGATGAGTCTCATCGAGGGGGGTGGGAGGGTCCCAGCATGACTTTTATTATTATTATTTTTAATAGGGACAGATATTGTGTGTGTAATACATGCACAACTTCTGTACTCATTAAAAATTTAAAAAAATGTTTAAGCTGTTGTTTAGGGCACAGTTTTAACACTACTGGTACCTCCAGACCTGTCGTAGATGTTGGAGTGTTAAAAACTGACACTTCATTTTGTGCATTATCTGGGTATCAATCGGAGTGCTCATTTTAATATTGATGAGCTCGTTGTAATATATTTATACACAATTATCGGAAGCTGCTACAAACCATGGAGCAGACTGCAATTAGCCATTTTGGGCATCGATAGCTGAAATATAACTTGTTTAGCATCAATTGTTAAAGGCATGGTGAGTTTTGAGCATATGGCCTCAGTACTTGGCTGGTTAAATGCTGATATTCAGCACTTAACCAGCCAGATTAATCACATAAATAGGATCACATAAAAATCTGTTCTATCTTCATGCAGTATGAGTAACCAATAGCAGATTAAGTGTTAGATATTGTACTTATCTGGTTTTGTGTTAGCCAGCTCCAGAAACTCAGAAATTCAAAAAAGATGAAGAGCTAAATCTCATGTCTAAACCAATCCCAGAGATTTGCATACCAAGAAGACAGTGCAGGCAAATCTCTCTCATGCATGTTCATTGTGGATATCCTGAAAACCTGGCCTGCCAGTAGATCTCGAGGACTGGACTTGGGCAGCCCTGATCTAAAGCTATCTAGAACTGTGGTTGTCCAGCATTGGTCCTTGAAGGCCATAATCCAGTTGGGTTTTTAGGATTTCCCCAATGAATTTGCAGGTGATCTATTTACATGCACTGCTTCCAATGTATGCAAATAGATCTCATGCATATTAATTTAATACATATCATATAACTAGACAGGTTTTTATATTTAAATATACTGTATTTTTATTAAATAACACAAATCTTAACACTATACTATACATTTAACATAAATGAATCCATATTGCACTTCCAGTTCTGAAATATCCCACAATACAGTGGAAGAAAACCTGGAGCTTGTACTCAGTCCATTCACAAGCCTTTTCTGATGAAAATAAAGCTGTTCCACATCATAGTCTGTGTGTATTATTTCATTTCTTCAGTATTCTCCAATGTTCCAACAAGCATATATTGATTCTTAGACAAAGCTGTTATAATGCCTTCTCACTCCAATTCAGACTGTGTCCAGCCAGCCCGATGTAGCACCACGTTTTGCTATTACAACATCTTCAGGAGCTGAAACTGTGACAGGTTTTCAACTTCTATAACATAATTACTTAAATCATTACAGGATCCATTCCCTCTACTAAACATATACCTAACATCATTAATCCAGCAAAATCAATACCATAACATATCTTTACTCCTTCATTTCATTATAGATTAGCAACTGCACGGGTACACAAGCCCACTCTCCCCTCAGACAGGATACAAACAGTTGAATACCCATGTGACACACATACCTCATTTAATCTACCCTACATATAACCCAGAGCCTATCATTGAAGCACAGAGAGTATGACATCACAGAATGTTCCACTCTACTTCTTTGTTAAGGCCAACAGGCCCTATGGTTCCCCATTGGAAAATGAGCCTCTGCTCTTTGCATAACAGCATTTTAGAAACATCTCCCCCTCTGTTGGATCGTACTATTATGAGTACTACAAATTTTACTTCATCTACTTTGTGACCCTCCTCCTCCCAATGACTAACCAATGGGCTGTCCAGTTTTTTCAAACGCAGATTGCTGAAATGTTGAGCAATACGCTGTTTTATTTTACATTTTGAACTATGCACCATCCGCCACAAGGGCAGACGATACCATACACAATCCGGTGAGTATTGCAGTTGGAAAAAGATCTTAATGAACACCCATTCTGTGGAGATAGGTAATTTGGTTAATTGTACCCTGCTTTGTATTGTATGCATATTCGTTTGGGAAATCCTGAAAATTTGACCTGGCAAGGGCCAAGGTTGGATGCCCCTGATGTATACCATTGGTTCTCAAACCTGTTCTGGGGGCCCCCTACCAGTTGGGTTTTGAAAGATAACCCGGATGAATATGCATGAGAGAGGTTTGCATATAATGGAGGTTGGAAGCGTGCAAATCTGGTTCATGCCAGATATTCATTAGGGATATCCTGAAAACCCAACTGGCTGGGGGTCCCCCCCGGGACAGATTTGAGAACTACTGATGTATACATTCAGGCCTAGATTTTGTAAAGTGCGCCTAACTTTAGGCGTGCTATAGACTTCCTTAAAGCGCAAGTGGCAATCAGCGTTATTTAGGCACTGTTTAGGCATCGTATAGATGTCTCTAATGCAGGAGACATGCCAGCTACCCTGTTTGCCACCCCCTCCCCCTTCGCAGCCTGGGCCTCATGGAACACTAGATAAGACAAAGGTCAATGTGACTAAGGAGCTGAAGTGGTGCTTATTAAGGAAACACTAATGACTGGCTGCTACTCAATAGAAATAAGCACAAGGTGAAAAATGGTATAAGATTTTTATTGCACAGTCCAAGAAAGCAGAAACTGCAGTTCGATGAGATAGATGAGAGGTATGCAGAGTAAGGCACTTGTAGGTCCAAATTGCTACTGTGGTAGAATTGGTAAGGTCCCAGAATCTGCTCCTAGTAGGAGAAGGCAGGCTGAAGAAAAAGGAAGATAGATTGAGACAAATTAATAGTTGATTGGTGAGTTTTAAGTTGTTTTTTACAAAGGTGCGCTAAATCCACACATGCACTAACTACTGATGTGTGCATAGGATAAAATGCATGCGTTAACCTTTATCACACATTAACGGTGCCTAAACCATGCCTAAAATTAGGCGCACTTTACAGAATCTATGCCTCAATGTTTTAAAGTACTAAACGGTTTAGACATTTCTATTCTAAACCTATTAGCTAAGTGTACATTGCCAAAAGTGGTTAAGGTGCTTATTTTAGAAGTGCATAAACTTTTAGCCACTTCTATCAAATAAATGTGTATATCCTGATTTTACAAAGCCAGAGTAAACAAGTCTATCATTGAAAAATGTATATACAACAAGGGGGAATGGTCTGGAAATGTTTTGAGGTACAACAAGGTGGTCCCCATGGGTAATAATTATGTTACCCTTTTCAGAAGGAGAATTCACATCTGGACATGAAATCAGCCAGCAGGAGGGATGCCCACTCCCTCCTGCCAGACCCACCCTGCCCCTGGAACTTCCCGCAAACCCCAAACCCCTCCCGAAGAGCCAGGCAGGAGGGGATGCCAATTCCTTCCTGCCTCTGAACCCCTTTCATAGAGCCAGGCCCCATAGGCGGGGCCTTAGATATCTGGCCAATCGGAGTCTTAGGCCACTCCCACTGCAACCCATGATGCACCTTCCTGGCTCTTTGGGAGGAGTTTCTGGGGTTTTGGAAAGTTCCGAGGAGGTTCCGGCAGGAGGGAGTGGGCATCCCTCCTGCTGGATGACTTGGGGGGGGGGGTTCTCTGCTGCAGCCGCTCAGCTGATCAGTTGATGGCAAGGGATTCCTCAGACACGATTCTCTAACTAGTGCCTGTGATATGGGCGCCGGTTAGAGAATCAGGGTGGTTAGGCGGGGTTAGGAGTCTGTCCATTAGGCAGATGCAATTCTGTATAGGATGCTAGTCTGCAATTCTCAGCTGCTTTTTAGGAAGCTGCAGAGACCGGTGTCCTATACAGAATTTCCCCCTAAATGCCAATTCTCCATGAATCTTAAAACAATCTCTGTGGTGGCAACACTGTTCCCTCTAAGCTTAGCTCCTGCTAAGTCCTACATTGCTGCCAGTGGGGCGTGGGGCTTTAATATTGGATTTTCAATCTCTAGGGACATGTAGCCTCCTTGGAGGCCTACAGTTTGCCTGTCCCTCATTGTTGAAAATGTAATAGTGAAATAGCACCCCCACCACCACTGGCAGGACTATAGGTGGTCGGCAGATGCTATTTTAAAATACTGATGGAACCTGAGACGCCCTGACCTGAACGTCTCAATTCCAATTTATTTGTGGATTTTTAAAATGCTGCTCTAAATATTACTGTGATTTAGTTAAATAAATATTAAGCAGTGTTTAATTTCAAATCTCATTATGTGTACTGTCATTTAGATACTTAAGTACACTAATGTTCTCAGTTACTAATTTCCAAGAAGAGAAACGAATTGTTCCATCTCATTAACTCAAATCAATTATTTAATCAAAATCATGATTGGTCTACTTTATGTGATGCTAAGCATTACCTCAAGCAGTCTATAGAAATGTTTTGTTTTTGTATTTTTTAAATTTTCAACTAAGTTTCAAGAGTTATTTTTATTTCCACTCACTACTATTACAATAATGCTTTTTAATACCAAAATATTAAAATGTTTGTTTATTGAGAGCTTCTTTACCACTACTAATGACTGGGGAGTCAATTCAGAATGGTTTACATGAGCTTCTGTAGAGATGTTACCAAACAAAGTTAAAAAGAGCTTCTGTGAGGTGTTACAATATGTGACCTCTATACTGAAATACATGGAGCTCTGTGGTGATGCTACAATACAGAGTTATCATCCTATTTATGTTACTGGCACATTGATCATCCTACTTATATGCACACGTTTATACCAAATCAATCGTCCTACGTATCCCTAATAATAAAAGGCTAAGCGCGCTTGCGCTGTCGAAAATCCGTGAGTCCTGGTGGCGTGAGCTGTGCTTCTGTGCCAGTGCTCACGGCGCCTGCGCTAGCGCGTGTGCCAGCGACTCCTCCCTCCCACTGCCGGTCCTCTTCAAAGCAGCCTGCTGAGGTTCGCCAGCCACTGTAGCGAACCTTGCAGACCGCTCTAGCAAATCCAGGGAGGCGAAGGCGGGACGGAGGCTGCAATCGGCAGCGGCTGCTGCTACTCCTCCAGCCGCCTAGCTCCTCTCTGCCGGCCCTGGCTGGCAGCCCCCTCTGCCCAGTCCTCTCTGCTCCAGTGGCCCGCGCAGGAGAAGGAGCGGATGAAGCAGGGAGACTGTGCAAAGGGAAACAAGGGGGTTGACGGGACGGAAGGAGAAAGGGAGGGGGAGGAAGCCAAGGAATCTCTAGCACCCGTTAATGTAACGGGCTTAAAGACTAGTATACCTATATAATATGAGGTTTACTATTGCAGCTGAATACATTATTGGGCTCATAATTGAAACTTAAATACACCTAAAAACCCACCCAAATCAGCACTTGGTCATCCTAAAAGACAGGTCATCCAAGTGTCGATAATTATCAAAACAACTTTGTGGATATATCCAGGGGCCTTTTAGGCCTCTGTTGTGTGCCCAGAGCTGAATGGGGTGTTTTTGGAGGAGACGTTAGGGCAGGATGTGGGCAGACCTAGACTTAGTCAAACTGCAGGGATAATCAAATGTTTGACGAGACTGCATAGATGAAACTTATATGTTGTGAGTTAGATTATGTAAAGACAGGTATAAGTGTCCAAAGGGTATCCAAAGTGACCAGATCAGAGACAAAGTAAAGACCTCCACACTGTGTTCACTGACCCCATCACACACTCAGAAAGTTCAGAATAAAAACGTACATACCTGCCTCCAGAACATCAGCACCTGGCATAGGAAATCCTAGTTGAGCTGCACAGAGGTGGCTTAATTAGTCTGGGGGTGGGCTACTGAACCATAGAGAGAAGGACCCAGGCCCATAACAATGAAAAGTGTGAGCCAGCAAAACCCCCCCTCTACTGCCATATAGGTGGCACCTGCAGCCATAAGGGCTATTGGGGCTGTAGATAGGTGGGTATAGTGGGTTTTGGAGGTGTTTGTGGGGCTCACCATAACCTATAAGAGTGCTGGTGAGATATTTATCTGGCGCCCTTTTTATGAAGTTCACAGCAATGCCCTGTAAGGTGCCTCACTGCTCTGTTGCCATGTCTGGGTGGCCAGTCCATTACAAGATTGGACCCTCCCACGTTCAAATGGTCTTGGTCTGGGCATTTGGGACTTGGATGAAAATGTGGTATAAAGATAGACAGCCTGGTGGTCTGGACGAACAATAGCTTGGACATCCAGATAGACGATTTTCGAAAAAAAAAATAAAAAAAATTCTAGATGGATTTTTCGAAAATGGGCATTTTCCCGCTGTTGACTTTGGGCATTTAGCAATATACGCCCAAATCAGACTTAGACGTATGTTTAGACTTGTTGAAGTTTTGATTATGAGCCCTATAGTAATTAAGTTGTGTTGTCAGAATATAGCATTTAAAACTGAGCAGTTTCATATATATGGGGGTGGGGCTGCTCCTTCTGTCCAGAGGGATTCCCCTGATTCCCCTCCCCCCCTTTTTACATTATTAAACCTACCTGCCTCTGAGCCATGTGTTCTGTTTTGGATGTGCTTCGCTACACTGCTTTGGTTAAGGGTATCTCCTAGCTCAGTGTTCTTCAACCTTTTTACACCTATGGACCGGCAGAAATAAAATAATTATTTTGTGGACCGGCATCGGTCTGTGGATCGGCGGTTGAAGAACACTGGGCTAAGTCGTGGGCCAGACCCCGCCTATCTCCTACCCAATCTCCACCCCAGACCCTGCCCCCATAATAGTACTAATTGTAACACAATTTTTCCATTCATTTTTCACAGACACACAATATTATCTTATTAACAACACAATGTCAGAGAGAAGGCTTCCGGTTCAGGCGCAGGATGCACGTAGGAGCCACTGCCCGTGGCTTTGTGCACTGAATCAGTGAGGAAGAGGGAGCTGGCTCGGAGATAACACTGCATTGATCGCATTGTGGACCGGCGGTTAAAGAACACTGTTTTGGGTCTGATGCATGTACTGGCCCTGTGTACCGGCAGGAAATTTCTGTGGACCGGCACTGGTCCACGGACCACTGTCCTAGCTGACACCCCTACAACCTGTAGGTTACTGTTCCTTTTCCTTAGCTGGGAAATAGTCAAGTGAGCTTATAGCCCAAGCGAAAAAATGTGTCGGTTCTACTTAACCCCTCCCTATACACACATACTTCCAATTCTGTATGACCTTGTACCAAACCCTTGCTGCTATTTCATTTAAGGTGAGCTTCCCTCCTGTTCTTGTGTTATTGACTCATTAATTTTGAATGGCATCTGGATTTCCATACATAATTCAACATCTTGATTCCTTCTCCCTGGACAGGGATCTTCCAGCCACACAAGTGGGTGACGTCCCCTTGACGGAGCCGACCCGGCAGTCTAAAAGCTGCAAAGCTCAAGAGCTTTGCACATGTGCCAGCCCTCCCCCTACAGGGTCCCACCCCGTATCTATATAAGCCCACCCCCAACCGGCAAAATCCAGTTTTAAAAGTTTCCGCGATATCCGACTCGGTAGTCTTAACGGGTCATCCCGTTTTCAATCGCTTCAACTTTTATTTCATTTACTTTTATTACTAACAAACATGCCTGAAAAAGCCAAGCCTGGCTTTAAGAGATGCACCACGTGCGACCTCAAGATGTCGGCGACGGACCCGCATGTCTCCTGCATTCGCTGCTTGGGTCCCCTCCATCAGACTTCTTCATGCGCGCTCTGCGCACAACTGAACAAGCGCTCGCTGAAAATCCGAGCGCTCAAGATTAAAGAATTTGTCCTACTGAATGCGGCCTCCGCTCTCCCCTCCGCCTGCCAGCAAGGGGCATCGGAGCCGCAAGGACCGCCTCACAAGGTGCCGAAGCTGGTACTTCGGAAACCAGCTCAGGCACCAGCGTCCCCTGCGTGTGTCTCGTCGATGCCGATGATGTCACACGCAGGGACGCTACCGATTGGCTCTCTGGCTCCTTGTCTACCGATTGGCTCAGTGCCTACTCCCACTGGCCAATCACGACCAGAATTCTCCCTCTCGGTCCCGCCCTCGGCACCGACTGATTCCACACATCGGCACCGAGCTACTTCTAATAATGAGCCTGCAGCCCAGCGTTCTGCCTCCCCAGACCGGTATAGGCAATCTGCTTCAGCCAGCCCACCCAGGAAAATGAAGAGGAAAGCCAAACATGTTATTTCCTCCAGTTCCTCCTCCTCCTCCTCTTCAGGCTCTCCTACTACAATACCTGCTACTGCTGCTGCTGCTGCTCCAGTCCTGGATCAGCCCCAGCTCTCTCACCAGTCTCAAACTTTGATGCAACCTGCACTATTTCAACTATTCCAACAGTTCCAACTTTTTCAACAACAACAACTGCTCTCCGCGCAGCCTATTGACCTGGGCACTCGGATTCCATCCTCACCTCATCTGACCCAGCAGGAAGCCCTACTCTCCGACTCGGTCTCCACTACCTCTTCTATGGCAGCGGAGCTGGAACCCTACTATGCTTCCTCCTCGCACTCACCCTCGCCTGGTCTGCAGACGGATCCCCTGCTCTCTTCTCTGACGCAGGACGACACTCCATCTGAACGGGACAGAGCATCACCCCCGGAAGACACCTCCTACCCACGCTTCCTATCCAAGATGGCGTCTTCTTTACAATTGACCACCACGGCCCAGCCGGACCCCCGGGAACAGAGACTTCAGGTACTTAAGTATCTTAACATCCCAAAGGAAGTAGTCTCATTGCCCCTTCATGCTACTCTGGCTGATTCCCAGAAAGCTATATGGAACACTCCCTACTCGTCCCGGGTCACGAAACGCAGTCTCGAACATAAATACAAGGTCCAGGAGGTGGCGGAATTTGGAAAAACTCAACTCCCTCACCAATCCCTGGTGGTCCGATCTGCCTTGCGGAAATCCAAATCCTCCAAAGACTTTGCATCTACTCCACTGGTCCGCGAGATGCGCATCATGGACTCCATGGGTAAACGAGCTTACCAAAACTCCATGCTGTCTGGGAGAATAGCAATACATCAGTTCTTCTACACTCAATACCTATATTCTAACATGGAGGATTTGCGAAAACTGGTAGAGACCTTACCGGTGCCCACTCAGGATGCTTTCAATGCCGTCCTCTCCAACTTCGAGGAATGCTCCAAGAACCTTATCAGAGCAGCGGACGATGCCTTTGATACCGCCATGCGGGGGGCGGCTACAGGTATTTCCACCCGCAGACTGGCATGGTTACAATGCTCTAAACTGGGGGTGGATATTCATGCTAAGGTGGCAGATGCTCCTTGTCTCGGAGACAGCTTGTTCGGAGACAAGGTTAAGGATCTCATTGAAGGGCTTAAAGAAGATTGCACCACACTGGATGCTCTGGAAGAAGATACAGCGCATCACTCAAAACAGCCATTTAAAAAGCAACTACCCTCTCAACGGCAGTTCAATCCCAGGAAGTCGTTTTCTTCTGCCAAACAGTTTACTCCATATCCGCAGAAGCAGTTTCGGCCTTCTCGGCACCAGTACTCCAACAGAGCCCCACGAGACCGTCGCTCTCCTAAACAAGCTCAACCTACGGGTCAGAAGCCCCAACCCTCCTTTTGACAACCCTCCTCTTCCAGCTGTTCCGGTGGGAGGGCGGTTAAAGTTTTTTCTCCCAGCCTGGCAGATTATTACCACGGACACATGGGTCTTGCGCATTATTCAACAGGGATACCGCCTGCGATTCCTGACTACTCCTCCTTGGTGCCCCCCTTCATACCAGTCACTTCAACCATCTCACCTGCTTCCTTTACAACAGGAGTTGGCTCGGCTGCTGGACATTCGAGCAATAGAGCCAGTCCCCGAATACCAGTGGGGCCAGGGGTTCTATTCCCGTTACTTCCTCATCCCGAAGAAGTCGGGTGGCGTCCGCCCGATTCTAGACCTACGGAACCTAAACAAATTCATATTAAGGGAGAAGTTCCGCATGCTCTCGATCTCCGCCATCGCTCCCCTGCTCCAAGTAGATGCTTGGCTCACATCCATAGACCTGCAGGATGCGTATCTCCATATTCCCATACATCCCTCACACAGACAGTACCTCCGGTTTGTATTTCAAAACCGGCACTACCAATACACAGTCCTCCCCTTTGGCCTATCGTCATCACCAAGGGTCTTTTCCAAATGTGTCATCACAGTCGTAGCGCATCTACGCAAACAGGGCCTGTCTATCTTCCCATACCTAGACGACTGGCTCATTTCAGCTATGACGCCCTACCTCACAAGCCAGGCGTTGAAAAAAACCATCAATCTCCTTCTACAGTTGGGATTTCTCCTCAATTTTCCAAAATCTCATCTCCTCCCATCTCAGTCGCTGCAATTCATCGGGGCAACGTTTCAGACTCAGCAAGCTATGGTTTTCCTTCCGTCACTACGAATACAAGTCATCCAACAGCTGATGTCCCCCTGGTACCCAGGGCTCTGGGTCACAGCCAGGGACATTCTCACCTTGCTAGGACACATGGCGGCCACAGTACAAGTGCTGCAGTTTGCTCGCCTAAAGATGAGACCGATCCAATGGTTTCTCAAGAAACATTGGAACCAATTCCTTCAACCTCTTTTCACGCCAATACAATTAACGTCCCAAGTGCTTCAGGACTTGCAATGGTGGTTTCACGTGGATCCCCAATCTCACGGGATTCCGTTTCATCCGCCGCAGCCTACTGTCACAATCACGACGGACGCCTCCAAGAAAGGCTGGGGCGCCCATCTCTTCACTTGGTCCACGCAGGGCACCTGGTCCCCTGCATTGACTCGATACAGCATCAACTTCCTGGAACTGCATGCCATTCATCTCGCTCTACAGGTGTTCCAGCGCCACTTACACAGTCAGGTCATACGAATCCGCACCGACAACCAAGTGGCCATGTTCTATGTGAACAAACAGGGGGGGATGGGCTCCGCTCACCTGTCCAGAGAAGCAGTCTCCATTTGGAACCTCGCTCTCCAGCTCCACTCCACCCTGCAAGCTGTCTACATTCCTGGCACGGACAACCAGCTCGCAGACAGACTCAGCAGGCAACTCTGTCCTCACGAATGGTCACTTCAGAACACAGTTACGCGAAAAATTTTTGCAAAATGGGGCACTCCTCACGTCGATCTATTTGCATCCCAGACGAACGCCAAATGTCCCAGATTTTGCTCCAGGTACGGAGAAACAACCTGTCTGGCAGAAGACGCGTTCCTCCTCCACTGGTCTCAGCATCTCCTCTATGCGTTTCCTCCGATTCCTCTGATTGGAAAAGTCCTTCAAAAGGCCATCGCAGACAAGGCCTCCCTGATCCTCATCACACCGTATTGGCCACGACAAGCTTGGTTCCCCGTCCTCCTCAATCAGGCGTCTCGAGCTCCTTGGATTCTCCCGCAGTTCCCGGATCTTCTCACGCAACACGAGGGGCAGCTGCTACATCCCAATCTGAAGTCTCTCCGATTGACAGCCTGGCTACTGCTCCCACGCTGACTGGGGATGCGGCCTTCCCTCCGGAGGTCCTACACATCCTTCTTGCCTCTAGAGCTCCTGCGACTCAACGCTCCTACGCCGCCAAGTGGACACGTTTCCAGAGCTGGTGCTCCACCCGTCGGGTTCACCCCAGCACCTCCCCCTTGGCTCAGGTCCTCCGATACCTTACCTCTCTACAGGTCTGCGGATTATCCTACAACTCCATTCGCCTACATCTGGTGGCCATCTCAGTGTACCATGATCCCATAGACGCGATCTCTCTGGTACGCCATCCAGTGGTCAAGCGCTTCTTCAAAGGACTTCTTCGTCTTCATCCTCCCCTACGACCTCCTACACCGGTCTGGGATCTCAATCTTGTGCTGCAGGCTCTCATGGCTCCACCATTTGAACCTCTCTCAGTTACACCACTCAAGTTTCTTACCTGGAAGACTCTATTCCTCGTTGCTATTACCTCGGCTCGCCGCATTGGAGAGCTACATGCCTTGGTATTTTATAGTCCCTATACCCAATTTCTTCATGATAAAGTACTGTTAAGGACTCATCCTAAATTCCTGCCCAAGGTGGTATCAGCATTCCATTTGAACCAATCCATTGTGCTGCCTACTTTTCATCCACCACCTCACCCTTCGCCGGAGGCCAAACGACTCCACACGCTGGACTGTGCCAGAGCTCTCCGCATCTATTTGGACAGAACTGCGACTCCTCAGCGCCCGTCTCAATTGTTCCTCTCCATACGCCCATCTTCCTCTCCTAGACCTGTTACGAAGCTGACATTGTCATCTTGGATTACACAGCTCATTGCGTACTGTTACGCATCTACCTCCAGTCCTGCTCTTCTGGAGATCCCTCCGCATGTCACGGCTCATGACCTCCGAGCTATGGCTACCACCTGGGCTAACCTTCGCCTCGCTCCTCTCCAAGAGATCTGTCGAGCGGCTACCTGGTCCAGGATTCATACCTTTGCCAAACACTACTGCCTTGATGTGGAATCCGGCGCAGATGCATCACTGGGTTCTACTGTCCTGCAAGCGGCTATATGAGGCGTCAACCTCCCTCCTCCTCTCCATCTCAGGTAACAGATCTTTATTATTATTATAATAGCATGATTATATTCTGTTACCTTCAGCTCGGGAGGCACCCACTTGTGTGGCTGGAAGATCCCTGTCCAGGGAGAAATAGAAGTTGCTTACCTGTAACGGTAGTTCTCCTTGGACAGATGGATCTTACAGCCACACAATCCTGCCCAGCCTCCCCTATTGTTGCCGCCAGCTTTATACCTAACTGGATTTTGCCGGTTGGGGGTGGGCTTATATAGATACGGGGTGGGACCCTGTAGGGGGAGGGCTGGCACATGTGCAAAGCTCTTGAGCTTTGCAGCTTTTAGACTGCCGGGTCGGCTCCATCAAGGGGACGTCACCCACTTGTGTGGCTGTAAGATCCATCTGTCCAAGGAGAACTACCGTTACAGGTAAGCAACTTCTATTTCCCCCTTGTATCTTTTTTGTACTCAAGTACTTCACACTTGTCCTAGAGGTGATTTTGTGCAGTGCTGGCTGGGTACAAATATCTTTACCTAATCTAATCTTCCATTTGTGAGTCGCACATACCTATACAAGCTCAAGGCAACAGAGCAATGAGGAAGAGGGAAAAGGAGTAGGGGTGGGGGCTTGGAGAAGCAGGGGGCGCTATACAGAAGCTGAAACAGTTAATTGTCAAAGAGGTGGGTCTTCAGGTTTTTCCTGAATGCGGTGTAGTTGGTCTCCTTCCTGATTGCTTCCAGGAGGTCATTCCAGGTTTTTACACCCAGATAAGTTAGCATAGAGTGGAAAATTCGCTTGTAGTGGAGGTATTTTGTGGATGGCAGGTTCAGTTGAATTCTGTTAAGGATTCTTCTTGATGTTGACCAAGCTGTAGAGAATAGTTGGATGAGGGAAGCAGCTGAGTTTCCATACAAAATCTGGTGTAGGATACATGAAGTTTTGAAGATTATTCGGGATGATATTGGGAGTCAGTGTAGTTGCCTGATGAAGGCTGTGATTGAATCATGTTTCTTTAATTTGTAGATTAATCTAACGGCTCTGTTCTTGACTAGCTGCAGTTTGTGGATAAGAGTGGTATTGATAGGGCAGCAGTCATTTTTTTTCCTGTCAGTTTTCCTGTATATTTACTCAAAATGGAAACTCTTTAGGAAACAGCATTTGCCTGGAAAGTTCATTTTGAGTTTACTAACAGTAAAAGTATTGTTTAAGCACTGCTCCATGGGCATTTCTCTGGAAGCTTCATGGTATTTGCTTATTGGACTGAAAAATTTTCCCTTCTAGGAATATGGAAACCAGATGAATAATGTATATGTTCCATAGTCGTCTATGAAGGCTGAAGCATCTGCTGATGATTTTTCCATGAATACATATCAACAATTGCATAATGCATGGTATTTCACTTGAGTTTCTTTCTTTTTTTAATTAAATGTCTTATAGCCCTCATTTGGTCCTCCCCATGCCAAGAGGACATGCTACTTACTACTATAAAATCTCTTATAGCTGCAAAGGTCCTTGCAAGATACTGAAAATAGCAGCCAAAATGCCAAAACCAGGCCAGCACAACACTCCACATACACTAAATTGCCCTCTTTGGTCTGAATAATCCAAAGTAACAATATATTAATAATAATAATAATTGTGAAGACGATCCTCAGTGTGACTAAGCAAATATAAGGAGCGGTAAACACTGTTCCAGCGCTTGATAGAAGGCTCAAAATGCAAGCCATTAGCCTTGCCTGAACCCGCACACCATCATAGGAACGTCTCGTTTGCTTACAGTGCATATACGTGCACTACAGAAATATAATTATAAGTGTCACACAGTACAAATGAGGGCAATTAGTGGTGGGATGGTGTTAAAAAGGAAAGGTTTATCTTGAGTGCTATGACACTTTAATTCAGTGAGAGCAGAAAAGGGAACAACACATATACCCCCATTTTAAAAAACTGTAGCATGGTTTTTAGTGCTGGCCACAGTGGTAACAGCTCCGACGCGTACGGACCTCACGGATCCAAACCCGTACGGCCTTAAAAATCTGAGGTCCGTGTCGGTCCGTGTCCGTGGCACTTGTAGTTTCTGTCGCTGACGGACCTTGATGAGATTTTTGCACTGACGGATCTGTCTCAGCATAGGGAGGGAAAAGTGTTAGGATCCGTCAGCGCTAAAATCTCTTCGAGGTCTGTCAGAGCCAGAGACTAGTGCTGGAGTTTGGAGACTTCTTTTCCATAACGCACGTCCAAAACCCATGTCCCCGCTCTCTTGGCTTCTGCTCTGCGCTCCAGCACTAGTCTTTGCCTCTGACAGACCTCGAAGAGATTTTTAGCGCTGACGGATCCTAACACTTTTCCCTCCCTATGCTGAGATGGATCCGTCAACACTCAAATCTCAATCAAGGTCCGTCAGCGACAGAAACTACAAGCGGCAGGGACACAGACCGACATGGACCTCAGATTTTTAAGGCCGTACGGGTTTAGATCCGGGAGGTCCGTCAGGTCCGCGTTTTACCCCTTCCCGCGTTTTTGTACTACAGTTTTGTAAAAGGGGGGATAGACCTTATTCAGAAAACACATTCTCTGCCTGTGGAAACCATTTTTATTGAATATGGATTCCTCCTGAACACATCTATCCTTTTTGGGGTTTCTGCCGATGGCTGTCCAGTTTAATTTACCCCCTCTTGTATCAAGCTGCGCTAGAGGTTTTGAGCACGGGTCGGCGAGGTAAATGCTCCGACGCTCATAGGAATTCTATGAGCATTGGAGCATTCACCGTGCCGGCCTGTGCTACAGACCTCTAGCGCAGCTTGATAAAAGGGGCTTGTTCTTGAGGTTTCTCTGATACGTTGAATCATGATTAAAAATGCATAAAAATGTCGTCATGCGCCTCTTCACCGAGTAATTAAGAGGTTTGTGTGTGTGGATAAAGTCGATTTAGTGTGCATTCTTCGTGCACATAAAATTTTATAGCTATATGCCTCTTTCTTAAACTGGCTTCCTTGCTGTGCCGACGAACTGGAAACTGAATGAATGGCCCTAATTTCTGGCAATGCGAAGAACATTTCTTTTAGTGTTCACATGATGGTGCATATCTATTGCATCTTTAATGTAGTTTGTGCTAACAGAAAAGATCCTCCCTCCTCCTCAGCGCTTTGCCGTGATTCATGGTGGATGAGCATAGCTTTCTCACTGATGACATCTTTAGACAAGAATTTCGGAAGAAAGGTTGACGCTATTGTATTTACAGAGCTGGCAGCAATTCAGGAGAAACGTTTTACGGCACTGAAATGTCTCTATGTGAGCTATGAAGCTCTGCTAAATCTAGAATAAGATAGACGCTTGATTATAGGAGCTGAGTTGTGAACAGCTGAAATCTGGTCTGCCTTTCCCGCTGTGTTAATTGCGTTGCATTGGCACATTCAGAGGATACGAAGCAGATGCACTCTTAGAAAACAATCTTTTGTAGCGCTGTGTTGATGGAACTCCGTCACTATGATTCATTGTTCAGTGGCACTATAATGAACATGCACTTTTAAAACTACATCCTAAGAAAACAAGCTTAAATCTACCGCATGTCCTTGATCATGGGTAAGGTAAAAGATCTCTTCCTGAAAGATATTTGCAATACACAGAGATACAATTTACATTATTGCTATTTAAAGCATTAACCTCTCAAGAATAGATCTCTCAGGAGAAGAGAGAGGAACTTACTGTTATTATTATAAAGATAATGACTATAATATTCTGTTAAGTTTGTTAGCTCATCAGCTATTCATGAAATATATTGTTAAATCAATTGAAAGATATCGCATTGTTGTGATCATTAGTTTCATGTCTTAAAAACCTCGGTGATCCAATTTTCTAAAAACCCTCTGAAACCATGTGGTCAGGGCAGGATTAATTCTTCGAGGGCCTCTAGGCACACAAGTACACTGGGCCTCCCAGGTCCTGCCCTGCCTCTGCCCATACCCCGCCCCTGCTCTGCCCCATTTATCTGTTTTCTTATTTACTTCCACCTGTATTTCTTTCTTTTTTTTTTTTTTTTTTAATTCAAAACAAAGATTAGCATACCAATGCACAGTTTTTCTTCTATGCAACCCCAAACATCTCTGAACAAATCCCCCTTCCTTCGCACCTACTTACCCGGGACATTAACTCTGAACCCTTTCAATACGTATATAAAAGTGTTAAAATATATTGTAAAGCAGTAATACTATCCGAAATATAAGTCTATATTAATAACCAAGTTTGCAACTCCTCTCAACTGCCTCACTCTATGTCGACCAACTATAACCCATATATGTATGTATAAACAACCAAATCTGTAACTCCTCTAGTACGTTCCACTCCAGGTATGTTAACTTGTAACGAAACAACAAGGCAAGCAGTCCAAAGAATCCAACATGAAACAAAAGAAGATCGACAGACAATAAGGAAATTCAAATCAGGTTTATTCAAGGTGCTCCCAAGAACCATGCTCGATGAATTTCGCCAAACAAGACTAGTCAATGCTAATAGAAAATCATGTATTTCATACAAACAGAACACAGATACACCCTCACCCAGTATGGAATAAGTAATCACAAACTAAAAATAGAAACATGTAGATAAATAACAAGAAGTTGCAAAAGCATCAAAAGGTTTCAAAGGTTTTAGGAGTGTACCTCTTGATCTCCTCAGAGCATCTTTCAAGATCACACATCTTTCACTCTTGACAGACTTTTGCCTCTCTCCTCTTAATCAATCATTCAGTTATAGTCTAGCTTCCGGGCATAAGCCAAGACCTGAACTCTCCTCTCACTATATTTCGAAAGCTACAATCTCTCTCTCTCTCTTTCTATCTCCGTCTCCGTCTCCTCCTCATTTCCCCATTCCCCACTGCTCCTTTTCACTTAGACCATGCACATCAGGCAGCACCCAAGACTTGGACCCCCACCTCATCTCTCTTTCAGCAGCATCCAGTCCTTTTCCTGTAAGGACTTTAGGCCAGTTTTGCTCGGTTACTTTCTGTTTTCTGAAACTCAGGATCAGGTCTCCCTATTGAGCTATCCCCAATCAGTTTAGTTTTTTTGCAGACCTCTCTCCTTACTCTATACACTTTCCAGGATAGAGCCCTGTGGTGCCCAGCAAGTAGTGGAGAGGGAAGTTGATGAGCACTAGGCCATGTGGAACCAGGTGAGAACAGCAACAGATATCCCCAAGTCCTGTAGCCTGGAGTGAAGACGGATCACAATATCTCTCTGTCATTCAAAGTTACACGCACACACACTCACTCATACTCACTCTCCTCCAGTACAGACCCTCAAACCCTTTCTCATAGACACATATTAAGGATGGGTAGCCAAAATCTTTTCACTTCATATCATTTCCTGTGTCTTCTAGGAGAATGTTCATTTTGTTTGGGGAAGGTGGGTGGGAAGGTCTGCTCTTGGAAGGGGACCCTGAAAATTATTTTTGGCAACAAAAGGGTAGTGGAGCCCTTAGTCCTGCACCCTCCACACAGATCCCCCAAGCCTACTTGAATCCCTTATGGTCTAGTTGGATGTTGGGACAGGAGCAATGCTCATTTGCTCCTGCCTATGGCTGCAGCCACACTGAATAGGGTGGCCACAATAGTCTCATGTTACTACCAAGACCCCTAGTGGTACCATAAATCTGTGGTAAAATTTGCAGCTGCCATATTGGATGCAACTGTGGCCATAGGCAGGAGTGAATGGGCATCACTCTTGCCCCAATTACACCTTCTGGATCATCAGGAATTTAGGGAAGGAGGGGGACTGGAATAAGGGGCCTAGGATGGTCCGGGAGGGCCTTGGATTGGGGTGTTACATTACATTACATTACGGATTTCTATTCCGCCTATACCTTGCAGTTCAAGGCGGATTACAAAAGATTTGACTGGACATTTTCCAGTGAAGATACAATTTTTTTTTTTTTTTTTTTTTGACAGAGGAGAGATAGCTGGATAGATTCCTAAGGGGATTTAGGGGTTGGATAGTAAAATGACAGTGCTGAACTGTGTGATATGGACAAAGAGAATATTGTTAGAGTAGGTAAGATTACCATCTAATTTTTGGGTCTGTTTGCTTGGAAGGTGTTTAGGTGGGTTATTTGGGGACGTAATATCTTGAGGTAGGTGAAGAATGGTTAAGATATTTGGATGAATTTTTTGAAAAGCAGGGTTTTGATTTCTTTTCGGAATGTTTTGAAGTCGTCCGATGTTGTCAGCAGATTGGAGATGGTATGGTTGAGTTTTGCTGCTTGTGTTGCCAGAAGGTTGTCAAACAATTTCTTGCGTAGTGTGCCTTTGAGTGGGGGAAAGGTAAAAGGGTTTGGGGTTCTTCTGTGTCTTGAGGTGGAGATCTGGTATAAGCGGTTGTTTAGGTAGGAAGGGGAAGAGCCATGTAACGCTTTGAATAATAGGCAGTAGAACTTGAATTGAATTCGTGCTTGTATGGGTAACCAGTGGGAGTCTAAGAAGGCAGTAGTTATGTGATCATATTTTCTGAGTGAGTAGATCAGTCTGAGGGCGGTGTTTTGTATGGTCTGGAGTCTTTTTATCATAGTGGCTGGACAAGGAAGATAGAGGGAGTTACAGTAGTCCAGCAGACCTAAGACTAGGGATTGGACAATTAGTCTGAATTGTGCTGGGTTGAAGAATTTTCTGATTTTACGTAGATTTCTCATGGTTAGAAAGGCTTTCTGGGTCGTCTTGTTGATTTGGGACTGCATTGTGCAGCATCTGTCTATTATAACTCCTAGGAGTTTTAGTTCGGGTTGTATTGGGTATTTGGTGTTTTTGATTTTCAGTTCTGTGATGGCTGGCGTTTTGGCCTGTTCGAGCAAGAGGAATTTTGTTTTTTCTGAGTTTAGT
Organism: Geotrypetes seraphini; assembly: GCF_902459505.1. Taxonomy (NCBI): domain Eukaryota; kingdom Metazoa; phylum Chordata; class Amphibia; order Gymnophiona; family Dermophiidae; genus Geotrypetes; species Geotrypetes seraphini. The sequence goes on from NC_047086.1 coordinate 316,985,287, forward strand.
TTTAGTTTGTGATCCATCATCCATTTTTCTACTGTATCTAAGGTTGTTTCCAGCTTTGTTGTGGTGGTGGTATCTGATGGGTCGAAGGGGAGGAGTATGGTGATGTCGTCTGCGTAGCTGAAGGATGTGACATTTAGGTTATCTAGAGTGGCTCCTAGGGAGGAGAGAAAGAGGTTGAAGAGCATAGGTGAGAGTGGAGATCCTTGTGGAACTCCGCAGGGGTTTGCCCATGGCTCTGATTTTATATCATTGTACTTTACCCTGTAGGTTCTTGATTTGAGGAACCCTTGAAACCAATTGTAGACCTTGCCTGAGATCCCTATGGTGTCGAGTATTTGTAGTAATATGGTGTGGTCAACTAGGTCAAATGCTGCGGAGAGGTCTAGTTGTATTAACACCATCTTTTTTCCCTTACTGATGTGTTGCCGGGCTGCATCTAGAAGTGAGACAAGTAGTGTTTCTGTACTATGGTTAGTTCGAAATCCTGATTGTGAGGGGTGGAGTAAGTTATGTTTTTCCAGGTAGTTAGTGAGGTATTGAGCTACTAGACCTTCTATTATTTTAACGTATATTGGTATTGAAGCGATAGGTCTGTAGTTGGCGGGGCTATCTATTGGGCCTTTGTGATCTTTCATGATTGGAGTGATTAAAATCTCTCCTAGGTCCTGTGGGAATTGGCCTTCTGTCAATGTGGTTTGAATCCATAGCATGAAGTTAGTTTTGAATGTGATGGAGGCGTTTGATAACAGGTAGGTGGGGCAATTATTTAGGTCGCTGGAGGCATGGCTGTATTTATTGTATAGTCGATTCATATCCGACCAAAGTAGGATTGGGAAGTTGGACCAGCTTCTGTCTGCAACAATGGCTTCCCCTGTTGATGGGTTTGTTGTTATCTTTTCGAGATGGGTGTGTGTGTTGATGAATGCGGTTCTGATGTTGGTGATCTTGTTTTTGAAATGGTCTGCTAGGTGGATTGCTGTCGGTGGGTGGATTCCTTGTGTGGCAAGGTAAGGTTTGGTATCAGTGAGGTTCTTTACTAGGTTGAATAGCTTTTTTGTGTCTGGGGTTTTTGTGCCTATCATTTTGGAGTAGTAGTTTTTCCGTTTTTCCTTGAGTTTGGTTTTGTATTGGTTAATTTGATTTCTCCATGCTGTTTTAGAGTGTTCAGAGCTCTTATTTTTTTTCCAGTCTCTTTCAAGTTGTCTGCATAGCTTTTTTTCTTGGAGAAGTTCGGAGTCGAACCATTTATCAGAAGGTCTGCATATTTTAAATTTTAGTTTTTCTGGGGCTAGCTCATTCAGGATGGTTTCGCTTATGGTTCGCCATTGGGATGTAAATTCGTTGGGGGCTATGTTGTTGATGGCGTGGTCTGCTTTATCCCAGAATGTGGAGGGTTCGATTTTTTGGCGTGCTTTGAAGGAGGTTTTTTTTGGAGGTTGCTTGTTGATGCTTTGAGGCCAGTTGATGTTAAATGTGTATTTATAGTGATCTGACCAGAGGGAGGGGTGCCAGGTCCCATTTGAGATATGGATTTTGGGTTTGTGAGGGTGTTGGGTCATGTAAGCAGCGACATCTAGTTGGTGGCCTTTTTCGTGTGTGGGTTGGGGGTTGAGGATCTGGTAGTTCAGTGCTTTGAGGTATGAGAGAAAATTTAGTACTTGATTAGAGGTGTGATCTTCTAGATGGAGGTTTATGTCTCCTAGGAGTAGGTTGTGAGGTGATGTTATGGAATTCTGGTAAATGAATTCTTCGAGAGCTTGTTTATTTTCATTCCATTTTCCTGGTGTTGAGTAACAGAGGATGCATGTTAATGTTCCTATGAGAGAATCATCGGATAGTTGACAGGCTAGGAGATCTAGGTGGGAGGTGGAGTGTTTGTCTAGGGTCTTTATATTAATGTTGTTTTTGAGTATGATGGCTAGACCTCCACCACGTTTTTTTTTTCTGCAGATCAGTTCTATTTTGTAACCTGTTGGGCAGAGTTCTGTGATGGTGGGATCGGATTCCGAGGTTAGCCAGGTTTCGGATAGGAATAGGCAGCTTAGTTGTTTTTTAATTATCCAGTCCTTAATAAGGTCTGCTTTTGTGCTTATTGATCTGATGTTCATATATGCACAGGATAATGAGGTGTTGTGTGTTTGGGGAGTGGGTGAGAGGTTTGGGTGGAGGAGATTTTCTTTGGTTTGTGGATGATAGTTGTGGTGTGCTGATTTTGGTTTTGGGGGTGGTCTTTTTCCCCAGCTGGTTGGTATGCTGATATGGTTGAGTGAGGAGCAGTCTATCAAGTTTCTGTGCGAGTATAGTTTTCTGGTAGGTAGAGGGAACCTAAGGGATTCTGTTAAGGTTGGGATAGAGGGTGTATGATATCCTTCTGTTATTCTGTTGGTTAGGAGTAGGAAGAGTAGTAGATGTAGGAGTATGCTTGTAGAAAAAATGGGGGGCATAGTGAATTTTTTGTAGGGGGCGGGAGAGTCTGCAGATTGGTGTTTGGTGTGAGGGGTGAGATTCTGAGAGGTGAAGGGAGGTTGGGGAGGAGGGGGCATTTTTTCTTCCCCTCTGTTCTGTTGCGTCTGTAGCCCTCAGTAGTGAGTTCAGAGCTGGGTAGGTGCTATCAATGTTATGTACGGATAAGGAGAACTAACAATGGGATATAAGAGTATCAGCTATGGCAGTTTGTCTATGCTTATCTGGTTATTTTGGAGATAGACAGTACTATCAACTTATCAGGTTATATGGAAGACATACAGGTTATTATGGAGTTAGACAGTACTTTCAACTTATCAGGTTATATGGAAAACCTACAGGTTATTATGGAGATAAACAGTATTATCAACTCATCAGGCTATATGAAGATAAACAGAACTATCAACTTAACAGGCAATTTGGAAGGAATATAGAATTTGCAGATACTGTCAAAAATCTATTGAAAGGTGCAGTATATAGAGGTCGATTTTAGTGGATTGAAGTACTTATCATAACGTTTTGTCGCTTCAAAAAGTGTCGCTTCACAAAGGTGCGCACTATGCGCCTTCGCCGGCGCGCCGAACGTTGGCGCTGCTCTCTTTTAAGGAGAAGGCCCCCGCTGGTCTCGGGGGGGGGGGGGCGGACACGGCTCAACGCCCCTGCAGGATCGGCCTCCTGCCTCGTTTCCTGCCTGCCCGCTGGATCGGTGCTGAGAGCAGTGAAAATACAAGCAGCTTCCGTGCTGCTCTCTTTTAAGGAGAGGCCCCCGCTGGTCTCGGGGGGGGGGGGGGGGCGGACACGGCTCAACGCCCCTGCAGGATCGGCCTCCTGCCTCGTTTCCTGCCTGCCCGCTGGATCGGTGCTGAGAGCAGTGAAAATACAAGCAGCTTCCGTGCTGCTCTCTTTTAAGGAGAGGCCCCCGTTGGTCTCGGGGGGGGGGGGGGGGGCGGACACGGCTCAACGCCCCTGCAGGATCGGCCTCCTGCCTCGTTTTCTGCCTGCCCGCTGGATCGGTGCTGAGAGCAGTGAAAATACAAGCAGCTTCCGTGCTGCTCTCTTTTAAGGAGAGGCCCCCGTTGGTCTCGGGGGGGGGGGGGGGGCGGACACGGCTCAACGCCCCTGCAGGATCGGCCTCCTGCCTCGTTTTCTGCCTGCCCGCTGGATCGGTGCTGAGAGCAGTGAAAATACAAGCAGCTTCCGTGCTGCTCTCTTTTAAGGAGAGGCCCCCGCTGGTCTCGGGGGGGGGGGGGCGGACACGGCTCAACTCCCCTGCAGGATCGGCCTCCTGCCTCGTTTCCTGCCTGCCCGCTGGATCGGTGCTGAGAGCAGTGAAAATACAAGCAGCTTCCGTGCTGCTCTCTTTTAAGGAGAGGCCCCCGCTGGTCTCGGGGGGGGGGGGGGCGGACACGGCTCAACGCCCCTGCAGGATCGGCCTCCTGCCTCGTTTCCTGCCTGCCCGCTGGATCGGTGCTGAGAGCAGTGAAAATACAAGCAGCTTCCGTGCTGCTCTCTTTTAAGGAGAGGCCCCCGTTGGTCTCGGGGGGGGGGGGGGGGGCGGACACGGCTCAACGCCCCTGCAGGATCGGCCTCCTGCCTCGTTTTCTGCCTGCCCGCTGGATCGGTGCTGAGAGCAGTGAGAGCAGTGTGTGGATCATTGGGCAGCCTCCTGTCACTGCCAAACAAAACCCTGCCCATTTTCATTTGCTGGCAGTTGCAGAAGATTGCTTTTAAGGGAAACGTACCTGCCATTCCCATGATCTTTTATTTTCCTGCATCTGTCAGTTAAAGATCCTTTCCCCGCACAGATCCGAATTGGGAGCACCAGCAGCAGCAGGAAGGTGGGTGTACTGGAGGACTGGAACCCATAAAAGCCGGTGGAGATGGGTCTCGTCTGCCCGCCGTCTTTTCTGACCTGAGCAGAGGCACGTGCGGCGGAAGCGCAGACAGCATCGTCCGGGAGGTTCATTTTCAGAAGGGTCTGACATGGCAGCATTTCCCACAAGCTGCCGGTGGTTGCTCTAAAGTTTTCTCTCTGCCGCGACTTCCTGTTTCCGACAGGGCAGATTGCTGCAGAGAGGGAAAACTTTGGGGCAGTCGCTGGCAGCTTGTGAGAACAGTTGCCATGTCGGGCCCATCTGAAAAGGAAAAGGTAGCGTTTTAATAAAGCACTTCGGACCACAGGGCCCCCTGGATCTGTGAGGCCCAGGGCAGCTGCCCTGTTTGCTCCCTATAACGCCAGCCCTGGGGCCCTCCTGACAATGTTGGGCCCTAGGCAAGTCTTGGGCGTATCCTTTAATCCGTCCCTGCATGTGGTGCATTATGATTATGAAATGATCACTTCATTATTATCTTTTGCAAAGCACTAACAGTTGTAAGCAGTAATTTTTGGAAAACATATATTATAATAGAAAATCCCTGTACTATGGAATATAGAATCTAATCAACACAGACTGAAAATACATAGAAAGAAAAAAGGAAAAAAAGCTTAGAGTTAAACCAGGCAGACTGAAAGGGATGAACTATACAAGGTGGGATAGTTAAGATAGGGTCTAGAAAACCCTGGGGCTTACCTGAGTTTAGGGTACCACAGTGGCTTTGGGGTAGAACTCATTTCTCGCAGGTTCCATGTTTGTAGTTTAGAACAGAGAACCAGAGAGCAGTGCGGGAGGATGAGAGGAAGAGTGGGAGAATCTGCCAAACAGGCTCTACAGAGGCCAGAAAGTTTTGTACTTTGACCTAGCCCAGGGGTGGGAAACTCCAGTCCTCGAGGGCCGGAATCCAGTCGGGTTGTCAGGATTTCCTCAATGAATATGCATGAGATCTATTTGCATGCACTGCTTTCAATGCATATTCATTGGGGCAATCCTGAAAACCCAACTGGATTCCGGCCCTTGAAGACCGGAGTTGCCCACCCCAACCTACGCTATCAGTAACCCATTATAGGTGGTAAATTTTAAAATGTGGCTTGTTTGCTAACTCATTGGCTGCCTGTGCTCTGTGAACTGCTCTCTCATTTGCAATCCATAGAGGCCTTCATTACCCGGAAACCAGAACTTTACTGACACAATGCAAGGCAACTCTTGTCATCATAATTTTAATTTCAAATATAAACACCGTTCTCATACAGCATTAAAGTTAGCAGTTTTATATGGTGATTTGTAATGGGAGCTGAAGCACAGGATCCAATGTAGAATAGGTTTTTCAAACAGGTATAACCATTGTTTGCCTGGTGGGCATCAGCAGAAGTAACTTTAAGTAAATTCAAGTTTATAGGGAGATCAAGCTGATTGGAACAGAAATCCACTCGTTCAGAACTCTCCTTACATCCAATAAGGCAGACCATTCCAGGAGTTACAGCTCTGAACCAGAGGGTTTACTAAAACTTGGATGATACAGAGTAATGTAAGACAAATTCAGCATCTCGTATAAACAAGCAGTAGAAGCAGTTTTATGTCTGCTTTTTTTTAAAAAAATAAATCTTTATTCATTTTAAAGCCAAAAATATGTGCAACATATTATACAGTCATTTTATACTTTAACATCACTTAAATTCAATCAAAATTATATTCTATGACAAATACATATATCACTCCCCCCAACACACTACATATCCAACAATTTGCATTCAAATTAAAAATATATCTTTCCACCCACCCTGGACGTGTATTATCAATGGGCAAAATCAACAATCACTCCTTACAGAATTTTGTCAATGGCTCCCAAATATCCATAAACTTCCTATAATGAAAGCCCACTGAGTTAACAGAGGGCTCATAATATTGGCGAGCCCAGCAAAACAGTAATAAGTAAAGGTGCGGGGGGGGGGGGGGAAGAAGGGGCCTTAGGATGATTGGGGGAAGATTGGAAAGTGAGGAGGGGGGAAAAGCTGAAATATGGGATTGGTGGAGAAAATTGTAATGTTGGAAAGTCGTGGGGAATGGTGAGTGATTGGTGGGAGCGATAGGGGTGGAGATTGGTAGAAATCAGGTGGGAGAATTGTTTGGTGTTTGTCTGAGGGAGGTGGGGTGTGAAGAGGGTAGGCGTTTGAGGGGAGACGGAAAATAATTTTGAAGTGGAGTGGGTAGTGGAGGTATTTTGCTAGTTGCTCACCCTTCCCTCCCTGTCATGTTGGGTTGGTATTTGGGAAGGGGTGTGGGTGATTAGTGAGGCTTTGTGGGTAAGGGGTTTGTTGGTTGGTTTATGGATGGGGCGTGGTTTATTTGGGGATGTAAAGTGTGGGTGGGGATGTGGGGGAGGGGTCACAGCTGTGCGGAAATGGGAAGGGAAATCCTTCCTGGCGGCCAGGGATGTGGGAAAATAAGTAATGATATTATAATGTTGTAGACTGTGTGCAGCACCCCCACAGACAGATATGAGGCTGGGCGACACCGCAGGTCTTGCAAATGGGTTTATTGGAATTGAATTTAAGATATGGGGAGTTGGGGGCAGAGCAGCTAGGTCTTGACCGACCAGCTGTTGGGAAAGGAAACTGGAAGGCCGCCAAGGAAGAGAGGGATAAATGTTGATGTACAATGTTATTTGTTTAAATGAATTAATAAAGCTGCGGCCAAATTTTCTGCCAATAAGTGTTAGTAGTTTTATTAAAGTGTTTAATTGAGTTACAGTGGTACCTCGGTTTATGAGTGCACCGGTTTGCGAGTGTTTTGCAAGATGAGCGAAACATTTGCAAAATCGGTGCCTCGGAAACCGAGCCGCCTCGATTTGCGAGCGCCCCCCCCGCCGCAAACTGGCACCCTCCCTCCCGCGATCCGGCACCCCTCCGCCGCCATCGGCCACCCCCCCGCCACCATCGGGAACCCCCCGCCGCCATCGGGCACCTCCCTGCCGCAACCTGAAGTCCCCCAGAGTCTTCTTACTTTAATGTAGCACCGGCATGTCAGCCTCCTCTTCTGTGCGCATGCTCAAGGCCAGCACAGAAGAGGAGGTGCGCTAGCGTTTTTAGCGCACGCACCAGATTAGCATGTGCTATAGTACACGCTAGCTGAAAAACTGCCGCCTGCTCAAGAGGAGGCGGTAGTGGCTAGCGCGCGTGGCATTTTAGCGCACGCTATTCCGCATGTTAAGGCCCTAACGCACCTTTGTAAAAGGAGCCCTTAGTGCAATGGGGAAACTGTTTTCGATCCCCACTGCAGCTCCTTGAGACTCTGGGCAAGTCACTTTACCTTACATTTCCCCAGGTACAAAAACTTGGAACAAAGAAAGTACCTGCATATAATGAATGTAAACTGCTTTGGTTGCACCACAGAAAGGCAGTATTATCAAATCCAGGATCCTTTAGATTTGCACCTTGAAATTGATTAATTGATTAGATGAGGAGAGTGTGGTGTAGTGGTTAGAGGTACAGCCTCAGCACCTTGAAGTTGTGGGTTCAAACCCTGCCTTGCTCCCCCACAACCCAGGGCAAGTCACTTAGGGCTAGATTCACTAAGCAAACCATTCATGTACCGATCGGTTTGTGAGTCCTTTATGACCCGATTTCCCTTCGACCCAAATCACTAACCTCTTTCCAGATCATCAACCAATCTGCACATGCAAATGAGGGGGAATGGCGTTCAAATGCAGTCAGAAAGCGATTCATTAAAATAAAAATAGCAACTCCGACTGGGCTGGCCAATCTAAAGTAAGTGACTACTGAGGTCCTTTCCGACTGCCCTGCCTTCTGCCGATCTGCTCTCTGTCCCGTCTCAGCCCTGATCTCCTTACCTTCCCCGCACTGCGAGCCCATGGTTTTAACCTGTGGGTTAAAACCACAGGCTTGCTGGGCCGTTTAAAAGTTCAAGTTTTTTTTAAAATAAAAAAGTTGCAGGTCTTGGATGCATTGGGATCGCTTTCTAGTGATCTGTGCGGTGGGTGGGAGGGGGGGGGGGCGTGTCAACGATCATCCCCATTTGCATGCAGGCCTTTTGTGAATTTGTTGGCCTGCATGCAATCAGGCACGGATCAGACATGCAATCGGGAGTTATTGAAGCTAGCCCTATATCCTCCACTTTCCTAGGTGCATTAGATAGATTGTGAGCCCACTGGGACAGACAGGGAAAATGCTTGAAGTACCTGTATGTAAACTGCTTTGAGTGGTTATAAAACCACAAAAAGGCAATATACAAGTCCCAATCCCTTTTTCTTCCCTTTCCCCCTTAATGGAAGGTAATTTCATAATAAGAAAAATTGTGCAAACCCAGCACTACAATCAGATAAAAGTTAGGGTGCAGGGCTGCAGAAATGGAAAATAATTGTTCCTTTTAGCACTTAAAACTCATTCATAATACATTAAACACACTGAGAAATACTCTTAAACTAAGGGCAGTTGAATGATAGAAGTTTTTCAGTTCACAGTTCTCTCATATTCAGAGTTATTATACGGACATTTAAATACTTGAAAGGTTTGAATACAGAAACAAATCTTTTCCAGAGAAGGGAAAATGGTAAGTTTCAAGTTTCAAGTTTATTAGCATTTAATGAATCGCCTATACAAAGTTTCTAAGCGATGTACAAATTAAAAACCATCAGATGGTGGTTACATATATAGTTTTTACACATAAAATTTTAAAACAAACTATTGACATTTTAAACAATGGAAAGAGACAAACATGAATAAGAGGGAAAAGAGGGAAAAGTTACAATTCATTGTATATTGAAATTAACAATTAAGGAAAAACACAATAGGGAATAATGGGATTGGAATGTTTAATAGTCTTGGTCAAAATGTAAGGGGTTAATATAAAATATGCTATGTATCAAAGGCATCTTGAAACAGAAAGGTTTTTAAAAGTTTCTTAAAAGTTAAAAGGTCTTTTTCAATTCTAATAAAGTTTGGTAAAGAATTCCACAATGTTGGGGCCATAACAGAAAATATGTCGTTTCTTCTTCTGCCGATGATTTTCAAAGAGGGAATCGATAAAAGATTTGAAGAGGATGAACGTAATGAACGTGATGTATTATATGGAATAATCATTTTGGATATGAATTGTGGTTCATTAAAAAGTAATGTTTTATAAACTAAAAGTATGATTTTAAATGTAATCCGATGGGAAATAGGAAGCCAGTGTGATTTAATCATTAGGGGTGTGACGTAAAACTAGACTGCATAAATTGAGATTGCAGGGAGGTAGATTTAGGAGTAATGTTAGGAAATTCTTTTTCATTGAGATGGTGGTTGATGTCTGGAATGCCCTCCCGAGGGAATGTGGTGGAGATAAAAAAGGTAACGGAATTCAAAAAAGTGTGGGATGCACTCAGATCTCTAATTAGAAAAATAATGGTATAAATTGAAGAACTACCCCTTTTTTTTTTTTTTTTACAAAGCAACAGTAGCGGCTGCTGTACAGCAAAGGTTGCGATGCCCATTAAATCCTTATGGGCATCAGAGCGATGAATGCAGCAGCAGCTGCTACCACAGACTTGCACAGTCTGTATCCCGTATATGGCAATTCGGTATAGGATGGGCTGCGAATGACTTCAAAGGGAACTCCAGTAATTTGGAATATGAGGATAGTGCTGGACAGATTTTTACGGTCTGTATCCTGCAAATTTATTTATTTACTAGTTTTTTTAGCCCATTACATTAACGGGTGCTAGAATAGATTTGTAAACTTAGGCATTTCTTTCTTTCTTTCTCTTTTTCTGTCTCTCCCCCCTGTCCAGCAGCACCCCTTCCCTGCTTCCCCTGTCCAGCAGTAGCCCATCTCCCTTACTTTTACCTCCCCCCTGTCCAGCAGCACCCCTTCCAGCAGCACCCCTTCCCTGCTCCCCCTATCCAGCAGTAGCCCTTCTTCCTTCCTTTTACCTACCCATATTCAGGCTCCCATTTCCCCTTTTACCTTCCCTATTTCCACCTTTTACTCCCCATCCAGCATCATTCCATCTTCTTCTCTCTCTCTCTCTGCTATCCCATCCAGCACGCTGCTGTCTCTGAGGGGGGGAGGGGTGGGAAGGCAGTAGTCAAGGAGAACTGGGCTTCCTGTCGGGAGATGGGAAGTGTATGCGCAGGGCTAGGTGGAGCCTGGTAAGGGATGTGCCTCCGAGGTGCAGGGTTCTTCCCTGTTCCTCGGAGGCCACTTTGGTAGGTAGTAGAGTACCTGTTGCATTCTTGGTGTTCCGGTGTCTCTTCTGCCTCAGGTCCGGGCCAGCCATTATGGACTGGGATTGTGGGACAGGCCGGGCTGCGAGTCAGCAGAGGTAGGGGAACTCAGAACGGGTTACAATTGACATTCACAGTTAAATACAGGATGGGTTACAATTGACATTCACAGTAAAATACAGGCCAAAATTTACAGGCATTTGTAGAGAGACAGGTGAGAAGAGGGGGAGCAAGGGGAGCATGGGAAGGGAGGAGGGTGGAGAGGGTGACAAGATGATTTGGATAGGCTGAGTAAGCTTTCATGACAACTGTAGTAGTTTGAACCTAAAGACAGTAACAAACGGACTTCTACGGTCTAAGGCCCAGAAATATCAAAGAATAAAGACAATTTAACTTAATCATGCATTTTTAATGTATGTAACTATTGGGCAGACTGGATTGATCGTCCAGGTCTTTATCTGCTATCATTTACTATTGCAACCTGTTCCCCAGCTTGGAAGAGACTCTCACTCCAAATTTCGTTTTGAAGTCGTTTCATCGAGATGGCAAGAGAACAGGTGTACAAATAAAAATTTTACTTCACCCACATAAAAAAATAACAGGTGAAACAGAATTGTAACAAACCCCCTCTTTTACGAATGCATAGTACGGGTTTTAGCGCCAGCAGCGGCGGTAACTGTTCCAACGCTTATATGAGCATCGGAGCAGTTACCACCGCTGCCGGCGCTAAAACTCATGCTATGCATTTGTAAAAGAGGGGGCAAAGTTTAAGTTTTTTTAAACATTCCAACAATTTTATTTAAAGTCAAGCCCTCTGCGAAGTGGAGAGCTAGATGAAAATAACAATATTAGTATTTTTTGTTATCTAATAATTAGACATTTGTGTTTGTTTGACTATATAATAACATTCACTTCACAGATCTCAAGACAGTTTTCACAATTTTCTTCTCATCAACAGTTTCCAACCAGCATATCAGATAAGTAAAAAATTTCCTCTTTGCTATCTAAATCTTTACTGCAACCAGTTAAACTATGACCAGTTATGAATTAGTGTCTTTTTGAATTTGATGCTTTGTGGTTAATTTTTCTTGCATTGTGTACTCAACTTCTAGGGATATAAATTTAAATATTCTGTGATGCTATATCTAATTACCTTCCAATATCACAGCTCTAAATTATTTAAAATGTTCTATGAATAAATAAGTATAAATTGTCCCAAAGAGAAATATTCCAGTATAATAATCTTGATACACTCCAATTTCATAAGGAGGAATGAGATACGCGATCCTCAGAGGGTCAAAAGCCCAAAAGTTCAAATGGGTAACAACCCATAGAACCCAATCGTCATGGGATCCAAATGTATCTTCTTTATTGTATTATTCTTTTTATACTTTTTATACTTAATCTTCTATCCAAAAATAGATCATAAATAATTTTTACTTAGCTTGTATTTAATTTATAACAGGGAGCGCCTCCACCAACATGTCCATGTTTCAGACACTTTCCTCAGGGTCGAGGCTCCCAAAACATACTTACAAAACATTTGAATATCAAACATTACTCCTAGGCTGTAAATAATTCAATTTTAGTAATTTTTGATTATACAACACTTAACCAAATGATAACATGTCTAATCAAGACTATTTAAAATTGCGGGCAACTTACTCATGCACACGGTAGAACTCGCTCCATTCGAGAAAATTTCATAATGAATTGGGAGCATCTGATGTCAGTTCCGGTATTTAAACCCTAGACTAGCTTGCTCAGCAACTCTCATACCGGAAGCGATCAGGATACCAAAAGGACACGTTATTCCATTCAAACTAAAGACATCCAGTCAATTTCTTCGTTTAACCCATTGGGTGATAAAGCATTCAATTCAAATATCCATCTTTGCTCCTTGATATTAAGAGCTCTTTTATAATTCCCACCCTCCTTCCCTGTTGTTACTCGATCAATAATGCGCCATCTAATATCATGCCAAGAGTGCTGTTTTTCCCGCCAATGATTTACTATAGGTGCTGTATCAGTTTCCGTGTGCACTCTCGATTTGTGCTCATTCAAACGCGTCTTAATAGATCGCTGTGTTCTTCCAACATAAATTTGGTCACACGGACACTGAATGATGTAAACAACATTGGTAGTATTACAATTGGTGACATGTCTTGCATATATAATTCTTCCTGTGGAGGGATGAATCCAAGTTTCCCCTGTCATCGTGAGAGAGCACCATTGACAATTCCCACAGCCTTCATGGTATCCTTGTTGGAAAGAAGGAATTGGACTCCGAAGTATTTCTTCAATGTTACGATGTCTTTGATAGGCGAACATTGGTCTATCAGGCATACCCTCCAATAAACTGATCACATGCCAATGTTTAAGTAGGATATTTTTTATTTGTATAGATAGAATAGTATACTTCTGTACATATACTAAATCACTAGCATGTTGTTGCTCTTTAGGAATTAGCAATAACTCACGGTTCGCAAATTTAGCCCTAGTATAGGCCCGCTTAATAATATAGGAGGGATAACCCCTACATGCAAAACGTTGCCACAGTTGTTTGGCTTGACATTTATAATCTTCCAAGGATGAGCACAAACGGCGAATTCTCAAAAATTGACTCATAGGTGGAGGTGCTCCCTGTTATAAATTAAATACAAGCTAAGTAAAAATTATTTATGATCTATTTTTGGATAGAAGATTAAGTATAAAAAGTATAAAAAGAATAATACAATAAAGAAGATACATTTGGATCCCATGACGATTGGGTTCTATGGGTTGTTACCCATTTGAACTTTTGGGCTTTTGACCCTCTGAGGATCGCGTATCTCATTCCTCCTTATGAAATTGGAGTGTATCAAGATTATTATACTGGAATATTTCTCTTTGGGACAATTTATACATATATATTAATTCCAGTTTTTGTATAGCCATTTATTCAAGGACTCTATGAATAAATAAAGCATACAAAATTAGTTCTGTGTAAAGTGCTCAGACCCTACAACCATACTTTGTTCAGTGTTATCACTCAACTGTGGTTGCCAATAGGACCATCATCACTTTCTTTACAGTCCCTTGCCTCTCTGAGTCACCATTATAAAATCCATATAAATTCTTATATAATGGTAACATCTGAAATTCTTGATGGGAGGCCCGTTAATTACTCGGCAGCCACAGGTAAACCCTTGAAAGTGCTGGTGCTCAATAAGTGCTCTGTTAAAAACAACTACATATCATACTGAGAAACCGAGCCCCTCGACTCAAGTTTCGTGTCCTTCTTCAGGAGGGGTCTCTGATAATTACTATAAAATAATAAAATAAAGTGAAATAAGTTAAATGAATCTCCCAACCTTGTCTCTAAATCAGTCTAACCCTATTATATTAATCATTCTCACTGAACTTTTCATTCTACCTCTTGTAAACGGCTTAATAAACTTCCAAATTTTAAGATGTTAACATGCCTTCTCACGGCTATTACTAACCCGAAGAAGATATGTTACATCTTAAAGTTTAGAAGTTTATTAAGCCATTTACAAGAGGTAGAATGAAAAGTTCAGTGAGAATGATTAATATAATAGGGTTAGATTGATTTAGAGACAAGGTTGGGAGATTCATTTAACTTATTTCACTTTATTTTGTAGTAATTATCAGAGACCCCTCCTGAAGAAGGACACGAAACTCGAGTCGAGGGGCTCGGTTTCTCAGTATGATATGTAGTTGTTTTTAATGGCTAGATGGACTTGCCTTAAAAGCAGGTGTATCTTTGGCCATTGGGATTTAGCTGGTTATGGCTCAGCTGGCCCAATCTAAACTGGAAATTCAATGCTGGTTGCTGGATAAGGTACTGGCATTGAATTTCCAGTTTTGCCAAGGACCGTGGGAGACAGCCGGCTATCTCCTGTGGTCTGAATATGAGGTGGCAGACATGCTGGGGCTTTTAGCACTGTAAATGATTCCCTTTGGAACAAGTTACCACTAGAATTAATGGGTGGTGGGGGAAGGGAGGGTGTTAGAATATTACATATTCCTTAGGAGGTAGTTAGAAACCCGATTCTTAGAATCTTCCTATTTTGCGACTCTGCCAAGTACTTGTGACCTGGACTAGCCCTTGTTGGAAACAGGATGCTGGGCTTGAGGGACCTTTGGCAACGCTTGCGTTATTTGCCCAAGCTTTCTTTGAAGGGCAGTGTATTGGGGCAGGAAAGAGAGGCTTCTGCTTGACCCACTGTGTGGAGGAAAACTATTAATCTGGTCTTTGCTTATCCTGAGGTCATTTATTGTTGAATTCATTTGGTTATAAGAACTCTCATGTAGATGATAAGAGGGAATTTTAGAGTTATGAGGAATGCGCCATACTCTAAAAGGGAAGGGGGATGGGAAAGGAAGGAGGCACTAGATAATTATTTATGAGAATTGGTAAAATCATTGATTTGGACTCCTAGTTTGAATTAGGGCTCCTTTTATCAAGCCACGCTAGCATTAAACCACCAGCCATGCTAGCCGCTACCGCCTCCTCTTCAGCAGGCGGTAGTTTTTCAGCCGCGCGGGGGTTAGCGCATGTTGAAAAGTCATGCGCATTAACCCCGCTAGCGCAGCATGATAAAAGGAGCCCTTAATCTCAGAGACAGTTGTGAATATTGTGCATGTTAAAAGTATTTAATCTTATTAATGTAATACGAGTATGTATGTTAATATGAGGACATTGTCAGCGCTATTTGTGCCCTACTCACTTTCTCTGTGGGCAAAAATATCTACGTAATGTCATTTTGGATGCATAGTATAATCTCGTTATAACGGACTCACTTATAATGGAACCTCGCCTATAGCCAACGAGGTCCGCTGGTCCGGGCTGTGCGACATTCCAGTGCAGGTGATCGAGGCAGACAGCGTGCCAGACTTTAAGAATAAATGGGATACCCATGTGGGATCCCTATGAGGTCAAGATAAGAAAATTGGGTCATTAGGGCATAGACAGGGGGTGGGTAAGCAGAGTGGGCAGACTTGATTGGCTGTAGCCCTTTTCTGCCATCATCTTCTATGTTTCTATGTTTCTATATACAGAAAATCATCGCATATAGCGGACTTGCATATAACGGACTTTCAGATATAACGGACAACCAATTTGGTCCCCAGAGCCGCTTTTAGCTGTAGTTTTCTTTAGCTATACCGGACATGCAGGCTCCATCTACAAGGCGCGTGGCGTGCCGGTGATGTAGTATCAAAATGCAACCCAGAAGAAAATGACAGCGTATTTTTCTTTCCAGTACAGTACGACATAATGCTTTAGAACATCTTTTAGTGTTCTGGTTTTGCAATCATTTCGTGCCATACCAATGTTTTGCTGAGTTTTGACTGAACGTTGTTTCAAGTTGACCTAAATAAAGTTTTAAAAAAATGCAACTCTGGATATAACAGATTCTGGATATAACGGACCATTTTTCCAGGTCCTTTGAAGTCCGTTATAACGAGATTATACTGTACTTTTGTCTGTGGCTGAAGGAGGCATTCCCAGGAGAGAGGCTGAGTAGGGTTTGAAACGATGTGCATGATTTTGAATGTTCAAAAGAATGTGCTTATTTTTACTCAAGAAAAGTATGCATACAAATCAGCAAGTGCTTAAGCTTGAGGATGCTTTCCCTTGGATATTTTTCAAGATAATACATGAGCATGTGTGCACTCGCTTTGAAAGTCCTGTGAAGTCAACGGAATGAAAAGTATATGTGTAATGTTGCAACATATGAAGGCAGGTATAAAATTACCCCCAGTATGCACTGGAGTAATCGCTCTTATTAAATCTTTTATTATGTTATCATTTCATATTAACTGAATTATATTTTTTCTTGGATATTTTATTTTCATATATAATTTTAATGGCGATTTTGTTGTGTGGCAAATATTATGGGTTACCAGAGATGTTAAGTTTCCCAGTTCTAGGCTGGAGATTTTGGGACAGCCCTGGATTTGTGACCACTTCATCTTGGTGCATTATGGAACTTATAACACTAATTCCAATGGTCAGGATCAGACATTACAAATTCCACGCTGCTTTGGGATGTAAAAGTTCAAAACCAGGACTGTCCAAAAAGTCTCTAGTCTGCAATTGGGTAATTTGACATCTTAGCTGGCCTGGTGACTCACGTAGCAACTGATATGCAGAGGTTCTCTGGTTCCCAGATCAGTCCTTTCTGTAAGGGGGGATGCTGCAAAAGCAGTACTAACAGCTCTGAGAGGGGAAGGGGGTTTGGTGGTGAAGAAGAGTCACGGACACGGTAACTGCTTAAAAGTGCACATAGTGGCTGGATTCAGAGCCACAGTTACTAAGTTTCACAGTCACCCCAAGTTGAGGACTGTTGCTACAATGGCCAGACATGGTGCACTGGGTGGTGGAGGTGGTGATGTGTAATGGGGGGGGGGGGGGGGGGGGGGGGTGAGGATATAAAATAAAGAAAAAGCCTCAAGTGGCTATAAATGATGGCTCATATCGCCCAATACAAAGAAACCAGAATGGAATTGTCCAGATCAGAATGATGTGCATTACAAAAGTGTCCTCCAACTCATCTGATAAAATGAAGATCTTTATTCCTCCAATGTCACAATGGTACATTCAAACGACTCTATGACTCAACGACTCAATGAAGATCTTTATTCCTCCAGTGTCACAATGGTACATTCAAACGACTATATGTCTCATGTTTCGGCCAACAGGCCTGCCTTAGGAGTCTGAATACAGTGGCTGCAGTTTCTCAGCTTTGGAGCGGAGGTTTCACTACTGTGGGCATTGCTGCTTCCCCTGTTTTGTTCTGTTTCATATTGCCCAATCCCATTTCTGGGTTTCACTGTAATAGAAATAGTAACAGGAAGAAATTGCAGGCTGTTTACTGTCTTTACTCTCTTGAGCCTGTTGGAAAATATTGTGTAAAAGGAGATTCTTAACCCTTTAATTGGCAGATGGTGAAATGGCTGCTTTATGTAATTTGATGTTGAACGAAAGTAACAGTGCCATGATAACAGGCATTTGGAGATGGAGATCTCCCTTAAGAGCCATAGAAATAAATGATGATTCTGAGCAACAATGCCCATAGAATATTTTATTGAAAATTTATATAACCCCCTCCCCACCACCACCACCACAAACAATATAGTAAGATAAGAAAATTGTGAACAAATATGATATGTCCGAAAACTGAATCCCAAGAAGATATAGACAATAAATGTTATTCTTCTTAGCTTATTTCTAAGCAGCATCAGTCCCTCAACTGTAATTCAGTGATGGGGAATTTCTAATAAATTCATTTGTGATACCACTTAGCTTTTTGACTTGTAGGGGAACAATGCCATTTGAACATTTTGCAAACACAGAATGAAGACAAAGTCCAAGAGAAAATGAAGAGAACCCGGGAGATTTGTCTGCACATTTTCAAGTCAAACAAACAGGGGGGAATGTGAACTTTGGAAAAATCGTGCATTAATTATTTACCGGGAGATGAAGCAGAGAGAAAGAGAGACAGAAAATAAATCACAAGGGTGCTTGCTGAGCCGCAACAATGTCCGCAAAGCCAATTTGTACTAATGATTTTGAAAAACATGCCAAAGAGGTTCTTCAAAGGTCAGTCTATGATTATTATAGATCTGGAGCAGGAGATCAGCAGACCTTAGCTGACAATGAAGCGGCATTTAGAAGGTAAGATGGTCTGTAGGGACAGATTTATACAGTACTAACATTAAAATGTACAAATCTGTCAGCTCAGCCAGAGATCATTACAATATCTAAAGGCATGCCTTAGAACAGTGATCTCAAACTTAAACCCTTTGCAGGGCCACATTTTGGATTTGTAGGTACTTGGAGGGTCTCAGAAAAAATAGTTAATGTCTTATTAAAGAAATGACAATTTTGCATGAGATAAAAACTCTTTATAGTTTATAAATCTTTCCTTTTGGCTAAGTCTTACTAATAATATTGTAATTTATAGCTAAAGAGACATATGATCAAGAAACTGTTTTATTTTACTTTTGTGATTATTTTAAACATACCAAGGGCCTCAAAATAGTACCTGGTGGGCTGCGAGTTTGAGACCACTGCCTTAGAAGAAGCTTTTCACAGTCACTTTTGTAAATGCCTGTGGAGCTGACTGAAGCACTTCTGGTAACTTTGGGAAGTCTCATTGTTGATCTACTGTTATGTAGCAGGAAATTAAAAGGTGTTTACCCTCAGGAATGGCTGGATACATATTCTGAATTACAATGTGCTTTTCTTCCATGACTGTTGTGCACCGTGACTAGCGGTATATGTTCTGAGGAGGTGATTTTCTCCATTTTCAATCACCCTCTCTTTCCTAGTCCAAGTTTCCAAGTTTTATTAGGGTTTGATAGCCCGCCTATCATAAAATATTTAAGGACTCCTTTTACAAAGCTGTGCTAGGGCCTTAACGTGCGGAATAGCATACGCTAAATTGCTGCGTGTGCTAGCTGCTACCGCCTCCTTTTGAGCAGGGGATAGATTTTCGGCTAGTGTTAAAAACGCTAGCGCACCTTTGTAAAAGGAGCCCTAAGTGGCTTACAAAACAAAAAAATCAAAAGGATAGAAGTGTGTGAAGACATGACTTGGATGTGTGGGGAAGAGAAGGAACTACGATATGAATAGGCAATCAATAGGCATACAAGGACAAATCCTCGAGTGGTTAACGTCATTTCTATCTGACCGGACCTCTAAGGTCAAATTCAATGATGTTTTTTCGGAAAGCTTTACATTATCATATGGAGTCCCTCAAGGCTCTATATTATCCCCTCTTTTATTTAACATTTTTTTATCCCCGCTTATTACCACTGCACAGTCACTGGGTTTCACAGCTTTCTCTTACGCAGATGACATCCAACTCATGCACCCTCTTAATCCTGAAACTGCAGAAGAAATAAAAAATATCAACGACAAACTTGATCTAATAAAAAACTGGTTAATTGACAACAAGTTATCCCTGAATGCTCAAAAAACTAAAACAATGCTCTTTACATGGAAAAGTGACATAACTCTAAAAACTCCATTCTTACTAGATGACTCCCCTCTTGAATCTGTTTCACAAATGAAAATTCTCGGGGTAATAATCGACACGGATCTCTCATTTCATTATCATATCAGTGAAACAGTTAAATCCTGTTTTTACAGACTCCGTCTTCTACGCTCAATTTCTACTTTCTTAGACTCAAAATCTATAAACATTCTGATTCATTCACTAATTATTTCGAAATTAGACTACTGTAATTCTCTCCTAATAAACATATCTCAGAAAGAAAGGAGACGACTACAAATCATACAAAATACCGCCATTAAATTAATTAATAAAGCTAAGAAATACGATCATGTCACCCCCTTACTCATCAAATCTCACTGGCTTCCAATCTCTCACCGAATCACCTTTAAAACTTTATTCCTAGTTTATAAAACTTTAATATCAAACGAACCCCTCTTTATATCAAAAATGATAGTTCCGTATAATCCTCCGCGATCCTTAAGATCATCTTTATCTAACCAACTTTCAGTCCCTTCATTAAGAATTATTGGCACTAGACGTAAAGATATGTTTTCAGTGGTGGCCCCCTCATTATGGAACTCTCTCCCAAACTTTATTAAAAATGAAAAAGATCTTGTCTCTTTTAAAAAATTGTTAAAAACTTACTTGTTTCAAGACGCATTTGACTTATGAAATGATCTTTTTTATAAACTCATATGTTTTTAAGATTCTCTTCTCCTATTTTTTTCTTATTTATACCCCTTATTTATACCTATTGTACTCTCCCCTCTATGTAAATTTTAACAAATAATGCAACTGTAACTTTCCCCTTCCTTCCTTCTCAATCATGTTTGTCTAAATTTGTTTTGTCAACTGTCCAAATTAGTAAAATTGTATGTATTACCACAATCTGCTGGTTTTTAAATTGTACATCGCTTAGAAATTTGTAATAAGCGATACATCAAATGTAAATAAACTTGAAACTTGAAACTTGAAACTTGAAACTAGAACAGAATGGGAAGAAAACGCAAAGGAAGGGTCCCAATGCTCGAACCAATGAGTTGAAGTCTACCTGTAATAATACAGGAATATAGATCTATGGAGAAAGGTGCTTACAAAAAAGCATCAGCAAATAAAAAATGATTTAAGATCTTTTTTTGAAAAGATTGAGTGAAGTCTGTAATCTGAGATAGTTTGGAAGAAAATTCCATAGTTCAAGTCCCTGTACAGAAATGATAGAACCAAGAGTATTATCTGAGAGGATTTCTCTGAATGTAGGGACAACCAGATGATTTTGATTAATAGATCTTAAAGTCTGTGAAGGAATGTAAGGTGTTAGGTGTCTACTGAGATAGAGAGGGAAATCAGCAGTATGGATTTTGAAAACAAGTAGAAGTATTTTTTAAGTGATACGGTGCAATATAGGTAGCCAATAGGCTGATTTTAGAGGGGAAGTGACATGCTCAAATTTCCTGTGGTCTGGGTAGTTGGATAGCGGTATCTTGAATGTGTTGAAGTCCAGCATGCCGTCATTATAATATCAGAGCTCATAAAAAATCTCCCAGAAACAGTGTGCGGCGCAGTGGTTAGAGCTACAGCCTCAGCACCCTGAGGTTGTGGATTCAAATCCTATGCTGCTCCCTGTGACCCTGGGGAAGTCACTTAATCCCCCATTGCCCCAGGTACATTAGGTAGAGCGTGAGCCCACCAGGACTGATAGGGAAACATGCATGAGTACCTGAATGTAAACTACTTTGGCTATAAGTGGTTTATAAACACATAAATAAATAAATAATCAAGCTGAACAAGGAGTGGATTCTACTGGTCAAATTTTAAATACTTTGAAATTACATTTTTAGATAAAGTTGGGCTGCCAATGTTCACCCAAGATATTTTAAAGATTAGATTCTACTTTAGTGAATCTAAACTATACTGTATGCAGATTTATATTCCACCTATTTCAATTGGGTTCCTATGCAGATTACAATAAGAAAATCTCTACACATGAGGGAAATACAATATTTAACTTCAAAAATAATCAATCATGAATTTTACTCGTTCATTTTGAAAATAAATGTTTTTAATGCCTTCCAAAACAAATAATAGGAGGGCATTTCTCTTAGTTGAAATAGTGCTTCATTCCATATATGCATCTCATTCTTTTTAAAAGACTGACTCGCCAACCCCCTATGTACATGTACAACTTGATTGATTAATAGGCCTAATTGGCGCTGATAATTGGCAATTAACTCATAGCACAACTTATAGCACAAAGTGTTATGTGTTCTGTCCAGAGTTCATATCAAACTGTGGGTATTGGTTAGGTGAAGATTGTGGGCATTTTTAAAAAAGTTATATGCATGTTTTTGACTTATGCGCCAATGTGTGCACAACTTAAGTGCAGGCATTTAGTTCTAGAAAAACCTGGCATAAATGGGTGAACCTAAAAGTTATGATTCGTAGTGGCCCTTAAGTGGTGCTAAGTGTGATTCTATAAGGTGTGCATAACTTCTTTAGAATCGTGCTTAGCATCACATTAGTTGGTGCTGAATGAGATCCAGAGGAGAGGAATCGTGCAGGAGGCAGAAAGAAAGCATTGTTGGATGCACAGTCAGAAAGAAGTGCAACCAAAGACTAATAAAATCACCAGACAACAAAGGTAAGGAAAATGATTTTATTTTCAATTTAGTGATCAAAATGCATTAGTTTTGAGAATTTATATAAGCTGTCTATATTTTGCACTATATTTGTCTATTTTTTGTAGTTGTTCTGAGGTGACATTGCATATTTTAAAGTCATCTGCCTTGACCTCTTTAAAAAATAAAAAAATAAAAAGAATATAAAAGATTATTAACATTTTCTTTGTGTACAGTGTGCTTTGTGTTTTTTTTTAATTTTGTGGTTACCATTATGCATTGTTAATAAGATTATATTGTGTGACTATGAAAAATGAATGGAAGAAATTGCATTTCAATTAGTACTATTTAGGGGTTGGGTCAGGGGGCAGAGCTTGGGCGGGTCTGGGGCGGAGCTTGGGCAGGGGTACTCGGTTGATATTTGTTAGACTTAGGGGGAACTTGGCTTGAAGATGTTGAGAAACACTGGTATATGGCACATGTTCTGTATTAGAGAATGACACGGTGACGGTTTACCCGCGGCCACCGCATTTAAGCCGCGGGTCACCGCCGAAAACGGGGAAGAAAACTAGCAGTCGCTGCGGTGACGGGGACAAGGCCATTCACCGACCGCGGAAACGGTGAACAGGTTTGTCCCCGCGGGCCAATGTACCCCCTTCTAGGAACCGCTACTACGGCTGCAAGTCTCCCCTCCCCCCAGCGATCACGGCAGGAGGGCACCCAACCCCTCCTGTAGACCCCCCCAACGGCCCTCCCGACAATCGCAGCAGAAGGGTACCCAACCCCTCCTGCCGGTCCTCCCAATGGCCTCCCCTAAGATCGCCGGCAGGAGGGTACCCAACCCCTCCTGCTGGACCCCCCCCCAACGAACCCTCCCACCCCGGAACCCCCTTAGTCTTACTTTCCAAGTTGGACCGGACAGCTCCTCGCTCGTCTGACCAGCAGGCCTGCCTCCATCCAAATGAGGCGGGCCCGCCCCTCCCCTCCCCTGACTAACCCACAGGATCCTAGGGCCTGATTGGCCCAAGCACCTAAGGCCCCTCCTATAGCGGGAGTGGCTTTAGGTGCCTAGACCAATCAGGCCCTAGGATCCTGTGGGTTGGGCAGGGTAGGGGCGGGCCCGCCTCATTTGGACGGAGGCAGGCCTGCTGGTCAGACGAGCGAGGAGCTGTCCGGTCCAACTTGGAAAGTAAGACTAAGGGGGTTCCGGGGTGGGAGGGTTCGTTGGGGGGGGGTCCAGCAGGAGGGGTTGGGTACCCTCCTGCCGGCGATCTTAGGGGAGGCCATTGGGAGGACCGGCAGGAGGGGTTGGGTACCCTTCTGCTGCGATTGTCGGGAGGGCCGTTGGGGGGGTCTACAGGAGGGGTTGGGTGCCCTCCTGCCGTGATCGCTGGGGGGAGGGGAGACTTGCAGCCGTAGCCGCGGTCACTATGCTAATCACGGCAGGGAGATCTTTGCCGCGATTAGGTACAGCGGCCGCGTCTACTTACTATATAGGCTAACATTGTAAGCATTTAAAGTACATGTCGTGTTTGTTTTTGCATTGCTAGCCCCAGGGGTGGTGGAAGATTAGTGATTGAAAAACTGTATGAAAAATAACTATTTTAAATTTAGTGATCAAAAAATGTGTCAGTTTTGAGAATTTATATTAATTAATTTTTTCTCTGCGTGTTTTGTTTTTGTATAGTTATTAACTAATATTTAACTAAGTTTTAAAGTTTTAAAGAATGTTTCCTTTATACGTAAATAAAGAAAAGTGAATGGGATTGCAGTGGCGGTGACGGGGCGGTGAATGGGGTGGCAGTGGCGGTGACGGGGCGGTGAAGAGGATGGTGAGACGGGGACGGGGCGGTGACGGGGATGGTGAGACGGGGACGGGGCGGTGACGGGGATGGTGAGACGGGGACGGGGCGGTGACGGGGACCAATTTTTTCACCGTGTCATTCTCTATTCTGTATCTCAAAAACTAGAGCTGTTGGGAGAAAACTGGTGCCATTTTTGGAATCACCAGGTCAAATATACCCAGAAGCAGGTTTTTAACATTTGATGCACCAAAATGAGTGTTGGCCAGTGTAATCAATGAGCTGCTCCAATGGAAGATTATGTAAAGCAATTCATGAACTATTGGGGCATAGTTAAAATACAGGGTCTGTTTTCTAAAGTGTGGTTAGGTTTTACAAATACCAAGTATTTGTTACATAAGTTAGAAAGCCTGTACTGTAAATGTTGGGGGTGTGGCTACCATCTGCCCATGCAGTTGTTATTACTATTATTATCACACCAGACAAAATTTACCTGCATAAGTATGTTACTATATAAAACAGATGTATCTGTGCTAGTCACAATGCATTTATTTATGGCCTGTGGAGGTAAAAAGACCTCAATTCCAAAAGCCCCCCAACATTAGGTAGAGTACCCCCCCTTATATGGCTCTTGGTTCCTCCCCCCCCTCCCCCCGGTTCTTCAGGAGCAATCATTAGCCTAGAGAATGACACGGTAATAAATTTGTCGCCGTCCTTGCAAGAACTCAATTTCCCCACCCTGGCCCTGTGAGTTTTCTTGCTGTCCCTGTCCCATTCCTGTAAGCTTTGCCTTAACCATACAAGCTTTGATTTTAAAGTGCTTGAGGCTTGTATAAATGAGGATAGAGCTTGCAGGAATGGGACAGGGACAGGAAAAGAACTCGGGATGGGAAAATGAGTTCCCGTGGGGACGGGGAAAAATTTGTCCATGTGTCATTCTCTACCCCTTGGCACAAAATGGTACTATTGTCATGTAGTA
Source organism: Geotrypetes seraphini (assembly GCF_902459505.1). Lineage (NCBI taxonomy): Eukaryota > Metazoa > Chordata > Amphibia > Gymnophiona > Dermophiidae > Geotrypetes > Geotrypetes seraphini. The sequence goes on from NC_047086.1 coordinate 317,010,273, forward strand.
CTACCTTTAGGAGATAGTTCCAGGTTTCAATCACTGGGACTAGTAAGTCTCAAAGCGAGCTTCAGACTTATTTCTGTTTACTAGATTCTGAGCAAGTTTCTGAGGTCCGTTTTCCTCTCTATAATTAACTAATGGTTTGCTGTCTGTCATAATATAGGAGTCATTGTTTGATGTTTTAGTTTAGTAGATACTAGTAGGGGCTTCTCCTAGGCATTAGGGTTGTGGTGGACTACCACTAGGTCCAAGCTGCCAAATATTGTAAAGCCAGTGGTTCTCAAACCTGTCCTAGGAGATCACTACAGCAAAAGATGCGGAACAGACCAAAATAATGACAAATATAAAATTAATTTATACTCACATGGTCATGTTTTGTGCCCTGAAGGGCTGCATGAGGGGCTTGAATAAGAACCAATCAGTGCTGTAGCAGGCCGAAACCTGTCTTGTGATTGTAAATTGATTCACAAAAAGAGCTTCAGTATGTGCAGCTTGCAGTGCTAGGAAGCTGTTGGTGAACCAATTTACAATCACAAGACAGGTCTGTGCCTTCTACAGCACTGATTTGTTCTTATTCAAGCCCCTGAGGCAGCCCTTCAGGGGGCGAAACATGGCCATGTTAGGCTGGTAGAGTGTTACATAGAAACATAGAAACATAGAAATAGACGGCAGATAAGGGCCACGGCCCATCTAGTCTGCCCACCCTAATGACCCTCCCCTACCTTTCTCTGTGAATAGATCCCACGTGTCTATCCCATTTGGCCTTAAAATCAGGCACGCTGCTGGCCTCAATCACCTGTAGTGGAAGACTGTTCCAGCGATCAACCACTCTTTCAGTGAAAAAGAATTTCCTGGTGTCACCTCGCAGTTTCCCGCCCCTGATTTTCCACGGATGCCCTCTTGTTGTCGTGGGACCCTTGAAAAAGAAGATATCTTCCTCCGCCTCGATGCGGCCCGTAAGATACTTGAATGTCTCGATCATGTCTCCCCTCTCTCTGCGCTCCTCGAGCGAGTATAGCTGTAATTTGTCAAGCCGTTCTTCATATGGAAGATCCTTGAGTCCCGAGACCATCCGGGTGGCCATTCTCTGCACCGACTCCAGTCTCAGCACATCCTTGTGATAATGTGGCCTCCAAAATTATGTTTTATTCCTCTGATGCAAAATATAAAATGCATTTATAATCATTTTAGTCTGCTCCTCATCTTTTGCTGCTGTGCAGTTTACAGATTTTGTGGAACGTATGCTTGTTTGCCATCTAGAGGACCACTTGCCAGTCAGGTTTTCAAATTGTCTTTAATGAATACGCAGGAGACAGATTTGCATTCCTCTCACCTCCACTATATGCAAACCTCTCTCATCTAATCTAATCTAATCTGGTATTTCTGCGTCGTGCAATACCTATAGAGGCGCAAGGCAACTTACAGCAAGAAAAAGAAAAAAAACCCTTTAGAACACAAAAGGAACAAGAAGGGTAAAGGGGGATTTAGCGGGAGAATGCGAATATTCATGTGTATTCATTGGGGATATTCTGAAAACTCAGCTGACTGGTGGTCCCCCAGGACAGATTTCAGAACCAGTGCTGTAAACCAAATTGGTAGAATGGCTATTTATTGTATTACTCAATAGTTAGGGACCAGAATCATGCTTCACAATTCAAATGTGATGTTCTCAAAGCTTTATGAAGATAGACATGGGATGGCACAATAAAACCCTTCTTAAAACAGTCAAATATATGTTTTTTTTTTTTTACCTGCTTTAAAACATGCGCTGGCTTTTACAAAGCCATGGTAGAAGTTTCTACCGCAGGCTGCCAAGGTAAATTTTCTAATGCTCATAGGAATACTGTGAGCGTCAGAGCATTTACCTCGCCAGCCCACGGTAGAAACCACTAACGTGGTTTTGTAAAAGCCATACCTTTATGGTTAAGGTATGATTTCATTGAAATACTACATTTTAGGAATGTTTGCATCACTTTTTGACTACACAGGAACATTCTTCCTCCTGTTTTCATTTTTTTTTTTGGCGCCAGATTGAGACTGTATCCTCGAATGCTCAGGGATGTGTCTGTGATTGATCTATCAACTTCTATCTTGGGCCAGAGTATCAGCATGCCAATATGTGTTGGAGCGACTGCCATGCAATGTATGGCTCATATTGAAGGAGAAGTTGCTACAATGAGAGGTAAAAAAATGAAATTTACAAAAGAGTTAAATATATGGAGCAACTTTATTCAGCTGCTTCCACTTGGCAGTCTAGTGGTAATTTTTTTCGAGGACATTTCTGGGGGTCCAGATGGCATTTCAAAACCTAGCACTTTGTCTGGGTTTTGAAAAGCTTCCCATCAAAATCGCATCGGGAAGGGGCATGCGCGGCCACAACGCGGTGACATCATGCACACGTATGCATGCACGTGACATCATTACTTGCATCCACGTATGCACAGATGCCATCTAGGGGTGGGGCTGGGGCAAAGGGGCATGACACAGGCGGAATGGGGCAGAACTGGGCGGGCCTGGGGACATGGCCATGGGTCCAGATAACCCTACTTATAAGTCAGCCTTTAATGTCAAGAAGAAAAAGGATCTTGGACACTCTCATATTCATTAAGATCCCTTGTAAGCATATATGCTAAGATTTTGATAGACAGTTTCTCATAAAATGTTATGAAGACAATAGTTTAGCGAAATATCTTGCTTGATAAATTGCACACTTGTCTCTTTAAACCAAGAACCATCAGAAGTGGCACTCTATTGTGTAGCAAACACAGATTTTATAGTTTCACAGCCGCTATGCTTCCTCATAGGTTCTGGTGGTGTGAAATTTTTAATCAATTTTTTCTTCTTAAATATTCATTTTATATAAGTAGCAGATAGAATAAATGCTAACTTATCTGTAACTCTGATCAGGCACATTACCAACTTTAGACCAGCCGTTATTAAAAGTTATCATTTATTCTACTACTTATAAAAATGAATATTTAAGAAGAAAAAAATGGATTAAAAATTTAGCGGTTAGTGCACGTGATGATTTAGCTAGCGCTAAATCCGCGCTAAAACGCTTAGCGCACCTTTGTAAAAGAGGGCCTTAGAGTATTCCACATCTACCAGATTTCGGTGCTCATACTTAAACCAGCTGTAGGGCTAGTGTACTTGCTTGTGATTAAATGTTAACCCCCACATACTGTATATGGCACCTTAAGTTGTGCGGACAAATCAATGCACACAGCTGATCTGCGTGCACAACTTAATTGGCCTAATTAGTTCCCATAATTGGCAATTAACACCTCAGAATAGATGCAAATTAGCATTCATTAAAAGTTAGTGCACAACTTGGAAGGCATGATTATAAAAAGTATGTGCCAGTTGAAGCGTGTGAATTTGGAAAAGGGAGTATGGCCAAGGCGGATTGTAGGAATTCTAAAGTTATGCGCAATTTTATAGGCACAATTCCACAAATGCAGAAATTACGGACCATAAAAAAATATTTTGACCCAGAAGCATTTAGACTATTGGTACAATCATTAATCCTATCCATTTTGGATTATTGTAATATCATTTACTTGGGATCTCCTAAGAAAATCTTGAAAAGATTGAGGATAATCCAGAATACGCCTGTTAGGATGATATTCGGTTTAAAAAAGAATGATCATGTCAGTCCGTACTATAGTCTATTACATTGGTTGCCATTGGACGCAAGAATTCTTTTTAAATTCTCTTGTATCTAGCTGATATGGGGACTGTCTCCCATTTACCTTTCCCCTCATTTTGAGTTATATAGGCCAATGAGGGAAACCAGAAGTTCTCACTTATTTGCCTATCCCAAGATACAAGACTTTTTTGGATAGATCCGTGGAAGGGCATAATCGAAAGGGACATCTAAGTCCGTTTACGTCCATCTCGCAAGTCTTCCAAAGTTAAAAAGAGCCTAAGACACATTTTCGAAAGATACGTCCAACTTTTTTTTACTTTTGAAAATCGTCTAATTATACGTCCTGCCGATCTGATTGTCCAAGCCACTAAATTGTCTATCTTTATACCACATTTCCGTCCAACTTTCCATCCAAGTCCAAAACACCTAGAACAAGCCCTGTTGGACGTGGGAGGGGTCTGCAAAGTGATGGACTGCACACCCAGACATGCCACCTAAACAGTGGGGTACCTTACAGGACACTGCTGTGAACTTCACAAAAAGGGTGCCATAGCTTCTCCTCACTAAAGCTCCCTTATAGGTTACGGTGAGCCCCCTAACCACCTCCAGAATCCCCTAGACCCACTTATCTACCACCCCAATAGCCCTTATGACTGTAGGAGCCACTTATATGCCAATAAAACAGGGTTTTGGGGGTGTATAGGACAATGCACATGTTTCTGTTTCAATGCAGTGATTATAGGGGCTTATGGGCATGGGTCCTCCTCTCTATGGGTCCCTAACCCACCCCCAAGATGGCTTATGCTGCCTCTGGGCTGGACGACTAGGCTTTCCTATGCCAGGCGGCCAGGTGATGATGATCTGGAGGCTGAAATTTAAAGTTGTGAATAAAATTTTTATGGGGGTGGGGGGGATGGTGATCACTTGGGTAGTGTGTGGGGGTATGTGTTATGTGTTTTCAGTGCTTTTCTGGTGAGTTTAGGTGGGTTTTTGTGACTTAGACCATGTTTTACATGGTCTAAGTCACAACGTCTAAGTTCCGTCTAGGCTCTGTTGTTAAACTTTCGGTTATACATGCTGTACGACTAAGTCTAAGCCGGCCCACGTCCCGCCCAACTCCTGCCCTCAACACGCCTCCCGAAACGACCCGTTTAGCTTTGGACGTTGAGCGGAGCTATGAAGGCCTAGGTCGTTTAGAAATACGTCCAAAATCCGGTTTCATTATCAGCGCTTGGACGTTTTTAAGAAATGTTTGTCCAAGTGCCGACTTAGGCCGATTTTTGGACGTTTTTCTCTTTCAATTATGATCCCCTTAGCGTTTTAGGCAGGTAAATTACAATCATGGTTAGGTGAATGTATCCATCAAGCCACACCTTATTGTTCTTTCCATAAATTAGTTAAGATCACTCTGTTTGATAAATTTATTACATAACATTGGGATTCTCTTGCAGATTGTAACTTGTATTTTATTGCAATTTTTCTATTTTTATGGTATGATTATTCTTCGCTGATTGTCCAGCTCTTCTTAATGTAAACCGCCTAGAACTTATGGTATTGGCGGTATAAAAGAATAAAGTAATTATTAAGTTATTATTAGTTAATATACTCAATCTGTATTCAGCTTAGGTGCAAGCATTTAGACCTGGTTTTAACTAGCCTAAATGGTTGTACTTAAAAGTGATGTGACACACAGGCACCAAGGCCCAGATTCTCTAACCAGAACTGATTTTTTTAGGTGCCGGTAGGCATACAAGCTCAGTAAAAAACAAAACGCTGTTTAAACGATGCTTTTAATTCTGTTTCAAGACACCTACCAGCACCTAAAAATCGGCGCCAGAATTGGGCCTCCGTAAGTGCTTTAGGTAGGGTTACCAGACGTCCAAGAAAACTCGGACATGTCCTCTTTTTAGAGGACTGTCTGGGCTCTGGGATGAACTTTCCAAAACCCGAGAGAGCCCCATTCTGTAATGGGCACCTAAGTGTGATTGACATGCAATGGGCTGTTATCTTCTTTAGGCGCCAATTATAGAATCTGGCCCTAAGCGTATATATCCCTGGCTACACTAGTATGCAGGTAAAGCTAGACTTAGTTAGGGCACTGGTCTTTAACCTAAGGGCTGCCTGAGCAGACCATGGACCACTGGTTTGACCCAGCAGCGGTAATTCTTATGTTCTTATTCCAAAAAGGAAAGTAGACGCCTTCTTAACTACAAAATAAATTCCAATCGTGCACCCTTGGGATGCCTATTTCTAAGCACCCAGTTATAGAATTGCCCTTTGAATGCTAATTACCCAACAAATATATCAGATGCTATGAGTGCACTACAGCAGTTATTTGAAGATAAGTGATGAGAGTAGCTCTAAATTTTCATGACGTGGTGAAACAAATGAGAATATAATTTATCTAAGAATTTGCATTCTGCCTTTAAATATTTAGTGTGAGATAGTGACAGTTATTTCCTGCAAGTAGTTAGTACAACAGAAATGCTAAATAATATATTATGGGATCCCTTTTCTAAATTACACTAACAGATTTAGTGCACAATAAATGCTGAAAAGTCCATTGGGCTGCATCACTATGGGCTGCATGGCTCTTAATGCACATTAATTTGTTAGTGCATACTTAATCCATTAGTGCTCCTTATAAAAGGATCCCTATAATTGTTAGGTTGATAGCTCTCAAAGGTAAATGTATGAAAAGGGAAAATCCAGAGCCCAGCTATTCCCTAATACATATAATCCTGATGCCCAATAATAAGGTTTTGGATTTCATAGAGTCATGCTGCCACCTGACATAAGCAAAAGGAAAGCAACAGGATACCAGATGACTATTGAAAATTAGATATAAAAAGTGATTTACATGTCCAGATTTCTTGTATGACCAGACATCCACCAAAGAATAAACACAAACAACCCCTCCCCCCTAAATATGACATTAAATAAAACTAAAAATAAAAGAAACTAAAAATCAAGAATGAAAACAGTACCTCAGGAATAATGCCACCTCAATAACAACAGTAGTGTGGAGATCCCTCACTAGTAATAATGTAAAATAAATAAATATGATAAGACCTTAGAGGAGCATAATCGAAAGGTACGTCTAAGTCCATTTTCGTCCAAGTCGCAAGTCGTCCAAAGTAAAAAAATAGCTTAGGACACATTTTCGAAAAATACGTCCAAATTTTATTCCCTTCTGAAAATCGTCTAACTATACGTCCTGCCAATCTGATCGTCCAAGCCGCTAAATCGTCTATCTTTATACCACATTTTCAACCAACTTTTCGTCCAAGTCAAAAACGCCTAGAACAAGCCCTGTTGGATATGGGAGGGGTCTGCAAAGTGATGGACTGAACACCCAGACATGGCACCTAAATAGTGGGGTACCTTACAGGACACTACTGCGAACTTCACAAAAAGGTTGCCATGTCATCATCTCACTACAGCTCTCATATAAGTCATGGTGAACCCACCAAACCACTTCCAGAATCCCCTAGACCCACTTATCTACCACCCTAATAGCCCTTATGGCTGCAGGAGCCACTTATATGCCAGTACAAAAGGGTTTTGGGGGTGTATAGGGGAGTGCACATGTTTCAGTATCAATGCAGTGATTACAGGGGCTTATGGGCATGGGGGTCTCCTCTCTAACCCACTCCCAAGACGACTTAAGCTGCATCTGTGCAGGACGACTGGGCTTTCCTATGCCAGGCTGCCAGGTAATGTTGGTCTGGAGGCTGAATTTTTAAGGTGTGATTAATATTTTTATGGGGTTGGGGGGTCGGTGATAGTGTGTGTGTGTGGGGGGGTCTGTATTATAATAATAATAATAATAACTTTATTTTTGTATACCGCCATACCCAGTGAGTTCTAGGCGGTTTACATTAATTAAACATAGTTACATACAGTTAAGTATTAATTGAACAGAGTTGCAGGCAACGAAGTAGATGAAATTGGGGAGCAGGATAGAGTGAACATAAGAACATAAGAACATAAGCAATGCCTCTGCTGGGTCAGACCTGAGGTCCATCATGCCCAGCAGTCCGCTCACGCGGCGGCCCAACAGGTCCAGGACCTGTGCAGTAATCCTCTATTTATACCCCTCTATCCCCTTTTCCAGCAGGAAATTGTCCAATCCTTTCTTAAACCCCTGTACTGTACTCTGCCCTATTACTCCCTCTGGAAGCGCATTCCAGGTGTCCACCACTCGTTGGGTAAAGAAGAACTTCCTAGCATTCGTTTTAAATCTGTCCCCTTTCAACTTTTCCAAGTGTCCTCTTGTTCTTTTATTTTTCGAAAGTTTGAAGAATCTGTCCTTCTCTACTCTCTCTATGCCCTTCATGATCTTATAAGTCTCTATCATATCCCCTCTAAGTCTCCTCTTCTCCAGGGAAAAGAGACCCAGTTTCTCCAATCTCTCAGCGTATGAGAGGTTTTCCATCCCTTTTATCAAGCGTGTCGCTCTCCTCTGAACCCTCTCGAGTAACGCCATATCCTTCCTAAGGTACGGAGACCAATATTGGACGCAGTATTCCAGATGCGGGCGCACCATCGCCCGATACAATGGCAGGATAACTTCTTTTGTCCTTGTTGTAATACCCTTCTTGATTATGCCTAGCATTCTATTTGCTTTCTTAGCGGCTGTTGCGCACTGTGCCGTCGGCTTCATTGTCATGTCCACCATTACCCCCAAGTCCCTTTCTTGGTTGCTCTCATTCAATAATATCCCTCCCATCGTATAGTTGTACCTCGGGTTTCTGTTTCCAACATGCAATACTTTACATTTCTCAACGTTGAACTTCATCTGCCATCTCGCCGCCCATTCCCCCAATTTGTTCAAGTCCCTTTGCAATTCTTCGCATTCCTCTTTAGTCCCAGCTCCACTAAATAGTTTTGTATCGTCCGCAAATTTTATTATCTCACACTTCGTGCCTGTTTCTAGATCATTTATGAATATATTAAATAGCAGCGGCCCGAGCACTGAGCCCTGCGGAACACCACTCGTGACCCCCATCCAGTCCGAGTAGTGGCCCTTCACCCCTACCCTCTGTTTCCTACCCGCCAACCAGTTTCTGATCCATCTATGTACGTCTCCGTCCACTCCATGGTTCTTCAGTTTCCGGAGTAGACGTTCGTGAGGCACCTTGTCAAAGGCTTTTTGGAAATCAAGGTATATGATGTCTATGGGGTCTCCTCTGTCCATCCGTTTGTTAATTCCTTCGAAGAAGTGCAATAAGTTCGTTAGGCACGATCTCCCCCTGCAGAAACCATGTTGGGTTGTTTTCAAAAGTTCGTTTCTTTCCAGATGTTCATCGATGTGTTCTTTAATCAGTGCTTCCGTCAGTTTCCCCGGAACCGAAGTCAAACTCACTGGTCTGTAGTTTCCCGGGTCACCTCTTGATCCCTTTTTAAAGATGGGCGTGACATTGGCTATCTTCCAATCCTCCGGGATCATGCCTGTTTTCAAGGATAGGTTGCAAATTTGCTGCAGTAGTTCCGCTATCTCCTCCTTTAATTCCTTCAGGACCCTGGGATGGATTCCGTCCGGACCCGGGGATTTGTCAGTTTTAAGTTTTTCTATCTGCCTGTGTACATCATCAAGGCTCACTTCCATGGATGTTAATTTTTCTGCTTGATTTCCATTGAATATTTGTTCAGGTTCCGGTATGTTGGTTGTGTCTTCGTTTGTAAATACAGACGAGAAGAACATGTTGAGTCTTTCTGCGACTTCTTTCTCCTCCTTCACCGCTCCCTTCCTGTCTCCTTCGTCCAGCGGTCCTACCTCCTCCCTAGCTGGCTGTTTCCCTTTAACATATCTGAAGAACGGTTTGAAATTTCGTGCCTCCCTGGCTAGCCTCTCTTCATACTCTCTTTTGGCTTTTCGAACCACACGGTGACATTCTTTTTGATACTTCCTGTGCTCCTTCTGGTTCCCTTCAGTTTTGTCCTTTTTCCATTCCCTGAATGAATTTTTCTTATTGCCTATCGCTTCCTTCACTATTTTAGTCATCCATACTGGGTCTTTTGTTCGACCCTTTTTGCACCCCTTTCTGAATCTGGGGATGTGCAGATTTTGTGCCTCGCTCACTGTGTCTTTGAAAAAAGACCAGGCATGTTCTACTGTTTGCCATTTTTTGGAAGTGTTCCTAAGTTTCTTCCTTACCATTTCCCTCATTGCTTCATAGTTTCCTTTCCTGAAGTTGAAAGATGTCGCTATGGTTCTCTTTCCGTTCGGTATGCCTACTTCAACCTTGAACTTGATCATATTATGATCACTGTTTCCCAACGGTCCCACTACTTCCACTTCCTTTGCAGGTCCCCTTAGTCCATTTAGGATTAAATCCAGAGTGGCATTTCCTCTCGTCGGTTCTCTAACAAGCTGCTCCATGAAGCAATCTTGTATAGCCTCCAGGAATTCTGTCTCCCTAGCGCATCTTGAGCTTCCAAGACTCCAGTCTATCCCAGGATAGTTGAAGTCTCCCATAACAACTGTGTAACCACTTTTGCATTCTCGCTTCATCTCGGCATCCATTTCTTTATCGCTATCTCCGGTTTGCCCGGGTGGACGATAGTATAGGCCCATCTTTATTTCATGCCCTTTCCTACCCGGTATTTTAACCCATAGCGATTCCAGTTTGTTGATCATCTCCGCTGTGTCCATTCTTGTCGATTGTATGCTTTCTTTTACGTATAGGGCTATTCCTCCTCCTTTCTGACCTGACCTATCCCGGCGATAGAGCTTGTACCCCGGCAGTGCTGTATCCCATTTGTTTTCCTCATTCCACCACGTTTCAGAGATTCCAATGATGTCTATGTCCTCTGCATTGGCCATGGCTTCTAGCTCCCCCATTTTGTTTCTTAAACTCCTTGCATTAGTATATATGCAGTTTAGATCCTGGCATTTTGTCGTCTTCATTTCTTTTCCCTGTGCTTCAGTCTTTGGTGTCTTCTCTTTTGCTACAATCTTTCTAACCTCCTCTTCTGGGTTAGTTGACTCCTGTAATTTGTCTCTTGTTTCTTCCCTGCCTTTTTTCCCCTTAGTATCTTCACGGGATACCTTCTTCCGAATCATCGACGCTAGGTCGACTGTCGGCTTTCCCCTTTCTCTTAGTTTAAAGCCTGTTCTATTCCTCTCTTGACGTTGTTTGCTAGAAGTCTTGTTCCCGCCACGCTCAGGTGCAGTCCATCTCTCCTGTAGAGCTTGCTCTTGCCCCAGAACGTTGTCCAGTTCCTCACGAAGTGGAACCCTTCTTCCTCACACCATCTCCTCATCCATGCATTTATTGATTGTAGTTCTTCCTGCCTTTTCACATCTGCCCTCGGTACCGGTAGGATCTCTGAGAATGCTATCTTCTGGGTCCTCATCTTCAGTTTCCTTCCTAGAATCTTGAACTGTTCTATCAGCGTGCCTCTTCTGTAGTCTCTCCTGCTGACATCATTCGTCCCGATGTGGATCATTACTGCGGTCTCTTCCGTCTCCGCTCCTTCCAGGACCTTCCCAATTTTGTCCACGATGTCCTTGGTTCTCGCTCCTGGGAGGCAGGTCACCAGTCGATCCTCTCTTCCTCCTGCTATGTGGCTGTCCACATGCCTCAATATCGAGTCTCCCACCAGGATCGCTGACTTTCCCTTCTTCAATTTTCTTATCGGTCTCAGGTCAATGTCCTCGGTGTGCTTAGCTCTCTCTTCTTCTGGGCATCGACTAGCCAATTCTTCCCCCTCGTGTGGTATTCTTCTGTGGGTGTCTTCTTTGAGGTCATCTGCTTCTTGCTCCCCCTTCCAAGTTGGTGTTGCATCATCTCTCATCTGGAGTTCGTTCTCTTCCACCCTCCTCCTGTATGCTTCCTCAATGAATTCCTCGAGTTCCCTGACTTCCTTCTCGATGTGTTTCTCACTCCTGAAGTCTTCAAATGCCCTGGTAGGGTCCTCCATGGTGTAAAGTCCTTCTAGCTCCTGTATCTTGTCCTCAAGTCGCTTGACTTCTTTCTTCAAGCTTTTCAGCTCCTGACACCGACTGCATACGTATGACTGTCTCCCCGAGGGGAGGTAGTCATACATATGACAGTCCGCGCAGAACACTGGAAAGCTCATCTTCTGGTTACCTTCTGCTTCCATCGGGGTTACTACTTTAAGAAAACAGATAAGTTTACGTGTTCCTTCGGTGCCTGCTTCCTTCTGCACCTGCTTCTTGCTTTACTGCCTTCTGCCTTTGTATGGACTGCCTACGCTCTACCTTTCCTTACTTTTGTTTGTGTGATTGTTCTTTCTGTGCCTGGTGCCTTTGCACAACCTTGCCTAACTTTTGCTTGTGTGTGGTTGTTCCTTCTGTATCTGCTTCTTGCCTTGCTGCTTTCTTGTGTGTGTTGTCTTTTCTCTTCCTTACCTTACTGCTGCTTGTGTGTTCGTCTCTTCTGCGCTGCTTGCCACTTCCTCACCTTTCAGTCCTTCCCTGTGCTCTCGCCTTCGCCTTCAAGGGGGGTGGGGGGGGTGGCGTAATAAAGGGGGAGGGAGGAGGTTTAGGTTCTTTGAGGAGGGGGCAGTGCTTATCTGGTGACTTTAAGTGGGTTTTTGTGACTTAGACCATGTTTTAAATGGTCTAAGTCACAACGTCGAAGTTCCGTCTAGGCTCTGTTGTAAAATTTTCGGTTATACATGCTGTACGACTAAGTCTAAGCCTACCCATGTCCCGCCCTCGACACTCCTCCTGAAATGCCCCATTTAGCTATGGTCGTTCAACGACACTATGAAGGCCTAGGTCGTTTAGAAATACGTCCAAAACCCAGTTTGATTATCGGCACTAGGACGTCTATCATTTATGATCGTCCAAGTGCCGACTTAGGCCAGTTTTTGGATGTTTTTCTCTTTTGGTTATGAGCCCCTTAGCGTTTCAGGAAGGTAAATTACAATCCTGGCTTGGTGAATGTATTCATCAAGCCATATCTTACTGTTCTTTTCAAAAATTAGTTGTCTTCTTTGTTTGACAAATTTATTACTTAGTTGGGTATTTTTAAGATTGCAATTCATTTTTAACTTTTTATAATGATTTTATTTCTATGGTATGAATGTATTTCACTGATTGTTCAGTTTCTTATGGTTTAAACCGCCTATAACTATTCAAGAAATTCATCCAAATTTCCTAACTCCCACTCATCTCCCCTCTCTCCCCCCTTAGGATCCTCCCCTCAAAATGTTACTTAGACCTAACGCCTTTAACTGTATTCCTCTTCCTGAAAACGTCCAGATATCGTCTTGATGTACCAGGCTCAACATCTTTGATTGTATTCCTCTTCCTGGAAATGTCCAGTTATCTTTTTGATGTAATCTGCTTATAACTGAAAGGTACAGGCGGAATAGAAGTCATTAATGTAATGTAATAAAATAATACATTTATTATTATTGTTAAATTAAATTGTATTTTTTCTTAAAAAAAACAAACTTTGTGTGGAAATTGGGATGCATCAAAAAGCAAAACCTTGTTGAACCATTCTTGTGATCTACCTTTGCAGATTTTAATGTCTGGTGAAAGCAATAATCTTTTAAGGCCCAAGTAGTACCGGTCTCAAGGGCCAGTCATATAAGACAGAACAATTAATAAATTATAAATGAAGACTAAAAGAGAGCATATACAATCATTCAAAGGATTATTTGGTTATGTATATTGCTAAAAAGTGATTTATTTTTTTAAAGAACCAAGTAGTACATGTCTCATGGCAAATAAACATTTGTTGGATATTAGATATACTACTACTCTGCCCTCCAACCTAGCCCACTGATTAACCGTTCCCCTTAATTGTATCCATGACATTCTGTTTGTGTGTCTTGCTTGTTTAGATTGCAAGCTCTTTCGAGCAGGAACTGTTTTCTTACCCTTTCTGACTCTGTGCAGCACTGCGTACGGCTGGTAGCGCTATAGAAAAAAAATTAATAGTAATAGTATTATATAAGGGGTATTCAATAATTTATCTACCTCAGTAGGAAAGAAAATAATTTTTTAAAATTTTTGTTTTATTTTTCAATATAATCTCCTGATAGCTCCATAGACTTCATCCACTTTTCCTGCAATGACTTTAACCCCTTTGAAAAGAATTCTTCTGTTTGACCTTCAAACCAGGATGCCACAGCTTCCTTGACGTCTTCATCACTTGAAAACTGCTGTCCATGGAGACGTTTCTTCAAAACTCAGAACAGGAAATAATCTGAGGGAGCCAGATCGGGACTGTAGGGTGCATGGTTCAGCTGCTGAAATCCACATTCTCAGATGGCAGTGATTGTCGTGACACGTGCACCGGTGCATTTTCGTGAAGAAGCAGCATGCCTGCTTTGAGTTTTCTTCATCTTTTCTCCTTGATTGACTCCCACATAGTGATCATTGTGTTGGCGCAACTCTCCTCGTTTATAGTTGACTTGTGTGGCTTGAACTCCAGAAGCAAAAATCCTTCATCATCCCAGAAGATAGTTGCCATGACTTTACCTTTGTCTTGAACTTTTTTGGGGTGCATTGACTCCTTTTTGGACTCAGGATCTCTGTCTCATCTCCAGTCACCATACGATGAAAAACATACACTTGTTCTTCATGGAGCATCACCAAGTTCTCCTGACAGCACTGGAGCCTCGTGGCCTTCTGACATGATATCAGCATTCTTGGAACCCATCTTGTACTAACCTTGGACATGCCCAAGTTTTCATGAATTATTTTCCAAACTGTACCTGCCGAGATGTCCATTTATTCAGCTATTTAGGAAACCTTAATTCATCTGTTTGACAAAATTAAATCTTCAACTTTCTTGCACATTTATGTGGAAGTTGCTTTCACAGGACGTCCAGTGAGGGTCATCTTCAATGGACTCTGTACCCCACTTAAACTGCTTGCTCCCAAATTTTACTTTGTAGGATGATGCGGCAGACTCACCATAAACTGTAGTCATGCATACATGGATCTCCTTTAGCTTTTTCCCTTTTGTGAGAAATCTTATCACTGAACGGTGCTCCAAATCTAGCAGTTTCTTACTTGATTCGCGCGGAGACTCTCCTGACATCCTATCTCTTGGAATGTTAGACTTGCATTGAGCTGCAACTGTGCATAAGTAACTTAGACATGTCACAACATGCACAGACTTGTTTCAACACACTTGCTACATTCTTTCATACTCATAGATAAACACGTACTGCCTAATTCACCCCCTCTATTTTCAAGTTTCAAGTTTATTTAAAATTTGATAAAAATGCTTATAAAACTTTCTAAGCCCTATACATAGTAATAAAAATAGGGGGTACAAAACAATCAGAAATACAAACAAGACAATATTTGGACGGCAAAAACAGGAACAAAGGGAAAAGAGGAGAAGAACTACAACGGTATAAAGAAAAGTTCACAATAAAGGAAAAAACGATGGGATGCGTAAATGAGTAGAAACATTTTTATGAAAATAGAAGAAATCAAGCTGCGATTCAGGTTTTTAGCATGGGCTGGTGAGGTAAATGCTCTAATATTATGAGCATCAGAGCATTTACCACTCCGGCCCATGCTAAAAACCTCTAGTGCAGCTTGATAAAAGGGGCCCTCAAGCTAGAGGGGCAAGGTGGTTTAGAAAACAAATTTATAAAAAAAAAAAAGAACTCCAGCTTGAAAATAGGACAGAAGCAACCATGCCTAGAGAAATAAATTTAACAAATATGTTAAACAGGCAGCTGACCATGCAAACTTTCTGAGGCCAGATCAATGAATGCCTGGATTTGAAAAATAAAAGCAGTTTTGATTTGATTTTTTTTTTTTTTTTCAAATGACAATTTGACCCAAAAAAGAGGGTGTGAGGTTGTTCTTGCTACTGACCCATGTCCATCTCAACAGCAGACTATGGACTTTTCCTCAAGGAACTTGTCCAAACCTTTTTTTAAAACCAGCTACATTAACCGGCACAAATTGACATGTGCTACAGTATCTTGAGATCCTATTTTAGCACAACATTTTGACTCAAAAATCAAAAACCTAAGAAATAAATACTCAACAATTGTTGCATACGAACATCAATCAATTGATATACCAAGAAATTAAATACCAGCGGACATGATCTGGAGTTCCTTCCACAATTTAGATTGGAATAACTACATCAAATTATATAACAAATACTCTAAATCAGTGGTTTCCAACCCTGTCCTGGAGGACCACCAGGCCAATCGGGTTTTCAGGCTTGCCCTAATGAATATGCAAGAGAGAGATTTGCATATAATGGAAGTGACAGGCATGCAAATATGCTCCTTGCATATTCATTAGGGCTATGCTGAAAACCCGGTTGGCCTGGTGGTCCTCCAGGACAGGGTTGGGGACCACTGCTCTAAATCATACTGTGTCCTGGATTCGTGTCCCCCAGAGATTATGAAAGCAGCTCCACTAGACTTTAAATTATCCCTATTGAACTATCTAACCAATAACCTAAACAATGGAAAATTCCTCACCAATAATGGTCATATTATAATAACCCCAATCCGCAAACATTGCAAATAATCAGCAACATCAATAACCAACTATATACCAGTAGCATCTATTCCATTTATGATAAAAATCATGGAAGGATTGGTACATACCCAACTAATGGAATATCTCGACCAATTCTCTCTTCTGTACGAAACTCAATCTGGTTTTAGGCCTCTGTTTAGCACTGAGACAGTAATTGCAGCCATTCTGGACAATTTGCGTTACTTGTTCAGTAAGGGCCTCAACGCCCTAATCATGCAATTTGACATGAGTTCTGCCTTTGATTTGGTGGACCATGGAAAACTGTTACAATGCCTAGATGCAATCGAAATTAGAGGAGAGATACTGAACTGGTTTCTAGGTTTCCTTATATCATGCACCTACCAAGTCCGTTTTAATCACGATATCTCTGACACATGGAGCAATCCATCTGGCGTGCCACAAGGATCACCACTATCCCCTTTGCTCTTCAATGTTTACATGTCCTCATTGGGTGCACAACTGTCCCAGCTCGGGATAAAACTGTTTAACTACGCTGACGACTTCACGATAATTATCCCATTCATCAACTCTGTCTCAGAAGTCACCCCCAAAGCAACAGAAGTACTAAATCGGATGGAGCAATGGATGACTGAAATCAGACTAAAACTAAACTCAGAGAAAACAAAATTTTTCATAGCATCGCCATACCCACTTGACACTAAAGCACCAATGTGCATCAGTAACCTTAGTTATCCCATTCAACCCACTATAAAGATATTGGGAGTAACACTGGACCAGAACCTGACCATGAAGGACAAGGTAGTCTCCTTGATCAGAAAAATCTTTCTCACCCTCTGGAAGCTTCGGTCCATCAGAGCTTACTTCGACGTCTCATCATTTCGAATTCTGGTACAATACCTTATACTGAGTCAACTCGATTATTGTAACATCGCCTACTTAGCACTCCCCCAGAAGAATATGCGGTGATTGCAACTAGTTCAAAATGCAGCGGTTAGACTACTTTGTGGACTGAAGAAGTTTGATCATGTAACACCTTCCTATCGACTTCTACACTGGATGCCGATGGAGGCATGTGTGAAATTCAAGTTCGGTTGTTTTTGCTTCAAGGTACTTTATGGCTTAGCCCCTAAATATATAACAGACCTTTTCTCTTTCACAATCAACAGACACAAGCAAAGCTCACACCCGAACTTTGTTTCTCCACCGGCTAGAGGTTGTAAATTTAAAAGTCATCACCAACATCTTTTTGCACATCAAGCAGCATCATGGGGTAAAGACCTTGAACAATTGCTCGTGCCTACTACCTAAGGGGAATTCAGGAAACGCCTAAAAACACATCTATTCCTGAAATACTTAGGAAACCAACCTGTACAATCTTAGTCCTCAACAAATGATCTCTAGAACTATCAATCACTAAGTCTGTACTTTGTTTATTCCATTCAATCTGTAACATTTCTAATCATTGTAAACCGCATAGAACTTCACGGTCCTTTGGTATATAAATTGTTATTATTATTATTATTCTGATTGCTACTCTTTTGAGCACCACAAGATGGAGCTCCAGTATTTTATATCATTAAAAAGTGCAATGAAATTTTGCCCATGGATAAAATAGAAGGATATGGGCTTGTTGTTTTCTTCACATGGGAGTTTCATGTTCGTAGTCATAAGTCCTACAATGTTGGCAGGAACTGTGGCACATTGGATAACGGCAATGTAGTGTGTCTTAAGAGATTGAGATACGTTATTTATTTATTTTTTATTGGGATTTATTAACTGCCTTTTTCATGAAGCGATTCACCTTCAGCAGTTTACAATACACTGAATAGTAATCAGATACTCTTAAATATTTTCCCTATACAGTGGAACCTTCCAGAACCATGCTTGTAATCCAAAGCACTGGTATATCAAAGCAAATTTCCCCATAGGAATTAATGAAAACCCGGATGATTCGTTCCACTACCCAAAAACAAATGTATAAAATAAAAAGGAGAAAGCTGCCAAGTTGCCAGAGGAGGAAGAGGAGAAGAGCCATAGACGGTGCTGCCCACAAAAATTTGGGAGTCTTGAAGGTTGTCGGGCTGCTAGCATAGGTCCGATATTTGTCTGAAGTTTGCTAAAATCCTGCTATGGCCACCATCCGTGCAATAAATCATACCCTAAACCTTTGCTACTAAAATAAAACAAAGCTCACTCTCTGTAAACTGCGCACTCACCCATCAACCCGGCAGCTCTGCAGCTCTGGCTGGGCTCAGTACTGCTCACCACTGTCGCCTTCAGGTACATTGTGTGTGACACATGACGCGTGACGTGCATATATTGTGCGTACAATATTTGACTGCTTGTTTTGGGAGTCAACGCTCGTTTTGCAAGTTAAAATTTGCTGGAGTGTCTTGCTCTTCTTGCAAAACACTCGCAAACCGCGTTACTCGCAAACCGAGGTTTGACTGTATGTCCTGGCAGACTCACAATCTAACTATGGTGCCTGGGGCAATAGAGGGTTAAGTGATTTCCCCAGAGTCACAGCCTCTGACTGCTCAAAACTTTAAGCATGTCTGGGACACCAGGCCACTCAGTGGTATAAATTAATATCTGGATTTTTGAATAAGAAACCAAAAACTGGTCTGCGTGACATTTGGAGCATTGAGATAAAGCACCAAATTACTGTGTCTCAATGGCCACAAATTTGGAATTGGAGGTTGAAATGTACAGTGTCTGCATCTATGATAAAGGGGATGGAAATCCTTTCATATGCTGAGAGATTGGAGAAACTGGGTCTCTTTTCCCTAGAGAAGAGGAGACTTAGAGGGGATATGATAGAGACTTATAAGATCATGAAGGGCATAGAGACAGTAGAGAGGGACAGATTCTTCAAACTTTCAAAAAATAAAAGAACAAGAGGGCATTTGGAAAAGTTGAAAGGGGACAGATTCAAAACGAATGCTAGGAAGTTCTTCTTTACCCAACGTGTGGTGGACACTTGGAATGCGCTTCTAGAGAGATTAATAGGGCAGAGTACGGTACTGGGGTTCAAGAAAGGATTGGACAATTTCCTGCTGGAAAAGGGGATAGAGGGGTATAGATAGAGGATTACTGCACAGGTCCTGGACCCGTTGGGCCGCCGTGTGAGCAGACTCTGGGCACGATGGACCTCAGGTCTGACCCAGCAGAGGCATTGCTTATGTTCTTATGAGACAAACATGGTTTTTTTTTGTTGCATAGAGTTTTTTGGACCCCAGTTCGTTTACAGAAAGTAGATAGTACCAAGTCTAATAGATGCTGGCACTGTCATCTTGAAGCTGGGACGTTGGATCATTTACTATACTATTGTCCCTTGATGCTGAAATTCTGGAGATCTATTTGGGATCAAGTTAATAATTTATTAGGAAATCCAGTGGCACTATCATATGATACCATTTTATTTGGTACATCTATGAGGGCAAAAAGTGAAATTTTGTTTATAATGACGGGGGTTGCCATGCAGCTTATCTTAAAAAATTGGAAAAATTGGGACAGATTAAATTATTCATTCTGGTGGGAATCCCTAAGGAAAGGTTCATGGCCATTCAGAAGGGATGTTACAAAAAAAAAATGTATGGAAGTTTGGGAACCATTAACTAAATATTGTAAGGATTGATCTCTTTATTTATCTAAATGGTTCCCAAACTTCCATACATAGGAGAATAAAGTTATTATTATTATTATTATCAATTAGGACATCAAAGTGCCGATTTATAATGCCTTTTGGACATCTTTAATTTTCGAAAATGAGCCTCATAGTCTGCTTTTTTTTTTTCTTTTGCTACCAACCTGTCTCCCTTATTGAGGACTTTCCTGATGAAACAGTTACATTATCACATCTACACTGATGATATACACTTTTTATTTCCAGTGAGTAAGGAGGCAGATTATGTATGCAAATGATACAAAACCGGATGAGGTGAATTTGCAAAAAGACAGAAGTAATGTTTGTAGGGAATGATGACTCACTTTTGAATGTTAAAGAAGTGCAAGTAAGTGATGTGAAATTGCCAATTTTGTCACATATGAGAATACTGGGGATTTCAGAATTGAACATAAAGTTCTGACAATTGTGCATCAAATAATCTGTGGAACAGCGCCTTGGTATTTAACACAGGTACTGAGGCGGTATCTGCCAGCACGTTCTCTAAGATCTGAAACAGCGATGAGATTGACAGTTGAGTCAGCTGGAGAGACTCGTTATGAACACAGACAACAGCAATATCAGTTGCAGGTCCACGATTATGGAATCGTTTGCCAGGATATCAAAGATTATGTAAGGAGTAAAATCTTTCAAAAAGGAATTGAAAACTATTTGTACAAGCATGTGCTGGCTCCATTACATGGGGTCAGCCTTTGCCACATACAGTATGGGGCTCATAATCAAAAGAGAAAAATGTCCAAAAACCGGCCTAAGTCGGCACTTGGATGAACATTGTCAAAATACGTCCAAGTGCAGATAACAAAAACGGGTTTTGGACGTATTTCTAAATGACCTAGGCCTTCATAGTGCTGCTGAACGACCATCACTAAATGGGGCGTTTCAAGAGGAGTGTCGAGGGCGGGAGTTGGGCGGGACATGGGCAGGCTTAGATTTAGTTGTACAGCATGTATAACCGAAAGTTATACAGCACAGGATTGACGGAACTTGAATATTGTTACTTAGACCATTTAAAACAGGAGTCTCAAAGTCCCTCATAGAGGGCCGCAATCCAGTCGGGTTTTCAGGATTTCCCCAAAGAATATGCATGAGATCTAGGTGCATGCACTGCTTTCAATACATATTCATTGGGGAAATCCTGAAAATCCGACTGGATTGCGGCCCTCGAGGAGGGACTTTGAGATTCCTGATTTACAACATGGTCTAAGTCAGTGGTTCACAACCCTGTCCTGGAGGACCACAAGCCAGTCGGGTTTTTGGAATAATTTTTGGAATAATTTTCAGGGCTAGCCTGAAAATCTGACTGGCTCGTGGTCCTCCAGGACAGGGTTGGGAACCACTGGTCTAAGTCACAAAAACCTACCTAAAGTGACCAAATAAGCCCTGCAAACACATAATACAGACCCCCACATACTAACCCAGTGATCACTGACCCCCTCCACTCCCATAATAATATTAATCATAACTTGAAAATTGTGCCTCCAGAACATCATCACCTGGCAGCCTGGCATAGGAAAGCCTAGTGCTGCACAGAAGCATCTTAAACCGTCTTGGGGGTGGGTTAGGGACCCATAGAAAGGTGGACCCATGTCCATAAGCCCCTGTAATCACTGCATTGATATTGAAACATGTGCACTTCCCTATACACCCCCCAAAACCCTTTTTTACTAGCATATAAGTGACTCCTGCAGCCCTAAGAGCTATTGGGGTGGCAGATAAGTGGGTCTAGGGGATTCTGGAGGTAGTTTGGGGGGGCTCACCATGCCCTATAAGGGAGCTTTAGTGAAGTTCACAGCTATTTAGGTGACATGTCTGGGTGTTAAGTCCATCACTTTGTAGACCCCTCCCACGTCCAAAAGGGCTTGTTCTAGACATTTTTGACTTGGACGAAAAGTTGGACGAAAATGTGGTATAAAGATGGACGATTTAGCGGCTTGGATGATCAGATCAGCAGGACGTATAGTTAGAAACGAAAAAAAATTTGGACAAATTTTTTTGAAAATGTGTTCTAAGCTGTTTTTTACTTTGGATGACTTGCGACTTGGACGAAAATGGACACATTGTATAGAATCATGCTTAGCACATCCTAAATAGGCTTAGGTGTTGCTATGTGTCCTAACTTTAGGCACACCCAATTTATGCAAGGTTTTTGGTTTTTTTTTTTGCCTAAATTTCTGTGCCAATGTGTAATTAAACTCTGAAGTTCATTGCTAGAGAAAATGGTGAAAACAGTTAGCTTAGCAGGATTTAAAAAAAGGGATAACTTCCTTAAAGAGAAGTCTTTAAGCCATTATTAAGATAGATGTGGGTAAATCCATTGCTTATTTGTTTATTTAGGTTTTGATATACCGTTCATTGTAAAACTGATTGGTATGCAATAAAATGGGGGATAAAGAGAAATTATTCTTAGGATAAGCAGCATAAAATCTTTGCACTTTGTGACCACTGTTGGAAACAGAATAGTGGGCTTGTTAGACCTTAGGTTTGACCCAGTATTACATTACATTAGTTTCTTTTATTCTGCCAATACCTTGCTGTTCTAGGCAGATTACAAAAGGAAGAGATTCTGGTCATATCCAGAAGATTGCAGGTGATGGAGTGAGGATATTGGTTGTATCAGGAGTTTGTCTTGACATATTTCTTGAACAACTTGGTTTTTATTTTCCTCCTGAAGGTTTTGTAGTTTGGTGCCGAGATCAGTAAATTGGAGACGTGGCTGTGTAGTTTCGCTGCTTGCGTGGCAAGTAGTCCATCATCTATTTTTTTTTTTTTTACACTGAATGCCTTTGATTGGGAGGTGGGTGAAGGGTGTCTTTCTCCTAGGTCTGGAAGAGTTGTTCCGAGTTAGGTAAGTGTTCAGTTAGGATGGTCCATTGCCATGTAGGGTTTTGAAGAGCATGCAGCAGATTTTAAAAAGTATTCGTGCTTGTATGGGTAGCCAGTGTGTGTCTTTGTATGCGGCGGTGATGTGGTCGAACTTCTTCAGTGAGAATATCAGTCTGAGGGCTGTGTTTTGCACTGTTTGTAGTTGTTTGATCATGGTGGTGGGGCAGGGTAGGTATATGATATTGCAGTAGTCTAGTAGGCCTAGTATTAGAGTCTTAATTGTGTTCGGATTTGTCTTAGGTTATGCATGACTGCGAAGGCTTTCTGGACTATTTTGTTGATATGCAGTTGCATGGTGCAGCCTCTATCATCACCCCTAGTATTTTTAGGTGGGGTTTGATGGGATATGGAATGGAGTTTATTTCAAGGTTCGTTATGGTAGGGGTTCTGTCGTTTTCGAGAAATAGGAACTTTGTTTTGTCTGGGCATAACATCATACAACTACGCAGATGACATCACCATCCTCCTTCCCTTCGACCAACTGACCCCACGGCAATAAACACACTACACAAAACACTAGAAAACAGTAAAACAGTGGATAAAAAATGGGAATCTTACCCTTCAAAGACTCCTCATTAAAGTAAGAATGATTGGTGTGTCTTGGGTAAGAGCCTGGGAGTATTTTTTTTTTCTTTTTTTTGAAGTGGCAGCTTATATTTAAAAAAAAAAAACCCCAAAACCCAAAGACAAACAAAAATGGATTGAAATTTCCTTCACTTTTCTTTGTTTTAAAAATAGATACTATGAAAGCACAGTACCGGGCAGAGTTCTGGGTTTCTGGTCTAGAAATATCTAAGAAAAAGGACCATTTAAATTAAATTATTAATTTATCGAGTATTTACGGTTGGACAGACTGGATGGACCATTCGGGACTTTATCTGCCGTCATTTACTATGTTACTATGTTATGTTGCTATGTTAGGTTTAGGTCACATTGCTGGAAAAAAATTAATGGCCATCTTCATGCTTGTGTAGCCTGCAGGTCTGTGGGGACAGGGATGATGTTGAGTTCCTGGGCAACGTCATCCATAGAACAGGTTGCCGAAGCAGCACCTGGTGGTCTTCGCTGGATGCAGCTTTATATCTACAAGGACCGGGAGGTTACTAGGTCACTGGTTCAGCGTGCAGAGGCTGCTGGTTATAGAGGCATCTTTCTAACTGTGGACACACCATATCTGGGCAGACGCCTGGATGATGTGCGTAACAAGTTCAAGCTTCCTCCTCATCTCAGGTATTTTCTGCTCCAGAATGGCATTTTTATTTCAACACTGCTATTTTTGCTACTGTACCTATAGTAATTCCTTTGGTTATTTTTTTACCAAAGATAGTATTTACCACAGCACTAATAGGAGTTAATGAGCATGAAAACCCCTTGAGAAACCACTTAGGCAATATGATAAGCAAAATGGAAACATTTATCATTACTGAACAGGGAGATGGGTTACTAGATTAAAGCTTTTAATAGTTATAAATTGAAGGTACCAGAACCTCTCTCAACAGGCCATTCCCCAGGTTAAAACACAGAAAGATAGAAAATAAAGGCAGATTAAGACCATATGGCAGTGGAGGAACCACAGCCAATCAGGTTTTCATGATCTCCACAATGAATTATGCATGAGAAGGCAGTACTGAGTGTACAAAGCCTGAGCTCTTTTATTAATACTTGGGAACTATGGGTCATTTTTATCAAGCAATAGAAAAGGTGCCAGTACTCAGTACCTCTGAGTACACCCTAAAAAAAAAAAAAGCCCTGGTGTTCATCTGAGGCTAAAGGAAAAAGGCCTAGCCTTTGCAGGGAACTTACTAGGAATAAGTGGAGTTTTAGGACCTATTGTTGCAATGATGAACCAGACTGATTTCTGTTTTTTACCGGATGTTAGAAATTTTACAGTTCATTAACTGGAAAAAAAAAAATATCAAAATAACAAACAGTTTAAAGACTGGGATTTCAAGTCCTGGATCTTCTCTTCTTCTGACCAATGCTGCTTTTGGCCTTAAAAAAGGTGCACCTCTATCCCCGATTCTCTTCAACGTTTATATGTCCTCTCTGAAACTCCTCAAACTTTCCCCCTTCGAGACACTCTACACCTACGCTGACGACATTCTTGTCCTCCTCGAGACCGACTCCAACCTCACCAACCTCTCCGACAACATCTCTTCTTGTATAACGAACCTCCAATCCTGGGCTCTCACCGTTCAAATGAAACTCAATGAGACCAAAACAAAACTCCTTTGGCTAGGCCCAAAATTAGATCAGCTGCCCACCCTCATCCCACTATCCTCAGGCACCAACCTGCCGCTTGAACACTCAAGCAAAGTTCTGGGAATCATCTTGGACTCTACACTGTCCTTCAACGATCACCTCAACTCCTTAGTAAAAAAATGCTTTTTCAACCTTCACATACTAAGAAAAGTCAGATCCTGCTTCCACCAACAACACTTCGCTATCCTCGTTCAATCCATTATTCTTTCTAGACTGGATTACTGCAACTCCATCTACCTAAGCCTAACAAAGAAAAGTCTTCTCAGACTCCAGCGGATTCAGAATACCGCGGCTAAATTAATTTTCGCAAAAAGCAAATTTGACCACGTCTCCCCGCTTCTATCTAAGCTTCACTGGCTCCCAGTTTTCCTCAGGGTCCACTACAAATGCGCCTGCCTAACCTTCAAGTCATTACACGGTATCCTTCCTCCCCTGTTTCCACTATCCTGGCTCTCCGCAAATCCCAACTCCACCAGATCCTCTCAGAAATTCATACTATCATTCCCCTCTTTAAAAGGCATTTCCCATACAGGTAAACTTGGAACATCCCTCCTCTTCAAGATCACCGAGCTGTGGAACAGCTTATCCGCCCCTCTTCGGAGCGCGACCTCCCTCCAACACTTCAGAAAACATTTGAAAACTTGGCTTTTCTCCAAAATGTAACCACTCCCTCCCTCTCCTCTACACTTAATCCCTTCTCTCTCCTCTTATTGCCAAGCTCCTCTTCTTCCCATTGTAACTCCTTTCTTTTGTAATTCCTGTAAACCGTGTCGAGCTCTACTTCTGTGGAGATGATGCGGTATACAAACTTAAGGTTTAGTTTAGTTTTAGTTTAGTTTACCATACCATACCATACATTTTTCTTCTATACTGCAAATAGGAATCAGTGCAGTTTACAATTAGAGGACAGAAAAACATTACAAATATTTTGCTATAATGAAAACCTCTAGGCCAGTGGTTCCCAATCATCAGCCAGTCAGGTTTTTGAGAAAGCATATGCATGGAGTAGATTTGCATGCTGTCACCTCCATTATATGCAAATCTTTCTCATGCATTTTTGTTAGGGCTATCTCAATAACCTGACTGGCTGGCGGTCTTCCAGGACAGGCTTGGGAACCACTTCACTAGGCCACAGCCCTTTTTAGATTTCAGGTACACAATACTATATTTGTTTTACTGGTAGGCTCCTGTAATATTGGGTTTACCATATTTGTTCATGCAAAAAAGAGGACATGAGGCCACCAAACCACCAGTGTTGCAAACTGCCATTTTCCTTGCTATTTATCTCGATCTGTCCCTGCTACTCTCAAGCCACAGACCATAGAAGTTTGTCTTACTTCCCAATTGCTGGAGTTGCTGTCAAAGCCCGCTCCTGGTGTAAAGGTGGTGTAAAGGAAGAGTGATAGTCCACTGTAAAGCTAAGGGCTCCTTTCGCAAAGGTGCGTTAGGGCTTTAATGCGCGGAATAGCGCGTGCTGAATTGCCGTGTGTGCTAGACCTTAACGCCAGCATTGAGCTGGCGTTAGTTCTAGAAGCATAGCGTGGGTTTAGTGCGCGCTAAAACCCTGCGTGCGCTAAAAACGCTGGCGCACCTTTGTAAAAGGAGCCTTAAGTGGCACTCTAGTATTTTAGATTAAATATCAAAAGTGAGAATATTCGATGAATTATAAAATTAATTAATAAAAATCAATAAAATTTAGGCTGATGAGGACGACAGCAACCGGTAGCATATGGTGCCCGGCTGCAGTCTGAAGGCCCATACAAAAATAGAAAAAAAGTAAATTATATCTATCTGTAGCTCGGTTGAAAAATGCATTTGAGCTCCAGTGTTATGATTAATTAGCAGATATTGTTGTGTGTGGCAATTGAATTGAGTTATCAACAGTGGCATATACATTGAGCATCTATCATAATAAAACACTAAGCGCGCAGGCGCACTTCAAACGCCGCAATCTGTGCTTCCGTGGCACCGCATGTGCAACAGGACCCTGCGGCGGTTTCTCTGTTGGCCTCCGTTCTCATACTCACCAATGGCATCCCCCCTCCCACACCCCTGCCCCAGCTTGCGCCTCGATGAATGGTGCACAGACAAGGATTAGCAGCGTTTCCCCAGCGTAAGGCCGGACCAGCAGCGCAATCAGCCGTGGGCCATTTGCTAGGCTAGCCCACTTCGATAATGCGAGGCAGGCCGGCCTAGCAAAAGCTCCGATGCTGCCCGGGCTAGCGGATACTGGACACGGGGAGCAGGTAAGGGAGAAGGGGTATTCTTGGACAGGGGGGGGAGGTAAAAGGGGAGCAGGGAAGGGGAGCTGCTGGACAGGGGGAGCAGGGAAAGGATACTACTGGACAGGGGGGAGGTAAAAGGAAAGGAGAAGGGCTGCTAGCACCCGTTAATGTAATGGGCTAAAAAACTAGTCCATCCATAATCAGGACACCGATTATAAAAGTATGCTATGTTTGGCCATATTTGAGATGTGGATCATGGAAGTCTGCCCAGTACTAGTCTTACTTCCCTACTACTTGAATTGCCATCTACGCAGTAACAAGTTTTTATTTATTTATTTTATTTAAAAAAATTTATATACCGCTTGAAACTAAACGATTTACATAGTTTACATGCACAATGTTAAAATGATGACAAAATAAAAGCAAATACATGATAAAATAATCATATAATAAAAAGAAGATACATACAATCCTCAGGAAAATACCATAATGTGGAAAGAAGAGCTCATAGATAATTCATCAATTATAGCTGAAATAACTACAAAAAAAGGCATCAACGAATAGCTGCATCTTTAGTAATTTCGTCACAGCAATTTCGTATCTGACCCAATAAGGAATTTTTGTTTTGATTCTACCCTTTTTCCATATAAGGATTTTTTCCGACCAATTTTCAAAGTGATTTAAGCAGGTTTGGTAACCATATGAAATGTAGAGGTGAGAATATTTGCCAGCCTATCTCCTACCACACTGAGAATGTGGTGCAGGAGTTATATCTGCAGCCTCAGCACCCTGGGGCTGTGGGTTCAGGCCCACGCTGCTCCTTGTGGATGGGTCGCTTGGTCCCCCATTGCCCCAGGTATATTAGATAGATTTTGAGTCTACTGGAATAGACAGGGAAAAATGTTTGAGTGCCCGAACAAATTCATGTAAACAATTCTGAGTTCCCTTTTATTGTGGTGCCCTGTTACTAATGTGACTTATGATTTGCAGTTAATGTGGATTTTCCTGTGTATCAATTGCAAATCTAACATGCCACTTTTTAACATTTTTATATCATATTTTATTTGGCAGGTAGTGCACTAATACTGTCATTAGCATGTACCGTATTTTCACTCATATACCGCGCACCCGTGTAAAACGTGCACACGGGTATAGTGCGTGGGGAATAGAAATTTATGTAATAAAATTTTAATATAGCGTGCTCACACATATACCGCGCATGCTAAAACCTCCTCCCGCCTACTCCGAACCGACATCCTCCCCCCCCCGAGCACCGCAAAGACAACTCTTACCCGATTGGGCACCGGCACCAGCACCAATGCACAGGATGTGCCAGTGCCCGAAGATCCTCCCACGTTGGGCTGGGCGGTGCGAGAGAGATCCTCCTTCTTCCTGTGCCGGGCTGGACTGGGCTTTGAGCATTTGCGCATGCTCAAAGCCTTTTGGTCTCGCTCTCTCCGAGATTATCTCAGAGAGAGCGAGACCAGAAGGCTTTGAGCATGCGGGGGGGGGGGGGGGGGAGGATGCCAGTTCGCAGGGGGAATGCCGGATCAGAATGAAAAAAAAAATTTGTACAACGCGTTCACATGTATAACGCGCATGGTTATGCACGGTTTGTAAAATCGTGTATAACGCGCGCGTTATATGCGTGAAAATACGGTAATAACCACCTAGAGTTAATAATGGAGCACTTACCACCTCCTAGGAGGTAAGTGTTTCTGAGCTAACTCTGTTGGTCAGTTAACATGCGGTAAATATAACATACTAGCTGGCTAAAGTGTCCCTGTCCATTCTTTAACAAAACAAAAACTGCAGACAATGTGACAATGTACACGATGCATTTTTGGCAGTGCTGTCGGCGGATTTTACATACAGGCATTCGTTGTTATCTTCATTTTTTTGCGGTACATTTCATACCTTATTTACCATGGACCCCTGACGAAGGCGTGTTGTCCGAAACACGGACTGTGCTGGGTCCCTTGGTTGGTAAAAAGGTTTTTATATTACTGCATTTTAACTTTGGAATAATACATTTTTGCCTGCATCGTGTACATTGTCTGCAGTTTTTGTTTTGTTTTTCCTGCTTTGGTGTTTCTCCTGCAGTTTTGGTTGGATTTCTTTTTGTTGCTCTCCATGTCCATTCTTTACCCATTCCATGCCCCTTTCTCAAAATAATTTTAAAAATATACAAACATATGATTTAGCACACAAAAACAGGATAAATACTGATGCATTTGTGTGGTGGCCTGTTATCATGTGCTAACCATGCGTTAAGGGCTTAACATCATTTAGTAAAAGGGCTACTTTTTTCTCACAAAAAACTCTCTGATGGTGAGATTTCTTAACCCATTGTTTTTTTACAGTATTGTACTTTATTTTTTATCTAGCTGCAATTTATTTTTAAATGTGTGCTTACCTAATATCTATCTATCTATTCATCTATGATGTACATTTTCATTTTTCTTAGCAACATTCGGTTGAGTTTTGTTCAATTTGTGGCCCTTTTCCTAAACTGATTTAAAAGTGGCCTTTGATATCAGTAGTATGGGGCTTTCCTGTGCACTGAGGCCACTTTAGTGCAGCTATAAAATGGCCACATTTCTCATTTTCTGTATTAATGACTGTGTGCTAATTTCCCAATTAGCGCATGGCCATTAGTATGGCCATGCGCTGCCATGAGCCTGTGCCCTGGCCATTTAGTAAACATAAGAGCTCCCACCCTAACCACGTGCTAATTGGTTACCACATGGCAATGCTGCTAAGCTAACCAATTAGCACTGAGAACTCCTACTTTCTGTCCCCAAACACCCCCCTCCCCCAGCGTTAAAAAATATTTTCTATTTTCTATAATAGAAGGACTAGTTGCCAAATTCCTCTCCAATTACCTAGAAAACCATAACATACTCCATCCCACACAATCCGGCTTCAGAAACAACTTCAGCACGGAAACACTAATAGGATCTCTCTTGGGCACAGCCAGACAACATCTCAGCACAGGAAAAAATTGATGCTCATACAACTAGACCTTACCGCTGTATTCGACTTGGTGGACCATAACATTCTACTACAAATCCTGGATACAATAGGTATCACAGATAAAGTATACACATGGTTTGAAGGATTCCTTAAATCAAGAACCTATAGAGTAAAATCAGACAAACAAAAATCTGAACCTTGGTCAAACCCCTGCGGAGTTCCCCAAGGATCCCCTCTATCCCCGACTCTCTTCAATCTCTATACAGCCTCCCTCAGCTCTCACCTGGACAAACAAGGCATAACCTCCTACAGCTATGCCGATGACATTACCATTCTCATACCCTTCGATCAACCTGAACTCTCCATGACGA
Organism: Geotrypetes seraphini; assembly: GCF_902459505.1. Lineage (NCBI taxonomy): Eukaryota > Metazoa > Chordata > Amphibia > Gymnophiona > Dermophiidae > Geotrypetes > Geotrypetes seraphini. The sequence goes on from NC_047086.1 coordinate 317,040,790, forward strand.
ACACAATATACCAAACACTAAAATCAATAGTAACCTGGATGAAAGATCATAAACTGAAATTGAACCCAGATAAAACAAAATTCATCCTCCTAGAAAACAACAAAATACCAACCATAACCAACATTGAAATCAACGTAATCAACTACCCCATACAAACCACCCTAAAACTGCTAGGAATAACTATCGACAGATGCTGCACCATGCAACCGCAAATCAATAAAACAATACAAAAGTCATTCTTAGTCATGAGAAACTTAAGACAAGTTCGGAAATTCTTCGAGAAAACTCAATTCTAGTTCAATCCTTAATACTAGGCCTACTTGACTACTGTAATATCCTCTACCTCCCATGCCCTACAACCATAACAAAACAACTACAAACTATCCAAAACACAGCACTAAGACTCATCTACTCATTAAAGAAACATGATCACATTACAGAAGCATATCTCCAATCGCACTGGCTTCCGATCCCAGCAAGAATACAATTTAAATTCTACTGCCTACTATTTAAGACTTTATATGGAGACAGTCCAAACTACCTGAATAACTGCCTCATCCACAACACCGCAACCAGACATAGGAAAACTCATACCCCATTCTCATACCCCCCAATTAAGGAGGTCAAACGGAAAAAACTATATGATGGCCTCCTGGCCACTCAAGCAGCCAAACTAGACAACCAAATCGCCAATCTACTGACGGCATCCCTCGACTACAAGACTTTTAGAAAAGAAATAAAGACCATACTCTTCAAGAAAACTCTGAAAAAAGAAATAATACCGCAAGTCTCAAACTCCACCTCTCACTAAAGCCAACTACCCCAAACAAATAACCTTACCCATTTCTTACTCCTTTTGAAAATGACCAATTTTTTTTTTTTTTTGTAAGTTCATGTTGTAATACATCTTGGATAATTCTTTTGTAATCCGCCTTGAACTGCAAGGTAATGGCGGAATAGAAATCCCTAATGTAATGTAATGTAATATTCTGTAGCATGTGAGTAGCGTGCGCTGATCCTGGAACTATCGCAGGATGCCCTGAGGTAGTGGATTTCAACCTGCTTAGAGCATCTTAATAAAAGGGCCTCCTTGTTTGTTGTACTCTTTGAACAGTTTAAGCAATAATGTATGGGATTTATGTATTCACGTTTGTCTCTTTTTCGGTTTCATTTAGAATGAAAAATTTCCAAACTGCTGATCTGGCATTTTCTTCAAAGAAGGGGTATGGAGAAGACAGTGGGCTTGCGGTTTATGTAGCTCAGGCAATAGATCCGTCCATCACATGGGATGATATTGAATGGTTGAAAGGAGTCACCTCACTTCCAGTTGTTGCTAAAGGAATTCTGAGAGGTTTGTACATTTTGGAGTCTAGAATTTTGTTTTACATTTCTGACTCTCTCTCTCTCCTACCTCCTTTAGACTTTGGAAGTTTGCGTTCCTTTTGAATATGCAGGTTTACAAAATCTACCACTTATATATCAAAAGAACATAAGAACATAAGAATTGCTGCTGCTGGGTCCATCATGCCCAGCAGTCCACTCACACAGCAGCCCTCTGGTCAAAGACCAGTGCCCTAACTGAGACTAGCCTTACCTGCGCATGTGCTTGTTCAGCAGGAACTTGTCTAATTTTGTCTTGAATCCATGGAGGGTGTTTTCCCTTATGACAGACTCTGGAAGAGCGTTCCAGTTTTCTACCACTCTCTGGATGAAGAAGAACTTCCTTACGTTTGTACGGAATCTATCCCCTTTCAACTTTAGAGAGTGCCCTCTTGTTCTCCCTACCTTGGAGAGGGTGAACAACCTGTCCTTATCTACTAAGTTTATCCCTTTCACTACCTTGAATGTTTTGATCATGTCCTCTCTCAATCTCCTCTGTTCAAGGGAGAAGAGGCCCACTTTCTCTAATCTTTCGCTGTACGGCAGCTCCTCCATCCCCTTAACCATCTTAGTCGCTCTTTAATGGACCCTTTCAAGTAGTACCGTGTCCTTCTTCATGTACGGCGACCAGTGCTGGATGCAGTACTCCAGGTGAGGGTGTACCATGGCCCGGTACAGAGGCATGATAACCTTCTCTGATCTGTTCGTGATCCCCATCTTTATCATTTACTCCTTTCAACTTGCAAAATTGCATCTTATACATATACAGCATTACTCGTATCCATAAACCTCCAAGTGATGCTACATTTTTGTTGTATCTGAATAAACAAAAAAATCATGCTTTTCGGTGACATAATCCCAATTAGGGTTTCATATGGCATTAAAACATTTACAATAATAGAGGACCAAAATTACACATCATTAATATAAATAATTCCAACAATTTAGGAAAAAAAAATTAGGACCTTCAGAGGGATTGCAATCAGTTCCACAAACTGGAAACTGATATGCCTTTCACCCTGATTGTCATTGGTCTAATTTTTAATTTTTTGATTGCATTCAAACATCCTGTCATATTAATGCTTCACTTTAGTATACTTTAAATTTATCATTAATTGTGATTAATCATCATGGAGGAGTGGCCTAGTGGTTAGAGCAACTTCCTCAGCACCCTGAGGGTTGTGAGTTTGATTCCCACTGTAGCTCCTTGTGGCTCTGGGCAAGTCACTTAACATATTTTGTCCAGGTACAAAATAAGTACCTGTCTAAAATATGTAAACCGCTTTGATTGTAACCACACACAGAAAAAGCAGAATACCCCTAATTATAATCAAATGTATACAGGCAGTCCCCGAATTACGAACGTCCAACTTACGTTGGACTCATAATTACGAAAGGGGGTCCTGCTTGTCCCTTCCATGTCCCAATACCCCTCTTCCTCCCTTCTGTGTTCCAAGAGGCCTCTCTTCCTCCCTCCCTCCCTCCATTCTGTGTTCAAGTTTGTGCCCCCCTCCTGCAGGTGTGTATCTGTGTTCTGGCCAGTTCTTCCTCCTGCTGCCTTCCAGCCGCACCGTTTTTTCTTTGCAAAGCCATGGGAAGTGGCTCCTATATGCAGTCCGCAGCTGACTTGGAAGCCTTCCCTCTGATGTGAGGAGAACACATTTAGGCCCTCTTTTATCAAGTTGTGTTAGGTTTTTAAAAAATAATTGCTGGCCACTGCATTAAAAGTTCCAACGCTCATAGGAAATCTATGAGCGTTGGAGCTTTAACCGCCGTGGCTGGCAATAAAAAACTGTAACGTGGCTTGATAAATGAGGGCCTTAATTTATAGTACTCTATAATATATTCATGTACCTGTGCTCTACCCAAACATGCTAACTGCCAAATTACAAGCCATAAAATCATGATGCATACTTTTCCACTAGTCAGTATTCTATAAGGGGTCATTTATACAAGTAAGTAGCTACTCAAATGTGTAAATAACTAGAATACTGTCATTTATGTGGCTTTCTTGCAGCCTTCAACTAAGAGTCTCCAACCTAATTATCCCCAAAGTGTACAAAATAAACTTAGGCTCCATAAAGTATGTCATGTCCATTATGAAAATGTGGTAGATTAAATGAAATGTGGTAGATTAAATGAATGATGAAACCAGACAGTTTCTTATTCCTAACATCAAGATCCTGTGAGGAATGCTTCAGGGAGAATTCTCTTCTCTTCTTTTGTGTCTAGCATCAAATCCAAACAGCATTCTTGTTAAGACCTTGGGCTACAGATTTATCCCTAGTTTAAATAATTCACAGATAACATTGTAGCTACTATTTTTAGATTATTTTTGAACAGATAAGTCCACTTGCACATGCAGAAACATGGGTCAGAAAAGTAGTTGTAGGTGATACCTTTTTATTGGGCTGTTCTCGTAATGTATCCTTGCCAAACTCTTTCAGACTTATGCTTTCTTCATCAGGTAAGTGAATAAACATTGTAGATACACTGGGTTTAAATAGTACAAACTCCGTAGATCTTAGGCTATTTGCATATGTCATAACAGCTCAGAGATAGGAAGTATAATATATAGATATTGATTGATGTTTATTTGGGGAATAGGACTACCTCAGGGGTAGGGAACTCCGGTCCTCGAGAGCCGTATTCCAGTCGGGTTTTCAGGATTTCCCCAATGAATATGCATTGAAAGCAATGCATGCAAATAGATCTCATGCATATTCATTGGGGAAATCCTGAAAACCCGACTGGAATATGGCTCTCGAGGACCGGAGTTCCCTACCCCTGGACTACCTGAACTGTATAAACCAGTACTGTATAATGTTAAAGGAAATATACCTAGAACATTAAGGAAGAATTCTTTTTCAACAAATCAGAACAAGTCCAAATTTAGGGATCTTACACAAGGGGAACATGACACAACATAAATATACCCTGAAAGATTAATTATGCTGGATGGGTAGAACCTCACTCTGATTTAAGACCCAGATGTGTTCTTTCTTCTTGTTGCTGCTTCTGATTGGAGCAGTGAAGGTTTTTTATCTGCAGAGGGTAGCTTGAAGTGATGGTCTTGCAGGAAGAGATGTTTATTTGCAGATGGACTGATTCTATAAAGAACACCTAACTTAATTGGCAAAATACCCTTAATAGGCTCAGTAATTGCTAAAAAAAAATAAATAAATAAATTAATTGGGTGATAGGTGCCTATTGCATGACACTTAGTGGAGCCTCATGCCTAAGTGGGTGTTCTTATGGGCGGAGCGTCACTTAGGTGCCACTAAGCGTGATTGTTCAAAAACATAGGTGCCTGAAATGTAGGCCTGTAAAACCCTGGCCTACATTTCAGGCGCCTAAGTTTTTACATAGGTACTGCTAGCCATGATTCTCTAAACAATTCCTATGTGTGATTGACACATAGCCGGCACCATTCTTTTAAGTGCTGGCCGATTAGGCACTGTTTATAGAATTCGGGCCAGAATGGCTGGGAGTGGAGTCGGGTACAGATGGGGAGTCCAGCGTGACTGCCTGATTTTTATCCTAGTTGGGTTCCAGTTAGAAAGACTGACACAAATCTGAGATACAAAGAAGTCTCTGGCATATCTACTTCTACCCACAATGGGGTAAATTCAAGAAAGGTTTCCTTCAGTTAGGTACCAAATATTTTGGTGCTAAGCAGCAGTTCTGTAATGATTAATTTCATACAGAACTCTTTTAAAGAATACCAGTGTGCGTCCATAGTTTTGCACTTAACTTTGAGTGGAAGGATTTATGCTAGCTCAAAGGTTGGTGTAGATTCTGACACATAAGTACTGGCAGGTGGGTAAATGACAGCATTCTATAAAGTCATGCCCAATTGCTTGGCACACTTCTGACCCACATCTGCCTCTCACAAGTCCTACCCTACCACCTGCTAACCTTCATCGCATCTTCGAGAATTTCTCCCTTTGTGTTTAACTTCAACTTTTTGCCAGTTAGTACTTTAATGTCTATTATTGGTACTTATAGACTGTTAAGTGTCAGTGTAGCACTAATTGATAAATGGAGTTGCACTTATGACTGATTCTGTTCTGTAACTGTACCCAATTGTGCACCAAAATTTGGGTGCCATTTATAGAATTTGAGAAAATGATTCCACATGCTGTTAAGGATTAAAATATGGCAAAAGTATTTTTCATTGTACTGATGATACAAATATTGTGTCTGGAAAAATTGTACTTTACAGCTGATGATGCTAGAGAGGCAGTGAAGCATGGTGTAGATGGAATTCTAGTATCGAATCATGGGGCACGTCAGCTGGATGGAGTGCCTGCAACTGTAAGTATCTACAAATCCAATGAATCCAACAGTGAAGGTTAAAGCAATTAAGTATAATTATGTTTTTGCTTTCTACAGATATCTTTTTATTATGCTCACTTTTATTCCCATATTTATTTAATCCTTCAATGAAATGAAGCAACGTGTAAGGCAAGACTTCCCTTGGCTGAACCCATGCTGACTCTGACCCATTAAGCCATGTTTCTCTACATGTTCCATAATTATATTTTTTATAATAGTTTCCACTATCTTGCCAGGAAATGAACTCAACCTTACCAGTCTGCAATTTTGCGGATCATCCCTGGAACCCTTTTTAAAAATCTGTGTTACATTGGCCACTCTTCAATCTTCAGGTACTATAGATGATTTTCATGACAGATTAAAGATTACTCAAAATTACTTGGGAAAAAGTGACTAATGATAAAGCACCTCCTTTTAAAAAAAAAATACCTTTCAAAAATAAAGTGCTTGAATAAGTAACTAATAAAAAAAATATAAATTAAAAGGTATAAAATACAAAAAAGTAATTCAAATAAGGGCGCTCAGTGTTCCCACATACCGGTCAATTAAGCTGAAGACCAATGGCACAGAGAACCATCATCGCATCACTTTGTTCTCTTAATGACAGAATATACCAAATGAATGATATACAATAGAGACCCAAGCAAGGCAAAAAACTCACAAAGCAAATGCAAAATCAATGAACAATTTACCTGATGATGGTAAGAGTGGTCTTAAAGCAGTGCTTCGTCCGCGACAATGGTAATGGCATCTCAGGTCCAAATCTGCCCAAATATCCCAAGTGAATAATCCAAATATAATTTGTACCCTATAACACAGTGTCTTATTAATTATCCTCCTTCCACCAAATCTCCGAGATGCCTATTATATCTACTTCTTCATTTTGTGCTACATAATCTAACTTACCCATCTTATTTTTCACGCTTCTGGCATTTGTATACAGACACTTTAAATTGTGTTTTTTCCCTGCATCTGCAGACTGCTTAGAAGTTGATGGGGATAATTTACATTCTTTACTTTGTTCTCCCCTTAAACACTTCTGGCTTTCTTCCACTGTTATTGAAACATCTCTATCGGGATTCCCTAAATGTCCTGTTTCAATAGTATCCTTCAAGGATACTTCACATTGTACCATGTGCTCATGGGTAACTGTTGGCTTTCCCCCCATCATAGTTTAAAAGCATCTCTATCTCTTTTTTAAATGTTAGCACCAGAATCTGGTTTCATCCCATTTAAGATGGAGTCCATCCTTTCAGAATAGGCTCCCCTTTTCCAGAATGTTATCCACTTCCTAACAAATCTAAATCCCTCATTTCTGCACTATTGTCTCAACCTTGTATTGAAACTTCAAAGTTCTGCCAACCTCTTGAGTCCTGCACATGGAATAGGGAGAATTTCCAGCCTAAATTTGGCTTCCAGAAACGCCCTTCCACATTTTCCTATGTCATTGCTACTCACATGTATCAAAACAGCAGGTTTCCCAGGACTATCTAAAATCCTATCTAGGTGATGCGTGTGATTCGTCACCTTTGCACCAGACAGGCAAGTGACCAGATGATTTTCACATCCTCCTGTCACCCAGCTATCTACATGCCTAATGATTGAATCTCCTACTACAACAGCTGCCCTAACCCTTCTCTCCTGGGAAGAAGCCCCTGAAGACTCATCCTCGGTACAAGAGGATATTGCATCCCCTGGTGGACAGGTCCTGGCTACAAGATTACTTTCAACTTCATCAGGGTGATGTTCTCCTTTCAGGAGACCTACTTCCTCAAAGGCAGCAGAAGGTCTGCTAGACTGGAGGTGGGACTTCTCTACAACAAGCCTGTAGGTGTCTTCTGTGTTCCTCAACTCCTCCAAATCTGCTACTTTTGCCCCAAGAGAATGGGCTTGTACTATATGAGCTAAGAGGTTTTTTGCATTAGGCACATACACATATGACCATTTGCCAAATGGAGATAATTGTACATGTGACACTCAATGTAAAAGACTGGATAGCACCCCTATTGCTGCTGGACTGCTGTCTGCATCTTAGTATTACTGAGTACTACCAAAACTTTAAATCAAACTGGTTTGATTTTTTTCTATTGAAAATCCATTAATGACAAATAAGCATGACCTTGTAGGTTATTTAATTAATGAAGAGAATAAGATTTGAGATAGTTTTCTTCCATGATAGAACCATCTCATTAATCTCTCTGAATGCCCAGCTCATAATTAGTATCAAGCTGCCAGCAATTCCAGTTGTCCCAGAATACTCATAATGACTATAACTCTTCATGGATAGACTGGCTTCAGTCTCTGACTGCGTTAATGAGGTCTTAAGAAGCTTTGGTCAAACAGATACTATAGTGGACTGCCAGAAGTGATTCTCTACTCTGGAGAGGGTTGATCAGCACCCCTATTAATGGTGCAGTTCTCAAAAGCTATGTATGAATCTCTCACTTGAATAGCTAGGAAATCCAGATACCTCATTGAAACATGTAGAACCAGCTCAGGCTATACACTTTAGGTACAGGCAAAGGAGCTGATAGCTCCAAACAAAGTTCTTTATTTGTAGATAAAGAAGAGCAGATATCACATGGTCCTAGTTCATAGATTTCACATGTAGTGTTGCTGCAGAAGGAAAAATGAAATTATTTGTATCATTCTTATCCTCACACTCTATTTGATACTCATTGGGTTGGCCAAACCCAGGTGATGAATTATTATACTCCTGGTCTCTCTTCTACTTCTCTTTTGATTCTTCAGTAATATGCTCTTAATATAAACTCTGTCTTACTTTGGCATTAAAGCTTAGAATATTTAGACTCTTCTATGGATGTATGTCATCCATGGCTGAAAATATCTGCTCTTTTTTTCCACTTCTGTCAACACAACTCTGATTTTTCTGTTTTTGCTCTGTGGCATCCAGATTCCCTTGGTTAGAACTTTGAGGGTTCTTGGTGTCACATTAGGTTCCACTCTCAATTTTCATACACAAATTTCTATTTTGGTACAACGCTTTTTTTTTTTAAAATAAACTTCATATGATCCATTCAATCCAATCACTTTTTCATCAATAAAGCCCTTGAAACACTTGTTCATGCATTGATCCTTCATCAGATAAACTACTGTAACTCATTCCTTCTAGAGTACTGCAGGAAACAGATGATACCACGTGGCCTGACGATAATGAAGGGACCGACGATGTTCACTGATAACCAGGACTTTTTAAATGATTGTTGTAAGATTTTAAATAAATGCTCCCTAGATCTAATGATTTTATTAATTGAAACTTCACAAAATAAATCTAATAAAATACACTTTCAAATATAATCCATTTAGGAACATCGTCACTCCACAGAGTTTTTTTGGTTTTCTCTGGATTTTCTTCTTTGTGGATATTTTGGGGTCAATTCCTTTTGCTTTTTACATGTAGAAAACATCAATCTTTGGGTGCTGGGAGGGGTCAGTGACCACTGGGGTAGTAAGGTGGGGTTATGCCTTAATCCTACCAGTGGTGATTTGGTCAGTAGGGATATCTTTTTAGCACGTATTCCTTATTTCAAGAGGTCTAGCCTAAAACATCCTTTTGCCCTTTCTTTCTTCAAAATAGCTTATCTACCACCCTCTATACCTTATTTAACTTTGTACACCGCTTAGTTTGTCATCCAATTTGCAGTAAAGCAAATCTTGAATAAACTTTGCATTACATAGTCCTCCAAGAAGATTTTTCAGTAGTCCAAATTGTAGGAGCCATGGACTCTGTGGTGAAAGCAAAGCTCAGCTTATATCATCTAGGACAGGGGTCCCCAAAGTTCCTCCTTGAGGGCCAAATCCAGTCGGGTTTTCAGGATTTCCCCAATGAATATGCATGAGCTCTATGTGCATGCACTGCTTTCAATGCGTATTCATTGGGGAAATTCTGAAAACCTGACTGGATTTGGCCCTCAAGGAGGGACTTTGGGGACCCCTGATCTAGGAGAAGCTGACAAAACCAATGCAAATGCAGTATGAGTGAATCTGTTAAAAGCAGATTCAATTAAACATTCTCTAACTGATTGCCTGCAAGATTCTAAAAAAGCTGCAGGTTTCCTCAACAAGTATTTTAAAGCTTAAAGGTTCTGTTTTGAGGAAAACAGGAAAGCTATGCACGTAATGGCTATGTAGGCAGAGGCATTTTTCCTGAAACCTGACATCACCAAAGCAAAACCATCTGGTCTAATTTTTTTTTTTTCTGCACTTGACCTAAATGACAATGTTCTCAAATTTCTAGTCATGACCTCTGTGTACACATATATACAGTGTGTGTATATATGTGTACACAGGCTTAAATTGATAATGTATGTTTTTTAGATATACAGTATTTGTAGCCTTGTTTGGGAGAAGGGGTCTAAAAATCTGGAAGACAGAATAATAAATGTTCTTAGACTTTTTTTTTTCAGCAAATTCAAATTTTTAAAATCAACTTTCAGCAGTTTAGATTCTCTTTCTCTCTATATTATGCTGTAGATCAGGGGTGTCCAACCTGCAGGCCAAGGGCCGCATGCGGCCCCGTGAAGTATTTTGTGCGGCCCCGGTCTAGGGCGATGCAGTGTTTTCCTCTGCTGCTCCCGGGTGTTTACCGTCTTGCCGACTCCCTCCTCTGTCTTGCTGCAGCGTTTGTGCGGCCCCAGAAACATTTTTTTTGGCCAATGCGGCCCAGGGAAGCCAAAAGGTTGGACACCCCTGCTGTAGATAGATAGATGTGACCCCTGACAGTTGGCCACTCTGCTTGTTTCAAGCCATTTTCAGGTTTTATGCTCAAAGACACGTATATTGTTTTGCTCATATTTTTATCTTTGTACCCTACATCATCCGGACCCCTGAAGAAGGCGATCTCTCCGAAACATGGACTGTGTAGGGTCCGTCAGGACAATCATACATGTATCACTAATTCAGACTTTTATTTGTATTTTTATTGTGAAGAGCGAATAAAAATCATCTTTCAGAACATCTACATCCACACAGTCTGTTGTTTTTATCTAAGTAGTTTGTCTAACAGGCATGTGGTCTAATACAGTATTCTTCAGCCTTTTTACACCTATGGACCAGCAGAAATAAAATAATTATGATGTGGCCCGGCATCAGTCCGCGGACCAGCAGTTGAAGAACACTGGGCTAAGTTGTGTGCCAGAACCTGCCCATCTCCACCGCAAACCCCACCCCCATAACAGTACAAATTGTAATACTATTTTTCCATTCATTTTTCATATATACACACAATATAATCTTATTAACAACACATAATGATTATCCACCCTCCAGGGATTCAAGACAAAGTTAGACAAGTTCCTGCTGAACCAGAACATATGCAAGTAAGGCTAGTCTCAGTTAGGTCACTGGCCTTTGACCTAAGGGCTGCCGCGGGAGCGGATTGCTGGGCACGATGGACCACTGGTCCAGCAGCGGCAATTCTTATGTTCTTAAACTACACAAAGTACACTGTATGCTTCTCAACATTCATTGCTACCAGAACACAGATACCCTTATGCAAATATGCGACCAAATCCCAAAAGTACTAATATATATAAACAAACCCTATGATGCAAGACTCTGCCTGCAGTACAACCCCAGAGAAAAAGAAACAAATGCATTTCTTCTTGAACAGTGCAAAATACAGACAGCAGATGTAAATTCTCAAAATTGACACAATTCAATTATTAAATTAAAAAATAAAATCATTCCCCCTACCTTTGTTATTTCCCTCCCTCCATGCTGTGCCTTGCCTTCTGGCCTGCTCCCACCTGGCTGTTTTAAGCCACCCCCTGTGTTATCTTCGGGCCTGCTCCCTCTTCCACACTGATGCAGTGCACAAAGCTGCGGGCAGCGGCTCCTCGCATGTTCTGCGCCTCATCTGGAAGCATTCCCTTTGATGTTGCAACGTCAGAGAGAAGGCTTCCGGTTCAGGAGCTGCTGCCCGTGGCTTTGTGCATTGCAGCAGTGAAGAAGAGGGAGCCGGTCCGAAGATAACACCGCATCGATCGGCGGTTGAAGAACACTGTCTCGGGCCCGATGCACGTGCCAGCCCTGTGGACTGGCAGAAAATATTTGCAGACCGGCAGTTGAAGAACACTGGTCTAATAAACATTTAGGCTATAATCAAACATGTAAGCAGAAACTAAAGGATCTTTGAGCAAATATGGAAAAGATATGATCTTTGTTACATTTTCATTGTTTTTGAGACATAGCACATTTACATCTTCATCTCTAACATTAGACCAAATGTTTCATTAGACCAGTTGTCCAAAACAGGCAGCTGATCCAGAAGATCCAAGATAAAAATGACCCCACCAAAAAAACAAGCAAACAAAACCAAACTAGTAGATCAGAGCAGAGGTCCAAAACTCCAATGCAAATAATTAAAAGCCTGACATGGCCATGTTTTGCCTCATAAGGACTGCATCAGGGGCTATAAAAACCAAAAGGTGGGGGAGGGATCCAAGATGGTGTCAGGCTAGACACGCTGAGGAACCGTTTGGAGGACCGTTTGGAGGACTGTCTCTTCAATCATTCTTATTCCTGAATACTTATCCACCTACCTGATGCCTAAATGGAGGTGTTGAAGTGCCGCTGGTACCTCCGGCACACCAGTACCCCCGCAGTCGGCAACATTTTCAGACGGATGCAAGGAGTACTTTCAGCATCGGAGAGAAGCCCGCAGAGGACCAACAGAACGAGCGAGACCGCGGTAGTTCCTCAGGGACTGGAAACAACTTTGAGTCCCGACACCAGGGTGCCGCCCCCGCAGCCTCAGACAAGCAGCTCTCCAAGGGGCACGAAAACCCCAGAAGTCGGGGCTTTACCTTCCCCTGAGGCAAGCAGTCCATCAGAGAGCCTGCTGTTAGGAGCTCATATTAACATGAGCCCTTTTGAAGAATCTGGGAGGAATTCAACTAATGAGAGGCGAGTAAGTTTACAGGGACAGCGACAAGAAATTCAACAGAATGGTGAGCACTATGACACTACTATTTCCTTAATTTCTTTGGAAAAACCTTCAGAGGTAACCCTGGACTCACTATGGGATCTTATGGCCGGCCTAGTGAAGACCATAAGCCCAAAACTCCAGATAATTGATGGGAAATTGCTTCAACACACTACTGAACTTAAAGAATTGAAAAATGAAATGACTGCTTCTAATTCTTCTGTTCAGAAGCTTGAACAGGAAATAAAATCATCTAGACAACTACAGGAAAATTTAATGAAAGATAACATCAGTCTTAGGAGAAAGACGGAAAACCTGGAAAACAACTTCAGATACAATAACTTAAGGTTAATTAATTTCCCTAGGTTAACGCTGGTACCACCTAGGGAAATGTTTAAGAGATATCTCCTTGAAGTTTTGGGGGGTCTTGGAAGATTTGATACCTCCTTTATCATGAGTTTATTACATACCTAACAAGAATCAATCTCTAAAAAGGTCTTCTCTAAAATCAATCTCTACAAAGGATTATTGAATGTATCGCAGTTATTGGAGAAATCTGATATAGAGGTAGTAGAACCAAGTACTTTGATTATATCAGTAGCTCTTTCTATTGATAAAGTTTTGTTGTTAAAATTATTCTTTACATATAGGCAGAAAGAATTGATGGGCTTTAAAATACAGATATTCCCTGATTTATCACTGGAGACCCAAAAGTGTCGCTGTGAATTTCTTATGTTGAAGCCAGGTGTTATATCTTTAGGTGCTACTTTTTACTTGCGACATCCTTGTAAGTGTATAGTGCATCACTGTACAATCAAATATGTTTTCTTTGAGCCTAGTCAATTGACTTCTTTCTTGGCTCTTTTCTGTTTATAGGCAGAAAAATCTTAAGCCCTAAGATTATAGATTAATCCCTGCAATCAGCCCTATAGCTATTTCTATGCATACAAATGTACATTATGTCCAATTCTTTTCTTTTTATTCTCGCTAAGAAAAATCTTGGATCCCATAATTTGAGGACTTGAGCATATTAGTTATAAATTACTCCATTGTTATTGTATTATTTTCTTGTTCTATGTAGAATTACTAATTTTGCTTTCTGTACAAGTTATTCTTGGTTGTCAGATTTGAAAATCAATAAATATATTAAATATGAAAAAAAAAACACCAAAAGGTGTTAGCCAACAGGTATCACCTATCAGCACTGTGTATTGATGTACCTTCTTCTCCAATATGTCTGTCTTGACTAGATTGTAAGCTCTTTTGAGCAGGGACTGTCTCTTCTATGTTTTGATATACAGTGCTGCATATGTCTAGTAGCACTATAGAAATGATGAGTGGTAGTTGTAGTACCTATTGGCAATAGTTTCTCTCCAAGTTTGCATAACACCTTTTGGTTTTTATAGCCCCTGATGCAGCCCTTATGAGGCAAAACATGGCTATTGTCAGGCTTTTAATTAATGATGTATTTATGATTTCATTGTTGAATAAATTTTGCATTGGAGTTTTGGACCTCTGTTCTGATCTACTGTTTTTCATATCATTAGACCAATTGCCTATTTACACGGACTGTAATTAGAAAAAGTATACCAAACCCATATCTATCTATCTACAGCAAGAGATTACAGAAACTGGGCCTCTTCTCCCTCGAAAAGAAGAGATTGAGAGGGGACATGATCGAAACATTCAAGATACTGAAGGGAATAGACTTAGTAGATAAAGACAGGTTGTTCACCCTCTCAAAGGAAGGGAGAACGAGAGGGCACTCTCTAAAGTTGAAAGGGGATAGATTCCATACGAACATAAGGAAGTTCTTCTTCACCCAGAGAGTGGTAGAAAATTGGAACGCTCTTCCAGAGTCTGTCGTAGGGGAAAACATCCTCCAGGGATTCAAGACAAAGTTGGACAAGTTCCTGCTCAACTGGAAAGTATGCAGGTGAGGCTGGGCTCATTTAGAGCACTGGTCTTTCATTGAGGGGCCGCCACGTGAGCGGATTGCTGGGCACGATGGATCACTGGTCTGATCCAGCAGTGGCAATTCTTATGTTCTTATTTAAAAAGATTTATAGCCCGTCCATCCACAGATCTGTGTGAGATACAGAAGCAACATACATAATAACAACAGAAAATACATACAGGAAACATACAACAAATCTAAAAAACATAATTAAAACATATTGCAAACCCATAACACTAACCAACCCTTAAAACTACAAAGAAAATAAATTATTTTCCCAAGTTTTCTTATTTCTCTTTACAATATTTGATTTTCCCCCTCAAGTTTTCACTAAACTCACACCAAAAAAGCACTAAAATAGCACAGTTTTCAACCCTTTCCTGAATTGCCAGAAAGTAGAGGATTGACGTAATGACTGCAGTAATACATTCCAAGTCAGCGGACAGAAAACATAGAATTACGACTCCCAGAGAGCTTGACGACCTGCAATGATGGAACTTCCAAGCAAGAACTATCCGATGAGCGTAACTCACTTACTGGACAATGCCAACGCAACAAGTAACGCACACTCTGAGGACAATTATGCTGCAAACACCTTAAATATTAGGCACAAAACCTTACATTCAATCCGCAAGCCAATCGGCAGCCAATGGAGATCTCGGAGTATCGGAGTAATGTGATCGAATTTCGAAGCAGGAACACATATATATTTATGAAAGAGAAAATTATGAGAACTTTATGAGAACATTTTCAATTAAAACCTGAATATAACTGAATATACTCATGCTCACTGATAGACTGCTTAAATACTGATTTATACCACCTTTTCACTTTTAATCTAGTAGGGAAAGCTTTTTGTAAGTCAGAGCCAAAACATTTTAACTTCTCTTAGAAATGTTATGCAACTTCACAAAGGAAGTAACAAAATAATTGATTGGAAAATTCAAACAAATTGTCAAACTCTAATCATGTGAGATCCACGGGCATATATTATGCTATTTCCTGTGCACCTTGGTGCTGTTCTGACTTGTTGGTTTCAGGAGTGTGTGGTGCAGTGGTTGAAGCTCCTTGTCACTCTGGGCAAGTCACTTAATCCTCCATAACCCCAGGAATGTTAGATAGAGCCCACCGGGATAGATAGGGAAAATGCTTGAGTATCTGATTGTAAAACCGCTTAGATAACCTTGATAGGCGGTATATAAAATCCTAATAAAACTTGATTAATGCTGTATTTGACATTCCTTGTTGGGGTTGCACTTCTACTTGGTGCTGTGCCCTTGCTTGCCGCTCCTTGAACTACGGTTGCAAATTCAGAAATGGAATGTTTTGATACATTTAATCCAAGAGGAGTTTGGGATTTTATAATTGCAGTCTCCCTGTTTTTAAATTCTTCATGAATTAAAAGTAATCTTAATAAAATAAATAGGTCCAGATCATTATGGAGCTTATTTTCCAAAAAGAAAAATGCCCAGAAATTGGCATAAAGGGACAGATGGATGTTTCTGGCAAAACCTTCCAAATTGCTATTTTTGAAACCCATTTTGTAGATGGATTTCTATGCTGTATGTTTAAATCTCAAAAGAGCATATTGGAGCTGTGTTTTGTGCGGGATTTGGACATTTTTCTGCAACAAGTATGTCCAGAGCACAGTTTGTTTATTTGAGACTAGAGGGGTGAAGGCATGACCCCACTTTACTCCTCCATTGGTTACTGAACCCTTCCTACCCTCAAAAATGTGAATGAAACAGTACATACCTGCCAGTATAATAGCTTCAGATGTTATGGTCAGTCCTACTAGAGCAGCAAGCAGGTTCCTGGAGTAGCCTAGTGGGTGGTGCAGTAGACTATAGAGATGGGGGACTTAGGCCTCTATCCCTATCTAACTACTACAGTTACAGTGAAGTATGTGAGTCTACCAAAACCCACCCAAATCCTGCTGTACCTACATATAGGTGGCACTTGTGGGCAAAAGGGATATTGTTGTGATGTACAGTTAGGTCCAGTAGGTTTGATTGGGCTTTTGGAGGGCTTACCATACACTATAAGGGGATTATGGTGAGATGTGTGTGTACCTGGGCCTTTTTATGTGAAGTTCACTGCAGTGCTCCCTAGGGTGCCCCACTCTGCTAGGATGCCTGTGTGGCCATTCTACTAAGAATGCTGGATCTAGGCCCCTCCTACATCCCGATGGCTTGTTTTGTGCTCTTTTCTTTTTGACGTGTTTTTTGGTTTTTTTCTCAAATAGTTCAAAATGAAGCACTGAGGAAAAACACATCTTGAGAAATGGCCATTTTTGAAACAATAAGATGGACTTTTTCCTATTTTGAAAATGGTCATGTTTGCTACTGTATTTTTTTGTGTGTTTCGCAAAATGTCTAAGCTTGGATTTACCAAGACAAAACAGGGATAAATCAAACACTGTAAACACAAGTGGATAGTGCTATAAATAGATCAAATAAATACACTCTGGGCATATATCAAAATATTCACAGCATTCACTAAGTCATACTTGTATGACCCTGTCAGTGAACTAGAAAGCCCCCCTTTGAAAACAGCTCAAGTTCTCAATCATTGCACAACAATGTGCAACGTATTAACCAGATACGTTGTGTCTTGTTTACTTGTATAGATCGATGTCTTGGATGAAGTTGTTGAGGCGGTGGAAGGGAAAGTAGAAGTATTCTTGGATGGTGGTGTGAGAAAAGGTACTGATGTACTGAAGGCTTTAGCACTTGGTGCCAAGGCTGTGTTCGTAGGGAGGCCCATCATCTGGGGACTGGCATACCAGGCAAGTACAGTCATAATATATGAAATCTAAATATCGGATCCATTTTGTATATAAGAAGCAGATCATTATGAAACCAGGACTTCAAAAATATGGCTCGGATATTTTGGCAAACGTTTATTTTCTGAATAAATAGGGGGAAGAAGGAGTGAAAGAAGTTCTTCAAATGCTGACGGAAGAATTCAAGCTAGCCATGGCTCTTGCTGGTGAGATGCATAGCTCTTTCTTTTCTCAGACATTATGCAGTACCTGAAATGCTAATGTATTGCTCTCTTATCTCCCCTTTTACTAAACCGCAATAGCGGTTATTAGCGCAGGGAGCCGCGCTGAATGCTCTGCGCAGCTCCCAACGCTCATAGGAACTCTATGAGCATCAGGAGCAGCGCAGAGCATTCAGCGCGGCTCTCTGCGCTAATAACCGCTATCACGGTTTAGTAAAAGGGGGGGGGGTAATTTTTTTAAGAATGTACAATATGGACAATAACAACTTTCTCTTACTGCTTAAATCAATTTTGAGATCAATATAAAAAACAATTTGGGAAAAATTCTATAAACAATGCCAGACTTATGCCTGATAAAACCTGGTGTAAATGCTGGTACCCAAGTTAGGCATGCTGAAGCAATATTCTGTAACTACGTACATGCATAGGGTTACCAGATGTCCGGATTTCCCCCGGACATGTCCTCCTGGATCTCCAGAAATTGCATCGGGCAGGAAGGAAATCAGCATATGCACCACCTAGTGGCACCTTAATTTTGTGTTGAAAAAGCTAGTTTGCCACTAAAGATAGTTTAGAGCAGGGCTGCCCAAGTCCGGTCCTCGAGATCTACTGGCAGGCCAGGTTTTCTGGATATCCACAATAAACATGCATGAGAGAGATTTGCATACCAAGAAGGCTGTGCAGTCAAATCTCTCTCTTGCATATTCATTGTGGATATCCAGAGAACCTTGTCAACCCTAGATAATAATAATAATAATAACAGTTTATATACTGCAGGATCGTGAAGTTCTATGCGGTTTACAATTTTTAGAAATGTTACAGATTAAATGGAATAAGCAAAGTACAGACTTAATTATTGGTAGATCTAGCGATCATTTGTTGAGGATTGAGAATGTATAGGTTGGTTTCCTAAGTATTTCAGGAACAGATGTGTTTTTAGGCGTTTCCTGAATTCCACATAGGTAGTGGGCACAAGCAATTGTTCGTGGTCTTTACCCCATAAAGCTGCTTGATGTGCGAGAAGATGTTGGTAATGACTTTTAAATTTACAACCTCTGACCGGTGGAGAGACAAAGTTCAGATGTGAGCTTCGTTTGTGTCTGTTGGTTGTGAAGGAGAAAAGATCTGTTATGTATTTAGGGGCTAGGCCGTAGAGTACCTTGAAGCAGAAATAACCAAACTTGAATTTCACACGTGCCTCCATCGGAAGTCAGTGTAAAAGTCGATAGGAAGGTGTCACGTGATCGAACTTTTTCAGGCCACAGAGTAGTCTGATCGCTGCATTTTGAACTAGTTGCAATCATCGCGTATACTTTTGGGGGAGTGCCAGAGGAAAGCTACTAAATTGGTTGTATTTTTCGTCTTAAACAATATGGGGACAGACTTAAAGATCTCAATACATATACTTTAGAGAAAAGACCGGGAGAGGGAAGATATGATAGAGACGTTTAAATACCTACATGGCATAAATGTGCATGAGGCAAATCTCTTTCATTTAAAAGGAAGCTCCAGAATGAGAGGGCATAGGATGAAGTTAAGAGGTAGTAGGCTCAGAAGTAATCCTAAGGAAATTATTTTTTACAGAAAGGTTGGTATATGCTTGGAATAGTGGAGACAAAGACTGTGTGTTCAAGTAGGCATGGAACAGGCACGTGGAGATAGTGGATGCTGTGAATGGGCCATTTGACCTTTATTTGCAATCATGTTTCTATGTGACCATGTGCATTTATACTAGCACAGGTATTTAATAACCTATACATGGCCTGTCAAAATCCTTACCTGAACAGGCCCACACTTATGTTGCATAAAACTATACAGCTCCCTGTCATTACACATGCTTTTACTTGTGTGGTAATTTTATGAGGACTTTTATATGTGTGCCTCAGGGTTTACATGTAAAAGATCCTTTATAAAATGAACCCCCTTTTGGTTTGTGTGGCTTTCATAAATCAGACATAAAATAGGTACCCCGTCATTATTGTTCATGTGGCTTTGCACTGAACTTTGTGTGCTATTTCCTCTCTTAGCTATACAACACTCTTTAATATGGGTCCCCTATGTGGTGGTTCATATATAGTTAAAGGCTGTCTGATTTGCATAATTTCTTTTTGTTTGTATATATGTTAATGCAAAGCTATTATAATGTAATCCACACAGAATAGTGTTTTAATGAATTGGTAGAATATATTTTAAAAAATACATAAAGATAACTATTTGTAATTTTTTTTAACCTATTCTGTATCTAACCACATGGCTGATCAGTCTTATACATCTGCAAACATTTAAATGCTAGAATTTTCATATGGAGGACTGAGTAAAGCACTGAGTGGATCTCTATGAATTGGTTACTGAATCTGAATCTACTATATTGCTGAATTCATGTGAAATAACATCTCTTTCAGGCTGCCACAGTGTGAAGGACATTGATAGGACCCTGGTCAGAAGAGACCCGTTTACTGTTTCTAGGATCTAACAAGAGAACCTATTTTTCATTCTTTATGCCTTTTAGAAAATTTGTGATTTATGAAAAGGTACATGGAGAGGATTATTCTTTATTATTTTATATTTAGAAATAAAGTTCTTTATTTCCAAAATCGAAATACAATTGGTCCCTTTGCTTTATAGGAATATTCGGCACAGACAACATTGCAAGGCTGAAATGAAATAAGCTTGTAAAAACCCAACAGAACAAAAAAAAGTAGAATATGAAAGAATTCTTTTGATTGCTTCTTTATCTTTGGAGCATCCAAATATTACATACTACTTTTCCCCATTAATATGGCATCATTACCCCTTGCAGTAAAATATGGGGCTCCTTTTATGAAGGTGCGCTAGCGTTTTTAGTGCACGCACATGATTAGCACACGCTAGTCGAAAAACTGCCGCCTGCTTAAAAGGAGGTGGTAGTGGCTAGCGCACGCGGCATTTTAGCACACGCTAAAACTGCTAGCACACTTTTGTAAAAGGAGCCCATAGTGTGGTATGTGTTTTCCAGATTTATACAGTTTAATCATAGACTCATCGCTGAATAGTATCCAAATTGATTCAGCCCCAAATACTGCCTCCCCATACTTTATTCATATTTGGCAGAATAGCGATTTAAGTTCAAACACGAATAATCTGGGGATCTACTGTGCTGAATTGTACTGAAATAAATACTTGCTCCTCGGTATTCAGTGCTATTTAACTGGCTGGTTAAACAGCATTTGGCTGGCTAACCGCTAATATTTGGTGGGAGCTAGCCAGTTATCAGTACTGAATTATCACAGTTAGCTGCAAATATGTAAGGGGAAAGGGATTGGGACCTATATACCACGCTTTTGTAGTTTTACAACCACGCTTAAAGCAAATTGGTGGTCTGCCCTGCTCCAAATCAGGTTAGAGAACCCACTATTTACATACTGCAGATCTCATAGTATACCCTGAAGAAAGCCACAGCATGATGGCTGAAATGTCAGTTTCTACCTGCCAAGATGCAGCGAGACCCAAAAACCTGCAACAAGCACAATACCAGCTGCGGAAATGCTAAGAGAACATGTAACCCAGCTTCACGGGGAGAATATCTTTAAACTCACCAGTGACTTTTCCATCCTATGAAAAAGAGACCAACTGACTTTCCCACCAAAATTCAAATTTCTGACCAATTGACTTTCCTGCTCTTTCCGCACCCCCTCCCCCCACCACACTCACACCCTCCCTTGCCCCCAAACCTCTTGAAATCTTCATCAGCATGAGTAACTTCTCTGGCCTGTACCTCCTGCCGGCATTGGCTTTTCTTCTGATGTCACTTCCTGGCCCCGCTACCAGACAGTGTTTTCAGAGGGAGCCAGGACGGCGCGAACAGCAGGCAACCAGCCACAGAATCCATGAGAAGGCAGCACTGTGAGTACAGAACCTGAGCTCTTTTATTAATACTTGGGGACCATGGGTCATTTTTATCAAACAATAGAAAAGGTGCAGTACTCAGTCCTCCTGAGTACCCCGCTCAAAAAAGCCCTGATTAAAGATGAAGGTCAGAGTGAATATCATCCAATTTTTAGCCCAAGACTGTGTCCCCATTGTTATGTATCAAAATAGCAAAACGCTCTGTAGCCAAAAGAAATAATAAGGAGTGCAGAGGCATCCCTGCTAAAGAAAAGTAAAAGAGGATTATCCATTAAATAATACCATAGCTACTGAGGTAGCATAGGAGGCCCTAATCCAAATAAGAAAATGAAAGCCAAGTCTAAACCTTGATAAAATCTCAACTAAACTAGGCCACTGAGCCTTGTTGAAAAGTTTTGTCAGTATCCAGAGCTACTATGCCTTCCTGATACTCTTCTCAGCCTCTGGAGTGAGCTTAGACGCCAACTTCAGCAGTTGGAACCTAGAACATTACTAGGTGGACTTTAGTCTATGGCCCAGAAATATCAAAGAAGAGACAAGTTAACTTAATCATTTATTTCTAATGAGAATAACTAATGGGCAGACTGGATGGACCATTCATGTCTTTATCTGCCATCATTTACTATGTTACTATTGCAACCAATGTTCCCTCTAAGCTGTACGAGATTCCTCCAACTGCATCGCTGCCTGTGTGTGTGTGTGTGTGTGTGTGTGGGGGGGGTGCTTCAGTATTGAGTTTTCAATCATTAGAGACAAACAGGTTACCTGGAGTCCAGCAGACCGTGCCTATCCCTCACCATTGAAAATGCGATAGTGATACCGCACCCCCCTCCCCCAACACACACACTTGCAGGGCTGTATAAATAAAGGACTCCTGCACAATTTAGAGGGAACAATGAATTTGCAGCATTAATATTATAACTTTGAACCCACTGCAAAATACTAATTAACTGTTAAGGAAAGGGAATGGGATTTGAATACTGCCTTTTTGCGGTTAACACAGTCACAACAGTTTACATATATACAGGTGCTTATTTTGTGCCTGGGGCAATGGAGGATTGAGCGACTTGCCTAGAGTCTCAAGGAGCAGTGTTGAGATTCAACCTATAAGCTCAGGGTCTTGAAGCAGCAGCTCTACCACTAGGCCACTCATCACCCCATAACCTCCTTTAAGAAATACAGTCAGATTGAAGCATAACATTTGCACCAAGATTTTCTAGCCAACATTTAACAGAGAAAAAGGCCTATAACTGGCACATACTGTAATGAGGCAAGGGCGTTAAGGAAGAGATATTTTTCTTTCTCCTTCTTAGAGATCAGTGCAATAGTAACATCATGAAAAGAGGTTGGAGCTTGCCTATACCAAGAGCATAATTAAAAACTTGCAATAAGACTGGAGCCAAGCCACTTACCATAAACTTATGAAGTTCAGCCAGGGGAAAGCACAGGCTAATGGCATTTCATTTTTCAGACTTTTCATTGCTCTGTCTATTTCCGTTAGAGTAAATGGAATATCAGTAGATAGGTGTCCTCAGAGAGCTAGGGTATAGGCATAATTAAATTTGAGAAGACTTCTTCCTGACAGGCAGTATGAAAGGCTTCAAGAATTTCGGCAAAGTATTATAATCTATCCATCTCATCACTTCTACTGGTTTTAAGCTTGTGTATCATCTTTATCTTACCGTATTTTACTCAAGTGCCAAAGCAATAAAACGTAGATTTATTTTCATGCTCACTGAAATAATGCTTTGTCAGCTTTAACTAATTGCCATGTGAGAGCTCTCAAAAAAGTTAATTTTACTTTTAAGCTTAATTAGTTGCGAAACTGTATGTTCCTTGTTATAATATTTATGTTCTTCATCTAATGTTTTAGCTGAACTTTCAGGGAAGTAGGTCTCATCTGTCTTTGCTTTTTAACAGCAGCAGAGAGAGACGCAATCTGTCCCCTACGAACTGCACTTGGCAGTATCCCAAAAAGCAAATAAGCTGACATTCCTGTCATAGTTGAATTTCACCATATTCAGTTCAAATCTCAATAAGTTGGGAAACAAAATTTGGGTTGTTTAGCAGACGCCTATTCATTCACCGCTAACTGAGTCTAAGGTAACCTGAGTGAGGTCCCCAATCAGAACAGAATCAGTATTGCAGGCTGCCAGAATAACGTGCTGAATGGAAGAAATGAAATTAGAAATGAATGCGAGAGTGTGATTTGGCTCGGGCATTGTACCACCCCAAATTCACATAAATAAGGTTGAAGAAACCTAGCTCCCACTTGCATCTAGCTATGAGCCTTCACACCTGTCCATAAGTGAAAGGGACACTTCACGCAAGCATGCAATTAAGCTCATCTGGAATTATTCATACAATGTGAAATTAGGACCACAAATTGAGGAGAACCATCATCGCATCAGTGTGTTCCCGCCAGCCTGTCAGAATAAGCTGCAGGCAATAGCATCCAAACTTGTGTTCAAAGTCTATTCAAAGAATAAATTCAAAAAACAATACTAATGTGATCACTCATCTGAAAAGCTTGGCTCCCAAAACTGATGCAATGTCAAATCCAATTTGGTCCCAGTTTATGACAACAAAACCCCAAACCATAAACTATATAATCGAAAATTCCAGTGCAGTACATATTATTCAGGTCTCCACTTGTACTTTTGCTCTCCAACTCAAGCTAAGTTTCATTGTATTTCTTTAGGGAGAACAAATTTGAATCTGGAAGAAGAGCCTTAAGGAAACATATTAATTGTAAAAATTTAAACTTAACATTATCTCGATATAATCAGGTATCTTAATATTAAATCAAACTACCTCCTTAAGTCTACCACCTCGCAACCTCATAGTATGTCATTCAGTTTTAACGCTTTCTCCATCTCAGGAAAGGATTTGTTTATAGTTTAATGCCATTCAAATATTTTAAATGCCTGTATCATCTCTCTTCTATCCCTTTTTTTCCTCTAGGGTATACTTCAGGTATTTGAGCCTCTTCTCAATTCTCTTGGTACAATCCCAATATCATTTTTGTTGCCTTCCTCTGGATCACTTTAAGTCTTCTTAGCAAGATAGGATCTCCAGAAATGAACACAATATTCCAAGTGGGGCCTCACCATGTGACTTGGACAGGCGTACTAATACCTCCGTTTTTCTGCTGGCAATTCCTCTCTCTCTAGCCTAGCATCCTTCTGTCACATTGTTTCGCAGCCTTGAGGTCCTCAGACACTATCATTGCCAAGGCCCTTCTCTCAGTCCATACAGGTCAACTTCTCTACCCTCCTAGCATATACAGCTCCTTTGGGTTTTTACTCCCCAAGTTAATCACTCTGCACTTCTTCACATTAAATGTTTTTCTATTCTTCTGGGGTGTCCACTCTGTTGCAAATTTTCATGTCATCTGCAAAGAGACACACTTTTCCTTTTAATCCTTCAGAAATATCACTCACAAATATATTGAGCAGAGAATGGGAGTGGAAACATTAATCAGCTAGTAAAGGGGTGCCCACACTTTTTGGGCTTGGAAGCTACTTTTAAAATGACCAAGTCAAAATGATCTACCAACAATAATTTTTTTTGAAAACCCACAAAGCACACTGTACGCAGAGAAAATGTTAATTATCATTTATATTACGGGTTTATTTCAAAGAGGTCAAGGCAGATGATTCTATGCAATGTCAACTCAGTAACAACCATACAAAAATAGACAAATATACCCTCCTTCCTTTTTACTAAACCGCGATAGCAGTTTTTAGCGCAAGTAGCTGCACTGAATGCCCCGCGCTGCTCTCAACGCTCATAGGCTTCCTGCACTAAAAACCGCTATTGTGGTTTAGTTAAAGGGGGCCATAATGCAAAATATAGACAGCAGATATAAATTCTCAAAACGGACACATTTTGATCACTAAATTGAAAATAAAATCATTTTTCCTACCTTTGTCTGTATGATTTCATGAAGTCTCTGGTTGCACTTACTTCTTCTGACTGTGCATCCAATATTTCTTTCCTTCTTTCAGCCTCTTGTATGCTTCCTCCCGTCCAGACCTCATTCCCTCCCCCAACTTTTTCTTCCTCTCTCCCTGCCCCTCCCCTTTCTTTTCTTTCTCCTTGCCCCCTTTCTTTCTGTCTCCCTGCCTTCCTTTTTTTCTTTCTCTCTCCATGCCCCCTTTCTTTCTGTCTCCCTGTCCCCCCTTTCTTTCGTTCTGTTTCCCTTCTTTCTTTCTGTCTCCCTGCCTGCCTCTTTATTTCTATCTCCCTGCAGATTAGAAGCACGGGCTGACCAGCATTTCTCTCCCCGATGTCAATTCTGACATCGGAGAAGAAGTTCCGGGCTAGCCAGGCAGCGATTGGCTGGCTGGGAACTTACTCTCTGACAGCAGAATTGATGTTGGGGAGAGAAGGCTGATCGGCCACGGTAGATTGCGAAGGCAATGGTGAGTCTATCACGGTGCCCGGGTTGGGCTCTGCGATCGACTCACGTTGCCTTCACGATCCTAACCGGTCAATTGCGATCGACGTATTGGGCACCCTGAGCTTAATACATAAAGATTATACATGCACTTACTGGTTAATATAAAGATAACTTGGGAGTATTTAACATCTCCTACACAGAGCCAGTAAGTGCTCCCAAGTTTAACTCTTTGTCGGGTAATGTGGTCGAGAAGGGTGGTGGACTGAATATATGTGACTCAAGCCTTGAAAAAAAACACACAAGGTAAAACATGTTGGTATATTGATCCCTAGCACAATGACCACAAAGCTAAGTACTATTACTTAATTTATAAATATCATATTAACCAATATTTAACGAATATAAGGTCAGGATTTTCAAGAACTGCAAAGTTATAACACAGATCCAGTGAGGAGATTACACATAAATCTTAGGCAAATGAAAGGTTTTGAGGCTAGTGTGCGTCTCTGAGGATTGGGGTTATATGATTCACAGATAAGGTCTTGAATGTCTGTGCTTTATATGCGCTCACAGAGCTATTGCTCAGTAGTTGACCTATTAAATAACAATAGTGCATCATATGAATTCCCATGTTAACTCTCAGACAGGTTCCATTTGCTATTATGAATATTAGCACATGACCTGCAGATTTAAAACAAAAGTAAAATTTTTTTTAAAAATGCCACATTAAATTTGGGCTTAGCGCATTGGAAAGGTCCAGCATTGGAATGTGCTAATACCAGATTTCAGTAGCACTTTAGTAAAAAGGATCCCTAGTGCTTGCAGAATCTATTTAATAAGTATTAACCTTCAATTAATGAGTGTTACATTAGTTCTGTGTGTTTTAAAAACTGAGTAAACATGACTGTGTGAACAAAGCACTTATTTCTTATATCAGAGGTGAGCAACCATGAATCTCAAGTGCCACAATCCAGTCAAGTTTTCAATAATTTCCATGACTATGCATGATATCTATTTGAATATATGCAAATCAATCTCATGCAAATTCACTGTAGAAATCTTGAAAACCCAAACTGGGTTTGTGATCCTCGAAGAACATAATTGCAAGACCAGAAACTACCATTAGGGGTCATCAGTGCCATTTTGAAATCCAAAGTCACTTGGAATAAGGACGAAGAGGCAAGTTCCCATTCTGTGCCAATCCCCTACAAGGGAACACTTTCATGAGACCTGGTAGGTTTGAGGGAGAGTCGGGGACCTCTTCTGGAGGTGGGGGGCTCTGATATTGGCAAATTAGATATTCTTGGAGGTTCTAATGTTGGGAGAGGATTGGATGTGTGTGTGTGTGGATGGGCTTCCTCTACTAGATAGATAAGATGCTCAAGGAGGTTCTTTGTTTGGGAGGGGAAATCGGATGTTTGTAGGTTTCCTGTGCTGTAGGGGATTGGATATTTGGGAGGATTGGATGATCACGGGGGGTTCTAATGTTGGGGAGAGATTAGATGTTTGAGGTTTTTTTCTGTTGGGCAATGGGATGTTTAGGGGGATTTCTCTGTTAGGGGATTCAGATTTTCAGGGGAATCTGTGGGAAGGGAGATCCATTTTTTTTTTGGGGGGGGGGCGTTCCTGTGCTAGGAGAGTGGAATGTTTGGGAGGGTTCTGATGTTAGGGGATATCAGCTGTTCAAAGAATTCTGATGTTGGGTGGAGGTTAAATGATTACAGGGGTTTGGATATTTGGGGGGGGGGGGGATCATATAGTTCAAGAGCTTTACTTGCGGAGGAGGGTTCCTCTGCCAAGGGAAATTAGAGGTACATCAGGAGATTCCTTTAATTGAGGGGATTGGATGTTTGGGGAATTCCTCTGATGTTGGGGGATGTTTGCATTGGGAGTGGGGATTGTGGATCAAGAAGGGGGCAATCAAGATAGGTCTGCCCCACCACTTCCACAGTTACCTATTTTCGTAACATTTGGGGTAAAGCTGGAGCTTGTGTTACATGCATCAGCAAATACAATTGAGCTCTTTTCTACCCCTTGTGATAGGTGTCCACTCTGGGCACTAAATGCCAGGGATGTCCCCTACATTTACTACACAACCTTTGCATATATCACATCTTACGTTTCAAAACCCTGCTGCACTTTGGTAAAATGGCATCCTCCCTCCCGTTATCCCACTCTTCTGGAATTCCTCTAACCCTAATTCCACTAGATCCTCCCAAAAACTGAAACTATCATTCCCCTCTACAAAAGGTATATCCCGCGTAGGAAAACTAAGAACATCCCTCCCCTTTAGAACCACAGAACTCTGGAATAACCTCACATCCCCGCTCAGAGTTTCAAGTTCCCTCCAATCCTTCCGCAAACACCTGAAAACTTGGCTCTTTTAAAAAATCTAACACTTCCAGCTTTTTGGTTCCTGTCCCTTCTTTATCTTCCTAGCTCCCTTTCCTATAACCCTTCATTGTAGCTCCTTTTCACCTAACCCTCGTAAACCGTGCCGAGCTCTACGCTTGTGGAGATGGCGCGGTATACAAACCTAAGGTTTAGTTTAGTTTAGTTTAGTTTGATTATAAAAGCCTTTCACATATTTGCTTCAGTGTGAGCTGTGACACATGACTGTTGCCTAGCAACAAAAACAAAGCTTTAAGACATATTAAATTGTTTATAATAGCACAAGAGAGCATTAATTCCTACTGTTTACTGCAGTTTCATTATTTTGTTGCTGTATGGGCTGGGTCATGTCAATTACATGCACAGCAGAAACTGTTTATTTGGGATAAATGATACTCCATCATAGAAAAGGGGCAACTTGTCTGTTTAAAGATCTGTTTCTAAATTGTAAAGGACATCACTGCCTTTAGGCCAGTCGACCTAACATGAGTAATGTGTACTATGTGGAGTATGTTTGTGCTGTGGCTCATATTATGTCTCACTATGTTTATTGATTCCTAATTTAAGGATTTCCAGGTTAGTGCCTTTTACCATGGTAATGGGCATTTTCTGTTATACTGTGCTTATCGGCTCTGACCAGGTTGTCATGTTTGATGTCCAAGTTTCCACCCTTTGGCAAATAAAGAGTTTATTGCTTATGAAATGCTTCTGTACCACTACTAATGACTAGGGAGTCAGTTCTGAGCAGTTTTACATGAGCTTCTGTAAAGGTATTACAATACAGAATTAGTGTTTTCTGAGATGGTTTTTCAATACAGTCACATTTGTATATCATAATCATAATCATCCTATGTACCGTGTTTTCCCGAAAATAAGGCAGTGTCTTATATTAATTTGGGGTCCAAAAAATGTACTAGGGATTATTTTTGGGGATTGTCTTATTTTTTCTCATGTACAACAATCATCTCTCCCTTCCTCTTCTCCACCTCAATTCTTCTTCTTTCCTTTCTCTTCCCCCCCATTTGCAGTATCTTTCCTCCCTTCTCACCCATCCCCTTGTGCAGCATATTTCTATCCCTCCTTCCCATCCCCTTGTGCAGCAGGGTAGGGGGTCACTGAATTGATGAGTCTTATTTTTTGGGCAAATCGAGCAGTACTAGTGTAAGGGATGGAGTGGAGTGTCGGGGACATTCGGGGGGGGGGGCTTCAGGGGTCGATCTTAACTAGGGCTTGTTTTTGGGGTAGGGCTTATATTAGGAGCATCTTTAAAAAACATGCTAGGGCTTATTTTCGGGATAGGTCCTTTTCTCGGGGAAACAAGGTATGTGCACACATTTATACCTGTGAGAAATTCTCATTACTAGAACTCAGGACAGATTTGGTGGATCAGAGAAATGATTTTATTAGTTGCTCTTGCAAGAGGGTGTCCATTTCAAAACATAATGTAGGCACACAAAGCTCAGTATGATTATTTATTATATAGTTAATCCACAAATTTCTTAGTCCGCCTGCTCTTTGGTTAACAAAAAGAAAAAACCCTTCTTGGATAATAGTGAGAATAGCAGAAGCCAATATCAAGAAACTGTGTGACCAAATTAATAATGAAGTGAGGGGAAGAGTCCTCAGTTTACACAAAGCGCAAGTTGTCACTGTTTAATACCCACATGGGTTAGATAGTGTAACATCCCCGGACTCACTCCCTATAGTGCGTTTTACAGTGCACAATCATGCCTCAGTGAAAAAGAATGTATTCAATGGCTTCCATTTTGGGGGAAGATCCCTTCTTCAGGAATCTACACTGCTTGTAAGAGCTCACAGCTGAATACTCCAGCGACCCACAATCAACAGGCAAGAGAGAAAAAGCCTCCATTCTCCTTTCTTCAGCAGTTTACCAGCTACTATCTTAGATCTCACAATCTTGATCTTGCAATAATTAACAATGGTTTATTCAATTAGCATTACCGCACATTATTAATGTATCAATATGTTTGTGTATGTGTTATGTTATCTATTCCCTAAATTATATGTTAATACCTTTCTCTTACTGTCTCTATATATTATTACATCCTGCAATAATTAACACCATATCAACTGTTTGATAAATAATAATTTAGTATATATTCCAAGGGTTATTTCATTTCTCACATTACCATAATCAATCATCCTACCTATATACACTTATAATACTAGTATCGTGTACTATGCTCATACTCAATCCTACTTATTTGCACACACATATCAAAACAAATGTCTAAGCCTGTTTTCGGCCTAACGTGCTAGTTGTCCAAAGTAGGCAGCGTCCAAAGTCCATTCTTGAAAAATACATCCAAAATTTTTTGCAAAAATCGTTCTACTTCTATGTCCAGCCGTTTGATCGCCCAGACCGCTAGTACGTCTATCTTTATACTACATTCTCGTCCAAAAAATTGTCCAAGTCCCAAACACCTAGAACAAGACCTTTTGGATGTGGGAGGGGCCAAAAAATTGATGGACTGGCCACCCATAGCAACAGAATAGTGGGGTACCTTACAGGCACTGCTGTGAACTTCACAAAAAGGGTGCCACATAAGCATCTCATCACAACTCCCTTGCAGGTCATGGTGAGCCCCCCAAAACACCCCCAAAGCCTACTATACCCACCTGTCTACAATTCCCAATAGCCCTTATGGCTGCAGGTGCCATCTACAGTATATGGCAAGCACACTGGGTTTAGTGGACTCCCATTTTCCAATCATGAATGCAGTGGTTAGATTGGCTTATGGACGTGGGTCCTTCCTTTCTATGGTTCACTAGCTCACCTCCTCAGACTACTTAAGCCACCTCTATGCAGCTCTACTAGGCTTTCCTATGCCCAGTGCTGATGTTCTGGAGGCAAGTATGTACATTTTTATTCTGATTTTTATGGCGGTGTGGGGGGTTCAGTGATCACTGGGAGAGTGTGTAGGGTCTGTACTTTGTAACCCTACACTCAACCTAAGGAAAGGGCATACACATTCAACACACTACTCAAAGAAATACCCCCAAATGGAACAACCGGGGTCTCTCGAGACACTGCAAGGCCACACTCACACTCCACCACTGTCTGAAATATCCAACAAAACCAAACAGCCAAGACATACATACAAAGTGGAGAAAAAGCCTCAGTTCAGCTTCATCTGGCAAAAAACTCCACTTGTATCTACTTTGTATGTACTTTGTCCCTGTAGTGGTTATCTGGTCACTTTAGATACTTTCTAGGCACTTAGACCTGTTTTTAGATCGCCTAAGTCACAATGTATAAGTTCCATCCAGGCAGCCTTGCAAAAACTTTCGATTATCCCAACTAAGTCTACGTTTGCCCACATCCCACCCTAACCACTCCTTCCAAAATGCCCCTTTCAGCTCTGGGTGAGCAGCGGGATTCAGAGGCCTATAAAGTCTCTGGATACGTCTAAAACCCCGTTTTGATTATTAGCACTTGGACCACCTGTCTTTTAGGTTGTCCAAGTGCCGATTTGGGCAGGTTTTTAGACATATTTATGTTTTGATTATGAGCCCCATAATATCTGTATCATATTCTATGTTTATCTTAGATTTACAGACATCCTGATAATTCTAGTTATCTGTATTTTGTTTATCATATCCTCAAATGGCTCTGCATAATTATTTCTTTCTGTTGCTCGGCATGTTCTAATTGTTTTACCCCTTCTTTTACAAAACTGTAGTACGTTTTTTAGTACGCCGTGGTGAAAACAACTCCGACACTCATAGATTTCCTATGAGCATTGGAGCTGTTATCGCCATGGCTGGTGCTAAAAAACTATGCTACAGTTTTATAAAGGGGGGGGGGGGGGGCTAATGAGAAACAGTTCCCAGCTTTACATATATTTCTTTTGTGCACAAATTGATTTGTTCAAGAAGCACTTACTAGTTTATCCCTATGGGTCAGGCAGTAGGTGTACTTCCCTTGAATGGAAATCAGAAGGCGCATGTGGAATGCTGGATTCAGAAGCAGCAAGGCCTGACCCTCAGTGTTAGGATCACTCTAATACAGCCACTTTTGATGTGAGGTTTTGGCACCCCTCAACCACACTGAAACCCATTAAAAATAACCACTTTATTACAGGAACCATAGAAGCTGGCTCTTCTCTTCCTGGACCTAGAGAGCAATTTTACAGTTCCTGCCCATTCATTTCTTTAAATTCCTTTTTGGTCAGATTGAAACATTGCTAATTTGTCTTTTCATTCAGGATAGGAGTTCATTCTGTTAATTGCTGAAAACGTAATTATTTGTTGATGCATTTCTTTGAGCATTTGACCTATTGCAAGGATTGAATCTTTCTGCTTTTGGTTTTATCTGTTCTGACCTGTTTCTTTCTTTCTTTTTATTTTTTTAGAAAATATATTTTTTTTTTGTTAAAATCTTTATTATTTTTCATTGCTAATACAAAGTGCCACGAATTATAAAGATATTAATAACAAAATAAGCACTTAAATTCCATTAATAACAATGCAAAAGATAAATATCCCTCCCCTCCCTTTCAACAATTTAATCAAGAAATAAACCAAAAAGATATCCCCCCCAAGACAACTATGTTGAATTAACAAAGGATGTCAACGGGCCCCATATCAAATTCAATAATTTGCTATGCCCCAACATATCCACATTCATCTTTTTGTATTTGTACCCTAAACATAAACTGGTCAACCAAAATGGAAAGTTGAGGTGATCACAATTCTTCCAATTGCGTGTCATCATTTGCATATCTATCCCTGTCATAATCAAGAACAGCCTGCCTTTGTAGCGATCCATGGGAGGTTTGATATGCAGCAATGTTCCACATATAATTGCCTCATACGTCAAAGGAATTGTTGATTCCAGTATGAGGTTAATCTGTCCCCTGTCCTGACCTGTTTCAATATTTTATGTATGTAATTTTATTGTAAACCGTTTTGGAATAAAACGGTATAGAAATTTTTTACATAAATAAATGTTGAATATCCCTTTTTATGTTTTTGCTTTCGTTAGCATTTTGTTGTGACTAACAGTCACAGAAGACTGTAAACTATGTGCTGTATAGTTACAGGTTAATTAAGATAAGCCCCAGGGGTTTGAGCTATAGCCCTGCGGTTGTAGTTTCAGACTCTGTGCTGCTCCTTGTGATCCTGGGCAAGTCACTTAATCCCCCACTGCCCCAAGTACATTAAATAGACTGTGAGCCCGCTGGAACAGTTTGGGAAAATGCTTGAGTACCTGATTTGTAACACGTTCTGAGCCCCTTCGGGAGGTCGGGCTAAAAAATTGAATGAATGAATAAATAAATAAATTCAAAGTCATTTACCTGGGTAATGGCCGCCATCATCCTGACAAATAGCTTGGTTGGGCCTGTGCTGATATTTGGTGCTACAATCTGGATCTCACTTTTCCCCAAATTCCAAAAACTTCTTTTTGTTCAATTATTCTATATCAGAGAAACCCATCCTGGTCTGTAAGGGACAGAAAAGCCTGATGTCAGGATATTTACAATGAATATTTGTCAGACTTATTTGTATAGATTTGTTCTGAGATCCAAGTTCATTTCCATAGCTTGGTTACCCAGAAAACTGGAGCTGTTTGTGGTCCTTGAAGACTAGACTGCTCATAGGCTGATGCAGAAGCAGGAAATTCACATCATGGCCAATGTGTTTCATCTAAGCCATAGGAAGTGTTGCTATCTACAGGGTAGATTACAGGGTAATGTAAGTCTAATTAGGTTATTAGCTGATAAGCCTAATTTGCTAATATTATAGTTTGTGGCTATGTCTCATCAGTTTAGAGCAGGGGTCTCAAAGTCCTTCCTTGAGGGCCGAATCCAGTCGGGTTTTCAGGATTTCCCCAATGAATATGCATGAGATCTATGTGCATGCATTGCTTTCAATGCATATTCATTGGGAAATCCTGAAAACCCGACTGGATTGTGGCCCTCAAGGAAGGTCTTTGAGACCCCTGGTTTAGAGTATGATTTTGCCCCTAAAGTGGTTCCAAAACAAAGAAAAGGTTCTCACAAAGGTTTTTCTGACAATATGAGAGAGAATGCCACACCTTGGAAATATATTACAATCTATATATATAAAATCGGAGGTATGTATGTGTGTATGTATGTGTGTATGTGCCGCGATCACGCAAAAACGGCTTGACCGATTTGAACGAAACTTGGTATGCAGATCCCTCACTACCTGGGATGATATGTTCTGGGGGTATCGCGGCCCACATGCACACGTGGGCGGAGCTACAAACATA
Organism: Geotrypetes seraphini; assembly: GCF_902459505.1. Lineage (NCBI taxonomy): Eukaryota > Metazoa > Chordata > Amphibia > Gymnophiona > Dermophiidae > Geotrypetes > Geotrypetes seraphini. Next base: position 317,075,357 of record NC_047086.1, read on the forward strand.
AAATCAAATTTCACCCATTCATGTCAATGGAAAAAATGTACAAAGCTGCCATTCTCACAGTAATTCAAAAACGGCTTGACCTATTTGAACGAAACTTGGTATGCAGATCCCTCACTACCTGGGGTGATATGTTCTGGGGGTCTCACGGCCCACCAGCACACGTGGGCGGAACTACAAACAGAAAATCTGATATCACCCATTCATGTCAATGAAAAAAATATAAAAGCTGCCATTCTCACAGTAATTCCAACTACCTGGGTGATATGTTCTGGGGGTCTCTCGGCCCACCTGCACACGTGGGTGGAGTTACAAACATAACATCAGATTTCACCCATTCATGTTAATGGAAAAAATGTAAACAGCTGCCATTCTCACAGTAAATCAAAAACGGCTTTACCGATTTGAACGAAACTTGGTATGCAGATCCCTCACTACCTAGGGTGATATGTTCTGGGGCTATCGTGGCCCACCTGCACACGTGGGCAGAGCTACAAACATAAAATCAGTTTTCACCCCATTCATGTCAATGGAAAAAATGTAAAACGCTGCCATTCTCACAGTAATTCCAACTACTGGGTGATATGTTCTGGGAGTCTCTCGGCCCACCTGCACACGTGGGCTGAGCTACATACAGAACATCAGATTTCACCCATTCATGTCAATGGAAAAAAAGTAAAAAGCTGCCATTCTCACAGTACTTGAAAACGGCTTGACCGATTTGAATGAAACTTGGTATGCAGATCCCTCACTGCCTGGGTGGATATGTTCTGGGGATCTCGCGGCCACCTGCACACGTAGGTGGAGCTACAAACAGAAAATCATATTTCACCCATTCATGTCAATGGAAAAAAATGTACACAGCTGCCATTCTCACAGTAAATAATAAAAGGCTTGTCCGATTTGACGAAACTTGTATGCAGATCCCTCACTACCTGGGGTGATATGTTCTGGGGTCTCTTCACCCAAGAATTTATATGTTCTTGCTCCTGAGGTGAAACTAAAAATGTTTGTTTATATCAAGTTTGTGTTTGTTGTATTGTATTCATTTTGTCAAATATTTCGCATTATAATTTGATTATTGTACTTTTTATAAAGCTGTAAAATATAATTTCGTTCACCACTATAAAGTATCTTTATTTGAATCCATTTACTGTTTATTGCTATAATTAAATACCCGTGCAAAGCCGGGTCATCAGCTAGTTGTAATATAAACAATATTATTGCGGCAAAGCATTTGCAAACTTAGCAGCAAAACTTATCAGTACTTGTCAGAATGGTGAGGTAGCAACAGCATGCAACTCAAACTTATTCCTGATAAAGGACTAACAGACAAACTAAAAGGAACCACATGCCATATGTCCTAACTCACAGCTGGAGCTTAGCAATGCTTCGGTCTTACCCCTAGACCAGTGGTCTTTATTAATTTTTTAAGCTGGGACCACTTTGAGGCTACACTTCTCCCTCCGTATTCGCAGTTTCACTTCTTGCGATTTTTCTGCTGCTACCTCCGCCACCAAAAATTACATCATCATGAAGGTGTCTTAGATCGTGGAGAGGCCAAGTAAATGGAAAACTGACGAACATGTGTCTAAGACTTACCTGTCCCAGTTCCTGGGAAGGCCAGAGCATCCTTGGAAAACTAGTGCGTTAAGAGATCTGCCCAAAAAACAACCTCTAGATATGCAATCCACTCAATCTGGTGAAAAGTTCACATGCTGTGAAATCCTGTGCTTTCTTCTAATTGGATAAAAAGAGGGCAGTTTTCAAATATTCATTGTATCTAAGCAGTAGCATGCAGTCAGGGCTTTCAGGCCATTCCGTGATGGCTCTGAGCGCAGGAACTCCTGTGGGCTTCCGGCAGTGGTTCCTCCTTACATGCTGCTCCAGAGCAGAACTTCTGAGCCTACCAAACCACTCAAAACAAACAAAAAACAAAGCCTTGAAGAGATTCTTTCCAGGTGGAATCCTCAAAGTTCAGGACGCTAGGGAGAAGAAGCCAGAATACTGCATTGGCTCAAAAATGTGCTTAGGACTGCCCACTGAGTGAATGCAGCTTTCGATGGGGCTTTCGCGAGGTAAGTGATTGTTTCCGCTTGCATTGCTAGTTCTACCTTCTGGCATTAGAATCTTGTGAATAGCACTGCTGCTATCTTCTTGCTACACCCCGCCCTATCATACTGTCTCCTTCTCACTAAATGCAGGGCCTTCTGATCATGTGTACCAGTAATGACAAGTGGGAGGAGAATTAATGCTTTCGTTTATAGTACTCCAAATATAATGAGTTTTGGTAGTTACACCAAATGCAAGTTGAAGAGAAAGGGGGATAGCAATGAACCTTGTGGTATGCCACAGGCTATCATTTTGAAGAATAAGCCCCCATTTGTATATACTCTGCCAAAAATAATTTAAACAAACATTGAGAAGTAATCCAAGAAATCCCTTTCATTCCAAGGCACCACAGTAGAAACTCAAAATTAATCATATCGAAGATCTAACAGCAACACTGCTGAATCAGCCTATTCTCCCAAATCAGGCATAAACCATTTACCATAGCCACAAGAAGGGTTTTCAGTGCTTTGATTGAATCCTGACTGGTAGACATCTATTAACAAGGTAGTCAGTCTTATAGTCCTGCATTGTAAGTATATGTGGAATATGGCAAACTTGCCCTGGGCTTTGAAAACTCATAATTACTGCAGTCTTTAAAGCCTGGGAAACAGTGTTGTTTCCAAGTAAGATATGTAGAATATTTAAGATACAACTAAGACATGTGAACAATATCCTTTTCTAAAAATTTTCATAAGGACACACTAGGCTAGATCTATCAAATTGTACTTTTGTGTAAATATGTTCTAACTCTGTTAACAATCATTCTTAGCTCCAATTACGCTTTAAGGTGTGTTAGTACTTGGTAATATACTAGTGCTTTTCGTAAATCTAGCCTGTTGTTATTCATACATTCTTTTATGATACATGTTTGCATTTCAATAATGCTGCTCCTTATGATTTGTACAATGAGAAGTTATTGTTGGTGACAAGGGGAAAGCCCCTTTAAAAAGCTGTTTTCTACTTATGTTGCTACTATTTTTTCCCCTTCATATTCTGTGGATGCATTCCTTGTTAAGTGTCCAAGAGGATGTTTAAATGAGGAAGTTACTCCGGGTGGAATTCTGTGCAACTGCGCAATGCAGAATTTGCACAGAATTCCCCATTTGCGAACTATGCAAATCTTCCATTCTGCCCCTGTCCCAGACCCCTCCTTCTTCCCTGTATAGGTCTGGCCTCTCTCCCTCCCTCTGACCGACCGACCACCCCTTATGAGATCAGACATACTTGCAAGCCTCCCAAGAAAGCAGCAGTGGCGGCAGCCGGCCTACAGAGGCAGCACTGTGAACGGGCTGTTTGCGGCTGGCCCCACCAGGCCTTCCCTCTGCCGCATCACTTCCTATAGATGCTTCAGAGGGAAGGTACTGGCAGGGCTGCTTCAGAGGGAAGGTACTGGCAGGGCTGGCTATAAGCAGACTGTTCACAGTGCTGCCTCTTCCAGCCGGCGCTGCTGCTGCTCTGGGAGGCCTGTAGGTATGTCTGATCTCAGGGGGGTTTGGGGGTTGGAGGGAGGGAGAGGGCCAAACCCACGTGGGGTGAAGGAAGAGAGAACAGGAAACATGGATGCTAGACCACAGTTTTGAAGGGAAGGATGGACATGGTATGTTAGGCCCGTGATGGGGGGGGGGAGAGGAGGGGACATGGATGCTGACTGCAAGGGGGAGAAGGAGAGGGGAGGGACATGGATGCTGACCTGTAAATAGAGGAAAAATGAAGGTGATGAGGAAACCTAAGCCCAAAAAAGTGGGTAAGGAAGATAATGGTTGACCGTAGAGAGAGAGAGATGCCAGACCATGGAAGTAGGGAAGGGATTCAGGCTGCAAGTGAGGTGGGTAGGGTGAGGGAACATGAATGCTGAATCTGCAAGTGCGGATGAAGGGGATGGTAGAGAGAGGAAGAGAGAGTGACCAAGACCAGAAAATGGATGGAAAGGGTGAAAGAGATTCTTAGCCAGTGGAGAGCAGGAGAGAGAGATGCCAGACCATGGGGCCAAGGAGGGTATTCAAGGTGCAAGTGATAGAGGGGTGAGATTTAGAGGGAGACAGAGTGAGAGGGAACAGAGGAGTCTGGAACCTGAGAAAGGAAAAGGCAGGAAAAAATGTCAGGCCTCAGGATAGGAGAATTCTGTGTAAAACACTACAAATGAACTTTATAGAACTTTGAAATATTGTGTGAGTAATTTTCAAAACTTTGCGCAGAATTCCACACGTGGATTTTAAACACTGGCTGTGGTGGTTACATAAAACACAGGTACTCAGTGCCACTATCCAGATAGTGAGTGGCACTAAATATACAGATAGGGCCAGATTCTCTAACGGAGCCTACATTGTAGGCATCTAGATGTTTCAATCATGCGTTAAGTGTCTGTAACAGAATCGTGCCTACATTGTAAGTGTCAGTGACATAGCAAGAGTAGGAGGGACCCGGGGTGGTAGTTCCTTCCGTGACCCCACTGCTCCTTCTGCGCCCCCCATGCCACACTCGCGCCCATACTTCCCACCTCGTACCTCTTTAAATCTTTGCAATTGCAAGCAGCTTCTCCGGCCTGTTGCTTGTGCCAACAATGGCTTTCTCTTAGACATCACTTCCTGGCCCCACGACCCAGAAATAATATCAGAGGGAGCCAGGGAGGTGTGAGCAGCAGGCCAGAGTAGTTGCTTGCATCGGCGAAGATTTAAAGAGGTACGGGGTGGGGAAGGGAGGGTTCGAACATGGTGTGGGGGGACGGAGAAGTGCTGGCGCCCTCACCATGATAGTGCCTAGGGAGGCCCCGCTCCCCCCCCCTTATTACGCTACTGGTAGGCATCTCTAATGTAGGCCAGGGTTTAACACAATGTAGGCGTGATTCTGTTAGAGATGTCCAGTGGCGTAGTAAGGGTGAGCGACGTCCGGGGTGGTGGCACCCCTCACTGCCCTCTTCCCTACCCCCCCTGCCACGTGCACACCCCCTTCCCTTTCCCTGTATCCAGGGCAGGATTAATTCATTGAGGGCCCCTAGGCACACAAGTACACTGGGCCCCCCTGCCCCGCCCCCACCCCACCATTCGCTCAGGCAGAAACAGGAAGCTGCGCCAGAGGAAAGCTTTGGGCAAACAATACCGCTTGCACAATTACAGTTCCTGTTGCCTTTCTTACCCACGTTGCTTGCTGGTCTTACTTTCCGTCGATGTTGGGGTCCGCGTTGCCGATCGGGGGGAGGCCCACATTGCCAATCGGTGCTGGAGGGGCCCATCGCTGTTTGGAAAAAACAATGTTGATGCCTTCTTTCATCAGGCCCCCCTAACCATTTCGGGCCCTAGGCACGTGCCTGCTTGGCCTATTGGTTAATCCTGCCCTGCCTGTACGTTTTTAGCTTCTCCAGCATGAGCATCATGCTGCCCAAATCAGTGTCGGATTGCCCTGTGACATCACTTCCTAGGCGTGGGTCCCGGAAGTGACATCAGAGAGAGCAACAATGCTGATGTGGGCAGCAACCTGCATCAGGGAAAGGTATGGGGGAAGGCAAGGGGCGCGTGTGGCAAGGAGAGGAGTGAATGGGGGGGGACGGAGGGGAGGAGGGGTGCCGCCGCAAACTTAGGAAGATCGTGCCCTTGGCCGACCAGCCCTCTGCACCCCCATACTATGACACTGGAGATGCCTACCAATGTCTAACATAAAAAAAACAACCCCCGATCCCTAACCACGCCTAGTTAGTAGTAGGTTCTCGGGTGTAAAAACTGTAAACTCATTAATGACACCATTAATTTAATTTTGAAATTGATTTTTATTGATGTAGGTGCCTATACTTTAGGCGCCACTTATAGAACTTCCCCCCTTAATGATGAAATTCATCCAACTATCCAGATAAAGTTAGGACATCTTTGTCAGTCCTAACTTTATCTGGATAGTTATTTGATGACGGTCTGAATCTTACCACACTTCGGATAATGAAACCTTAATATATGTGGGAGTAGGGCGAACATATAACAGTAAACAATTCTAAATATTTACCACATAAAAAGGAGAAGATTTCTAATAAATAGACCAGTATCTTAGACCTTTAGTAGTAGGAAAAGCCATAAGCAGCCGAGCAGAGTTCCTGCTAGCAAAAGAAGATCCCAGGGATAAAACCAAAGGAGCAAAAACTTCAGAGTCCTTGCCAAATAAAGGTTTATATACTAAAGAAAACATTTTCAACTCAGCTTAAGCTGCCACGGGAAGTCAATGAAGCTTCATGAAAAAAGGCTTAGCATGATCAAATTTTGTTTTACCAAATACCAGGTTTGCAGCTATGTTCTGGATCAAGCACAATCTCCTTTGCAGTTTAAATGCAATTCCCATATATAAAGAGTTGCAATACACTAATCTAGAAAAGTCAATACAGTGCTCCCCAGGTCATTCGCGGTCAGTGATTCGCGGTCCCGGTCATTCTTAGTATTTTCCGACCGCAAATGATTGGGCAGGAGAGGGCAGCTGGAGAGACAGGAGAGAGCAGCCGGAGCGCCGCAAGTGAAGGAAATCACTCGCGGTATGCTCCGACTGCCTCTTCCTGCAGTAAAGTCGGGCCTCACCAATTAGAAGCTGCTTTGACACGCAGCTCCTGATTGGTGAGCCCTGACTTTAGTACAGGAAGAGGCGGTCGGAGCATACAGCGAGTGATTTCCTTCACTCACCTGTGCTCCGGCTGCTCTCTCCTGCCTCTCCGGTTGCCCTCTCCTGTCTCCCTCGCTAAAAAACCGTATTTGCGTTTTTTCAACATTTTGGGGGTTCCTGGAACGGAACCCCCGCGAAATATCGGGGGAGTGCTGTATCACCATCTGCACCATCAACCATTTACTAGTAATTGAATTTTAATCTACGAGTGGCCGCTTGAAAAGTTCTCAGTCCAACCAAGTAGAGAATGATATGCAGCGCTCTTTGGTAGAGGAGAAGCCAAAAACATGACATTTTGAAACTATCATTTTATTAGGGCATCCAGTGTACAACATGAACAACAAAGTACAAGTACAAACTGTTCAACTGTTAACATTCTTCAAAGTAGTCTCCAGGTTGTCTTCTGTGTAATCCAGTTCATGAAGGACACTGTGAATGCACAGTATTACTATCTGTGTCATGCAGTAGGGGAAATCGTAAATCCTACACAATGGCATAATCCTACATGACAATGCTACAGCTTACACAGTGCACAATTGTTTACAGCATTGGGGGTGGAAGACTACTTTGAAAGATGTTAACAGTTAAATATACTCACTCAAAATGTGTTCTTGGTTTAGTGAAACAGCTAATTTTTATTACTTCTTTGTTAATACATAAAACAATGATTTCAAATGTCATGTTTTTTGCTTCTCCCCTACCAGAGAACGCCGCACACTTCTCTTATCTGGTGGCAACTTTAAGAAGGACATGTCACACACTTTCAAACGTATATATTAGATTTCCAGTGTTGGCGCATTTTCGAGAGGGAAAAACAAATAGTTGCCATGACTTATGAATCAACCCTCGTACTACAGAACTAGTTTGCACATTGATTTCTCCTTTCCTGTGTAGTGAATAGGAGCCCTTGCCCTAATACCTTTAACAAATATTATTGTTTCATCACAGAACTTACTGAGTATGTGTGGCTTGTCTTACCTGGCCCCATGGCTCACCCTCACTCACATTTCCACAGTTGCGTTTAATAAAAGTGATTCAACATAAAAATGTATGTGCATTAAATTTATTTAGCATGAATTAATCAATGTATCCTGCTTTACAAAGCCATGATGAGCTACATGCCGAGCCACTCATTCTATTCATATGGGCGGCTTGCCATTTAGCCAGTGTTGCAGTTATCTATAAGCAAAAACTTTAGAATTTGACAAAGAAAAACTCATCCTGTATTGTTCAAAAGGGTTTCTTTACCTCTTCTTCAAGTAACACTTATACAAGTATATTATGCATTTGTTTTCCCAAGTTACAAATGATGGAACATCAGTGCCTAGGGGAAACATCTTGTTTCTCTGGATAGACTGGAGTGGAGTAGTTTTGGTACTGAAGTGCCTGCAGGGGGCTTGAAAATTGCTTAATCAGAAATAACAGAAGATATTTCTGTTGGTGTCTGCATGAAGAAAGTAACTGAAATCGCTCTTTATCGGATAATGAAATTTATCCATGTGCAAGAGAAATCTGTTGTCTCTCTAAATCAGTTATTAATGTGTCTCATCCTACGTGATACAGTCATATACTGAAGGTTCAAAAGGCCCAGGCCACCCCGCTCTCTTGGTGTCATGATTCCTTTTATGGAAAATCTTGCTCATTTACCTTGCCATAAATAGTTCTACAAAGATTTATCGGTTCATAGACAACGGCGCGAAAGACAAAGGCGCGCCCGGACAATTGAGCGCAGTGCGGAGGCGCGTGCCGCTCAAAATTACAGTTTTTAGGGGCTCCGAAGGGGGGTTTTGTTGGGGAACCCCCCCCCACTTTACTTAATAGACATCGCGCCGGCGTTATGGGGGGTTTGGGGGGTTATAACCCTTCACATTTACTGTAAACTTAACTTTTTCCCTAAAAAACAGGGAAAAAGTGAAGTTTTCAGTAAAATGTGGGGGGTTACAACCCCCCAAACCCCCCACAATGCCCCACAACGTGGCGTGATATCTATTAAGTAAAGTGGGGGGGTTCCTCCCCCCACGCCCCCCCGTTGGAGCCCTAAAAAACAGTAATTTTGAGCGGCACGCGCCTCCACGCTGCGCTCAATTGTCTGGGCGCCTTTTGACCTGACACCGATTTATCTTCCATTGATTTAAGATATAGGGGAAGCATTTGAAAAGTATACAAACCAGCGGGGCGCTTCATATATGTTGTATAAACTAAGTTACCCTGTAAGAATTACAGAAAAGGCCTGCCATATAGTATAGAGGGGCAATTTTGATAGGATGTCTGATAGGATCTGAGTTTGGACATTTTGGGAAAGATGTCCAGAAATCCAGTCGAGAAAATGACCATTTTAAAACAGCAAGACGCCTATCTTTTTGTTTTTTTTGAAAATGACCTACTGTATGTAGACATTTTGTTCCTTAGTACGTCTATCTTTTTTGACCATTCTCAAATATAAATACGTCCACATGAAAAATGCACAAAGGTTTTCCTCTAGGCAGCCTGCATTCTTAGCAAACTGTTCAGACAGCTGGACATAGCAGAAGGGTGAACTTAGTAGATAAAGACAGGTTGTTGACCCTCTCCAAGGTAGGGAGAACAAGAGGGCACTCTCTAAAGTTAAAAGGGGATAGATTCTGTACAAACTTAAGGAAGTTCTTTTTCACCCAGAGAGTGGTGGAAAACTGGAACGCTCTTTCGGAGTCTGTTGCAGGGGAAAACACCCTCCATGGATTCAAGACTAAGATGGACAAGTTCCTGCTAAACTGGGACGTACACAGATGAGGCTGGACTCATTTTAGAGCACTGGTCTTTGACCCGGGGGGCCGCCGCGTGAGTGGACATCTGGGCACAATGGACCACTGGTCTGACCCAGCAGTGGCAATTCTTATGTTCTTATGTTTTTATAACATCTTTAGTAGGTTTACGAGACATCCGGGAAAACCCAGACATGTCCTCTTTTTAGAGGACTGTCTGGGTGCCCGGTCAGACTTTCCAAAACCTGGCAGTTTGCCCTGGTTTTGGAAAGCCCCGACCTCCCAGCCATGTCTGGAGTGCCTCTGAGCATGTGCAGATGATGTCACATGCATCCACGCATGCTCAGAGACCCTCCAGATGCAACCCGGAGGTTGGAAAACAAATATAAGACTTTGTGGTGGGCGGGGCTAGAAATGGAATGGAGTAGGGCTAGGGACAGAACAGGTCAGGGCCATGTATCTGGGTTTCTTCTACCCAAAATCTGGTAACCCTTATTTTTGGGTGGTGGGAGGAGGTCAGTTACCACTGGGGGAGTAAGGGGGGTCATGCCTTAATCCCTCCAGTGATCAACTGGTCAATTTGGGCACCTTTTTAGCATTTAGATATTTTTAAAACAGGTCTAACTCCCAACATCTAAACAAAGTCCCAGGATCTTTTCTTATAGGTTTGATTATGCCTGACAAGTGTCCAAATACTACACCCGCCCTAAGCCTACCCAAAACATGCCTCTGACATGCTCTCTTAAGATTTGGATGCACTGGAGACAAATCAGCCAGAAAGGACGTCTAGAAAGTCTGTTTGAGAATGCTTACTTGGACATTTTGACTAGTAAGATGTCCAAGTGCTGTCTTTTGGATGTCTATCTTTTTTGAAAATTAGCGCCACAGTTTAATTTGGTGTCAGCTAACAAAGGATAAAGAACATAAGAACATAAGAATTGTTGCTGCTGGGTTAGACCAGTGGTCCATCATGCCCAGCAGTCAGCTCATGCGGCGGCCCCTAGGTCCAAGGCCAATGCTCCAACGAGACCAGCCCTACCTGTGTACGTTTCAGTTCAGCAGGAACCTGTCCAACTTTGTCTTGAATTCCTGGAGGGTGTTCTCCCCTATAACAGACTCTGGAAGAGCATTCCAGTTCTCTAACACTCCATGGATGAAGAAGAACTTCTTTACGTTTGTACGTAATCTATCCCCTTTTAACTTTAGAGAGTGCCCTCTCGTTCTCCCTTCCTTGGAGAGGATGAACAACCTGTCTTTATCTACTAAATCTATTCCCTTCAGTATATTGAATGTTTCAATCATGTCCTCTCTCAGTTTCCTCTTTTCAAGGGAGTAGAGGCCCAGTTTCTCTAATCTCTCACTGTACGGCACCTCCTCCAGCCCCTTAACCATTTTAGTCGCTCTTCTCTGGACCCTTTCGAGTAGTACCGTATCCTTCTTCATGTACGGCGACCAGTGCTGGACGCATTACTCCAGGTGAGGGCGCACCATGGCCTGGTACAGCGGCATGATAACCTTCTCTGATCAGTTCGTGATCCCCTTCTTAATCATTTCTAGCATTTTGTTCACCTTTTCATCTGCCACCGCGCATTGCGCAGACGGCTTCATCGACTTGTCGACCAGTAATCCTAAGTTGCTTTCCTGGGGGTTCTTTCCAAGTACCGCCCTGGACATCCTGTATTTGTGTATGAGATTTTTGCTACCGACATGCATCACCTTACACTTATCCACGTTGAACCTCATTTGCCATTCAAAGGGTACAACGAGGGCAAATTGGCTGATATATGCACATCCAAGTATTTTATGGATCTTTCTGCTTACTTCAATGGAAAGGTTCCCCCCCATAGCTCTTTCGCTGATGACACTGTTGGGGGATGAGTCAGAAACATAAGAGGTCATCAGCAAATGCCCAGCCTTTAAGGGTGTTCCATGCACTAAACTTTTTAAAGATGCATTAACCAACAAAACCCGCATGAACAAAAGCACACCACTATTAATTTTTTATGCTGAATTAATTTTCTGCACTCATATTTTTTTCAGAGTTAGGTTCACAAACTGAAGTCGCACTAACTCATTTACACCCATATGCGATACTGCGGGTTACATTGCAAATTGAGGAACAAATCTTGTTTATATTCTTTAATAACTATGGTCACAGCAGGTGTACTGGGCCGATTGGCATTGAAGTTAACCCTTGCTTTTCCAGTTTTTCATTTCATCTTTATTCTTGAGTCTTCCAGTTCTTGCTTAGGCTCCTTATGAGACAGATTGAACTTGTCAGTTGATAGAGTTTATCCTAGACTATTTCATACAGAATTTATGGAAAGTGAACTGTTAGGAAAAGACCCCCTCTGGGCTTCCTGCTGGTTGGAGCTGATGAGAGTAGGATATCTGTGTTTCAGGTTCCAGACTTAAAGAAGGTCTTATTCAAAGTTTTCCAGTGCATATACTTTTCTCTGACAGCACCCAGGAGGTTAAGAAAGCAACTTTAATGATTAGAGCTGGTTCTCGTCTCTGCACAACAAATGGTTCAAGTGTCTGGTATTTGACTCAGAGAGGAAACCTGCTACAGTCATGTCCCCTGAAATAAACCAACCAACAATTTGAGCTGCCAACACGCCTGCCTATTACGTCAAGCTACAAGAGAGTTTAAAGGGCAGCAGAGTAATATGTTTTTATTCTGTATTCCCCTGATTAATATTAGGCAGACAACAGTTCTGCTTTGCACATTAAAAACATAACTAAATTTGAAAGTCTTTGAGAACACTTGGGGGATTTCACAAAGTGTCCTTTGGCTGTGAGCTACAATGAGAAGCTGCCTTTTTCCAGATGGGGCGGGATGGAGGCTTTTTGCTCATTCATAACTTCACAGCTACTGTGAATATCAGCTGATGAATATTTATGTTATCCCTGGCGAAAACCCGAAAGGTAAACAGGATAAAAAAAAAAGCTGAAATTAGGAAAAGGTTGTCTGAACTCTGTGGGATTTCTTTACCAACACTTTCCATGCTTGAGCAGTGGCTCCTGAATGAAATCATTATATGCCGAGATCCTGAACAGGAAAGCAAAGTTTTTCAAGGCTGTTCATTAACACCTCGTACTTTGTTTGAACCTCGTATGCTCACTGGGCCTTAAAAGGGAAACCTCTTTCCTAAATCAAATGTTCAGTATATAGAACCACTATTATTATTGCAAATTGCTCTTCATCGTATAGCAGGTCAAACAGTGCAGTGAAAGAGTGAGTCATTAAAGGATATGAAAAATTACTGGTCTATTTGATTTAGGGCAAAAATATATACTGTACACGTGTGATGGTTGTTTTTTTTTTTACACAACCCTGAAAAATAATGTTTTTAAAATGTAATTGCTGAATTAGGTGGGTTTCTTTTCCAAACTCACCCTGGGTCTTTGAACCTCATTTTTATTATTTTGTATGTATTAGTATCTTTTTTTTTTTTTTATGATAAAAATCACTAAAACAGATACCTAACCATGAATCACTGATATTCACACAGAACACACAACTTCTTTACATAGAATCCAACTTTTCAGAACGATTGGAGGTGCTAAACCCATCACAAATTACCCCTTTTGGACAAAGTGAAGTAATCTGCTCAATATTGGGGGGTGTTCAAGAATCGGCAGAGCTAGCATCTATGTTTCCCTTTCCTTCTGAAACTTACATTACATTACATTACTGATTTCTATTCCTCCTCAACCTTGCAGTTCTGGGCGGATTACAAAAGAGACAACTGGACATTTCCAGGATAATTACAGAGAAAATTCTGGTCATTTCCAGGAGAAGTTACAAGAATATGGAGCTGTATATTTCAAGAGCTACAAGATGCTGTACAAATAGGAAATAGTGCAGATCCAGTATATATACCGTTAGGGAAGCAGTTGACATGCTTGAGGCTAAAGAGAAGGGAACTGGTGAAGGGGGGTCCGGTTGGGATTAAGCCATCTGTATAAATTTTTTGAATAGGTGGGTTTTGATTTCTTTACGAAAATATTTGTAGTTGTTTGTTGTTATCAGCAGGTTGGAGATAGTGTGGTCCAGTTTCGCTGCATGCGTCGCCAGCAGACTGTCAAAGATCTTCTTGCGCTGGGTGCCTTTGAGTGGGGGGTAGGTAAAAGGGGACTTAGTTCTTCTTTGCCTAGTGGTGGCGTTTTGGTACAGGCGGTTGTTTAGGTAATTGGGGGCTGTGCCATTTATTGCTTTGAATAATAGACCGTATAGTTTGAATTGAATTCGTGCTTGTATTGGTAACCAGTGTGAGTCCAGGTAGGCCGTGGTGACGTGGTCAAATTTTCTCAGTGAGTAGATTACCCTTTTCCCTTTTATAAAAACAAAGATTTCAAGCTCTGTGCAATTAAGGGGTTCTTTTTTGGCATACATAAAGGGCCATACTCTATACATGGAAAATTCTACACCCACTAGAACGACACTTAGCATGATTCTACAAAGAACACATACCTGTTATAGAATCATGCCTAGCGCCTGTGTGCGATGCATAATTTAGGCCAGCTAAAGCCAGGCCTAAATGCCTGTGCCTAAGCTGTGCGTGGATCAGAAATATTCTATAACAATGCACATAACTTTTAGGAATGACCCAATCCACCCCTCCTCTCAGATTTGCGCACTGCAACTGGTGCATGCTTTTTATAGAATCACACTTTCTGAGCTATGTGCATAACTTTTAATTAGTCCTAATTAGCATACATTAAGAGGTGTTAATTGCCAATTATTAGTGCCCATCAATTAAGCTGTGCACACAGTGGCGTACCTAGGGGGGGGGGCGGGGGGGGGCGGGCCGCCCCGGGTACCAGCCCTAAGGGGGTGTTCCCGGCCTTGCCGTTCAGTCCCCCGCCACCCCCGAAGGACCGCTCGCCCCACTGACCTTCCTGCACCATCTGTGAAGCAGCCCGCAGCAGGATCGCGAAGTCAGCGTCAGCATCCCTGCGCTGCTTCCTGCGCCGCGATCCCGCCCCACCCTGAAGGCCTGATGCCCCGACCCACCCCGAAGGACCGCTCGCCCCCCTGGCCTCCCCGCACCACCTATGAACAGCCGCAGCAGGATCGCGAAGTCAGCGTCAGCATCCCTGCGCTGCTTCCTGCGCCGCGATCCCGCCTCTCCTCTGACGTCAGAGGAGGGGCGGGACCGTGGCGCAGGAAGCAGCGCAGGGATCGCTGACGCTGACTTCGCGATCCTGCTGCGGCTGTTCATAGGTGGTGCGGGGAGGCCAGGGGGGCGAGCGGTCCTTCGGGGTGGGTCGGGGCATCAGGCCTTCAGGGTGGGGCGGGCGGGCAGGCAAGCAGGCTTTCAAGGGGGAGGGGTGACAGGCAGGCAGGCAGGCCTTCAAGGGGGGACAGGCCTTCGGGGGGGGGGGGTGCAGGCCTTCAAGGGGGGCAGGCAGGCCTTCAGGGGGGTGCAGGCCTTCGGGGGGGGGGGTGTAGGCCTTTGGGGGGGTGCAGACCTTCAAGGGGGTGCAGGCCTTCAAGGGGGGAAAGGCAGGCAGGCCTTCAAGGGGGGGACAGGCCTACAAGGGGGGGAGAAGCTACAAGGGGGTGGTAACAAGCCTTCAAGTGGGGGACAGGCCTTCGGGGGGGGGGGTGCAGACCTTCAAGGGAGTGCAGGCCTTCGAGGGGGGTGGTGCAGGCCTTCAAGGGGGTGCAGGCCTTCAAGGGGGGACAGGCCTTCAAGGGGGGAAAGGCAGGCAGGCAGGCCTTCAAGGGGGGACAGGCCTACAAGGGGGGGGGGGGAGAAGCTACAAGGGGGGTGGGACAGGCCTTCAAGTGGGGGACAGGCCTTCGGGGGGTGCAGGCCTTCGGGGGGGGGCAGACCTTCAAGGGGGGGGACAGGCAGGCAGGCCTTCAAGGGGGGGGCAGGCCTACAAGGGGAAGGGACAGGCCTTCAAGGGGGGTGCAGGCCTTCAAGGTGGGACAGGCAGACCTTTAAGGGGGGGACAGGCCTTTGGGGGGGACCATGATTTAGAAGTACACAGAGGGAAGGGGGTGTTCAAAGAGACATGCATATGCCAAACTTTGGGGGGGGGAAGAAATAATGGGTCTGAAAATAGAGGAGAGGGAGAGAGATGATGGACCATGGGATTTAGGGAGGGAAGGAACAGAAAGGGAGAGAAATTGGACACAAGGGATGGTGTGGAGGAGGGATAGAGATACTGGATAGGAGGGTAATTAGGAAAAGAAACGGAGAGATGGTGGACTCTGGGATGGTGGGGAAGGAGGGAGAGATGCCGGATGAAAGGGTATTTAAGAAAAGGTGGATCTGTGGAGGGAGATGAAAAAAAGGAAAGATACCAGACTTCCTGGGAAGGGAAGGGAAATGGAAAGGGAGGACAGAGTTGGCAGATGGATGGTTAGCATGCAGAAAGAAGGAGACCCTGGCAAGCAAGTTATCAGAAGAAAACCAGAGCCTTGGACCAACAAAATTTGAAATATAACCAGACAACAAAAGGTAGAAAAATTAATTTTATTTTCTGTTTTGTGATTATAACATGTCAGATTTGAAATGTGTATCCTGCCAGAGCTGGTGTTGGACTGCAAACGTGAGCTAGGATTTAACAGAAAGAGGAAAAGTCCTTTTTGTTTCTTTATTTTATTTACACCACAGCGCCAGTGTGGTTAGGAGAAGCCAAAGGGGGTGAAAAAGCTATAAAACCCACCAGGAGTTTTGAAAAAAATCACCCAACTGGGCAGGAAAATCGAATTGAAAAACCAATTCAATAGGGCTGAATCGAATCAAAATTTTTTTTTCCTGTATCTGGCAGCATTAGTTTGCGCTACTGTCTTAGACTTTAGGACCTGGGATTGGGGAGAGATGGCATCCTCAGTACTTTATAATGCAAGTGAAACGAGGATTTGGTCAGACTTTTGAAGGGTCTGCAGAAAAAAAATATTGTATAGGCTGGGGACATGAGACAGCAGGAAATGGGAACTTTTCTTCCTTCTATTTTTGTGAATGGAAAGGCTGAGGATGTCAGAGAGGTCAGTTAAAATATGTGCTTTATAAGAAAATATAATAATGTGTTTTATAAAGTTTATAGCATAGCTGGCCTACCCAGTGAGGTGTTCCTAGTGGTGATGGTGGCAGCGTGTCAATGTGTTTTTTATAATGGGAACAAAAATGGAAGAGAATTAATGTGTGTGGAATGGGGGGTAACTAATTTCTTCAGCTAAATAATTCAATCCACTTCAAACAGACATAGGAGAACTTGTGCACCATTCACACACCCTCCAACCAAAAACGTCAAAAGAAAAAAAACTGTTCGACAACCTCCTAGCCATTCGAGCTGCAACACTCGACCCCCAACTCTACAACCAATTGATATCAACCACAGACTGCAAAACCTTCAAAAAGAAATAAAAACCCTTCTATTCAAAAAACACATAAAACCGAACTAACACAATCAGAACTGTCCCAAGCATCACCTGCAACTACTCCATATGTACTTCTAATGTCATGACAATTTAGACATAATTTATGTTATGTTATGTTTGGAATAATGGTTACATATATGAGGTTCAATAAAAGAAAATTTTCACTGCCTGTTTCTATTCTGACCATTTATTCCATTTCATGGTTATTGCAAAAAAAAAAAAAAAAAAATATTTTTTTTTACATGGGGGGGGGGGGGGGGTCAAAAAATGATGGGCCCCGGGTGCCACATACCCTAGGTACGCCACTGTGTGCACATACATTGGCTACACACACCAATATATGCACACAAATTTGGCCACCATGTACAAAATTTTTTTTTTGGGGGGGGGGGAAAGAATGCATAAAATAGAAAAATCCTTTTCTGAAATGAGTCCCTTTGGGGGCAATTTACTTAGCCTCACTAGGTGATAACCATTGATTTTATTGTATTAGCAGTTAACATGCACTTAGTGTATTCTACGAGGGGCCGCTGAAAAGTTCTCAGCCCGGCCAACAAAATTGGGGCAGTCTCCATCAAGGCTCATACACTTAGTCCAATGATTTCCCACTTTTTTTGTTCCAAAAGTGGAAAATCACTGGACTATATGTATTGCCCCCGATGGGGACTACCCCAACTTTGTTGGTTGGGCTGAGAACTTTTCAGCGGCCCCTCGGAATTGCTAAGTAATAATTCAGAATGGGGAAGCTAGCTGCTATGCACCAATTGCCAATGTGACAACAAAACATAAGAATGGCTTTACATGGGTCAGACCAATGGTCCATCAAGCCCAGTAGCCCGTTCTCACGGTGGCCAATACCCAAGGTGTAGCAATATTCTAAAAAAGAACTGCAGAAAATGTGCAAGGTACAGGAATTCTATTCAAATCAACAAAATAAAAATCAATGAAAAGTATTGTTTCCAAAATCAGTCCTTAATGTTAAATAGTACGAACCCGACACGGTCCATGTTTCAAAAAACTCCTCAGGGGTACATTTAAATGCAAGAACCATATGGATAACAGCAGTTGAACAAAAGATTCTTGAAATACAGGCGATAAAAATTCTCCTGTCGAAAATACTGCTCAGAGAAATGTTGATTGCCGTACCTTAGGTGCACTCCCATTTAGGCCAGGGTTTTCTTGCCCTAAATCAGGGGTCTGCAACCTTTAAGACATAAAGAGCCACTTGGACCCGTTTTCGAAAAGAAAAAAAAACTTGGAGCCGCAAAACCATTATAAAACAAATCTAACACTGCATATATTGTTTCTTATCTTAATGCTATATACAGGATCACTAAATTGAAAATAAAATCATTTTTCCTACCTTTGCTATTTGGTGATTTCATGAGTCTCTGGTTGCACTTTCTTCTTCTGACTGTGCATCCAATCTTTCTTTCTTCCTTTCTTTCAGCCTCCTGTATGTTTCCTCTCCTCCAGACCTCATTCTCTCCCCCAACTTTTTCTTTCTGTCTCCCTGTTCCCCCTTCTTTCTGTCTCCGTGCCGTCCCCCAAGCCACTCGGTTTGCTGCCACCGCAATCGGGGAACAGCCCCCAAGCCACCGCCGTCCCAAGCTTTCCCTGCAGAAGTGTTGCGCTGACCAGCATTCCGCTCCCTGACGTCAATTCTGACGTAGGAGAAGAAGTTCCGGGCCAACAAGGCATTTCTCCTCATTCCATCCAGCCTGAGCCCCATCTCTCCTTGATCCAGCATTTCCCTTCTGTGTCTGTCAGAATTACCATTCCACCTATTTTCCAGCATCACCCTTCTTTGTGTCCATCTCACCTATATCCCTATCTCACCACTTTTTCAGAATCTTCATTTGTCTCTGTCCTTATCTTTACGCCATGTTCACCATTTGCCCTTTCAATGTCTTTATCTCCCCCCACACACTTTTTCAGCATTACTTCTATGTCTCTATTTCACCTCCTCTTCATGTCCCCTCTGTATCTCTATCCTTATTCAGTAGGTCCTGCTTACCCTTTCTCTTCTTTGTGTCACTATCTCCATTTTCAGCTTTCCCCCCTTTTCCTTTGTTACTGCACCCTGTAGCTAGAATCTTTCCACCCTCCCTCCACTCCGGCCCAGCCCAGTATGAAATATTTCCTTTTGTTTCCCTCCCCTCTCTCTTTCTCTCTCTCTTCTCCTCCCTCACCCACGAGTCCTGCATCTGGCCCTCTCCCTTCTACCTGCACCTGGCAACACCCCCCTGCTCCGCAGCTCTCTTCAGCAACTCGTCAGCAGCAGTGATCAAGACAAGCTGCCGACATCGAGGCCTTCCCTCTACGAGTCCCGCCTTTGTGGAAAAAGGAAGTTGAAACAAGCGGGACTCGCAGAGGGTAGGCCCCGACGTCAGAAGCTGCTGCTGAGTTGCCGAAGAGAGCCGCGGAGCAGGGGATGTGGCCGGAAGCAGGTAGAAGGGAGAGGGAGATAGGAAGGCTGTAGATCTCCGGAGCATGACACCGACCCCGGCCAGGATGACTTCTTTTTCAGGCACCTTACAAGTCCAGCGTCGCGGGGGAAATAGCCATGCTGAGCAGTGAGCTCAGCACTACACAGATGAAAGCCTTGCTTGCTGATTGGTCCGGCGGGGCGGGGCCGCCGGACCAATCAGCAAGCAAGGCTTTCATCTGTGTATGTGCTGAGCTCACTGCTCAGCATGGCTATTTCCCGCCGCGACGCCGGACTTAAGCTGCATGCCTGCGTGACACACTACCGGAGCCGCAGCAAAGGTGGAAAAGAGCCGCATGCGGCTCTGGAGCCGCAGGTTGCCGACCCCCGCCCTAAATGAATGCACCTAAGTAAGGTGCCTACCGGCGCCTAAGACAAACCATGCCCATAATCTGTCCAGAATCCACCCCTAATTACGTCTACTTTCTGGTAGGTGCCTTGGAGTTTACGCCTAACTCTAAGTGGTAGGCACCTAAGAGGTAGGCAGTCTCCTGTCGAAAATACTGCTCAGAGAAATGTTGATTGCCGTATTTTCGACAGGAGAATGCCTACCTCTTAGGTGCCTACCACTTAGAGTTAGGCGTAAACTCCAAGGCACCTACCAGAAAGTAGACGTAATTAGGGGTGGATTCTGGACAGATTATGGGCATGGTTTGTCTTAGGCGCCGGTAGGCACCTTACTTAGGTGCATTCATTTAGGGCAAGAAAACCCTGGCCTAAATGGGAGTGCACCTAAGGTTTCAATGCCTACCGGCACATAAGACCACTTAACTGCTAGGCACTGTGTATGGAATTAGAGAATGACATGGTGACAAAATTCATCACCGTTCCCATCCCCGCGGATAACCACGGGAAACCATCTTCATGTCATTCTTTAAGGAGTGAGGGAAGAATCAGAGTATAATTGGGCACAACCACTGACCCGCAAGCTTTGCTTTGAAGAATGCTGGTGTAGAAGGACTGAGGTTGTAATAGACACTAGAAAATGACATGGGATTATTTCCTGCGGTTATCCGCGGGGACGGGAACGGTGATGAATTTTGTCACCGTGTTATTCTCTATATGGAATCATGCCTCTAATCATAATTGTGTCTAGAAGTTATAGAATCAAAGCCTAAATGCAAAAGCCCTATTCTATATTAATTCCATGTGCTAATTCCATTAATGCACGTTAAAACCATAACACCCCTTGATAAATTCCTCCCTTAGAGGCAATATTCCGAATTAGCCACATAAGTTAGCCAGTCAAATCAGACCGCATAAAACATAGTCCTAACTTTATTCAGTTTTGCATAGGCAGTTCAGTGCTGAATATCACACTTATCTGGATAAAAGATAGCTGACTGTATAAACCTGGCTTCATTGCTGGTGCCCAGTCATGGGCTGGCATGAAATATCTGTGCGTAATACCAACAGCGACTGAAAAAAGGTTGATCGTTGCCAGATGACTAGTTAACCCATTGTTCGCTATAGATAGCCTTATTTAAAAGGTATGTTTAATAACAAAATGTGATTCATTTTGCTAAACTTACTTTTTTTCCTCTTATCCTTTCCCTCAAATATATTCCACCACACGGTAAAAGCAGGAGCAGTAAATCCAACAGAAATGCTCAGTAGGTACTCTAAATGTATTTCCCTGCCTATGTGTGCCTTGACAGCTCTCTCCAGGTTCAATTTCTGGTGCTTTAGTTATCTCGCCAGCCCCCTCTGCTAGGTCTCCTTAATTTCGAGGCCCTTACAAAATTTGGCTACATAGACAAGTTGTTAAACCACCAGGAAGCTGTAAATTACCTCAGAGAAGCAAGCATCATTACTGACCACATAGGAAAGATTTGTAAAAAAAATAATAGATAAATATGAGTCGTCTATTTATGATCCCAACAGGTATAGCCATTCAATTGATTACAAGTAATTGGAAAAACCATGATAGAATTAATTATACATTTTAATGGGTGAATGTGTGTACTACATACAGATACGAACGAATTAACGCAGAATGTAGGGATTTTAGTGAGATATTTAATAAAATTTGGAGCCCATTGACTAAATTTGTAAAAACATAATAATAATGTATTTTCATCATATCTCTTCTTTTCTTTGGTTTATTTATCTTTACACATCCAGGGGGGTGGGGGTGGGGGGCTTGGAGGGAGAGGAATAAATATTGATAGTGATATTTGGGTAACTTTATTCTTTATTTGTATTGTATATTAGCATATATTATGATATTATTATATGCAGGAAAATGAAATTATTGAATGATATTTATGTTACTTGTATAGATAATAGTATAATATTACATTACATTACATTACATTACATCAGGGATTTCTATTCCGCCATTACCTTGCGGTTCAAGGCGGATTACAAAAGGTTAGTTTAAGGACAGAGTTACAATGAATAAAGAATTACAATGAATAAAGAATTATAGTGTTACTGAATGACAGACTTATATGAATTGTAGAGAATAGCTAGAGAGATAATATGAAGATCTTGAGGGTTTTTAGTGGTCGTGTTGTTATTTCTGTTTTAGGAATTTCTTGAAAAGTGTGGTTTTTATTTCTTTTCTGAACGTCTTATAGTCTGGGGTGGTCATCAGAAGGTTGGAGATTTGGTTATCCAGTCTTGCAGCTTGTGTGGCTAGGAGGCCGTCATGTAGTTTTGTTCTTTTCACTTCTTTGGATGGGGGGGGTATGAATGGGGAGTGCGTTTTTCTGTGTCTGGTGCTGGTTGCTTGGATGAGGCGATTGTTCAGGTATGATGGGCTGTCTCCATGTAGTGTTTTAAATAATATGCAGTAAAATTTAAATTGGATTCTTTCTTGGATTGGGAGCCAGTGTGAGGAATATGTGGAATATCTTGTTCTTTCATTTGTTTGACACTGTTTTTGATTAAAAATCAAAGCATTTTAAAAAATAAAAAATAATTATATAAATGAATGTTGATATTTTAAGAGCAATCTTAATTTTCCCCCTCCTTTACAAAGCCGCGCTAGCGTTTCTAGTGCCGGCTGCTGCGGTAACAGGTCCAACGCTCATAGAATATAAGAACATAAGAAACGCCTTCACCGGATCAGACCTTAGGTCCATCTAGTCCGGCGACCCGCACACGCGGAGGCCAAGCTAGGTGCTCCCTGATGGAGATCTTGATTACCCGTATCCCTCAATGTGATTTGCAAGAAGGTATGCATCCAACTTGCGTTTGAATCCCAAAATGGTAGTCTCCATCACAACCTCCTCCGGGAGAGCATTCCAAGCGTCCACCACTCGCTGTGCGAAATAGAACTTCCTGACATTTGTCCTGGACCTGCCGCCCCTCAGTTTGAGTCTATGACCTCTTGTTCGTGTCACATTTGACAAAGTGAATAACGATGCTTCTTGCTCTATTTTGTCGAATCTTTTTAGTATTTTAAAAGTCTCTATCATATCCCCTCGCAGTCTCCTCTTTCGAGGGTGAACAGTTCCAGTTTTCCGAGGTGTTCTTTGTAGCTCAAATTATCCATTCAAATTCCTATGAGCGTCTGAGCTGTTACCACCACTGCCAGGGCTAAAAACGCTAGCGCGGCTTTGTAAAGGAGGGGGGGGGTGTTTATTAATTATTTTATTAATTTATTTTAAAAATTTCTACACAGCTTAAGGCCTACACGGCTTACCCATACATAATCAGTAAAACATTATGTACCCACTCCTCCAAACTTTTCTAACTGTTACTAAAACTAGCAAATGGCTAGTAAGACTTAAATAAAACAGATTGTCAAAATCTGAAACATCGCTACCTAGTACTGCTTAGGATAGGAGCTTTATGTTGATAGCACTATACAAATATTGTGCTTTCACAGTGAATGCTCTCAGTTCTGTGGTGTCCAGTTTCTTTCAGCTCATTAACCACTGGGCACTCATTTATAAGACAACAATTTGGGTGGCATGAACATAGTATACCGACTGTAGTAAAATCCGGACACCTAGATCCGCCCCCAGTTCCACCCATCCCCACCCCATTACGCCCAGTCCTGCCCCCAATCCCACCCTAGCCCCGCCCCCACTGCATGCGCGGATGCCTTCCGGCCCGAAGCGTTTTCGAGGAAGCTTTTCAAAACCCAGACAAAGTGCCAGGTTTTGAAAAGCCGTCCGTACCCTCGGACATGTCCTCGAAAAGGAGGACATGTCCGGTGAAATCCAGACATCTGGTAACCCTAGAAAAAAGAGAATTTAAATTTTGGAGTTTAGCTCAGGTTGAAAGAGCAGATGGTTTTTGACAAAGATGTAGTGAAGCAGCACAACCAGCAGATGGCACGAACATCTCTTACAATGCTAGAGAAGGTTGCAATAGCTAACAGAACAGTAGTATGTTGAGAATTCTCAGGGAACAGAAATCACAGAGCACAGTACATGCAGTCTGATATTGTCTACTCTTATACCCTGCATATTGCCAACTTAAAAAGTATTTTAATGTCAGAGCAGAAGCTTCATTTTGGTTCTTCATCTTGAAAAACCTGACTCGGCACTGGCAGTTCTTTGGAGAGTATTAAAACCATGTAGATCATGGGGAGGGCCAAGAGAAGAAGCTGCAAATATAAGTCACTTTTGTGAGAAGGAAAACCAAAGAAAATAAAATGTCACTACATAAAATATTGGGATAGCTGACTCACGTCAGTATCTCTGTGGATTGCAACTGCTGGAAATGCTGTCTAGCAAGTAGCAAGATATATGAATATTTATCTTAGTGCTTATATACCACTTATAACTTAAGTGGTTTACATTCCCTATCTGTCCTGGTGGGCTCACAATCTATCTAATATACTTGGGGAAGTGGCAGATTAAGTGACTTGCCCAAGGTCACAAGGAGCAGTGTGGGGTTTGAACCTACAACCTCAGGGTGCTGAGGCTGTAGCTCTAACCACTTCACCATACTCTGTTTAAACAATGAGTTTGTAAAAGCCATTGATATACTTACATACTATTTTCAAAGATATTAAAACCTTACATCACTGTAACTGACTACCTTAGGTCTTTCTCCAAGTAATGGGTTCAGCCAGCAGTAACCCTAATTCTCAGTAACCTTTAAGTTCAGAGTGAGTTCCCTAGAGCCCTTATTTTTCAATGCATATGTAAATTAAGACTTCTGTCATTCAGCTGTATGCACAGTAGCCCTCCCTTCAGCCCCTCTAAACTGTTCTCTGGCAGTAAGTTCATTTTCATACAGTTTCTTTATAATGTGACCAATTTCTTGCCACCGAGCTAATGGGTATGAGAATTCTGTGGAACAGCTACCACACCCCGAACAGGACATAACTCAATGTGATCTTTTGGTCCTGTCCTCCATTCACAGCTGTTAATCAGAGTTCAAAACAAAACCATCAAAGTCTTCATTTCAATACAAAGTAACTATTTTCCCATGTGTTAGCAACTCCAGGCAAGTCTTCTCCAGACTTTCTCTTCTCCCTACTGTCTCCTATCTTTTGAAGAAACTGTACAAAAAGGCAGATTTGCATATAATAGAGGTGACAGACATGCAAATCTGCCTCATGCATATTCATTAAGGATATCTTGAAAACCTGACTAGCTGGGGGGTCCCCCAGGACAGGTTTAAGAACCACTGGTCAAGATTACTGCCACTTGCTTCTCACAAGTCTTCCACTAATCCATCTCTCTCCCATTCAATCCATTCAAAATTCTGCAGCATGATTTGATATGTTCTCATCGCCCCCTCCTCAAGTCACTTCATTGGCTCCCTCTCCATTTCCGCATACATAGTAACATAGTAAATGACATGGTCCATCCAGTCTGCCCTGTAATCACATGCATTATAAATTCATAATTAAATTAAAATGTCTTTTTTTCTTTGGTATTTCTGGGCCATAGACCTTAGAGGTCTACCCAGTACTATCCTTACATTTCAACTACTAGAGTTGCTGTTGAAACTCACTCCAGTCTATCCAAACTATCTCTTTTGCTGGATTCAGACTGTGAACTTTTGCTCATTTATATTTTAATTAGCAATCCTCTGTGTTCATCCCACACCGTTTTCCTCTCCACCACCTCCCTCGGGAGGGCATTCCAGGCATCTACCACACTCTCCATGAAAAAGAATTTCCTAATATTAATCTTAAGAATATCACCCCTCGACCTCAATGTATGTCCTCTAGTTTTACCAATTTCTCTTCTCTGGAAAAGATTTGGTCCTATATCAATACCTTTCAAATATTTAAATGTCTGTATCATATCACCCCTGCTCCATCTCTCCTTCAGAGTATTCATGTTGTGGTCTTCTAGTTTCTTCTTATACTTCTTTTGGCACAAACCCCGTACCATTTTTGTCACTTTCCTCTGGACCACTTCTTTTTATATCCTTGGCCAGGTACAACCTCCAAAACTGAACACAATACTTTAAGTGGGGCCTCACCAATGACCTGTACAATGGGTATCAACACCTCCTTTCTTCTGCTGGTTGTGCCTCTCTCTGTACAGCCTAGCATCTTCCTGGCTACAGCCACAGCTTTATCACACTGCTTTGTCACCTTCAGATCCTCAGACACTATCACTCCAAGGTCCCTCTCCCAATCCGTGCATATCAGCCCTCACCCCCCCCCCCCCCATCATATATATCTTCCTCGGATTTCTGTTCCCTAAATGCATCATTCTGAACTTCTTTGCACTGAATTTTAGTTGCCAGACATCAGACCATTGATCAAACTTTTGAAGATACTTTTTCATGTTTTCCACTCCCTCAATTCTGTTACCAATCTTGGTACCATCTGCATAAAGGCAAACCTTTCCTTCTAACCCTTCGGCAATATCGCTCACAAACAAATTGAACAGATCCGGCCCCAACACTGATCCTTGAGACACTCCACTACTCACTTTTTCTTCTTCTGAGCATATTCCATTAACCACCACCCTCTGACTTCTGTCTGTCAACCAGTTTCTAATCCAGTTCACCACTTTGGGTCCTAACTTCATCTGGTCAAGTTTGTTCAAGAGCCTCCTATGAAGAACCATTCAAAGCTTTGCTGAAATCTGGTGCACTTCCTTGATCTATTTCTCTGGTCACTCAGTCATAGAATTCAATCAGATTCATTTGGCACAATTTACCTCTAGTCAGGGCAGGATTAATTCTTCGAAGGCCCCTAGGCACACAAGTACACTGGGCCCCCTGGGATGCACTGGGAGGGGAATGCCCACCATTTTGAAGAGGTGGGCCAGCTGACTGGAGGGAGTGGGCATCCCTCTGGCCAGCCATCTGAAAATAAGGTAAGGCATGGGGAGGAGGTTGTGTGGCAGCAAAAGAGCATAGGCAACTCTCCCACTGCTGAGGGGAGTTGGGGGGGGGGGTGTCAGTTGGGAATCTCTCCCACTGCCGGGGGTGGGGAGTGGGAGGGGGTATCAGTTGGGCAGGAGAGATTGGGCATATCTCCTGCTGAGGGGGGAGTATTGGTTGGGTTGGAGAAACTGGGCATCTCTCCCACTGCCAAGGGGAGTTGGGGGGGTTTTGGTTGGTGGCAGGAGACATTGGGCATCTCTCTCGCTGAAGGGGTGGGGGTGGGGGTCCAGTTGGCGGTGGGAGAGACAGCATCTCTCTCGCTGCCAAAGGGGCTATAATGCATATGAAAACACACACCACAAGATGTACTTTTAACAGTGCTGGCAAACACCAGTCACTGATTTTTCTCACCAAAAGCCGACGCCGCTCTTGGAGAATGGCTCGGCAATTTTTAAGAATCTACCAGAGTTCTCATGGCAGTGTTGGAGACTGCTAGAAAAGCTCACTAAAGCCTGAGATAATCCGCCGCTAAAATGCATGCAGACTTAACCGTTGGAAACCAATTTAGCAATGGTTTTAAAGTTTTGAGAATCTGGCGCTTAGTCCAGTGAATTTCCAGGGATTTTTTTGTATCATAGGAAAAATAGCTTACAAAAAAACTGGAAACTTGCTGGACTAAGGGCTCTTTTACTAAAGCTGTGCTAGCGGTTTTAGCGCCCACTTATCGCGCGCTGCATTGCCGCATGTGCTAGATGCTAAAGCCAGCATCGAGCTGGTGCTAGGTCTTGGCATGTCGTGCAGGGTTAGTGCGCGCAGCAATGCACCGCGCGCTAAAAAAGCTAGCGCACCTTAGTAAAAGGATCCCTAAATGTATAGCCTTGGATAGAGACTGAGTTATTTAACTTGTTTTTTTTTCCAAAATTTTCAAACCACCCTCTTAATATACAGCACTGTGTATGTCTAACAGTGATATAGAAATGATAAGTGGTAGTAGGAATAGCAGTAGTTTTGTCCAACACACATTAAACCCCCCCCCCTACAAAACTGTGCCAGTGTTTTTTTATTACAGGTCGCGGCAGTAACAGCTCCGAAGCTCATAGAACTCTTATGAGCGTCGTAGGTGTTACCGCCGCAGCCGGCGCTAAAAACCGCTAACATGGTTTTGTAAAGGGGGGGTAAATTTCTGTTCATTTGGATTCCATTCTACCTACTGCATGGCTTTTATTTTGTTTGACTCTCTAGCACAGTGTCCCACAAACTTTCTCGAGCCGCGGCACACTAAAGGTGGTGGCCGTGGCTCGAGGCACCTGCAAGTGCGCAAATATCGCCGTGATGACGTCACACACATGCGTGACATCATCATGTCGATGTCATTGTGTGTGTGAAGGCCCTCTAGGCGGACCCTGAGATGCCAGTGGGAGGTGCCAGAAGGGTAGAGGGCCAGAGAGAAGGATAGATGCTGGCACCCACTGATTGCTTACAGGACGTGCTTCTCACCATGAGAGGCACGTCCTGTAGGCAGTCAGCTGGCGCCAGTGCCTCTCCTGCTCCCCAGTGTACCGTGGCACACCTGAAATCTCAGGAGGCACCATCCCTCTTGCTTATCATTCCAATATTATTTGCACTCTGGTATCGAAGCATCTCATTTATTATTCTCCTTCTACCAGGTATCTGAGATCTCTACAATCCCTACATTTTCTTTTAGTGCCATGTATTTTAACTCCTCATGGTTACTTTTTAGACTAGTGACATTCACGTACCTAGACGTGTCCGATTTCACTTGTATTTACAACTTGTTGAAAAGCAGGGGGTAAATTGGAATAATTTCTATCTGTCCTCTCTTCATTAAAATGAACTTCAGCTATTTCAGCCTTTATAACACCCCTCTAACTCTTCATTTTGGTAGAAATCTTTGGCTTTTCCTGATTAACAATAGCTATTTTAAATGTTAGCATTAGTCACCAATAATCACCCTAGTTAAGATGAAGCACATTCTTTGGAATAGGTTTCCCTTCCCCAAAATATTATCCAGTCCCTAAAAAAAAAATCTAAAGTCCTTTTCACTGGACTAGGACATGAATGGGAAGTATTTCTGAGAATGTTGCCCTACAAGTTCACGATTTTATTTATTTATCTTACATTTACTATACCACTGCAACTGTACAGGACAGAACTAAGTGATTTATAATCTAAAATGTTGGGGGGGAAAAAGAAGAAAGAAAATAGTACCATCGTATAGATAGGAAAGAAGCATATCATTCACACAAGACACAGAGAAAAGTGTAGAGATGGGGGCTAGAAGGACAATGACTCAGCATGGAATAACCATGCTAAGTAGATGAGAAGGCTTGGGTGAATAGTTACGTCTTGAAGGCAACTTTGAATTCCTTAAGAGTGGGGCTAGAGAGAAGAGAATTTCAGGAGGATGGGCCTGTAAAGTAAAATGCCTGGTGATGTGTGGACTCAAGTTGTGCATGAAGTAGTCCAGGAAGTATTAAATGAAAGTCGTTCAGTGAATGCAGAGGACAGGGTGGGCTGTAAGGGATGGTTAGTCAGGCAAGGTAATCTGGGGTTCTAAACCAATAGGCTCTAAGGGCCGGATTCTGTATAGGACACCCGGTCTCAGAAGCCACCTAAGCAGCTTTTGAGAATTGTACACCGGTGTCCTATAAAGAATGACATATGTCATCACGGACAGATGCCTAAGCCCGCATAACACCACGTTTTTCTAACTGGCGTCCATGTCACAGGGGACAATTAGAGAACTGGGTTGCTGTTGAGCTGATTGCAGCAAGGGAATCTCCCACGAAGACTACTGTCAGGAGGGATGCCCAGACCATCCTGATGGAACCCCCGAAACTGCTCCCCCACCCCTAAATGTCTGTGGCAGGAGGAGTGTCCAATTCCTCCTGCTACCACCTCACCGACACATCCATCGGCAGGAGGGATGCTCAGTCCCTCCTGCTGGAACCCCCCCCATAAATCATCAGGAGGGATACCCAGTCTCTCCTGCTGGAACCCCCCACCCCTCCTAGATATCCCCTGACCCCGCCTCCCCTTAGCCTACCCGTACCCCACCAGCACCTTCTTTAGTTGGCCGGCCAGAGAGATGCTTACTCCCTTCAACCAGCAGGCCTGCCTGCAATGAATGATAGACTTTCCCCTTCCTGGTGCATCATAGGATGCACTAGGGAGGGGCCTAAGGCCTTGATTGGCCTAGGTGCTTAAGGCCCCTCCCACAGGAGGGGCCTAAGGCAGCTGGGCCAATAGGAATCTGATTGGTCAGATCCCTTAGGAAACCCCTGTGGGAGGGGATCTGATGGCCATATGTAATCTGAAATTCTGTATAGATAATGTTGCAATAATCTGGGCTTGATATAAAGGAGAAGATTAGGATGTGAAAAGGCTCACCATAAACTGCAGTCATGCATTCATGGATCTCCTTTGGCCTTTTCCCTTCTTTTGTGAGAAATTTTATTACTGAACAGTGCTCCAAATCTAGCAATTTCATAAGTGATTCGCATGAGAACTCTCCTGACATCCTGGGAATGTTAGACTCGCACTGAGCCACAACTGTGCATGAGTAACCTTGAGACATGTCACAACATGCACAGACTTGTTTCAACATGCTTGCTACTTTCTTTCATACTCAGGTGGATAAACTATTGAATGCCTCTTGTATTGTATGAGTGTCTTAATCTGAGACAGTCTTGGGACTTAATATGGGACAGGATTTTGATGGTGTTGGGTAGTAAAGTTACTCTCGCTTATAACATTGTGGTCATGAGATGTGCTGCTCTGCCTGGTCTTTTGAATGGTAACAAGGTGCATCTGTTCAATATTATGCTGGGAAGTGATTCCAGATTATTTCTCTGAAAAACTGCCAATTTATACTCCTATACATTCTTTACGATCACAGAGAGAGAGAAAGGCGGTTCTGTGTTCCTTCAGCTAGATAGATTCATTTAGAAACAACACATAAACAAGCTTACTCTTTTGTTTTATGATTACGCTTTGGAATTGGCTCCCCTTTGCTGTAAGATCTTTAGATAGATTTTTGTTATTTCAAAAGGCTGTAAAAAGTTGTTTTGAATGTAGTAATTTTATTTTAAGTTATTGGGTATGTTTTATAGGTTACATAATCTGCTTGATTTTTAGTTTTATTTTCGATTTGTTTGGTATTTTTATTATTTTATGATGTTTGTGGATTTATTGCTAATGCATTTCTGTAACCTGTTCTGGGCTTTTTGGAAGGAAAGGCTAAAGGCCCCTTTTTATCAAGATGCAGTAGAGCGTTTTAGTGCTGGCCGACGAGGTAAATTCCTATGAGTGTTGGAGCATTTCCTTGCCAGCCAGCACTAAAATGCTCTACTGTGTTGTGATAAAAAGGAGCCTAAGTAATTAATAAATTGCTTTACAATGTATTTTGATAGAATGTAAAAACAACTTTGGGTTGATAAAGGGTGCTTGGTGGAATGTGATTTGTCTAGTCCTTAAGTATGAAGAAGAAGCAGTTGCTATTAAGAAGTGTGTTTTTTATAGGTGTAGTAAGATATGATTACCTTTTAGATAAATTTTGTTTTCTATTTTTATTAAATGGTTTATTAAAAGGTTTATACATTGCCCTTCGCATAGCATCAGGGTGGTTTACAATAAAATAAGAAATGGACATTTTCTCCACCTGATTTTTGGATGTTTTTGGACTTAGATGCCCTATCAAAAATACCTCTCATGTAAACCCCTCCCCCCCAGTATTCTAGTCATTTACACACTTTAATGGACATGTGAATAAATCTAGCTACACACTGTTCTGCAACTACGCACATATCTTCACTTGCACATACTTTGCAGGTGGGCATTCACATAAGTGGAGTTACTTGGCTGGGGTTCACACATGCGTAACTTATGGAATACCATGTTACCTCCCAGTCCTAGGTGCAAACATTTATATCAGCTATATGGCTGGCATCAGTGGCGTGCAGTGAGGGCTGTCAGGAGATTTTGTGAATCCCCAGCTCTATTGCTCAACCAGTCAAACTTCATCAAAAAGTAAACCCCTCCCCAAAAAAACCCCAGGGCTCTTGAGCTGGGTATTCTCTGAAACCCCTGAAGGCCCTGACAGTACGGACCTGAATCTGACTGGCTGAGTAGCATCTACCTGTTGCCTGCTCGACCAATAAATTCAGAGCAGTGCCTTCAGGGCCTTTAGGGGGTGAGGCAAATCCTCTGAAGGTCCTCTGACTGCACAGCATTGGTTGGCATAGATGTTTGTTCCTACATTAAGGCCCTTATTTTAATATAGAAACCTCATTCATAATTTACACGTCAATTTAGAAAACTGGGATTTACACATATAAAAATGCAATAGGTACATATGGAAAGGGGAAGGGATTTGGGCTGGACTAGAGTGGAACAAAACAATACATAGGTACCTTCCCCCCCCCCCTCATTTCATAATTTACAGCTGCTCAGGTATGTATAGGTTTTGTAAAAGTACTTCCTTTGGACAGCGCTCTACATGAGGTTTAAAGTGGGGCTGCCCCCTAAATCTGCAAGAGTTTCCTTCTTCCTCAAATTGATAGTAAACCAAAAGATTGTGGCCCCCTACAATTGCTGAAATATCAACTTACCTGTGTGTTGCCTAGTTGCCTCTGTCGATGCTTTAGATGTTGACTCTTGTAAAATGGTTGTTCCTACTGCACATAACTTGGGCATACATATGCATTCCTGGCAGTATTTTAGACAAGGCCCAATTGTGGCAGATCTTTTTCTAAAATACTACCAGGGCTTGAGCCATGCTGACCTGGACGTCTCAGGTCCAGTTTCTACATTCTATCTAAAATGGGCTGCAGAGGCATATATATATTAACATAACAAATTGATTTAATGACATTATTGTCATGTTTATTTATGTGTGTTTTATTATATTTACATTACACTTTTTATGTTTTTCTAGCAACCCCCACCTTTTTGACAAAAAAGCACATATGCTGATTGGCAAGATTTTAATATGTGCAATAGACTATCTGTTAATTATGTTTTTTAGGGGTCCTTTTATTAAGGTGCGCTAACCGATTATGCACGCGCTAATTACTAAGACATTCATTATATTCCTATGGGCATCTTAGCATTTAGCGCGTGCTAAATCGGTTAGCACACTTTAATAAAAGGACCCCTTAGTTACTTAGGACCATATTCTATAAACGGTGCCTTACTGTAGACGCCTACCGGTGCCTAAGTTAAGTCCAAAATGCCATTTAAAACTGGACTTAAATAAAAATTCAAGGTACTTACTGGTGCCTAAAAATCACACCTCTGGAGGTACTTTACGGCGCCTAATGCCACTGTAGGCAAGGCTAATGCCAGAAGTGGCATTAGGTGCCGTAAAGTGCCTATGTAGGCGCGATTCATGTCAAAGGCAGGCACCAGAAATGTAGGCTTTAAAAACCCTGGCTTACATTTCCGGTGTCTACCTTTGCCGGAGGTGCAATTCTCTAAACCAGTGGTTCCCAGCCCTGTTGGAGGACCACCAGCCAGTCAGGTTTTCAGGATAGCCCTAAAGAATATGCATGAAAGAGATTTGCATGCGATGAATATGATAGGAGTGCAGATGTGCCCCATGCATATTCATTAGGGCTATCCTGAAAACCCAGCTAGCTAGTGGTCCTCCAGGACCACTGCTCTAAATGGCGCATTCAAAATGGCGACTTCAAAACTTTTCGAAAAGAAATCAAAACCCTACTTTTCAAAAAATTTATCCAGATATCTTAACCCAACCCTTCCCCCTCCTCCTAGATACATTCTCCCCCAAAACCTCCACTTAAATAATCTCTTCCTCCCTAAAACACCAGCCAAGTGTTCAGATCCCTGAAATGTTACGTAATCTTATTTGTACTCTAACTGTAATCTATTTGTTATATCACACAGTAACCTACAGTCAATTTAATATCCAATTTGCAAGTTCTTCCAGAATTAATCCAGGTACCTCTCCTCCCTTGTAACCAAAAAAAAAACAAACAAACCCAAAACTGTTGTAACTTCACTGGAAATGTCCAGTTAGCTCTTTTGTAATCCGCCTTGAACTGCAAGGTATAGGTGGAATAGAAGTCCCTAATGTAATGTAATGTAATTCATGCGATTGGCGGCTGCTGACAAAGGTGCCATTTAGAGAATCCGAGTCTTATTGCTTATTTTATATGTTTTATAATTGATTAGGTTTTTTAATGTTTATGCAGACCCCTCATGCAGGAACTTTCTGAAACATGAGCCATGTCGGTCTTTGGAATAAAGTTTGTTTGCCTGTGAACATGACTCCTCCTCATTGCTCGATCTGCAGCCTTTTATACTTTCTTTGCATTGTGGACTTTGTGCTAACATTTTCTCTC
Organism: Geotrypetes seraphini; assembly: GCF_902459505.1. NCBI lineage: Eukaryota > Metazoa > Chordata > Amphibia > Gymnophiona > Dermophiidae > Geotrypetes > Geotrypetes seraphini. Next base: position 317,109,371 of record NC_047086.1, read on the forward strand.
TGGTATACTTTTTTCAAGTCCAGTTTCTACATTCTATGTAAAATAGACTGCACAGGCATATACTGTATATAGCCAGCTGTTTCCGACTGTTGTCGATGGCTCTGTTCCGGCTGTTTTGCCCGTGGATGTTTGTTCCTTTGCAATTGTTAATAAAGATATTGAAAAAAAAAATAGTATTCTTTAAGGGAAAGTAGGCTGGGTTTCTAGTTTGTAAACTTGTTAACTGTGCACAATTTTTATGTAGATCATCACAAAACTAAAAATAAAGAAAATAAAAAGGAAAATAAGCTCTTCTTTCCTTTATAGGATAGTCTCCAGATAGGCACCCTATAGGTACCTAAATAAGAACATAAGAACTGCCATACTGGGACAGACCGAAGGTCCATCAAGCCCAGTATCCTGTTTCCAACAGTGGCCAACCCAGGTCCCAACCATCTAGCTAGAACCCAAGCAGCAAAACAGATTCCATGATGCTTATCCTAGGAATAAGTAGTAGATTTTCCCAAGCTATCTCAATAATGGCCTATGGACTTCTCTTTTAGGAAAGCATCCAAACTGTTTTTTTAAACCCCACTAAGCTGATTTCACCACATTCTCTGGCAACGAATTCCGCATGGATAAATAAAATAACTATACCAATTCCATATGACGAAAGGATTGAATGGAGGCAGCACTCAAAAATTATCCAAAGAGCAGTGATATTGAATCACTATCAAGATAAGTTATTGGGTCAATATTTAGCCAGGGCAGTCAATGCTATTTTAAAATGGTGGCCTCCATAACTGAATGAAAGCCAGATATCCAGCATTGGTATTCAGGTACTGTCCAGCTCTTACCCCCCTTTTACAAAAATGCACAAGAGGTTTTCAGTGCCAGCTGGTGCGCTGAATTCTCTGTGCTGCTCCGATGCTCATAGGAACCCTATGACTACTGGAGCAGCGTAGAGCATTTAGCACGCCAGCCGGCGCTAAAAACCTCTTGTGTGGTTTTGTAAAAAGTGGGGAGGGAGGTTTAATATCTGGATCCAGCACTTACCTCTGGAACATTGGCAGAACCCTTTCCTGCCTGGTTAAATCCATTTGAATATCTACACTCTTGATGTTCTACTCGTGTGAGCAACTTCAGTTTTTTGGGGGGGTTTTTAATGTTCAAAATTTTTTTTATTAATATTTAGATAAGTACAATAACAAGAAAGTACTACAACAAATATGCATTACACAGAGTACGGTGTAGACAAGAAAACAGGTGATAATATACAATAGCATATACCTGGGTAAATATCATGTATTGGTGATATAAGACACAATATTAAGTGAATGGGTAAGTGTTTGCATTGCTCTAAGGGTTCTGGGGACCATTTGAATTGCTGCCTCACAGAAGTCAGACTTCGTTCCTTTCATCTAGCTGCTCCGTACGCCTAGAATAAACTACCCGAGTTTGTCCTTCACGCCCCTTCCTTTACCTTGTTTAAAAGTAGACTGAAAATCCACCTTTTTGATATAGCCTCCAGTTCATAACCCCAGCCAGCAGTTTAACCATCCCCCTGACTGTATCCACTACCCTGGCGTCCTGTTTGTCTGTCTTGACTGCTTTGATTTTAAGCTCTTTTGAGCAGGGACTTTCTCCTTCATCACTCTGTACAGTGCTGCGAACGTCTGGTAGCCCTCTAGAAATAATTAATAGTAGTAATATTAGTAACGCTAAGAACCGCACCAGATAACTTGTTTGCCATGGGCTGCTCACATTTGCAGCTGATGTGTCTGTTTTATGAAGATACTTTAAAATATGAACATTTGTTTTGCTGCTTTAAGTGGACAATTTCACTGCTAGTGCAAATGCGTGCGGGGGAGTGTGTGGCGCAGTGGTTAAAGCTACAGCCTCAGCACCCTGGGGTTATGGGTTCAAACCCACACTGCTCCTTGTGACCCTGGGCAAGTCACTTAATCCCCCCATTGCCCCAGGTACATAAGGCAGATTGTGTGCCCACTGGGACAGACAGGGAAAAATGCTTGAGTACTTGAATAAATTCATGTAAACCATTCTGAACTCCCCTGTGAGAACGGTATAGAAAAATTGAATAAATAAAATATATATATATATATTCATTGGTCACAGGAGAGCACCAATGGTGAGAATTTGAACTAGCAATTTATATAGCTGTATTAATGGTTTTGCATTGAATTATGGTGTTTGCGGCCTTCACATTAATTACTTATATTGAGCACATTAATTATGCATTATTTATTTTAACAACATTGTTGTGGAAGACAGTTTGTCTTCTGCTATACTGCTGTGCATGGGGTTGTACAAATTTTGGCTTTGACTGTTACTTTCTGCATCTAATTATTTGCAAAACTATGATACACAGAGAAAGAGAGAGAGAGAGAGATGAACAGTGATTTTAAAGGACCATGAACATCTTTAAAACATCAAGAAATTTCATACAAAGCAACCCCTCAGACTCAATGGACTCACTCCAAACTTTCCCAACCTATGAACCTTCACATAGAGGGGGCCGCTGTAGGCACTAGAAAAGCCTGTATCAACCAGTTCAGCTTCTCTGACATGCAAAGCTTCACTATGCAGCGGATATGCGCACTGGGAAAAGACATAAATCAGATCTAACATGTTTGGTTCCAGTGGGACACCTCGAGCCTAGAAAGTTCAAGTGGATCTGAAATTCTTCAAATTAGTTTACCTTTTCCCCAGTGTAACATTTAGAAATTTCCTATAGAAATGGGGAGTGGAACTTCGTCCTGAATTAGGTCTTTTATTTGCAAACACTAGCTCTTTGTTTGTTGTAGGTATTGGCAGTTACAGCTGCTACCCAGCTCAATGGATGCCCTGCGGCATAAAAGTTATTATTGATAACAGTAAAGTTTTTACTGTAAACAGGATTTTATTTCCTATCCTGTGTGATGTAAGGATTCTTAGAATACATACTCTGTATAGCTTAAAAGAGAAAGCAAGAACTCTCATTTTCATAAGGAGCAAAACGAGATTGAGCCCTTGACTGAGCTGTTCCCCTATCCTCACTAATTAGCACGACTTTTCTTGAATGTCATGTCCTTGAGAGACATATCCCAGTAATCCTGACTAGGATTTGTTTTTGCTTCCTGATAATCTAGTTTTTAGTTTCACTTTTAGGATAGTGCCACCAAGCTTCTGTGGGTCAGAGGTATAGGTCCTACATAGGCAGTAATAAATGTAATGTAATGTAATTTATTTTTATATACCGCTAATCCGTTAGGTTCTAAGCGGTTTACAGAAAATATACTTTAGGGTGCATTAAAATTATAAGTAAGATAGGTACTTAGAAATTCCCTTACTGTCCCGAAGGCTCACAATCTAACTAAAGTACCTGGATAATAATAAAGAAGTGAAAAATAGAGATAGAGGAAAAGATAAGAAAATAAACATTCTGACAAGACTACATTGATCTAAAGGACTTTGGAAGGTTGAAGAGAGGAGAGATAAGAATAGATACAGAAGGGAGGAACCGTTGAACAATAGAATTCTGGGGAAATTTAAATGATAAAAATAAAACAAAACAAGTGGCAAAACAATGAATGAGAATAAACTATGAGGGCTAATGTTTTAACAAATCTGACTAGGTTCGCTTCAGTCCTGATGTATGGGACACACTAGAAGTTTCAAGTTCAAGTTTATTTAAAACTTCATATACCGCCCAATCGGCCTTCTAGGCGGTGTACACTGTCTTAAAAACATATATGAGATAACAATACATCATTTAAAACAGTAATAGTTATTAAAAACATTTAGGGCTCCTTTTACTAAGCCGCGCTAGCGGGGTTAACGCGCGCGACTTTTCATCACGCGCTAACCCCCGCGCTGGCCAAAAACTACCGCCTGCTCATGAGGAGGCGGTAGCGGCTAGCGCAGCTGGCGGTTTAGCCCACACTAGTACGCGCGTTAAACCGCTAGCACGGCTTAGTAAAAGGCGCCCTTAAAAACAGACAGAAACAAAAAGGGAAAAAGGGTAGAACTACAAATATCAAGTAAAAAGAAAGAACATATAGGGGAAAAAAAACAAAAGGAAGGGTGTCAAAAGGTAGAATAAAGCTATAGGACATTTAGGTCTCAAAAGCATCAAGAATAAGAAATGTTTTTAATTTCGTCTTAAAATGGTGAAGAGCTGATTCTTCCCGTAAGTGGACCGGAATGTTATGGAGCGCTGACAGAGAAAATGGTAGACATTTGGCCACTAACCAGGTAGCTCATCCTATGCCTGGCCCTAGTTGTGCCCATGGACCACTTCTTCACTAACCGGACAATGAAGGGGTAGTCTGTGGTGATATTCTGTAGCCCTTTCTGGAAACGTCAATCGCTCCTCCTAAACTTACTTGCTCCACTTCATCACTGACGCTGAAACCGTGGATTGAAGACAAAGTTTTATTTTATTTTTTTTCCTGCTTATGATTTATCTTTAATCTTATCTATTGTTTTGCCTTTTGTCTTTGTTTTGTTCTATTTCTATCATTTAAATTTCTCCAGAATTCTACTGTTCAACGGCTCCCCCTTCTGCTTCTATTCCTTTCTCTCCTCTCTTCTACCTTCCAAAGTATTTAGATCAATGCTGTCTTGTTAAAATGTTTATTTTATTTTTATTTTTCCTCTAACTCTACTTTTCACTTCTCTATTACCCTCCAGGTACTTTAGTTAGATTGTGAGCCTTCGGGACAGTAAGGGAATTTTTCAAGTACCTTTCTTATTTCTAATCTTAATGTATATTTTCTGTAAACCGCTTAGAACCTAACGGATGTAGCGGTATATAAGAAATAAATTACATTACATTACATTACTATTCAATTAAGTGCTGCTGAATATTAGCACTTAGACAGCCAGAAGTGGTTTAGCCAGGCAGGAACCTTGAATATCGGATCTTTAGTTTATATAGGCAGAAAAATACTGTAGGTGAGCTACTGCATTAGAAAAGAAAGAAGCTATGCCCTCTCTGTGGCAATAAATAAAACTTCACCATGTAGTATAGTTAGAAACATAGAAACATGATGGCAGATAAAGACCAAATGGCCCATCTAGTCTGCCCATCCGGAGTAACCATTATCTCTTTCTCTCTCCGAGAGATCCCACGAGCCTATCCCAGGCCCTTTTGAATTCATATACAGTCTCTGTCTCCACCACCTCTTCCGGGAGACTGTTCTGTGCATCTACCACCCTTTCTGTACAAAAGTATTTCCTTAGATTACTCCGGAGTCTATCACCTCTTAACTTCATCCTATGCCCTCTCATTGCAGAGTTTCCGTTCATATTAAAGAGACTCGACTCATGCGCATAATGTATATGAGTAGAGTAATGGGCGGAGCTAACACACAAGAGAGAAAGGATCTTTGGCTATATTTTTTACACTCTCCCCCAGGAACTGCTGCCTTAGGAAACCTCTGGCCTAACAGTTAAGCTGGCCTTGCTAGCAGTTTGTAGTGTCCAATAGATAATATGGGTTTTCTTGGACAATCAGAAATTGCTTCCATCAAAGTCAATGACACTGTAATAGTTCTCCAAGCTATATATTTCTGGATATATGCTTTAGAAATTCAGGTTTCAGATTTCACAGATGTAACTTATTGGAGGGGGAGAGGGGATTTTAGATTGACTTGGGGTAATATATAGGGCATTTAATGGTTAAATTAATCAAATATATTTCTTTAAGTAATTCATTAATTTAATGAATTTTCACATGTATAAGGAATGTTTTTTTTATTTTCTTATCAAATTAAATAGCTTAAGGGTAATAGCATAATCACTATAAGGAATTTTTAGTTATTTATTTCTAGGCTAATTTAATCTCGACATTTAATCTTATATTTATTTTTTGATATATGCTTTAAAATTTTAGGTTTCAGATCTCACTATTGTAATTGTATTGATATATAAATAACCTAGTGAAGGGTTTTTTTTAAGTTATATATTTCAAGGACTAATTTAATCTCACTGATGTAACTTATTGGAGGGTTGGGGTTTTTTTTAGATAGATTTGGGGTACTATACAGGGCATTCAATGGTTATAATAATTAAATATATTTGTTTAAGCAATTTCATTGATTAATGAATTTCCACAAGTATAAGGAATATATTTTATTTTACTGTTATAATCTATTATTTATTTATTCACCATTTAGTACTATTTATTCATTTATTCAGGTATCTATTAAGCATTTTGGCTTATAAGGGTAGATCAATGCTAATTCTAAAGAGGAAACTAGTTATGTTGCCTGGGGGGGGGGAGTTCTGGCTGCTAGTCTAAATGTATGTCTTCAAGCAGTTGTATGATATTGGGGATAGGGAATTGGGGGGAACACAAGGGGTTATTATTAAAGGGTATAGGACGTGTATTGAGTCAAGGGTACCTTCAGGGAAAAAATGATTTTTGGTCTACTTTTACAGGGTATCTTGTTTGAAATTTTTACAATGAATTTTAAAATGTTTTCTCGAAATATCAATGGCCTCAATCATCCTATTAAGAGGAAAAAAATGCTCAATTTTTTAAAGCAGCAAGATGCGGATATATATATATATGATACAGGACACTCACTTGTCTGCTGGTTAATCGATGAAGTTGGAAGGTGGTGGGTCAAGCAGTGTTTCTTTGCACCAGCTGTGGGAAAGAAAGCAGGGGTAGCTATTTTAGTGCATAGGAAATTTTCAGCTGTATTTAATCTTATTTCTGCAGATCCTTCCGGAAGGTGGGTCCAAGTGACTATGACCTTGGGGAAACATGCTCTGATACTGTTTAATATCTATGACCTTAATTCAAATCAAGCAGAATTTTTCAAAACTCTTCAACAGGTAATTCTACCACTAGCTGCCTCTAATCTAGTGGTAGCTGGGGACTTCAATGCTGTTATGGATCCATTGCTGGATACACAACCCAGTAAATTTTTGAAATCAATGGGATTGGATAATTTAGTTCAATCCTGAGGATTAAAAGATATCTGGCAGATTCTTCATTTTAATGCTCGAGAATTTTCTTTTTGTTCCCATGTTCATAAATCATTTTCAAGAATAGATTATGTATTTGTATCAGATCAATTAGTTCAACAGGTAACCAAAGCTGGCATAGACCCATTTATTTTATCAGATCATGCTGGAGTTTGGATTGAAATAAATTTGAGGAACAAGATTGTAATAGACCTGTTTGGAGATTCAATAATACATTGCTTGCAGATTCAAACTTTATTGAGGAATTTCAATTAAAAATGAATGAATATTTTCAAATCAATACCACAGCAGAAATCTCTTTAGAAACATTGTGGGATGCTTTCAAAGCTACAATGAGAGGGCAAATTATATCATATTCAGTACACATTAGGAAGCAACTTAAAATAGAATTTTTTAATTTGGAACAAAATATTAAGAATTTGGAGTCACAATTGGCCTCGAAATGGGAACAAATTACTTTACAGGCCCTTCTAAAAGCTAAATATGAATACAATGAGATCTCCTCGAAGTTGGCTAGGAAATATCTGTTTTCTTAACAAGCTTTGAATTATGGAAACTCAAATAAAGCAGGAAGACTATTGGCTAATTATCTTAAAGCAAAAAAAAGAAAAGTAAAACTTGTGGCCATTAAAGATGAGAAAGGTGAATCTCATTCTCAAATTGGAAATATTTTAAAATAATTTTTGAAATATTATAAGGTTTTATATTCTTCTGAGCTTTATTCAAATAAAGAACTTGAAGGTTTAGAGTTTTTAAAGTTAATCAAGGGACCAAAAATTCCTGAACATATAAAAGGAAATCTTGAGGCGCCTATATCAATTTTTATAGGTACATTAGGCCTATATAATGCATCAGGGTATGTATTAGATCCTCCCCGAGCTGATTGAAAATCTTGAGTATCAAGTTACCTAAGATGTATAAGGAAAACATAATTATATTAAACACATGGCAGATATTAAAATTATTAATAATTTAACACCTCTTCCAATTCATAAATCCACGTGTCAGTCCCTTTGGCTGAACTCCAAGATTCAAATTGGCGAGTCTAAGATCCTCTGGAAGCATTGGATGCAGGCGGGCATATGTACTCTGGATGATTTAGTATCAGATGGAAAGATGCTTGATTTTACACGATTGCAACAAACATTTGGTATTTCAAAGTCTCAATCATTTAAATGGTTGCAGTTGAGGCGGGCCATTCATAAGGGGTTCCCTGATAGACTAAATTTTAAAAAATCAGTATAGTTTGCTAGTCCTATGCTTCCAGATAGATTTCCTAGTGCATCAGGCCGCTCAGTGATATAAATTAATATTTGAATTTTTAAATAAGAAACCAATGTCTTTGAGACATTTAGAGCATTGAGATTAAGAAGCAGATTTCTGCGTCTCAATGGCCACGAATTTGGACTTGGAGGATGAGATGAACGGTGTCTGCATCTATGAGACAAACATGGTTTTTTTTGTTACATAGAAGTTTCTGGACCTCCGTTCGTTTGCAGAAATTAGATAGTTTTAAATCTAATATATGCTGGCACTGTCATCTCGATATAGGGACACTGGATCATCTGATCTCCGTTTGACCCTTGATACTTAACTTTTGGCGATCCATTTGTGGTCAAATCAATAGAATACAGTGCTGTTTGGCACGTTAATGAGGGCCAAGAGTCCAATATCTTCCCATAACAACAAATTATTTTTTATCATGATAGGAGTTGCCATACAACTTATTTTGAAGAACTGGAAAAACTGGGACCAGTTAAATTATAATTTCTGGTGGGAATCTTTATGCTACATTTTAAAAATGGAACATATGATTGCCATACAGCAGGGACATTATAGAAAATTTAAGAATGTTTGGGAGCCATTGACAAAATTCTATAAGGAGTTATGTTTGAGTGCAATTGTTAGGTATATAGAAAGTGGGGGGAGGGGGGAAGATACATGTATTTGTTATGAAATGTAATTTGATTGAATTTAAGTGCTGTTAAAGTGTAAAATGTCTATATAATATGTTGCACTTATTTTTAGCTTTAAAATGAATAAAGATATTTAAAAAAAAAGAAGGAATGAATTATTTTTCTATATACGTACAATATTCCTGTAATTTGGAAAACTAACATTAGGAACAATTTTTCACTGGTAAGAAACATGTTCTAACAACAATTTATTATTTCTATAGTACTACCAGGCACACGCAGCGCTGTACATTGTACATGCAAGAGATGGTCCCTGCTCAGACAAGCTTATAATCAAATTATGACAGGCACATAAAGGGGGCCAGAAGGTGGTAGGGGACTATTAAGGGAATGACGGACAGATATGTTGGATGGGTCAATGTTTAAATTCAGCTTCAAATAAGTAGGTTTTTAGCCTGGTTTTGAATACTGCCAGAGACGGAGCTTGACATAATGAGCCAGGCAGGTTGTTCCAAGCATGTGGCACAGCAAGGTAGAAGGGACAGAGACAGGAGTTGGCGGTAGAGAAGAAGAGTACAGAGAGGAGGCACTTCTCTGATAAGTGGAGTTCCCGGAGGGGAGTATATGGGGTAACAAGAGAGGAGAGATACTAAGGAGCTGCAGAGCGAGTACATTTGAACGTCAGTAAGAGGAGTTTGAATTGTAAGCGGAGATGACCCGCTTCAGTGAAGTGACCTGAGGAGAGGAGTAATGTGAGTATAATGACCCTAATAGAATATAACGCGCGCACAGCGTTCTGAACAGATTGAAGTGGAGAGGTATGGCATAACGGTAGACCGGAGAGAAGCACATTGCATTAATCCAGAAGAGAGGTGACGAGGGCATGGATAAGGGTTTATGCAGCATGTTCAGAAATGAAAGGATATATTTTAGCAATATTATAGAGAAAGAAATGACAAGTTTTGGCAGTCTGTTGGATATGAGAGGAGAAGGAGAGCAACGGAGGGTGTTATACACTGCTATAGAGAATGGGGGAAGGGGAGAGTTGGGTTTAGGCGGAAAAATAAGGAGTTCAATCTTGGCCATGTTTAATTTTAGATGGTGACGAGACATCCAGATAGCAACGTCAGAGAGGCAGGCTGAGACTCGGGCCCATATTCTCATAGAAATTTCAGGCATGGAGAGGTAGATTTGTGAGTCACCGAGAGAAGAAGTGTAGATGTAGAAAAGGTTCTTAGTTGATTCATCTGTTTGGCAAAATAGATTTTTTTTTAAAGAACATAAGATTTGCCATTACTGGGACAAACTGAAGGTCCATTAAGCCCAGTAACCTGTTTCCACCAGTGGCCAACCCAGGTCATAAGTACCTGGCAAGATCCCAAGGAGTAAAACAGATTTTATGCTGCTTATCCTAGGAATAAGCAGTGGATTTTCTCACGTCCATCTTAATAATGACTTATGAACTTTTGTTTTAGGAAATCTTAAAGGAACCAAATCCCTATTCATTTTACAATTCATACCCTGCAGTTCATTTTGTTAAGTAATGATACCTCATTACCTATTCCTGTATCTTAATGCATGGGCTGATTGCATTAATGCATTGAGGCAAAGCAACAGATTTCTGCTACTCAATGGCCACAGATTTGGACTTGGAGGATGAGATGTACAGTGTCAGCATCTATGAGATAAAACTGTTTTATAGGATTTTTTTGGACTCCCTGTTCATTTGCAAAAATGTCTAATAGATGCTGGCATTGTCATCTTGATATAGGGACACTGGATCACCTGTTGTACTATTGCCCCTTAATACTCAGCTTCTGGAAGTTGATAAGGGTTATAATTAATAAGATACTGGATACTTCCATTCCAATGTCATATGATATTGTTCTATTCGGAACTATATTACAACCCAAGTTTCCAATTTCTGCAGCTAAGAATAGACTACTTCTTGTTATGACTGGGATTGCTATATAGATGATCATTAAAAATTGGAAGAATTGGTGGGAATCCTTGTGCTTATTCTATCGATATGAACGTATGAATTTGGAACTAACTGGTCATTGTAAAAACTTTAATGAGATTTGGGGCCCATTAGCAAATTTTGTAACCACCAATCAATAGCATAAGCCTTCCATTTTTAATAGAGTTTTATACACATCTGGGATAGGCAGGAGGGTGGGGAGGGGGGGAGAAGATATTTTTATAAATATTTGTTAGTTATAAGTGATGTTTTATTGTACCAATTGTTGTATTTTTTGAATGCACTTTTGTGTATGTTTTAAAATGAATAAAGATTCAAAAAAAAAAAAAAAAGAAATGTATTGAAAGTCGAATCACATACTGTATTTTTAATGTAATTTCACAACACGCAGCTTTATTTTCTTATTTATTACTTTTGAGTGACCTGAACTAGCATTTAGCAAAGACAAATGAGTATCATTCATCTATTTGTAATTTTCTAGCTTTTCTAATTACACAAGAAAGGTCACTCTTTAGATTTTATTGCTTATTAAATCATCAGTTAGTTTCAGGGGAAAGCTGGTCACTTGTACTATGGTCTGACCATTACCTTTTTGCAATTTACATTATGTTAATAGAGGAAAAAAAATCAATGTTGATTAATTCTGGGCCTAAGTAACCTCTCATTTATGTAGGGATGGTCACAATTCCAATTTAATACTTTCTAGCTGGAATCAATAAGTTATGCTCATGAAGTTCATCATCTCCTTGATACTAGCATTCATTATGACTTTTAAAGCAGGCATGCCATAGAGTTGAGACCACTTGGCAAAATAACAACAAAAAAGACAGTACTAGAGAGATTCTATGAGGCAATATAAATTATATCTATAAGAAACAAAGTCTTATTTTTCTGAACTTGAAGGCAGATCCCAGCCTAATCAGAAATCTGTTTCTTTTCGTTATTTATTGTTGCCTTATTTTTGGTTCTGTTAACCTCTGTATATTGACCCTGTATATTTTCTCATGTTATCTCTTATTGGAACTGGTCAGTATACCTTTGTATGTTGTAAAAACTTTAATAAAGATTATTGAACTTAAAAAAAAAAAACTCCTCTCTTCCTTAATTATAACTTCTTCTAACAATCCTTTTCAACCATTTGCAGAAGAGTTGGCTAATTATTTTCAAGGTAAAGTTGAGATGGTTCAAAGAGAATTGTTCCCGATAAGGTCCATTTCCCAGGCCAATAAATTAAAATCGACAGATGCTTCTTTGGGAATATACGCTTATTGGCTGTGGTCTAATTTTTCAGGTCTGGTCACTCAGATCTGTTTTGGCTTAAATGTCCTATATACTAGATTCTTGCCCTTTTAAATTGTTGTTCAAGCTTCCTTCTGATATTATAGAATAGATTATTCTTACAATAAATGATATAGGAGAATTCCCTTGTACTTCTGCTTAACTGCTTGAAATTTTAGTGGAAACAAAAAACAATTTGGAGAAATGATGTTCCTGAGATGGACTTTATTAATATTAAAATAATATTAAAACTTGGCAAACCACATAAACCTCCCTGCCCTGGTCTCAGATAGGGAAAAAGAAAATGGAGCAGAAAAGAAAGCCCGGAGAGGAATTGGGAAGGGACAGGTAGTTTCTGAGCTAAATAGAGGCCCTTGGAACACTGCCAGGGCTGACAAAGCAGGGGGTCACCCTAAGGTATTTAAACCTGTCCCAGAGAACAGTCAGGGAAGCAAGCTAGGGAGGAGGTTTAATCCTTTTCTCCCTAGGGAGTCCTCTCAGCCAAGCAGGAGCAGCAAACCAGTTCCAATGGAGGTGTTGGAGGCGGGTCAGGCTGAGGAGCCCATGTTTCCAGGAGAACAGCCCATGGAATTTGAAGAAGGTTTGGCAGAGTTTGCTCCTGAGGTTACTGAAGCCATGCAGGTGGACTTTGCTTCCACCCTCAAACAGTGAGTGGAGTTTGTTGGTGCTGGACTGTATGGGGAACATTTTGTTTGCAAGCTAGGGAGTGATTTTTGGGGTGAGGTTTTGCTGATATCTTGGGAGGGAATTGTGAGAGTCAAATTAAGGACTTTTGTGTTGCAAAACCTATCACTCCCCTTTTTCCTGGCAGTGAGTAAAACTGGCCAGAGGCTTGGAGGAACTTTGAAACACTTGTGCTGTGAAGATAAGTGACTGGAACTGTTTGGTTTTTTTTTCTGTGAAACTGCCTGCTGTGGAGCAGTCAGTGCTAGGCCTGAATTGGGCTGCTATCCTCAGACACAGCTGAGGTTACATCATTGTTGAATGCAAGGCAAGGACTTGATTGTATGCTGTTTTTGCTTGCTAAGTTTGCTATTTTTTTCGTTTCTTTATGCTGCTGTATAAAACATTCTGACCAGCTTAGCAGCTTTCTTGAAAAGTCTACTTACCTGGATACAAAAAAAGGAATAAAAATAATATTATTTCTTTGAATGATAATGGTGAGGATTTTGTTTTGTTTTTGATTCCAGTTTGGAATCCGGTCCTGCAGGGTGGTTCCATTTCGGGCCACACGTCAGGGTGGGTTTCCACTGTAGGAATTATAAAGTACTGTTCTGCTCTACAGTGGGCCACAATATACCTGTCTCTAGAACAGCAGTACCTGGTATGGGAAAGCCTAGTAGAGCAGACACAGGTATCTTAAGTAGCCTGATGGATGGGCTAGTGAACCATAGAGAGGAGGACCCAGTATCAGTCCTAAAGCTGCCAAATGAGTTATAGTAACAGCCATAAGCAGCATATGTATATAGTTCAAATTAAAATTTACCAGCTTCCCTATTGTGGTTTTCCCTTCTTGTTCTCTTTACTTTCCTATTGTTCCATGTGTATGATGTATTGTTCAGTCGGTATTCATTGTTCATTGTTTTCCCCTTTTTAATATAAATTGTAAAACACTTAGAAATCTTGATTTGCGTTTCATCAAAATTTTAATAAACTTGAAACTTGAACTTGATATATTCCCCATATTTGGCTCAAGCTCTAAATGCATCAGGAGACATTGCCCTCTAAAGAAACCATTCTCAGAACTTTTTTTGTAAAGGAATTTTATCAGATATTAGGTTGCTCACAGATGAGACTGTTCTAGATGTGTAATTTCTTGGACGTGTATATTTTTTCCATTTTGTTCAGGATGCCTGTAATGTGCAGGAAACACAAGTTACCAAAGACCTTGTTTAATAAAGCTTACTTCCTCAATCTGATGTGCACATGTGGATAGCTGGAGTCTGCTTACCAGATGCCCCTCTCTCTCTCTCTCTTCATTCCTCTACATCGCTTTAATAGTTCAGTCTGGATTGTGTTGTCTCAAGATTTCAGTCCATCCTATTCTTGGAAATGAAAAATAGTGAATTAAGCTCCCTCGATTTGCAATGAAGAAATATGGTGTTCCTGCTGGGAATGATTACCTTTCATACATGTCCTTCTCACAGCCTAATCAGAGAAAGCCAAAAAAAAAAAAGGCAATGAAGATGAATCAGTTATTTTCTCTTTCTAACACAGTGCTCCACAAACTTTTAACTGGTATGTTTAAGTCATGTGACCCCAGACCAAAACAAATGAGTGAGATGAGAGGAAGCCACACCCCTCTTCATTATTCTGGAAAAAAGAAATGTCTATGGACAAAATGTATTCTGTATGTTTCTTAAACTTGTAATGCTGTACAATAATATAGATATACAGTCAAACCTCATTTTGCGAGTGTTTTGCAAGACGAGCAAAACACTCGAGCAAACTGTAACTCGCAAACCGAGCACTGACTCAATTTTCTAGCCCCAACCTGACCTGACCCCACCAGCTTTGTTTCTCCCCCGAGGCCACTGGCGCTGCTTCCTCCCTTCACAATTACCTCCTCCCCCCCCCCCCCACTGACTGGCCCTGTCCTTACCCGTGCGCCACCGGTGTTGGAAAGTGCCTGCCGCCAGTTTTCTGCTGGGCTGCTGCTTGGCCTTGAGCATCTGCGCATGCTTAAGGCCTTCTGGCTCTCACCCTCTCTGAGATTTTCATGAGATCTTGAGTCTGGCAAAGTTACACACATTCACGGAAGTTACACACATTCACGAAAGAAAGTGTGTATGAACAACTTGAAAAATTGAAGGTGGACAAAGTTATGGGACTGGATGGGATCCATCCTAGGAAATTGAGGGAGCTCAGAGAGGTTCAACAAATCTTTGGAGGTAGGAGTGGTTTCTGAGGATTGGAGAAGAGCAGATGTGGTCCCTATTCACAAAAGTGGTCGCAAAGATGGAGCGGGAAACTGCAGGCCGGTAAGCCTCACTTCGGTTATTGGAAAAATAATGGAAGCATTGCTGAAAGAAAGGATAGATAGATCATGCCAAACAAATCTGATTTAATTTTTTGATTGGGTGACCAGAGAATTGGATCAAGGTCATATGCTAGATGCAATTTACTTAGATTTCCGTAAAGCCTTTGACACGGTTTCCTCATAGGAGGCTCTTGAGCAAACTTGGGCTGAAGCTAGGACCCAAAGTGGTGAACTGGTTTAGAAAGTGGTTGACGGACAGATGCCAGAGTAGTGGTTAATGGAATTCGCTGGGAGGAAGGAAAGGTGAGTAGTAGAGTCCCTCAAGAATCGGTGCTGGGGCTAATCCTTTTCAATATGTTTGTGAGTGACATTGCCGAAGGGTTAGAAGGAAAGGTTTACCTTTTTGCAGATGATATCAAGATTTGTACAGAGTAGTCACCTTGGAGGGCGTGGAAAACATGAAAAAGGATCTGCAAAAGTTAGAGGAATGGTCTAATATCTGACAACTAAATTTCAATACAAAGAAGTGCAGAGTAATGCATTTGGGGATTAGAAATCGGAAGGAGCCTTATGTGCTGGAAGGTGAGAGGCTGATATGCAAGGATGGGGAGAGGGACCTTTGGGTGATAAGTGTCCGAAGATCTAAATGCAAAGAAACAGTGTGACAAGGCGGTGGCTGTTGCCAGAAGGATGCTAGGCTGTATAGAGGCGTAACCAGTAGAAGAAAAAAGGTGCTCATGCCCCTGTACAGGTTGTTGGTGAGGCCCCACTTGGAGTATTGTGTTCAATTTTGGAGACAATATCTGACAAAGGACATAAAAAGTCTTGAAGTGGTTCAGAGAAAGGCAACAAAAATGGTAGGAGGTTTGCACCAAAAGACATATGAGGAGAGACTAGAAGCCCTGAATATTTATACCCTAGAGGAAAGGAGGGACAGGGGAGATATGATTCAGAGATTCAAATACTTGAAAGGTATTAACTTAGAGAAAAGAAAAGGAAGGAAAATGGTAAAACCAGAGGACATAATTTGAGGTTGAGGAGTGGTAGACTAAAGAGTAATGTTAGGAAATTCTTCTTTACAGAGAGAGTGGTTGATGCCTGGAATGTGCTCCCGAGGGAGGTGGTTCAAAAAAGCATGGGATGAACACAGAGGATCTCTAATCAGAAAAGAATGGGTATATATTGAAGAACTAAGGCCCATGGTCTATGTCCCATATATGATCATTTAGTTGAGGATGGACTGGGGATGGCTTAGATGGGCTGGAGTGAGCTTTAACAGAGTCTCCAGTAGATAGAACCTAAGCACACTACGGTCAGAGCTCTGGGTTTCTGGCCCAAAAATATCTAAGAAAAAGGACCATTTAAATTAAATTATGAATTTATAGAACGTGTATGGTTGGGCAGACTGGTTGGACCATTCAGGTCTTTA
Organism: Geotrypetes seraphini; assembly: GCF_902459505.1. NCBI lineage: Eukaryota > Metazoa > Chordata > Amphibia > Gymnophiona > Dermophiidae > Geotrypetes > Geotrypetes seraphini. Next base: position 317,125,954 of record NC_047086.1, read on the forward strand.
TCTGCCATCATTTACTATGCTATTATATTACTATATATATTAGGGACCCAACATAGTCCATGTTTTGGTAACATATGCCATCTTCAGGAGTCTATATATCCTGTACTGTACCACGTTAAATCATTTGTGAATTAAAAGCTGAACAAACACACACAGCACTATGTGAATCTCCTGTAACAATGCTGTTTTCAGCATTGTTGCAGGAGATTCACATACTGCTGTGCGTGTTTGTGTAAGAAGGAAGCAAATTAATTCTCAGAGGTCTTTTTATTAAGGTGTGTTAATGGATTTAGCACATGTTAGTAATTAGCACACATTAAATTCCATGTAGCTCCAAATATAATGGGCTGCACTGCATTTAGCAAACGCTTATCACTACTGTGGGCTTATTCCATTAACACACCTTACTAAAAGGACCCTAAAGTTTCTTGAACAAATCTTTTGAATTTTGCCCTCAGTCTTAATGAAACCCTTTTAAAATGTCTAAGCTTCTGTGGAAACACTTTTTGAAAACAAGCTTTCAAAGCACACCTGGCAAAGATTTTTTTTTTTTTTTTTTAGACCCCTGTGTTTACAGAAGGAGCTTAAATATATTAAGTAGAACCACAACTGTGATGCTGCTTTTCAGATCAAAATGAAGGTCTGATCTACACAGGATGTGGCACTTAGCCAGGCGCCTAATACTTTAGGGGCAACATACAACCTCGGTTCTGTTGCCTAATTGTCAAACCAAATAGTTGATATAGTTGTTAAATTTAGTCCTTTCCCCTATGAGCTCAACCGAGTTTCATTTTCCCTCCCCCCAGCATACACTCTTTGTTGGTTAGTAATTCAAATGATTTTATAGCTTAGAATATGTTTTTAAAAAAATCAAAACAGATTTCACAAATGAAAAGTAAGAAAATGTCTCCTAATTAATAAGAGATAATAAGAGATATCCTTTAACAATTAAAATTTATACTTTATTTTACTTGGTAAGCGTGAAATGTTTTCCTACCGTATTTTTCTCTTTTCTCCATTTTTAGACATGTTGAGTCTGATATTCAGTGCTATTTAGATGGCTGGGAATGGTTGCCAGCTAGTTAAATAGCACAAAGCAGGAGATCAACAGAGCAGCATCTTTTGACTATTCCCTCCCTAAAAGTTATTGGTACAAGGAGGACTACTATTTTTTCGGTCATAGCTTCTCAGCTTTGAAATACTTTACCAAGTTATTTACGTGGAGAAACATCATTAGAAAATTCAAAGGCTCTTTAAAAAGTTTTCTGTATAGAGATGCCTTTCAGATATAGACAAGACGACCAGTCTATGTTTAAAATTTTATATTTTAACATCCAATTTCTAATCAGTCCTCATTTGCAGGACTTAAATTTTTAACTTCTTCCCTTTTTCATTTCTTTTCACTTTTTGGCGCCCCCCCCATTCTTCCCCCCCCAATGCGTTACTCATATTAATTATTGTAGTTCATCCCCCTTTCCTTTTGTACCTGTATTGAATTTTGAATGTATATATTATTTTGTATTAATCTACCATAGTGTTTTTCCCCCATTTTAAAATTTGTAATACACTTTGAAATATTTGACAATGTGTGCACTTAAAATTTTAATAAAAACTTGAAATTTGAAATGAGATAGCCGGCTGTGTCACACTGAATTTCCCAACCACGGATAGGCCTGCAAAGTGGCATAGCAAACATAGGAGGTGCCTGGGGCAGAAGCGTCTCCCCCACTCCTTCCCTACCCCCCACTCCTGCCACACGTGCGACCCTTCCCTTCCCCATACATCTGGTGCAAGCAGCATCTCCAACTAGTCGTGAGAGCCAGAAGCGACGTCAGAGGGAGCACCAACGATGGTACGGGCAGCAAGTCAGAGATGCTGCTTGTGACGCTGAACAGTTAGAGGTACAGTGAGGGAGAAGTGAAGGCATGCAAGCGGCAGGGAAGGAGTGGGAGGCAGAGAGGAGGAGAGATGCCAGCACCCCCACCAAGATGGCGCCCAGGGGGGTCCACCCCTATTCCCCCTTATTACGCCACTGGGCCTGTGACTGACTATGTCATGTGACTTGTCTTTGGCTCACCAGCTAAGTTCAATGGCCATATAAAGCTACCTAAAAGGGTAGTATATCTTTGGCCATCAAGACTTAGTTGGCTAGCCGCTCAATATTAGCATAACTGGCTATGTCTCAGCCAGCCAAAAATAGACAATAAATTCAATGTCAGCCTATTCCTAACCACGCCCACATTATGCCCACATCTACACACTTAGATGCGACTTTTCAAGAGAACGCCTACAAATATGGAGGCGCGGCCGAAAACACGTCTACTCGCGTCTACATTTTAAGCACGCCTAGCTAGTGCCTACCTCCGTCTAAGTCCCAATTAATGCTTGTTAAGACCCTTAAATCGCTCATTAATCACTTAAATCGGGCGTCTAAACGGCAGGTGCCACCTAGGCGCTGTTAGGTGCATTTTGCAGAATCGGGGCCTTGGAGCCTGAAGCATGCACAGGGAGAGAGTCAGTTAAACATCTATTAAGAGCACAGTGGTTTGGGAGTAACAGACTGAATGCTAGCTTGTCCTGAGGAGTCAGATGAAGAAGTAGGTTTTTATTGCTTTTCTAAAGCTCAAAAGTCCATCAAGGGATTTGATGTTAAGAGGAAGTTGATTCCAGTGCTTTGGTAAGAAGTGAGAGTATGACCTTTCTAGTTGGAGGCTCCGACCAGGGAGTAATTGAAGATATGTTTCCTCCTGAGAGTGAAGGGGTTTGTTTGGGACTTAAGGTGGAAGTTTGGCTGATATATAACTGGGTGCCATGTTGTGTAAGGACATGAACGCAAGTACTAAGCCTTTGAAGATGCAGTGTTTGGCTATGGGTAGCCAGTGAGCTGACGCTAGTGCTTGGGATACTGAATCGTGAGTGTGAAGGTTCTTCAGTAGTTTGATTGCTGTATTTTGTACACATTGGAGATGGTCAATATTTTTTGAGTCAGTTTGTTGAATAATGCATTACAGTAGTCCACGCAGGAGAGGATGAAGGCATAGAGAAGTTGTATAAAGTCTGGTTTAAAGAAATAATTTCCTATTTTCTGTAGTTATCATAGATAGTAGAACAAAGATGATACCGCTTGTGAGATATGGTCAGTAAATGATAAGTTAGAGTTGAGAAGTACCCCTAGGCTGCGAACTTGGTCTTTGGCGGTTATGGTAGATGATTTATTTATTTATTTAATTTTTATTTTATATCCACATATCCTATAATTTTATGCGGATTACAAATTATTCAGCTGCTCAAGCATTTTTCCCTATCTGTTCCAGCGGGCTCACACTCTATCTAATGTACCTGGGGCACTGCGGGTTTAAGTGACTTACCCAGGGTCACAAGGAGCAGTGCGGGATTTCAACCCACAACCCCAGGGTGCTGGGGTTGTAGCTCTAACCACTGCACCACACAGTTCCACCAGACAAGTGTCATTTGCTTTCTCCAACAACTGACTGGGTGGTATTTCAACTGATCTCATATGCATGCAAAGTTTTTGGAGCATCGCTTGGCGTTTAGAAATTGTAAAATTTACTGCAACTACAATAACTCACTAGATTTTAACTGTGCCTTTAGAGCAGTATCTTGCAAACTTTGCAAACTGGCAGCACACTGAATTGGGAGTTGCGGCTCGAGGGCACCTAGAAGTGCATGGATGTTGATGCAATAATATTAGGCCCTTTACTGGTACATCCCAAGATGCACCGGGAAGGGGCAGTCTTGCCATTCCAGCAAAGGCAGGCCTGCTGGCTGGACGCAGGCAGGAGCCATCCAGCCAGCTAACTAAACCAGGTTAGGAGGGTCCAGGTGGGGTTAGGGAGTCCTGGTGGGTGTAGGGGTGAACTTTCAGGGGTGTGGGGGTGTCAGCAGGAGGGACTGGGCATCCCTCCTGCTGGGGAAGATTGTGGGCAGGGGGAGGGGGGGTCGGGAGTGTCAGCAGGAGAGATTGAGGATCTCTCCTGCCACGATCATTGGGGACGGGAGGAGTTTGGGCAGGAGGGACTGGGCATACCTTCTACTGTGATCATTATGGGGGTGGGAGGACAGGTTGACTGGGCCGATGAACTTATACTTGTTTTGACTTGGTCTAAGTCAAAACATATAAGTTCCGGCCATATCCCGCCCACCTCCCGCTTTACCCATTCCTCCAAAAATGCCCCTTTTTGCTCTGGGGCACACAGGCAATGAAAAGGCCTAAGCTGGTTATAGATACGTCTAAAACCCTGTTTGATTATCAGTACTTGGACGACCTGTCTTTTTGATCGTCCAAGTTCCGATTTAGGTGGGGTTTTAGACATATTAAAAAAAAATTATTATGTACCTCATAGTATTGTGGAAATATCTGGATTCAAATACATGCAAAGAGAGTGAAATAAACAAAATACTTTTCTGAAATCTTTGACCAGGATTATTAGAATAGAGAATTCCTGAAAAAGAGAACTCCCCCCCAAAAAACAAACAAATAAATGAATCAGATCATATTTAGATGCATATTACAGTCAGAAAAGAAAATTTACATAGTCAAGCTACAAGTAAAACTATACTTGTCTGATGTGTTTAAGAATAAATAAAAATCCTCTGCAAAAGATGATCTACTATTGTGCAAGAGAAGGCTAATTCAGTTGAATAGTTTTAAATGAAATAATTATGAAGGGGTGCTGAAAAGTTCTCAGCCCAACCAAGAAGAGAATGATGTGGATATGGTTCAATCAATGATTTGAAACCATGTCAAAACTTAGAATTTTGTTTCCGCAGATTGGTATTTAATGAAATAAGGTAACACTTTTTCCAGCTACAGAGGCAAAATAACACTCAGAATTTAGGCAGTTGGTTGGTTGGGCTGAGAACTTTTCAGAAGCCCCTTGTATTATCTATTTATTCTCTTAGGGGTTCTAATGTGTGCTTACTACAGCCTATAAAGCACCATCCAAGGGCATGCTCAGTGTCCCATGGTAGTTTTGTGATCAGCGCACACTTCCCACATGCTAAAAGATAGACTTTAATTTTCAGAGTCTACAGAAAAGTGTTTCACCCAGTATGTTTGATGGATTCGAGTTTTCATGGCTATGTGATACTATGGGCTCCTTTTATCAAGGTGCGCTAGTGGGGTTAACGCGTTGGACATTTAATCTCGCGTTAACCCCCACGGTAAGCCAAAACACTAACGCCTCTTCAATGGAGGCACTAGCAACTAGCAAGGCAGGTGGTTTTACGTGCGGTATTCCGCGCGTTAAACCCCTACCACGCCTTGATAAAAGGACCCCTATATGATTGGTATAGATGTACAGTTTAAAGTCCAACATCCTTGCCTTACCACTAGCAGGCTAAGATGACTGTAAACATCGAATGAAGCCAGCTGGGCTTTGTATATGGAATGGTCATTTTAAACAAAGAAAAAAAGGAACTGCAGATATGTACAAGATGCAGGCGAAATTTATTGTGACAAATATAAATATATAAAAACCTTTTTACCAAACAATGGACCCGACACGGTCCGTGTTTCGGACAAACCTTTGTGAGACGCTTTACAGCAGTTGGCGATTCTCGGCGCATCGGACCTTTTGGTTTATGACATTTTTTACTCTACAATTTTTTGTGGCATATTTTTCCAAACCTTTTTTCATCTTGGACCCCCGACGAAAGTTTGTCTGAAACACGGACCGTGTCAGGTCCATTGTTTGGTAAAAAGGTTTTTATATATTTATATTTGTCACAATAAATTTTGCCTGCATCTTGTACATATCTGCAGTTCTTTTTTTTTTTTTGTTCCTGGTTGGTTTTTTCTGCAGACAAGGTTGGACCTTTCCTCCCTTTTTGTTGCTCTATGGTCATTTTAAAATCAAGAATTGCCACTAATATGTGATATGGAGGATTAAAAAAAAAATGCAAGAAAATATGAAGCTATTTAACTAAACAGCATGATTTGAGACTGAGACAGAGGAAAGCAAAAGATTTGAGAAGAACTAGACCACCTTATTCTTCAATATGAAAGCATTCTTAGTTCCTAAGGGAATGACCAAACATGAAATAATTTGGTAGCATGCCAATGAAAAAAAACAAAACACTTAACACAGCACGTGGCTGCCACCCAAGATAAACGGATTGAACCCACGGAGGGATGAATGAGGTGGCATAGGATTTAAGAGTGCTTTTGCAGGATTCTGCTGACTCTGGAGTCTCCAGCAAAGTAAGGAATCCTGGAATTCTCAACTAGAACTTGCAATTCTGCATGATTTCATCAGGAAATACTGTGCACTTGCTGTTCCGTGCGTGATTGTGTGTGTGTGTGTTGTCGAGGGCGAGATTCCAAACATTTAATGTTTCTTCCTTCCTTTGGGAAAGGATAATTTCGGCTGTTGGTCTCTGAAGAACTTTTCCTACAAAAGCTTTGAGTGGCTGAAGGCAAAGCGAATAGGAATTCTATTAAAAGCAAATGTAAAACAGAGGCATCTATTACTGCCCATTAACTTCTTTGGACCTTGCTTTTGTGTGCTTTATTCACCTCATAAAAAAGCACAGAGCCTTGTAAAAGAATAAATCACCGCAGATGTGTTGATCAACACAGACAGAATATGCACAGGGTGGTCTTTTAACCAGCATTCATTGTAGGTCATCTGTTATTGCTGTAAACTAATGTAGCTTTGTTGATTACAAGCCAGTTTCCCTGTTATTTGACATTTTTTAGTTTTTTCCTGTTCTGCATGTGACAAATTTGCATCACATATTTTAGTTCAAACAATTTTTTATTGATGCAAACAACAACAAATACAACACTTGTATAACAATGATGATGCATCAAATAATATGATGAACATATTGATGTGGTCAATATTACATACAACACCAAGGTGCTTAGTATAATAATGAGGCATCGAGTAAAATGCATCCCATATAAACCTAGAAAATACCTTCATCCCCCATCAAACCCCACTCAATCTATGTATGACTACATGTTTTAAATCATTTAATACACTCAACCATCCCTCCCTAAACCCTCCCTTCCCTTCCCCATTCAAAGGTACTCTCCATCCCCCATCAAACCTCAATAGGACTACATGTTTGAATCTATTTAATACCCTCTACCTTCCCTCCCCAAACCCTCCCTTCCCCTTCCCCTTCCAATGGTACTCTCTACCCCTCCTCAATCTCAGTTAGGACACCCATCTTAAAACTGCACTACGACCTTTAGGAAATAAGGCTTGCAAATATGGATCCCATATTTGCATAAACAACATCTTTGCATCACATATTTTAAATGGCTGCCATCATTTGTATTGTGATATTGTAGCTCGTTTAGCTTCAAGCTGGGGGAAGAGGTAGGTCTTCCACTTTTTGTTGTTTTCCATTTTATTTATTATAGCTATAGATACAAAGTTACTTCAGAGTGCACTGAGCTCTGGCCCAGCTATACTGACATTAATCCAAGGAAGGAATGGCCTAGTGGTTAGAGCTACAGCCTCAGCGCCCTGGTCGCAGTTTTATTGGCGGATAAAATTCCATGTTGGGGAAACAATTTTGGATCAGTGTGGCTATGCAACAGATTTGGTGACTAAATTTTGTTAACTGCTCATGTGCGACACCGCCATGGGTGGCGGCCGGACTCTGCAGCACCGCAAGTCTTGCCGAATGGGAATTGGGGAATGGGGGAGAATTTTGGAAGAGGTGCCAGTTCGGCACCGAGTAGCTCCAGAATTTTGTGAATAAGTTACAAGGTATTGGAAAATGTTGATAAGTTGATTTTATTAAGATTTGTTCTTAATGCCAATAAAGCTGCGGCTCATTTTTGTGAGTTGGTGTCTTTTATGTGAACAATCTGAGTGATGTGCGAATTCCAGTGTTAACAGTACATGAGATTGATTCATTACCATGTACTGCTTCCATTGTAGGCAAATAGATTTCATGTATATTCATTGCTTGCATTGGATTGGTGACATGGAATGCTGCTACTATTTGGGTTTTTGCCAGGTACTTGTGACTTGGATTGGCCTCCATGAATACAGGATACTGGGCTAGATGGATCATTCTTCTGACCCAGTAAGGCTATTCTTATGTTCTTAAATACACAATAAACAATAATACATCTTAATAGGCAGCATAGAGGGTTTTTTGCCAGGTACTAGTAACCTGGATTGGCCACCTTGAGAATGGGCTAATGGACTAGAGCTAGATGGACCATTGGTCTGACCCAGTAAGGCTGTTCTTATGTTCTTAACTGTACTAGAAGGCACAATTTCTGAACTGCAGTCCTCAATGGATGCAATAGAACACAAACTGGATTCTAGCATTTTGAGACTACATTAAGTGAAACATTTAAGAACATAAGAACATAAGAACTGCCATCTCCGGATCAGACCTTCGGTCCATCAAGTCCGGCGATCCGCACACGCGGAGGCCCTGCCAGGTGTACACCTGTCGTAATTTATAGTCCACCATATCCTTACATGCCTCTCTTAAGGAGATATGCATCTAGTTTGCTCTTGAAGCCTAGGACGGCATTCCAGGTGTCAACCACTCTCTGAGTGAAGCAGAACTTCCTGACATTAGTCCTGAACCTGTCCCTGAACCTGTCCCTGAACCTGTTTTTTTTTTGCAGGGAACCAAGTCAAAGAATATGACACAAATTGACAGGGATGAAAAAGAAAGCCTAGCAATTGGAAGAGAAATTAGATCTGGGAAACAGATTAAGATAAAACTTCAATAGAATAGTAAATTTGCCAGAAACAATCATAGGTAATGAGCTGTGAAAGATGTGTGAAGAGGACTGGAAAGAGATGTAAACAATTAATTTTTAGCCAAAACTCAGCTTCCTGGTTTACAAGGAAACTATAGACCTTATCTATGGAGGAAGAAAGCTGCTTATCTTCTAAGATGTCTTAGTGAACGTGATGGTGGGCTGGAGAGAAATAAAACCTATCACATACAACTGACTCTCTCCCACCCCCACAGATGTAAATGAAACAGTACATCGCTATCTCTAGAACAGCAGCACCTGGTATGGGAAAGCCTAGTAGAGCAGCACACAGGTGGGTGGGCTAGTGAACCATAGAGAGGAGGACTCAGGCCCATAAGCCACTTTACCCACTACATTTATGATGGAAAGTTTGAGCCCACCAAAACCCACCCAAAACCTATTGTACTGTATAGCCATATGGTGCCACCTGAAGCCATAAAGGCAAATGGGGTGGCAGCCAGGTGGGAATAGTAGGTTTGGGGGGAGTTCTGGAGGGCTCACCATACACTAAAAAGGGGTTCTGATGAAATATGTATCTGACACCCTTTATATGACATTCACAGCAGTGACCCCCAAAGGTGCCTCACTGACCTTTTAGGATGTCTGTCATTAAGATGCTGGTCCCTCCCACATCCAAAGGCATTTGATTTGGACATTTTGAACATGGACGTTTGGCCAGTAAAGTTAGACATTCTAAGGCCCAAGATGTCCAAATAGGTCATTTTCAAAAACAAAAATTGACATCTGGCAGTTTCTGAAATGGATGTTTCCCCACCCTGACTATTAGATGTGTTTTGGGAAATGTCTAAAGTCAGACTTAGATGCACTATCGAAAATACTCCTCTATATGTCTAGACTTACAAATGTGTTTGCATACTTGCTTGACAGAGTCAATGAAGATTTGGTTTATGTGTATAAAGATAATGCAGAACCTTATTTGAGCAATTATTACATACATTTTCAGAAACAATTAGTCAAGATTTGATATTTCTATATAGAATTTTAGTGTTTGTGGTTAGATAACAGTAGTGGATCTGACCAATCATTTGCAACAGATACTGAAAGCTAGTAGCTGCTCTGAGGATTGTAGATTACAACTGTTAGGGGCATTTTTTTCACCCAGATCCAGCAACTTAAAAATATAATTCCACAGGTCAACTGTTATACTAATCGCTACAGATTAAGAGACTTACTTGCCGTTAAGCAAAAAGGTAACAGCAGGTATAGGCTCAGTTCTTGGTGCAAGAGCAACTTTGAGAGATATCATCTCACTGAAGACTTTCCTCTTCCTTTCTCAGCTAATAAGTTTTTGAGGTGCCCGGGCAATCATCTATGCTAGAAAGCTTAAAAAGGGGAGGGGAGTGGCCAAGATGGCGGCGCTAACCTGGCAGCAGTATGAACGCTCTCCGTGCTGTATTTTATACTAACTATACAGAATGCCGCACACCAAACGGAAGGGTAGTGTGAGGGCACCTACCTCCTCAACTCCCTCGACTGCCTTTGTTCAGCGCACTTTGGAGCAATGTCGTTCCCGAGGGGAGAAGACTCGGTAACACTGGGGCAGGAGATCTCTCTCTCGCCTCCACTGGTAGTCCCGCCTACTTGTCCGGCTGATGCGGCTGCCCAGGAAGTGGAAGGAAGGGAAGCCGAAGCTGCACCCGACCTGTCCATGGAGGAAGGATCCTCGGCAGATGAGCTTCTGCCAATGTGGAACAGCTTAGGGGGTTTTACCCCCGCGACGGAGGACTCTCTAACAACTATCCTTAAGATGCTCCAGAAGTTGGATGCGGCTACAACGAAAACGGCAGAGCAGGTAAAGGCTAGATACTATCACAAAAATTTTGAGCAAACAAATTTGGAAACTAAGAACTCCTTTGAAAAACTTCAAATTGAGGTACAATCATTGCAAGAATATAAAGGTCTTGCAATAAAGGACAGTATATTATTACAACGTAAAATAGAAAATATTGAAAATTTCAACAGACGTCTTAATGTCAGAATTTTGAACTTCCCGAGGTCCCCTGGGACTTCTTCATATGATCTCTTTAAAAAATATTTGGTAAAGATATTGAAATATTCCCCTGAGTTTATACCTCCATTGAATAAAATTTATTATCTACCTACTGTGATAAAAAAATTCCCAGGAGATATTGGAAGGGAAAGAAGAGAAAAATATTCAACCTCAACTTGACATGAATGAAATATCTGCGATATTAGAAGAATCCATCACCAAATCTACATTAAGGACAACATTATTAATATCATTTGTTTTCCAACAAGAACTCAATTCATTCATGAAATTATACTTTAAATTTTCCAAAAGTCTGTTTTATGGGAAAAGAATATGGGCACATTTAGACGTGACTAAAATCACTCAGGAGAGAAGGAAACAATTTTTATCCTTAGGCAAGAGGTTATGGGGATCATAATCGAAAGAGAAAAATGTCCAAAAGCCAGCCTAAATCGGCACTTGGATGAACAATTCTCAAAAATGTCCAAGCGCCGATAATAAAACCGGATTTTGGACGTATTTAAAAACGACCTAGGCCTTCATAGTGCCGCTCAATGTCCAAAGCCAAACGGGGCGTTTCAGGAGGCATGTCGAGGGCGGGAGTTGGGTGGGACGTGGGCCAGCTTAGACTTAGTCATACAGCATTTATAACCGAAAGGTTAACAAAAGAGCCTAGACGGAACTTGGACGTTGTGACTTAGACCATGTAAAACATGATCTAAGTCACAAAAACCCACCTAAACTCACCAGATAACACATAAAATAGACCACCACACACTACCCCAGTGATCACCAACCCCCCCCATAAAAATTTTATTCAAACTTCAAATTTCAGCCTCCAGCCCATCATCACCTGGCCGCCTGGCATAGGATAGCCTAGTCATCCAGCCCAGAGGCAGCATAAGTTGTCTTGGGGGTGGGTTAGGGACCCATGGAGAGGAGGAGAGGAGGACCCATGCCCATAAGCCCCTGTAATCACTGCATTGATACTGAAACATGTGCACTGCCCTATTCACCCCAAAACCCTTTTTTACTGGCATATAAGTGGCTCCTGCAGCCATACGGGCTATTGGGGTGGTAGATAAGTGGGTCTAGGGGATTTTGGAGGTGGTTTGGGGGGCTCATCATTACCTATAAGGGAGCTGTAGTGAGGAGAAGCCATGGCACCCTTTTTGTGAAGTTTACAGCGGTGCCCTGTAAGGTACCCCACTATTTAGGTGGCATGTCTGGGTGTGCAGTCCATCACTTTGCAGACCCCTCCCACGTCCAACAGGGCTTGTTCTAGGCGTTTTAGACTTGGATGGAATGTTAGACGAAAAATGTGGTATAAAGATAGATGATTTAGTGGCTTGGATGATCAGATCGGCAGGACGTATAATTAGATGATTTTCGAAAGTAAAAAAAAGTTGGACGTATCTTTCGAAAATATGTCAGGCTCTTTTTAACTTTGGACGACTTGCGATATAGATATAAACGGACTTAGACATCCCTTTCGATTATGCCCCTCCACATTTTTAGGAGGAACTTTCCTTCTGGCTTACCCTTGTAAGTGTATAGTGAAATATGCTCAACATAAATATGCATTTTTGCTGCCAGATCAATTAAAATCTTTCCTGGAGCTAAAAAAGATAGTTAGATAGAGTAGACACCAGTGTAAGGATTATTTAGCAACTTGCGTTAAAGCCTTTCCTTTTTATGTTTTCTTTATGTTGAAGAAAGATACTTCTCTTCATTCTGGATTTAACTCCCCCTCCATTATTGGGGTCTAAGGAAGCGATTATCTTTGATTTCATGTTATATTTTAACTGTATTCTGCTGTATTGCTTTAACAGGAAGTTTGTTTCTTGTAATGTTTTTGAAAAATGATAAATAAACAAATTTTTAAAAAAAAGAAAGCTTAAAAAGGGAAAACCTAATCTAATCTATTCTGAATTTCTGTATCGTACTTATCTACTACAGATTCAAGGTGATTTACAAGTAAAGAGGTCCTTGAGGAAGTTAGGGGAAAGGTGGTTACATCACATCGAGGCATGTCAGATACTATGTTGCAGGTAGATAGGGTGGTGGTGGTGGGGGAGTTCCATTAGCACAGGGAGATGGCAATTGCAGCTACATATATGGAATAAGGCGAGAATAAAGATAGAGTCATATGGGGGTAAAATAATGTAGTCAATTCTTAGCTCGGCAAGGTAGGTAGAGTTGAATTGCAAGGAATTTATCAAAGAAGTACGTTTTCAGCTTTTTCCATAGTCTGTTATTAAGACATGGGGGAAGCCTCTGGTTGCCCTGGATTGGTAGCATGGAATGTTGCTACTCTTTAGGTTTTGGCCAGGTACTAGTGACTTGGATTGGCCAATGTGAGAATGGACTACTGGGCTTGATGGACCATCGGGCTGACCCAGTAAGGCTATTCTTATGAAGGTGAGGTAGTTTGTTTCTGTCCTTATAGATGTCAGGTTCTCATGGCTATATAAGTGAATAGGGTATTGAATTTTCTTTTGAACTTTATACCTAACTACTGGATAGTGAAAATAAAATGCATAGCTCAACATATTTTCTTTCTAAAACAGGTGGCAACAAGCTACCATTGATCATTATGAGACAATGACTATTATATTGTATGACTCAAGGAAAAACAATTCCATTTTTATGATCCAGAAAATGGACATATAAAATCAAATGTTATTTTTATGTAAATAGTGTGGAGATATGATTTGTTGTTCTATTCTCAGGAATAATACCAGCTGCACAAGAGTTTTTTTTTAAAAATAAAGGATGCTTCTCAAAGAGATTTTTCCAAGATTAAAGTTAATAGCAAGTGAAGTTTCTTTTAGCAGGACTCACTTTTGGTTACTATCACAGCACAGATGTTTCCACTTATAAAAGTAAATCTGGCACTGGTTCATACCACTGAAATGAGATCATATATTGATAATAAATGTACATTAGCTTTACTGCCTAGCAATATTAAGCATTTAAGCTTCTGCCCTGAGCATGTGGTTCTAGTCAGGGTTGTCCAACGTCGGTCCTTGAGAGCCTCAATCAAGTTGGGTTTTCAGGATTTCCCCAATTAATTTGCTTGAGTTCTATTTGCATGTACTGTTTCCAATGTATGAAAATAGTTCTCATGCATATTCATTTGGAAAAACCTGACCTGGTGACCTGTGCTAGTCTTTCTATTTCTTTATTCCTCACTTGACTATGACCATTATTTTAAAAACATGCTCCCATGTAAATAGTCCCACAGTTACATAAATGGTCTGGATATTATGCTGTTAGTTCTACCGTATGCAATATTAGAAAGGACGCCTCAGCCCCACCACTCCACCGCAAAAAGAAGTTTAAATCGCGGGAAGCATAGTGTGGTGCTTCATCATTGGCTGTCTTTTCCGATTTTAGTGTTATTACTTTGTTTTTATGTTTTTTTTCAAATTTTCTACAAGTACTTCGTTATTCTGTTGCATTTGTTAATAGTAATCCAAAATTTGAATGATACTTATCTCAGCCAAACCTGGGGAGCCAGACCCGACATGTTTCGCACATAAATCGTGCTTTCTCAAGGGTCTCCCTGGAAAATATAGAAACGGAGCCGTAACATACAATTGTGAGCAGCCCCCTCCCTACACAAAAGTTGCAACATTAAAAACCAGTGTAATATGCTCCAGCTTACCGAGGCCGCCGCCGTCATCCGACTCCAAAAGTTTAATGAGCAAAAGATGGCGCCGGCGTCCTCGGACCTCAATTTAAATACTACTTACCCCCATTTTAGTTCCCGCCCCCCTGCAGCTCATTGGCCAAACTCGAGAACCTATTCACATCAGAGAACTCCACTCAATCATGCTGTTTAACCCGCGGGGTTCCACTGTATCCATCTTAAAAATGTATCTTTGCTCCTCCTCATTAAGTTGTCTCAGATCTCCCTCCCCCTCAACATCAGTGGTCTTGTAAATAATCCGCCATCTCAATTCTTCCACAGAATGTTTATACTTAGTCCAGTGTTCCACTAAGGGAGCCTGGGCTACCCCATTTATTATGCGGGACTTGTGTTCATTGAGGCGTAACTTAATCTTACGGTTCGTACGACCGATGTATAAGGTCGCAGGGGCAAATTATTGCATATACAACCCCCTGTGAGTTGCAATCAGTATCCATTCTGGATCTTAAAATTAGATCTCTCCCTGGAACCGGCCAGTTGTCACCCTGGATGGTGAGTGGACACCACTGGCATTTTCCACAGCTACTGTGGTGTCCACCCGTCATTCTCTGTCTCGTCCCGTATCTTTGGAAATTACAACGTTGCCCCAGTGATCTCCCCCGAGAATAAGCAACTAAAGGAAAGTGTTCCAAAGATTTATGACTCCGAACTATATACCAATATTTCCTGAGCATGCCTACCAGGGCTGAAGTCGCCCTGGAAAAAGGCAACACACAAGTCAATTGGCCATAGTCATCCTGGGGAGTGTCTCTCAGTTCTTGCAAAAGAAGATTCCTCTGTGCAAATTTTCCCCTTAAATTTTGGATTACTATTAACAAATGCAACAGAATAACGAAGTACTTGTAGAAAATTTGAAAAAAACATAAAAACAAAGTAATAACACTAAAATCGGAAAAGACAGCCAATGATGAAGCACCACACTATGCTTCCCGCGATTTAAACTTCTTTTTGCGGTGGAGTGGTGGGGCTGAGGCGTCCTTTCTAATATTGCATACGGTAGAACTAACAGCATAATATCCAGACCATTTATGTAACTGTGGTTTCATTGATATTTGTAAGGCTGGATTAATACTAATACGACAAGTGGCCACTGTAGTAGTTGCTTTAAGTGAAAAATTCACGATGGCCCAAGAATCAATGCAGTTTGAGGGCTACACGGAAGAGCAGTTCAAGAAGGTACTATTGAGACCTGCTCTTCTTGATGATGAATCTGCCCCCCCGGCTGAATCCTCTTGGTTGGAGCTCGAGAATGTAATGAAAAGAGCTATAAGGGCGGAATTGCACTGCAGTACGTTGGTTCAATACCTCAAAAACACTATGATTCCTAGGGGGCTCCGTATCCTCAAAGAACCTAAGATGATCTCCTCAGATAAATCCTTCAGGGAACGCTGGACAGCGATTCTGAACAAATGTTCCAGGAATCTAATGATCCTTTTGGTGGAAACCACAGAGGCAACGGAGAAGGAACTATGCATAAAGGTGAGCGGGATTGAAAGTGATCTCCAACAACGACAAGAAGTGACTGACTTTGACCAGAAATTGAGGGATTTAAAAGCATCAATGGCCAAATTCAGGGAGGAGATTAAGATCAAGAAGTGGAAAAGGGATGAACGTGACTATCTACAGGATCGCGTTTATTCATGGCAAAGGAAAAGTATGGGGATCCCACAGAAGAAGAAGATCGCATTCGATAGTTCTTCAGGAGATTCGAAGCCTCTAGCGAAGGTTTGACGGAGACCACTAGTGAGAAATCAGGGGAGTCCTCCAACTTAGACACCCGGGGACGAGGACGCGTACGCCAACAACGCACGAGGGGTGCAGCCCAACAAACGTCTTACAAAACACGGACGGGAACAGTTCGACAGTAATTAATTTGTCTTCCACACAGTTGACGGTTCACCAAATGGACATTTTAGAGAAAGGTATGGGTTTTGTGATGTCTCATCCACCAGATTTCTTCAAGTTACACAAGGCGCTTCACAGTTTCATTAGGAAGATGAAACTCAAGGTTTTCTTTGAGAGCATGGACATCATTCAGCAGATAGATGACAGCAAAGATGATCAGGAGGTTCTAATGGATACAATTTCCATTCCAATTTGCAGGACTAAATCTGTTTGGACCCCCCTGGGCCCCATGGACCCCCTAATATTTACTTTTTCTGAATTGGTCACCAAAGATTTGAAGGATCTTCAGAAAGTCTGGATCAATCAGGGCCCGTTCAATATTACTAGGGCTCAACGAGAGGGTTTTCAGGAACTTTTGGATAACAACGATATTGTCATTACCAAGGCTGACAAGGGGGGTGCCACTGTTGTTCTCAACAGGAAAGATTATGAAAATGAAGCTTTACGCCAATTAGCAGACACACAGGCCTATTGCCTTTTGACAGAGGACCCCACCACATCTCTGGGGATTGAAATTTTGGAATTTTTGAATAGACACCGGGAGGAGGGCACTATCACAACGAAAGAGTACAAATTTTTGTTTGAAAAACATCCCAGGATCCCGAGGATCTCTTTTGTTCCTAAAGTGCATAAAACCTTACAAAATCCTCCGGGAAGGCCCATTGTCAACACCCGGTTTTCTATTCTGGAGCCCCTCTCTAAGATGGTGGATTTCTTCCTTAGGGAAGAGGTTCCTAAGATTAAATCCTATATCAGGGATTCCTCCCATTTTCTAAGGGACTTGACTAATTTAGATCTAGATATGTCTGGCAAATGGTTGGTAACTTTAGACGTTGTGTCTTTGTACACCCAGATCCCGCAGGGTGAAGCTCTTTGCACCATTCGTCAGACACTTCAGGCTAGGACCCCCCACCGCATATCTACAGATTTTCTTGTACAACTGGCTTTCTGGGTGATCAAGAAAAACTATTTTCAATATAATCAGAAGTTTTTCCAGCAAATCCAGGGGGTAGCGATGGGGGCTACTTTGGCCCCCTCGGTCGCTGCCCTGTATATGGAAAAATTTGAGGAAGCCTGGGTTTACCCGTCTGTATGGTACCCCAATATTTTATTCTGGGGCAGATTTCTGGATGATATTTTTTTCATCTGGGACAACACGAGACAAGAATTGGAAGTGTTTTATCAATATCTGAATTCTGTTGACACTAATATTAAATTTACCATGGTATGCCATCAAACTATGATAGATTTTTTAGATATTTCTGTCCAGGTTCAGGAGGGTTCCATTTCTACATCACTTTACAGAAAGCCAGTGACTAGAAATACCACACTGCATTACAACAGTTTTCACCCTTACAAACTCAGGTACAATTTACCCATTGGACAATTCTTGCGGATCCGCAGGATTTGTTCCTCGGTTACCCAATATAAAGTGGAAGCTAAAAAATTGGGGGATAGATTGAGGTCTAGGGATTATCCTGAAGGTTCAATTAGACAGGCGTATATAAGGGGAAAATTTGCACAGAGGAATCTTCTTTTGCAAGAACCGAGAGACACTCCCCAGGATGACTATGGCCAATTGACTTGTAGTGAGGTACCTTACAGGGCACTGCTGTGAACTTTACAAAAAGGGTGCCACATACACATCTCACCACAACACCTTATAGATCATGGTGAGCCCCCCAAAATACCCCCCAGAACCTACTAGACCCACTTGTCTACCAACCCAATAGCCCTTATGGCCGCAGGTGCCACTTATATGGCAGTACATAAGGGTTTTGGGGGGTGCACATGTTTCACAATGCATGCAGTGGTTAGAGTGGCTTATGGGCCTGGGTCCTCCATTCCATGGTTCACTAGCCCGCCCCCAGACCACTTAAGCCACCTCTGTGCAGCTCTACTAGGCTTTCCTATGCCAGGCTGCCAGGTGCTGATGTTCTGGAGGCAGATATGTGACGTTTTTATTATGAATTATATGGCAGTGGGGGGAGGGGGGTCAGTGATCACTGGGGGAGTGTGTAAGGGTATGTACTTTGTCCCTGCAGTGGTTATCTGGTCACTTTGGACACTTTCTTGTGACTTAGACCTGGTTTTAGAAGGTCTAAGACACAACATCCAAGTTCCATCTAGGCAGTGTTCTTAAACTTTTGGTTATACATGCAGTACAATTAAATCTAGGACCATGTACCGCCCACATCACTCTTCCTAAAATGCCCCTTTTAGCTGTGGGCGTACTGCAGCACTGTGAAGGCCTAAGTAGTTTTTAGATACGTCTAAAACCTGGTTCGATTATCGGCACTTGGCCAACTTGGCCACAGATCGTCTAAGTGCTGATTTAGGCCGGTTTTTAGATGTATTTCCATTTAGATTATGAGCTCCTTAGTCTTCTTGAGCATAAAATTGGAATCTGTAAAATGTTTGGGTGATTTTAACTTGCATTGTAATCATCCCTCTTCTCCTAAAGTGAATGACTGATTTCCATTCATCTATTTATTCTAATGGCCACACACTTGATATGATTTTACTTTCCAATGCAGTCTTCTCAAATACTGTAATCTCTTTTCCCATTTAATTGTTCAACTAGATCCAAGGTTTGATATAATCCATTAGTTTGACTTAGGGGGCACCTGATCCAGCAAAGCTGAAAGCACAATATAAAATCTTGCTAAAGGTAAAGGTGTTTAATAATTACATTACATTACATTACATTAGGGATTTCTATTCCGCCATTACCTTGCGGTTCAAGGCGGATTACAAAAGGTTAATTTAAAAAAGACAGAATTACAATGATTAGCTAGAGAGGTAAGTTGTAGATCTTAAGAGCATTTAGAGGTCCTATTAAGAAAATCTAGTTTCTGACGGAGTGAAATCACTCCCTAGTTCTCTCCTGACATAGTACAAGCCAAAAAAAAAGCTCAGACCTTACAGGATTAATCTCAGTCCCAAGAACAACATTTTCTTAGAAAATACAAAGTTCTATTAGCAAGCCATGCAAAATCCACTGATAGCATTAAGAGCCAAATGTATACATTTATTTCCACTATTTGAAGTATTATCCTTTTTTAACATCATTGTTCGCTTAGGAGTTGATCTGTCTAATGAGCATACAGTATCTCTTTGAGATGGAATTCTTTCTCTCGTTTGTAAAGATGAAGTCATCAGACTTCTTGCCTGTATGCGGAATATTACATTTCTTATAGACCCCTGTCCTGTTTGACTGATTAAGGAAGCCAAAGATACTGTACATGATACTTTGACAAGTATTGTCAATGTTTCACTTAGTGCTGGCATCCGTCCTTCCCATTTAAAGAGGGCCATTGTACACCTTATACTGAAAAAGCCCTTTCAATCAAAATGACCCAACTAGTTGCCATGCAATTTACATTTTGCTTTCTTATGGGAAATGTATCAAATTAGCAGCCCTCGCATGACTTTAGGACTTCTTGAATGACCTTTCTATCTTGATCCCTTTCAGTATGGATTTTGAAAGCATTAAAAAAAAAAAACAAAAAAAAAAAAACTCTTTTAATTTCATTATCCAATGCAATTCATCTGGGATTTGATTGAGGGAATGCTGCATTAATCACATCAGATATCTCATTGCATTTGACACCATTAATAATGGAACTTTACAGAGGTTTTTTTTTCTCACAAGGTCATTGAAAATCTGTAAAGTGGGATTTATTGGTAGCTCCTCAATAAGATGTTATAGAAAGGATAATTTCATTCTCAAGCATTAACTTGTGCAGTTAGTATTCTGTTTGTCAGTGATATGATATGGAAAGCTGACAAAGACTTCAGACGTTTAGATAGGTTGAAGCTTTTTTATTTGGAGCAAATTCTTAATTAGTGGCAGCTATTTCTGTTTGTATAACTGGAGGTGAACATTTTATTATATGCTACTGTGTTGCTCAGTGTCTTGTTTTGGGTGTTATGTAACTCATGCAATATTTCTTACATTTTATTGTAAGCATGATTTGCGACCAAGATGATAAAGGGGATGGAACTCCTTTCATATGAGGAAAGACTAAAGAGGTTAGGGCTCTTCAGCATGGAAAAGAGATGGCGGATGGGAGATATGATTGAAGTCTATACAATCCTGAGTGATGTAGAACAGGTGTAAGTGAATTGATTTTTTTACTCCATCAAAGATTTCAAAGACTAGGGGCACTCAGAGTTACAGGGAAATGCTTTTAAAACCAATAGGAGGAAATATTTCTTCACTCGGAGAATAGTTAAGCTCTGGAACACTTTGCCAGAGGATGTGGTAAGAGCAGTTAGCGTACGGTAGTTGGTTTAAAAAAAGGTTTGGACAATTTCCTAAAGGAAAAGTACATAGTCTGCTTTTGAGACAGACATGGGGGAAGCCACTGCTTGCCCTGGGATCAGTAATATGGAATGTTGATACTATTTGGGTTTTTACCGGGTACTTGTGACCTGGATTGGCCACTGTAGAAACAGGATACTGGGCTAGATGGATCATTGTTTTGACCCAGTATGGATATTCTTATGTCTTAGGTATCAGAACCAAAAACCTTGAATTGTTTAGATCCTTTTTAAACAACTGCCCAAAAAATTATGACGATGAGGGATGTTCATTTATTCTAGAAATTATTAGGGATGTGCATTCATGTGCAATGTTATGGGAAATAGCAGTGACATATCCCATGATGTTGCATGTCTTTATTAAGTGAAAATGAGCAGAAAAACATGAACATTAATGTTCTATTATTTGCCGATAATAGTACGCACACCTTCAAGAGAATGTGCGCTATTTGCACAGACAGCAATAAACGAAAAAGCAGATCCATCCAAATGAAAAACGTCTGATTTATTAAGCAGTCGCCCGACTTGGCCACGTTTCGCTCACAGGCTGCGTCAGGGGTAACAACTGCAGCGGAATAATATCAATCGAACCCCTGCTAGCAAAGCACATCTCTCTGCACAGCAAATCAGCATTTCCGCCTCCACAATGGCAGCATCTCCTCTTCAGCCTCTTTTTTTGTGTGTACTATTTGCAAAGCGGGCACCCATTGGACGTGCACAAGCTCTTGTGCATGTGCATACTATTGCAAACGCATACTTAAGGGGACATTCTATATATGGTGCTTCCGTGCCAAACTATCAGTACAGAAAATCACTCAGAAGGATGCAAGGCACTGAAATGGGGCAGCAATGGCAAATGTATATGAAAACACACTAACCAAAACCAAAATAAGATCTACAAAATATATATAAACCTATCCTAAACCACTTAAATAAAAGTAAATGTGTTGCGCTCAGTTAAATTAACACTCAGCCGTTGGCAGTGGTGTTCAAATCCAAGAAAAGGAGAACATGCCTGGTCTTCAAATCCCTCTTTATTAGTAACAAATAAAATAAGTATGCAAAAAGGTCTTTAAACAGTCACATAGACATATGGCTTCAAATCGCAGATTCGCAAAGTAGTCTTATACTGAAAGGTCACTTAGATACACAAAGTCAGAGGCGTGAAGAAAGTACAAGAGTTTTTTATTCACAGCATGCCGGGACTCTAGTGCAGTTAATAGCCTGCCTACTAGAGTGTCAGAAACAGGAAATACACGGACTTTTATGCCCTTTTCGCAAACTAATATATGCAAAAACTACAATTTTCATTTGTTACTTCTATAACTTTCTACAATTATTATTGGTCCTAAGCCAGCACTTATGATAGGCTCAGGGATACAACTTATAGTCCTATAGGAAACTAGCTCATTTCTCTGCTTATCTAAATCTTACAGGTCTAAAGGCTACATGTACAGAAGGGCAGGGCACATCATGGCTCAAACTCTTATCTATTCAGCTTACAATGTGGTAGGGCAAGGACATACATTTCAGGCAGATGCAGTCAATAGATTATACACTGTTTTTAGCTATGTAGGCCAGAGCAATATTTTAAACAACAGTTAACTATTTCATGACCCTACATTCCCCCCTTTCAGGCTGGCGTACCTAAGGAGCCAAGCCTGACAAAATAAAGTTAGGGGTCAGAAAAGTCGGGGTTCCCAGTGGGTAAGGGACGATACTGGGAGAGGGCAAGGGCCAATTCAGCAGTGGAACGGTTGACAGCAGAGTCCACAGTGTGGTGAAGAAATTTCATAGCCAGTGGAACTAAACAAGGTAGACAACATAGTACCAGGGAGGACAAAGCAGTTATCAGCAGAATTGTTTTCAGGGTCATACCAGACGGTAACCAAGAGCCCAGGGAACCAGAGAACCAGTCTGTATTGAGGCCATGCCAGGTTTGAACAGGAACATGAGCCAGCTTGGTGATACGATCCACAACTTCCTCAATCACTTTACCATCATCATCAAGTTCAAGGCAACAGTTGGAAAGGTTGAATTTACCACAGACACCCCCTTCAGCAGCTAGTAAATAGTCCAAAGCTAGACGATTCTGATAAATAGCAGTGCGCATTTTAGCATTCGCTCTGCCAATGGTACTCAAAGCTCTGGAAGTCTCATTGGTTATCAGTTCAAGTACAGCTTGTAGACGAATAATGCAGTTCAGCATGTAGATTGGGGTCCGATAGCCCCAGGTGCCATCTTCGGCCCATGTGGCAGGTCCGTAAACAGCAATGATCCGTTCTGCAGGCCAGTCATTACCCCATTCACCTATTTTAAGGGAATTGGTGGAAGTAGACCGCTTTTGGCGACCCCTGGTGTTGAATACAGGGGCTCCCAGGTGTTCACCATCAGCCAGCGGTAACAGGAAGAAGCTGGGGCGGATCATGCCGAGTACACAAGTTCCAGTCCAATTTGCTGGCAACCAGGAGTATGCAAATAAGCCGCAGAGCCAGTATCGACCATCAGGGGCTGGCCAGTGATCATAGGAGATACCCTTGAGTAGATTCTGGAGGGGACTACCTGGCAGAGTGGAGGTGAGGTTAGCAGGCCAGGGAGTCCAGGTAGCTGTTGTGGCATTGAAGGACCAGAGCGAGGTACATTTGAGGTGTCCAACTTGAACATTGAAGGGACCATCAATCCGCTGCAGGCAGTGAGAGGCAATAATGGAGGTCCGCAAAGTCCATCGAGGAGGCCGAGGAGTGGAAGCAAAAGTAAGGTTCTGTGTAGATAAGCTTAACATGTCTAACTGCTTTGCCTCCCATGGCCATTGCTCACCCATATTAGTGCCACCACAAACAAAACAATTGCTAATATTAAGGGTTTGTCCAATAGCCTCAGCAAACTGTATAAACAAGTTTCGAGTAACTGCTGGAATTTCAATGTCTACTTTCATGTTTTCATAAAACTGTGGAAATACAATGGAGTGATGTACTGATGCTCGGGGTCGGGTCACTACGTGGATGTATAGGTCTGCACCTGGGTCAGACCCTTTGCCTGAAATTCTAAACCCAATACGCCATTTCACATACTCTAATTTCTGATTCCAATTTTGGGGTTTCATGATAGTGAAGGAAACTGGGTTGCAGGCCCCTATCGGGCAGGTTGGGCTAGGCATAGGGTCTAAACGTAGAGTAGCAGAAGCTGGGGGCGGCTGGCCTTTTCCGTGGGTTAGGGGGTAAGTAGCCCACTTAATCTGATGGTCATATTGACAGGCAAAGGCACCATACTTTCTCTGCCTGTACAGTGGAGAGATTATAAAAGGGCACATGTATTTATCACATGTGGAGTAATATCTCTGCCAACTGAGGGACCCACAAGTAACAGAATACTTAGAGTTCTCCAGACCTGCAGCCCTATCAGCAACCCCACATGCATCAAAATACACAGTTACTGGCTTCCTGGGATCCACTATGGGAGTTTGGTTAACAAGCGGACCATCAGCCCCATTAATGCGGACTTCTACCCATTTTTCATCTTTAATACTAGTGGGTTGGTAACATATGACTCCATCAGTGGTTCGGCACTTACGATAATTGACTCCCTCATAGGAACAGACATCAGATAAGGGAGCAATATGACAACGGAATTGGGTTCTATACAGGAGGGCCATTTCTACCTGATTTCCATTACGGACCTCAGAAAGACATGGTTTACAGGACTTAAGGGGTTGTGCCTGAGCTTCTGGCACAACAGGAAACAAATACAAAAGGAAGAAGCATAAGACAGTAAGAAGAAAACAGCAGTCGGATATAACACATAGGAGCATTCGGCAATGTATACACAGAAAACCCATTTGTCACAGAGTGACTCTCAATGCACATAGAAGAAGGTTCAATTGGGGCAGTGGTTAACCACAAACAGTCAGTAAAACTCAAACACTTATGAAAAGGTTATATTCAGAACACCTGTCAAATACAGTGGTAAATGTTCAAAGCAATTTTGAGGTTTTAGAAATTTTCAGCTGGAGGTCTGTCTTGCCTGGGGTAGCTTGCCATACAGCAGCAGGCTTGACTCTGCTGTAATGAAACCAGGTTTCGTGTCCGGACACCTTGACAGCTGTAGGGGAAGAAATGAGGATAGTGAAAGGGCCTGTCCACCTAGGTTTTAGGGGGTCTGACTTCCAAGTTTTTAGCCATACCGTATCCCCAGGGATGTATCCATGGACTTGTGTAGCTATCGGTAGTGGGGCCCTTTCCAGGACCCATTTGTGGAGCTCTTGAAGGGCCTTAGCTAAAGATTGGACCTGACTCTGGAGGATATCTGATCCCAGAGTAGCAAAGGAACCAGGATCTGGGTTCACAATGGGTGGTGGCCGGCCGAACATGAGCTCAAATGGGGACAATTTAGTGGGTTTAGATGGGGTACATCTAATCTGAAATAGGACAGAGGGCAGCAGGACAGGCCAGGACAGATTGGTTTCTTCAATTCGTTTCGTGAGAAGGGTCTTAAGAGTTCTGTTCATTCTTTCGACCTGACCAGAGCTCTCAGGATGGTAAGCAGCATGTAACTTCCATTCAATTTGGAGAGCCTGAGCAGTTTGTTGGACAACATCAGCAATGAAAGCAGGGCCGTTGTCACTGCCTATAGAAACAGGAAGACCAAAGCGCGGAATTATGTCGTTTAGGAGGTGCTGGGTTACTTCTCTGGCGCGTTCAGTGCGAGTAGGGAAGGCTTCAACCCATCTAGTCAGAGTGTCTGTGAAGACTAGAAGGTGACTGAAGGAACGGGAAGTGGGCATGTGGGTGAAGTCTACAGACAGAACCTGCATCGGATATGTTCCAATGGGTTGGTGTCCAGGAGGTGGCAGTCGTCTGATTGGGGAATTTATTCTAGAACAGACAACACACTGTCGGACCGTATTCCGGACTAGCTGATCAAGGTGATTGATAAAGAAATGTCTCTTGAGAGTCATTTTCATAGCGGGTTCTCCAGAGTGTGCCAAATCATGGCATCTTTTGACAATCGTGAGGGCCAGATGTTGAGGAATGAATATGAGGGTGCCCACTGTGCTCGTGTTTGAAGTATCAGTGTGTGGGTCTGGATTGGCACTTGAATTGGCGCATATTTGTATCCACCCCCCTTTCAGGACAGACTGGCCCGAAAGAGTGCGGGCCCAAGTCTGTTCCTGAGAAGTGTATTGGGGTGTAAGGGAGTCCAGAAAAGGAATGATGGTGTACAGAGGAGCCGAAGGAGGGGGGCAGAGGCTGGCAGCTCGGGCTGTGCGGTCGGCAAGGGCATTGCCACGTGAGATGAGATCAGTGACACGACGGTGGGCACGACAGTGCATAACCGCGACACGGGAGGGCAATTTAACAGCCTCAAGGAGGTCAAGAATGAGGGGAGCATGATGGATCAGGCGGCCGGAGGCTGTAATGAAACCTCGATGTTTCCAGATGGCCCCATGGGCATGCAAGGTAAGGAAAGCATATTTGGAGTCAGTGTAGATGTTGCAAGACTGAGAGGCAGAGTGGCGAAGGGCAGAAGTGAGGGCATACAGCTCAGCTTCTTGGGCGGAAGTGCCAGAGGGCAGAGGGCCCATGAGTAAAGGGGAAGTGGCAGAGACTACTGCATAACCAGCAATACGAGTACCAGAAAGGGTGACAGACGAACTGCCATCTGTGAAAAGAGTGAGATCAGGATCCCGGAGGGGGATATCAGTGAGATCAGGACGGGAAGAATAAACTAAGTCAACGGTGTCAAGGCAGTTGTGCACGACCGGCTGGGAGGAGATAGGGAGGAGAGTGGAGGGGTCAAGGAGTGAAGAAACAACAAGAGAGACCTGTGGGTTTTCACAAAGAAGGGCTTGGTATTTAAGGAGGCGCTCATTCGTGAGCCACAGGGAGCCTTTATGTTCTAGAAGAGAGGTCACACAATGTGGGACAAAGAGGTCAATATGTTGGCCAAAAGTGAGTTTATTAGCGTGCTGTAAGAGATCTGATACGGCGGCAATTGCCCGAAGGCAGGGAGGCCACCCAGCAGCAACAGGATCCAATTGTCGAGAGAGATAGGCAATGGGCCTACGCCAAGAACCAAGGAATTGAGTAAGGACTCCGGCTGCGATACCAGATTTTTCATGAACATAGAGCTGGAAAGGTTTGGAGGGGTCAGGAAGGCCAAGGGCAGGAGCCTGAGTCAGAAGTTTTTGGAGGCAGCGAAAAGACCGCTCCTGAAGTTGGGTCCAGACAAAAGGGGCTGAGTCAGCGCCCTTGGTGGAATCATACAGAGGACGAGCAATAGTACTGAAATCAGGGATCCAGATGCGACAGTATCCGGCAATACCGAGGAAGGCGCGCAGGGCTTTGCGAGTATCAGGAACAGGGAGACTACAGACAGCCTGGACACGGGTGTGGGGAAGGGACCTGGTACCCTGGGAAATATGAAACCCAAGGTAGGTGACACGAGGAAGGCACAACTGAGCCTTCCGGAGAGACACACGGTATCCGCAATGGAGGAGAAACTGAAGGAGAGAGCGAGTGTCCTCCTGACAAGCAGAGATAGATAGAGAGCAGAGAAGAAGATCATCTACGTACTGCAGGACTTGGGAATCAGATGAAGGGGAGAAATTAGCAAGGTCTGAAGCAAGGGCGGTGCTGAATAGAGTGGGGCTATTTTTAAAGCCCTGGGGTAGATGGGTCCAGGTTACTTGGGAGGTTTGTCCAGTGGAAGGGTTTTCCCATTGGAATGCAAAAATTGGCTGACTGGTAGGGGCTAACCGACAACAAAAGAATGCATCCTTGAGATCCAAAACAGTGAAGTAGGTAGCTCCAGGGGGAACCAATCCCAACAGGGTATAAGGATTAGGGACAGTAGGATGGATATCCTCTACAAGACGGTTGACAGCACGGAGGTCCTGGACGGGGCGGTAATCAGGGGGATCACCGGGTTTCAAAACTGGAAGGAGGGGGGTATTCCAAGGTGATTTGCAAGGAACCAAAAACCCACAATCTAGCAAACGAGACAAATGGACGTGTATTCCCTGGAGAGCAGACTGGGATATGCGGTACTGCTTGATAGAGACCGGACTGGCAGAAGCCTTGAGGGTAACAACAAAGGGTGGGATGTTACGTGCTAGTCCGGGGGACCCAGACTCAGCCCAAACAGTTGAATCAAGGCCCTCAAGAAAATCAGGTACAGAGAGTGGGGGTTTGCTTGCCATGGGTTATGACAATAGGGAACAGAGGAAGCTTGGTGAGGGGGCAGTGGAGCGGTCAGGAATGGGTGTGAGGTTTGCAGAAGGAAGGTCCATAGTCAGACCATGAGAGGACAGACGAATAGTGGCTCCCAAGCGCTGGAGAAGGTCCCGACCAAGCAAGGGGACAGGACAAGAAGGCATGTACACAAAAGAATGTGGTATGGAATGACCACCAATGCGAACCGAAACTGGTTCAAGGATAGGGACAGAATCAGAAGAGCCAGTTGCACCCATAATGGAGATAGATTTGGAAGAACGCTTACTGAGAGGGCGGGTCAGAACTGAGTGTTTGGCGCCGGTGTCGACCAGCATAGAGATAGAATGGTCCCCTATAAGGACATTGATCAAGGGCTCGTGGGAACCGAGCGAGTAAGTTGGGAACAATCCGGAAAGTCCCTGGTACTCACTGCGAGCCGGTCTGTCTCAGTAATCAGTTTCAGAGTCAGACTGAAAGGATGCCAAACCAATAGTAGGTTGGTCCTTAGTTTTAGCCTGACAGGTACGGGGCTTGCTTGGACACTCGTTCTTCCAGTGACCCCTCTCCTTGCAATAGGCACACTGATCCCGTTCCAAATTCCTAGGGGGTCCTGTCCTATCAAGCTGGGACCCCGTAGGTTTTGAAGAGCCAGAAAAATAGGGGGGGCGCTTGGAAGAGCGGGACTCAGAGTTTCGGGTAGGGGGCCGGTTACTTGGGAAAGTATTTTGAAGGGCTACAGCAAGGAGGTCCGCTTTGCGCCGGAGAAGCTTATCAGCTTCTTGCCGGTTAGCGCTGTCCCGGTTCATGAAAACGCGCTGGGCAATCTCAAGGAGCTGGACAGTGTTCATGCCTGCGAACCCATCCTGCTTCTGGAGTTTCCTACGGATATCAGGTTGTGTCTGGCTCACAAACGAGGTATTAACCATACGGAGGTTTTCAGGTTTTTCTGGGTCAAAGGGAGTAAAGGTACGGTAAGCGTCACAGAGACGTTCATAGAATGCGGCTGGGGATTCATTAGACTTTTGGAGGACCTCAGATACTTTAGAAATGTTGGTGGGTTTCCGAGAAGCCAACCGGAGACCCTCAAGGATATACTGGCGGTACCGCATAAGGAAAGTATTATGAGTGGCATCATTGGGGTCCCAATTAGGGTCCTGAGAAGGGAAATGGTTATTGATCCAGTTGGGGTCGGCTGCATCTGCATCCGCCTGGGCCTTTGTAAGGGATTCTTGCAGAACCCGTTTACGTTCTTCGGTATTTAGGAGACAGAGAAGTAGTTCCTGGCAATCTGACCACGTGGGGCGGTGTGTGCGAATGATGGATGTAATTAGATCAATAGTTGCCTGTGGCCGCTCTGAGTAAGGAGGACAATGGGATTTCCAATTGTATAAATCAGTGGTGGTGAAGGGCTGATATACAAGGCTAATAGTGGGTGGTCTAGGATGCCCGGCGGCATCCGGTGGATTGGCAACAGGAACCTGACGAAGGGGCATGGCCAAATTTGTAGCCTCCAGAGTCCCCTGTTTCATTTGTCTTCTCATGGGAACTATTTGAGGAGGATCAGGTCTCAAGCGATGGCTGATAGGAGAATCATCGGAAAGAGAAAGAGAGTCCAGAGGTGGATAAAGGACTGGGGAGGACAGAATGTCATGAGCTGGGCTATCAGCCAGGGCTCGGGAAGGGGAAGCTGGAAATTGAGCAGGGAGTTGTACAGGCTGGGAAACAGAAGGCTGAGCAAGAGAGACAGAACTGGGATTGGGTATGGGCTGTGGTGTTACCGAGTAAGAAGGAGGAGCAGTAGGTATTTCAAGTATGTCAGTTGAAAGGTCAGACTCAAAAACATGAGTAGGACGATAATTCTCATTGACAGTCTTCCTGAGGGTGAGAACTTGGGACTGGAGTTTCTTGGGTACAGAAGGGAAAAGCCAAGAAGGCTTGCTACGGACTAAGTCTAACCAACTATCTATATAGGGGAATTGATCAGGATGGCCAGTCTTAGGGTGAGTTACTATAATAAAAACCTGACGGGTTATGTCCTCTTCCAGGGAGCCAGAGGGGGGCCAGCCCACACCAAAAGTCGGCCATTCTAACTGGCACAGACGAATAAGGGTTGATTTTTTAAGTCTAGTCCCATAATCAGAGCCAAATCCCTTTTTAAAATTAACTAACATTGTATCAAGGGGGTCCCCATAGGTAGACTGACATCCCCCCATTGTGCAATGGAGGACAAAAACACTTCCCTGTATTCCTGGCCCCGCCCGTCTCCGGGCTAGGGAAACGCAGTACTAACAGGTCCGCACTCGCTTCGTCCTCAAGGACGTCTCAGACACTCTCAAACACACAAAACACAACAGACTTCAGTTTAGTTACCCAATCAGAAAATAACAGTTCCTATAATCCCTCCCAACGACTTCAGCGACTGATCAAGTGGCTTACTAGGCAGGAGAATAGAGACAGGATAGGAAAGATCAATTCCTACTTACCAGATAGTGGCCACTCCAAGACAGAATTAAACTGATACAGATTCTTGTACTTTAAGCTGAGACTGGATAAGTCAGTTGAAGTGGTCAAACTTCCTGAGGTCTGCCAAACCCAAAAGAAGGGATGCCGGCTAAGCAGACTAGTCAGCTGTAGGACCAGAAACAAGTGACCAATCGAGTAACCAGTGGTCAAGAGACCTTCAAGTCCCTGTTCGGAAGCCAAATGAAAGGTCACTTAGATACACAAAGTCAGAGGCGTGAAGAAAGTACAAGAGTTTTTTATTCACAGCATGCCGGGACTCTAGTGCAGTTAATAGCCTGCCTACTAGAGTGTCAGAAACAGGAAATACACGGACTTTTATGCCCTTTTCGCAAACTAATATATGCAAAAACTACAATTTTCATTTGTTACTTCTATAACTTTCTACAATTATTATTGGTCCTAAGCCAGCACTTATGATAGGCTCAGGGATACAACTTATAGTCCTATAGGAAACTAGCTCATTTCTCTGCTTATCTAAATCTTACAGGTCTAAAGGCTACATGTACAGAAGGGCAGGGCACATCATGGCTCAAACTCTTATCTATTCAGCTTACAATGTGGTAGGGCAAGGACATACATTTCAGGCAGATGCAGTCAATAGATTATACACTGTTTTTAGCTATGTAGGCCAGAGCAATATTTTAAACAACAGTTAACTATTTCATGACCCTACAATACAGTCACATAGACATAAGGTGAATAATAGGTTCATATCATGGACTCGACATGGACCGTGTTTCAGCAAGGTGCCTGCATCAGGAGTCCCAAATGATAAAAATAAACCAATAATGAGATCCGAATCCAGATAAAACGGGATGACAATGGCTATCTTACGTAATGTCAAGCACACCCCTAGTCAATTTTCCAAAAGATCTTATAACAAGTCACTTATCTTGCTGCTATAGTTGACTTATGACTTCTGATGAAAGCAAAGATGATACCCACGATCTCCAGGCAGGGTCCTACTAGCCGTTATGATCTCTTGAATGTGAATGTGAACAGAGTCCATATAAAGTCCCAACTCCAATATTCATCCAATCCAACTCTATGTTCAAAAGAAATAGAACTTTTCCTTCCTCAACACGAAATCTTGTTTCACAATATGCTTCTTCAGGAGGAAGAGCTAAATAAAAAATGTTAATTCAACAAAACCCACAAACCTTCAATAACAGATTAGAACAACATCTTCAACTAACCATCAGTTATAACTACTTGGACTCAGCTTCCTACCCGGCAGAACAGGGAAATAGGTCTAACAGCTTTAATCACATCAGTCTATATAATAATAATAATAATAACAGTTTATATACTGCAGGACTGTGAAGTTCTTTACAGTTTACAATGATTAAAAAATGGTACAGAATGAGTGAACATAACAGTTAAAAGCTAGTGAGTAACTGCTCTAGGGATCAGTTATTGTGGAGAAAGAGTTGTGCAGGTCAGCTGCCTAGATATTTCAGGAACAGATATGTTTTTAGGCGTAAGCAATTGTTCTAGATCTTTACCCCGTAGTCCTGCCTGATGTGAGAAAAGGTGTTGATGATGTCTTTTGTCGGTAGTAAGGTGTCACATGATCAAACTTCTTCAGTTCAAAAATCAGTCTGACCGCTGCATTTTGCACCAGTTGTAATCGTCGCATATTCTTTTGGGAAATTGCTAAATAGGCGATATTACAGTAATCAAGTTGACTCAGTACAAAGGATTGTACCAGAATTCTAAATGCTGGCATATCAAAATATGCTCTAATGGACCGAAGCTTCCAGAGAGTGAAAAAAAAAACCTTTCTGATGAAGGAGTCTATTTGGTCTTTCATGGTTAGGCTCTAGTCTAGTGTTACACCCAATATCTTCATAGTAGACTGAATAGGATAACTAAGCTTATTGATGCATAGTGGTGTTTTGATGTCAAGTGGGTGTGGCGAAGCAATGAAAATTTTTGTTTTCTCTGAATTAAGTTTCAGTTTGAATTCAGTCAGCCATTGCTCCATCAAATTTAGTACTTCTGTTGCCTTGGGAGTAACTTCTGAGAGAGAGTTAGCAAATGGTATGATGATCGTAAAGTCATTTGTATAACTAAATAATTTTATCCCTAGCGGGGTCAATTGCACACCTAGTGAGAACATGTAGAAATTGAAAAGCAATGGGGATAGTGGTGACTCTGCGGTACGCCAGATGGATTGCTCCAGGTATTGGAGAGATCGTAATCGAAACGTACTTGATAGGTATGGGACATAAGGAAACCTCGAAACCAGTCTAACACCTAACCTAATGATATGGTGGAACGCATTAGGTTAGTAGACTGGATATATTTATGAGTAACTAATATGGTGTGATTGTGGACTAATATGGAGTATGTTTGCTGTTTTGCTACAGTGTTAGTACTTGCCCCATCCTGAAGAAGATCTGAAACGCGTCGATGGGAGGCGGTACAATAAACGACTGAACTAAAGACTCATAAGCTAAGTGCTTTTACAATTTTCAAGGATTAAAAATTCGAATGAGGAAATGAACAATAGATTTTTAAAGAAATAAGTTTAAATAAAATTTAAAAGAATGAGATTATAAATTAAAGATAAAATAAATGAGTATGACAATCATTTTCCACGCATTGGGTGAAGTCAGTGAGGACTACTGCTACACTGACATATATTTATCAGAGTAGCGTTCTGAGATATCCCCAGCGTGTTATTAGTATTATATAGTTCTTTGCAATCTTTGGAGCATATGACAAGATATAGTACTTTGGACCTTATTTCAATCATTAATGTGGTTTGGTTTCTCTCAGAGTGCTCTCAGTATGATTAAAGTTCTCAACACTAAATCCACAACAAAAACTCATATTAACAATAAATTATCAGCTCCTTTTGCTCCATCTAGACTAGAGGCACAAGACAAGGTTGCCCTTTGTCACCATTGTAGCTCAACATTGCCCTGGAACCTTTCTTTATTAATAGAAATTTGTTGAAAAGTTAGCCAAATATTCTAATTACGCTGATGATATACTAATATACTCTACTGTAGACTCTATTTCATCTATTAGATACCATCAAACAGTATTTGATAGTTTGCTGGATACAAATTAAATCAGACAAAACCTGATATTATGCCTTTCAACAGTTCTGAAAGTGAGATGGAAGTTTCTAAATATAACTTCAAATGGATTAAGACTAAACTATGGACTCCTTTTACAAAGCTGCGATAGCATTTTTAGTGCATGCAGAATTGCCCTGTGCGCTAAAGCCGGCACTACATGGCTAGAACTAACTCCAGCTCAATGCTGGTGTTAGCGTCTAGTGTGCTGGGCAATTTAGGGTACGCTAAGTGCGTGCTAAAACCGCTATCACAGCTTTGTAAAAGGAGCCCTAAAGTACTTGGGTATATGCCACTGATACTGATTACGACTACTAAAGAATTAATCCCGTTATGTTATTCCTGGTAGGGAAGATTGAATACCATAAAAATGATGATTACCCCAATTAAATGCTGAATAAACCAAAAACAAAATATATTGCCATAAGATCCTATGAGGCGGTAATATGTGGTACGTTACTTCATGTTAAGCCTACTTTAGACAAGTATAAAAGTCGCCTTTTCCTGATCATGACAGGAATAGCTGTTCAACTGATCACACATAATTGGAAGAACCATGACAGGATTAATTATACTTTTTGGTGGGTAAATGTATGTACCACGTATAAGTATGAAAGAATGATGGCGGAATGTTTGGGTACTAGTAAGTCCTTTAATGATGTATGGAGTCCATTGACTACTTTTGTTGCATTACAGTAAGGGTCATGTTTCTTCCCTTTTCATTAGATTTGTTTACACATCCAGGGAGGGTGGGTGGGTGGGGGGAGGGAAATGTATGTTGAGAAGTTAAAATATTTAATTATAATATTGAAATCACATCATATGTATTATTGTATTAATTATTAAGATGAGGATGGGAGTAAATGATTGTTTAATGTAATAATTGTATAGTTATTAGTGCGTTCCATGCAGTATTTATGATTTACCAATTGTAATGCATTATCAAAGTTTGAAAATCAATAAAGATTTAAACAAAAAATAAATTATATCATTTCTCTGGAATAACAAACGCCTTGTATTGCACTCAGGAAATTGAAAGTGAGGAAAGAATTTGGTGGTGTAAATTGTTCCAGCTTCTTTGAATATCATACAGCATATATTTTTAAACAAATATCAAGGTAGTTTTCTGATTCAGCTCAAAATCCTTGCCATGCTGTACTTCATAAATGGGACCACTATCCTTTGAAATTGCTATCATTTTCAACACTCAATGATAATAATAATCAATACAAATTGATCCACAGTGTGTCACAAGCTGTGAAACTACTTGACCCCTGCTTAACTACTGCATGGTCAACTACTACTCATTCAGCTGAAAACAGCTCAGGTAATCCTCCAGGTACTCCAGCAGGACTAGCGGTGGCAGTGGTAAAATCTAGGCTACAGCGCTGGGCAGAGGTAGATGTCCTCACCGCAATGGGTTAAAAACAGGCATTACCCTGTTTAGAGTGCAGCATGATGGAAAGGCAAAAGGAAACTCTCCAAGATTCAGACATTAAGCTTGTTGGCACCATGCTGCCGCCATCTTGAACCCTCTCCCCCGAATCCCTATATCCTCTCTGCCATTCCTATCTAAAATTCTTGAGAAAGTTCTTTGATCAGTTAATTGAATTTTTGCATAATAACTCTATCCTTGACTCCTATCAATTTGGTTTACATTCAGGTCATGACACTGAGACCCTTCTCCTATCATAAATAGAAAATAAAATTACTTTTTCTGTTTAGGTTTTAGTCAAAGCAAATGTTTTCTCTTGGTCAGCCTAGAAATCTCTGCCACCTTTGATACTATCCACCATCAAGTACTGCTAAACAGACTTCTTTCCATTGGCCTATTAGGCACAGTGTGGAAATAGTTTCAATCCTTCCTTTCTAGTAGATCCTACTCTGTTTTTCTCTCCCAAAATAGATCTGCAGAAACTCTTTTTACCAGTGGTGTTCCACAAAGTTCCGTCCTTTTCCCTGTTCTATTCAATATCTTTCTCCTGCCACTTTAAGATGCCTCGGTATTGTCAACCATCTCTATGTCAATGCATTCTAATTCCTCGTTATGATCAAACATAACAATGATGAGACAATTATCGAGTTACAATCATACCTGCAATTGGTAGAACACTGGCTATATGACAATTTCAAGAAGCTCAATGTCGTCAAAACCTGCATCCCACTTTTGTCTGATCACCCTTCTCCTTATATACCAAGATCCCTTAGGACAGGGGTGTCCAATGTCAGTCCTCGAGGGCCGCAATCCAGTCGGGTTTTCAGGATTTCCCCAATGAATATGCATTGAAAGCAGTGCATGCAAATAGACCTCATGCATATTCATTGGGGAAATCCTGAAAACCCGACTGGACTGCGGCCCTCGAGGACTGACATTGGACACCCCTGCCTTAGGATCTACTATTTCCTTATTGCAATAGTTGATAAAATGTGCACTCTTGGAGTGATTCTTGACTCCAATCTCTCCATGAAATACCAGATCTCTAGGGTTGTTTCCATGGTTTTCCACAAACTAAAAGTTGTCAGACATTTACATGAGGTCTTGTCCTTCCCCAACTTTCGCTCAGTAGCTCAGGCTCTTGTTTTTCCCTGCTTTGACTACTGTAATTCATTATATCATGAGATCACTCAAAAGGAAGCATGTCATCTGCAGCTTATTCAAAATACGGCCATCAAACTAATATACAAAGCCAGAAAAACCATGCCACTCCTCTCGTCCGTGAAGCACATTGGCTGCCTATGTCACACCATACTACATCTGCTCATCTTCAAAATACAACACACACGCTCTCCAGCATTTCTTGATAAATACATCATTCCCTACTCTTCAGCTAGGGCCCTCAGATTAGCAGACCTCTATTACACTAGAAATACAGTCTTTTCCGTCACATCCCCTATGCTCTGGAATGTCATGCCATCTCACCTCCGTCACAAAATTCTCTCAATAAATTCAAATCTAAACTCAAAACCTTTATATTCAAAGATGCTTTCCACAGTCCATGAAAAAACCCCCACTTCAACTATAGCATACTTGTTTTTTTTTTTAATGCTTCTATGAAGCGACCCCTATTCTTTGCTGTGTTTTCCCTCCCATCGTACCTTTATTTACCTTTATTTTTATGATGTAATTATCTACTTTCCTTTCCCTCAGTTCCTACCAGGTCCAGTTATGTCAGTGTCTTCGTCCTTATTTTGTTTAAATTTTCTTGTTCCCCACTACATATTAGCTATTTTTTTAATATACTTTTTAGCTTTGTATACCGGTCAGATACATGTTGTTGGTCGGTATATTAAACTATTAATAAACTTGGAAACTTGGATGCGACTGTAACTATGTGATTGTAGCCTACAAAAGTGTATTGTCTAGCAAATGAGAAAGTTTGTGTAAAATAAATGTTTGCACTAGAATAGAACATGTCTACAAGGTCAGCATGTCCTCGGTGAGCATGTTGCTCACTTCCTTCTATTGCTGACAGAGGTAAAACCAATAGCATGTGATGAGTTAAGTCATTACCTCTTGCTAAGGAAAAGTACTAATGAAGTATGATTAACCAGAAACCATGTGACTTGAATAGAACCAATAGAATATTGTTGAAGTATGCAATTTGTAAATGGATTATAATTGGAAGATGTACCAACTACATATGTTTAATAATGAATTAATTGATGATGTCATTGTTGTTTGAGGAGCCTTTCTGATGTCCCATTCATTAGAGGATGCAGAAATGCTCCTCAAGGCCTTGAATATTAACTACACTTTTGTGTTAAATTTCTTTTCTTTGATCACCTCTGAGATAGAATTAAGAATTGTGGGGTATGTAATTTGTCCTCATAATTATATATACCAAACAGTTCATGTGTGTGTACATGTGGTCATTTATATCAGCTCCTGAACTGTTGTAAACGTACATGACTTTCACATAGCCATGATTTCTGCAGCTTTCAACATGCACGTGCTCTTGGAAAAGAATGCATACTCTTCACAGATAGGGGTACTCTTCATAAAAAGCTCACACTATTTGCAATATTGCCTTACACCTAGGCAGCTGGATAGGAGGAGGAAGGGCAGAGAAAAGAAGAGCCAGAGGAAGAACCCCCAGCCCATGGAGACATGGCCCAAAACACATGCCTGATGACATGGACATAGACCAGACAAGGCCTATGAGCAAGGATTTGAAAGATACAACCCTATTACTGTAGAGGAGGACCTTAAAATGGAGACATTCTTGTTGTGTTTCTATTCTTAAGACACTCCTGTTGTGTTTCTATTCTTAAGACACTATGGTTTATTTTGCTCATTGCAGCAGCAGGCAGGCCACTGTATCAAATAACACTGTCATTGGTGGATAAAAAGAGGAAAAACCAGGCCTGCAGTTTCCCTTTTTTGTTTTTAATTACAGGCAAATTTGGAAAGAAATTTTGGGGACAGAATAAAGTTGTTGAAAACAAAAATTGATTAACTAGAGAGAAAGAGAGAAAAACAAAAGGAAACAGAGTGGGGGAAGCAAAGGCTCTACTGAAGCCCCAAAGCGCTGCCCTACAAAGGACTAATGAAAGTGGAGATCCCCTCATTTGTCCCCAGTGTTTAGAGATTTGACAGGAGAAACTGAAGGACAAAGAAAGATGCTGTATGGGGTGGAGAGAAGCCCCTTGCAGGATTACTGCACAGCTAATCTGGCTACCTACGCTAAAGTTGTATTTTGCTGTGTGAAACTATAATAAAGAACTGGGTAGCTTGAAGAATGAACTTATTCTTCAGTACTATTCTTTTAAAAGAATGTGGGTACTTGGGAAACTTGAAGTATGCAGGACTAATCCATGCCATAGACACCTTATCCGTGACGATATTAATTAACCCTGGGTTTTACTAAACTGTGGAAGAACTTCTTACTACGGGCCGGAGAGGTAAATGCTCTGACGCTCATAGGAATTAAATGAGCATTTACCTCGCTAGCCCACAGTAAGAAGCTCTTCTGCAGTTTAGCAAAGGAGCCCTACATTGGCAAATATTAGATTTCAGTCTAACAGGAGAATCATATGTATTTTTCAAAACAAGAACTAGTAATAAATGATTATGTCTGATTGGTGATCCTTCTGTTAAAATTGCTGGACATCTACTTAGAATACCAGCTGCAAGAGTAACAATTCTTATTTAAACAGACAGCGCTCTTTTAGTTTAGGAACAAAAAGTACATTATACTGTATATCTAGGTAGTAAATCTTGTGGAATATGGTGACATCATTTACAGGCATGTCTTATATTGCTCTTCAGACAGGTTGGATGTAAGCTATTAAAAGTCATTAGTCCAGATGTGCCTACTAAGTGACTCATTTCTGACATGTAGATTTTGCCTTTTGAAGAATGAAGACAGATACATTGATACACTTTACTATGTAGACCATTAGAAGGAATGGACCTATAAATCTTCTGTAATAAAAAGCATTAAAATAAACATAATTCATGATTTCACAGCTTGAATGGTGGTATATCTTTCATGTTGTTAACATTTGAACTAAAAGGGCAGCGTGTGCGTTGGCACTGGACAACTGCTCTAGATAGGAAATACCTAATGGAGTATAATTTTCACAACAAAAAAATGGAAAGGGTGGAAGAGCCACAAATTACTAGAATGAGAACAGGAGTCCAAAATAAACTATAAAAAAATAAGGCATTAAAATCCAGATGAGTGGATATTCTAAGGACCCACCAAAACGGTCCATGTTTCGGTAGCCTATGCCTTCCTCGGGAGTCCTTGGGGAAAGGAAGATACACAATAACCCCCCCCCCTTTTTTTTTTTCTTTACAAAACCATGCAAAAGGTTTTTAGCTCCAGCTGGTGTGCTGAATGCTCTACCCTGCTCCGATGATCATAGAATTCCTATGAGCGTTGAAGCAGTGCAGAGCATTCAGCGTGCTGGCCAGCGCTAAAAATCTCTTGCGTGGTTTTTAAAATGGGGGACAGTTTTAACTTAATAATATGTGTGACAGTGAGATGTATTTATTTATATTTTATTTAGTATTTATACACTGCTTATAACCTAAGCCAGGGGTAGGGAACTCCGGTTCTTGAGAGCCGTATTCCAGTCGGGTTTTCAGGATTTCCCCAATGAATATGCATGAGATCTATGTGCATGCACTGCTTTCAATGCTTATTCATTGGGGAAATCCTGAAAACCCAACTGGAATATGGCTCTCAAGGACCGGAGTTTCCTACCCCTGACCTAAGCGGATTACATTCAGGTACTCAAACATTTCTCCCTATCTCTCCCCAGTGGGCTCATAATCTGACTAATGCAACTGTGAATCATGCTAAAAAAAGCAATAACAAAAATAGAGAAAGAAGTGTGGTGACTATATATATGAAATGCAAAATGTGGTTCTGAATCTAAAATGTGTAATTTTCACAACCACTTAGATGGGCATATAATAGGAATATGCAACTGTCTTGAGTCAGTTTTGAAATTATGATTAAAAAAATGAACAGAACTTTGGGCCTCATTTATTAACATGCTTTAATGCTCTAATGCACATTAATGAAATGTGCATTAGAACATTACTAAACCATGGTAGAGGTTTCTACCGCAACCTAGAGCGCCAAATGCCAAACTTTTTAAGGTGTCAGAAATAATAGGGCTATGGAGTAAAAAGGGGTGTTTAGATGAACCTAACAAGGCAGATAAGGAAAAAAGGTTGAATAAGGGCCTTCTTGATTTGCAGTCAGACTGGGATAGTTTCAGGTAACTCATCTTGAAGCTACCAGCAGACACTGAGTAAAAGTGAGGCCAGAACATATTTATGAAAATTGGGAAAACACACTCTCCCCCTCATCACAGGGTTTCTTTAAAAGCCTTAAGGAAATCCTGAGAACCTTGGTTTTGCAGAGGAACTTATTTAATATAGAATCAAAATATTAAAAAAAAAACAAGAGGGGAAATGAGAAGGACATTTGAAGGACATACGAGGATTTGTAGGGTCTTTATCATATGAATAGCCTCCTGCCACCGGATTCTGTAACCAGCACCCATGTCGGGGGTCGCTGATCATGTGTCAATCATGCGACAGTGTCAGTAAAAGAATCTCACCTAAACAGCTAAGATAGGCAACTGAAATGTAGGCCCGGAAAACCCAGGCCTACATTTTGGCTGCCTATTTATGCCGTGGGATCCTAAAGCCAGCCCATAGCTGCCATAAGCTGATCATGGCAGGGGAATACACTGGGAGGGGCCTAAGCCTCTGATTAACCCAGGCATCTAAGACCCCTCCCATTTGGACCACCTGAGCCAATCAGAGCCTTAAGCCCCTCCCTGGTGCATCCCAGGATGCTGGATCACCTTAAACCACTGCTGGGTAATAGTGAATTCAAAATCAAGTGTCCCAAAATGGTGAACCACACAACAAAAACAAAAAAAGGAAACTATAATCATAGATACACTTTATAAGTTTACAAGAGGATCTCAGAACCGTAAGTTGGTATGGAAATCACAAACAGAGACAAACCCTAAAATGTGTTTCGGTATGTCTATCATTGCTCCATCTTGAATTGATATAAAGTTGTTTCATATGATTTTAACGCTTCTTTCTAATAGAACTGTTTATAAATAAGTTGCAAGTGTTCATAGAAAGACTTTTTTTGTGAATTTTTTTAAATTTTTTTGATATTTGAACTTCAACTTACCTCGTGTATGAGTCAAGGTAAGGTAGAAGTTGTCTCGCTATGGCGGGGTCTGACGCATTTCGCCAAGACAGCTTCTTCAGAGAACCTGCTTTTGGCATTCAGAAGGAGAACTTCACTCTAGTCGCGATTCCAGTGCCTTTTATTTAGACATCAGTAGGTGCTCAAACCTTGCCATTTTTTGTCATTTTTAATGGCATTTTTCAATTAACAGGCGCCAGCAGACTCCTACTGACACCTAAGTTTTGGCGTTGGTTTTAGAATTTCCCTCCAAATGTCCCCACAACATAAACCATAAAGGTGACTAGGTATTACAAAGGCCTCGTAATTTCACCAGTTGTATATTAAGGTGTAAAGTAGGGCGTAATTTGATGCCCAAATATTTTCTGTTAACAAGTCTATTATTATGGCGTTGCAAGTTTTAATTGCACTAGTAGTTGAACACTAACATCACAAAACATGCAATTATTAACCACTCAATTGATTTTCATATTAGCTTTTACACTATTTCAAGGATCTTCAGAGTTTTAACGCAGTAATCCTTCATCAGTTTTTTAGAATTTTCTGTAGCATACCACTGAATAGAAAAAGGAGCTAGCATATCTTTACTGCAATATGAGTTTAAGGGCATCACTTCTG
The DNA here is from genome assembly GCF_902459505.1 of Geotrypetes seraphini. Lineage (NCBI taxonomy): Eukaryota > Metazoa > Chordata > Amphibia > Gymnophiona > Dermophiidae > Geotrypetes > Geotrypetes seraphini. The sequence continues at coordinate 317,167,810 of NC_047086.1, forward strand.
TTTTGTCCCGGTTTGTTGAATAACTAAAGTACCAAAATATTTTAATAGGTACAATATCACTGGAAACGTTTGTGTAGGATAACTTGTATATAATAAAACATCAGCTGCAAAGGTCGTACCTTTAATTTCCTGTGAATGACAGGGAATACTACTGAGAGAGTGTAAACTAAGCAACAGGAGTTCAAGTGCTAAATTGAAGAGTAAAGGGGATAAAGGGCAGCCCTGCTGAGTTCCCCGAGACAAGGCAAAAGTCAAGTAAAATCTGTCCATGGATTTTGGACTTTTCAGCTGAGAAACTAATGATCTCACTACACAAATAGGCTTTATGTGTATCTTAGATCAGGAGTGTCATTTATTTGGAAGTACTCTTCTGTCCACTTAGGCAAAGATGCACAAAAGGTTTCTTTGCAAGTAAAACTCTCCTGCCGATGAACTAAAGGGTTCGCTATGGCTGCTGCCAATCATTGGTAGCAGCCACTGAGAATCCTATGCAAATGCATTACAAGGAGCTCATTAGTCTTATAATGAGAACTCCATGTAATACTCTAAACTTTTTGCCCACTTTTTACAGGGAAATTTTTCTGGCAGGGTCTGAGCTATCGTACCCTTGCTTTCCTGTTAGTGCCTGAGCACTGATTGGCTCGGCATGGACAGGAAAGAAAGGCTTGACAGCTCAGAACCTCCTCCCCCACCCTGCAAATTAAAAAAAAAGAAAAAAAAAAAAAAAGACCTTGACCTCCCTGTATATGTCACAATCCCTTTCTTTTACTCCCTTCCTCCATATCTCCAATTCTCCACTCCCAATCATCCATGGCCCCTTCAACATGCTGGGACCTCAACCTGAGACCCCCTTCTGTGTCCATCCCCGACCCCTGCACTTATAAAAAAAAATTGACAGGAGGGATGCCATCCCACCCTACCCTACCCCGTACCTTTTTTTCTGAAGTCCAGAAGGAGGGATGTCCATTCCCTCTTGCCAACAGGACTGCCTCTTAAAAATAGTAGGCGTTCCATTTCCCAGTGCATCCTGGGATGCACTGGGAGGGGCCTAAGGCCCTGATTGGCTCAGGCACCTAAAGCCCCTCTTTGTTTTTCTGTATTTTGTAGGAAGTCATTGAACCAATTAAGTGTGGTGCTTGTGATTCCAATATCAGCAAGTTTCATTAGGAGAAGGTGGTCATTTATAGAATTGAAAGCTGTGGAAATGTTAAATTGAAGGAGTGCAGCTTGTTGGCCTGTGCTTAGTATTTGTTTGATTTTTTTTTGTAATTTATTTATTGAATTTGAAACTTTTTTACAAGAAAGAACATGCTAATGAAACACAGTAAAAAATAAGATTTAAAGGTATACAGGTACATGGAGAATAATAATAATAATAATAACAACAGTTTATATACCGCAGGACCGTGAAGTTCTATGCGGTTTACAATAAATTAGAAAGATTTTACAAATTGAATGGAACATTCATAGTTAGAGATTAGTGGTTAACAGTTTACAAGATCAGATTTGGGGGTGGGATTGTGATGGGGTCTATTGTTCAGATTGATTGTGATGGGGTCTATTGTTCAGATTCGTTATCTAGGTATTTCAAGAACAGGTATGTTTTTAGGTGTTTCCTAAATTCACCATAGTTGTTTGTGTGTGAAATTAGTTTTTCCAGGTCTTTGCCCCATAAGGCTGCTTGATACGATAGAAGTTGTTGATGATGTCTCTTAAATTTGCATCCTCTAGCCGGTGGGGAAACGAACTTCAGGTGTGTTCTTCTCTTATGTCTATTGGTTGAGAAGGAGAAGAGGTCAGTTATATATTTAGGGGCTAGACCAGATAGTACCTTGAAGCAGAGACATCCCAGCTTGAACTTCGCATGTGCCTCCATTGGCAGCCAGTGCAGGAGTCGGTAGGAAGGGGTTATGTGATCGGACTTCTTCAACCCGTAGATCAACCTGACTGCTGCATTTTGCATCAGTTGTAGTCTCTGCATTTGCTTCCGGGAGATTGCCAGATGGGCAATGTTACAATAATCAAGGTGGCTTAGTATTAGGGATTGTACCAGAATTCTGAATGCTGAAGTGTCGAAGTATGCTCTAATGGACCTAAGTTTCCAGAGAGTAAAAAACCCCTTTCTGACTAGGGAGTCCACATTGTCTTTCATGGTTAGACCTTGGTCCAGTATTACCCCCAGGACCTTCATTGTAGGTTGAATAGGGTAGTTGAGATTGTTAATGCGTAGTGGTGTTGTAGTGACAGGTGGGTGTGGTGAGGCTATAAAGAATTTAGTTTTATCTGAATTAAGCTTCAGTCTGAATTCTGTGGTCCATTGTTCCATCAGGTTTAGTGCTTCTGTTGCCGTGGGGGTGATTTTGGAGGGAGAAGTATTGAACGGGATAATGATTGTAAAGTCATCCGCATAACTGAATAATTTTATACCCCGCTGGGCCAGCTGCACGCCTAGTGATGATATATAGACGTTGAAGAGTAGTGGGGATAATGGAGACCCCTGTGGAACGCCTGATGGGTTTCTCCATGTTTTAGAGAGGTTGCAGAAAAAGAGCAATAGATTACTTCCTTAGACCACTAATATTACTTGAGAGGACAAATCAAATTTTAGAAGAAATTTTTTAAACTTTCAATAAAGAAAGAAAGAAAAAAAATACTAGGCACAGGCTATTAGCACTGAAAAGCACTATCTGTTTTTGTTTTTTTCATTGTCAGTTGTAACTTAAGCAATTTTTTTAAAGTCCAGAAAGGCCCTCAGTTGCTCTGGGGCAAAAAAGACATATTTAGCATCCAAGTATTTAACCACACAATTGCATGGACAGGCTAATAGGAAAGTTGCCCCCCCAAGATCTTGTTTTATTTCTCATTTGAAGAAAAAGTCTCCTTCTTTCTTAAGTTGAACGTGTCACATCTTGATAGACCCAAATCCTTTTATCGTAGAATAAATCTTAGTTGTCAAAAATAAAGTTCCATTATAGCATTTAGGTCCTGTTTAAAGATCAAGGAGATTAATAAAGTAGATCTTTCAGAAGACGCCTCAAGAATAGCTGAGATGTTATTTATATCAAGTTCAGGTGATTGAGGATTGGCAATACCGGTTACTTGATTAGTATTTTTTGAAGAAGTAGGTAATTAATACGTTTTGTTAACAGGTGGTTTACATTCAGCGGTGTATTTGAGAATTTCTATCAAGTATTTCTTCAGAATATTAAGTGCCAATATTCCAAGAATTTTGGGGAAATTCAAGAAGCGTAAATTTAACCTGCAGTTATAATTCTCTATATTTTCCATTTTTTTTCGTAAAGGTAAATTGTCTGTAACAACCACTTTTTTAAATTCTTGAAGTGCTTTTACTTCTATTTGAATTTGTAAGATGGAGCTTTTTATTTCAAGTATAGTTTGTTCTAATGATTTTACCATATCATCCATTCTCTCTCCCCCCAGAGCGGCACGACCAGGCAGGAAGCGCAATGCAGCCAATTACAGAGCGGTGCGACCAGGAAGGAAATGCAAAGTTCGCACTCCTGCATTGTGCGTCGCTCTCCTAAGACACAAGCAGCTATCCACTAAAAAAGGCTGCGGGCAGCTTTTGCCTGCGGGCGGTTCGGGCTTTGGGAGGCTACGGGCAGCTTTGGGCTTTCCAGCACCAGACCACCAGACGTACCTATGTGTAGAGGAGGACAAACCAAGAAGAAAAAAATACTGAACCAATTTTTTTTTCTTGTTTTTCGTCCTCTACAGGTGGGTGCGTCTTATGGTCAGGTGTGTCATAATCTGAAAAATACGGTAAGTTCCTCCTATATGTGCCCTTCTCTTGGCCAACTCAAGACTCTTTCCCTTCTACCTTGCTGCTCTGTATGCTTGGAACAAGCTGCTCAAATCCCTACAGCGGGTTCCATCTCTGGCACTGTTCAAGGCCAAGTTAAAATCCCACCTCTTCGAGACTGCTTTCAACTCCTAACTCCTCTCATCATGGGTTCCGTACGAGGAAAGGCTGGACAGATTGCGGCTATACTCTCTCGAAGAACGCAGGGAGAGGGGAGACATCGAGACATTTAAGTATATCACTGGTCGTGTAGAGGTGGAAGATGATATTTTCTTTCTTAAAGGAACCTCGGCCACAAGAGGGCATCCGCTGAAACTCAGGGGCGGGAAATTTCATGGCGACACCAGGAAGTATTTCTTCACAGAGAGAGTGGTTGACCATTGGAACAATCTCCCAGTGCAGGTGATCATGGCCAACAGTGTGCCTGATTTCAAGAATAAGTGGGATACCCACGTCGGATCACTACGAGGGCAGTGTAAGGGTATCGCCACCTGAGTGTGATCTAGGAGGGTAGTTAGGGAGGGTTAATAGAGTGGGCAGACTTGATGGGCTATAGCCCTTTTCTGCCGTCATTTTCTATGTTTCTATGTTTCTATGTATCCCTAACCATATATGTCATGTCTGTCTGTCCATGTTAGATTGTAAGCTCTTCTGAATAGGAACTGTCTATTAAATGTCAAAATGCGCCACACTGCGTACATCTTTTAGCGCTATATGTGATAAATAGTAGTAGTAGTATCCTGAAAACCTGACTAGCTGAGTGGGTCTTGAGGACTGGGTTGAGAACCCCTGTCTTAGATAATGCTGCTGAAAAACTGGGTATAGTCTGAGCAAGTCAGATCTGTTGAATATCAGATTCAAGGTGGTTTTAAGTATAGATTAAAAATTGTAAAAATTCCCTTTATTTATCAATTTCTCACCAAGCAAAGAAGCCTTTTACTAAGCCATGTTAGAATATGGGCTTAATGAATTTTAACAAGGGACTATTCTATAGAAACATAGAATCATGATGGAAGATAAAGGCCAAATGGCCCATCCAGTCTGCCCATCCGCAGTAACCATTATCTCTTCCTCTCTCTAAGAGATCCCACGTGCCTATCCTAGGCTTTCTTGAATTCAGACACAGTCTCTGTCTCCACCACCTCTTCTGAGAGATTGTTCCAGGCATCTACCACCCTTTCTGTATAAAAGTATTTCCTTAGATTACTCCTGAGCCTGAAACCTCTTAACTTCATCCTATGCCCTCTCATTCCAGAGCTTCCTTTCAAATGAAAGAGACTTGACTTATGCGCATTTACACCACATATGTATTTAAATGTCTTTCAAGAAATTGAATTGTTGATAACAAAAATATCTTAATAACTATCAAAATATTATCAGCCAGCGGTGGAGGCACCCATAAGAAACGTTCATTTAATCAAAATGGTGGAGAAAAAAGCCTCAAGAATAGTAATAGAATCACGGCAATCCACAAAGGATTTCAAGCCGTATATAGTCTTTATCACAGGCACAAAAAACTCCACCAATGCAAAATGCAACTTTCTAACTGGGAACAAAATCCACCACTGTGCACAGGGAAGGAAAAAAGAAATGCTACTTATCTTCGTACGCTGGCATCATCCTTCTCACTTCTGCATTGTTGTTACTCAGCGCACTTCCACAAAATTGTCATAGTCAATGCCATTATCTCCAACAAGATTCTTGTTTTTGCCATGCAAAGGTTGCGTCATGGAGAACTATCACACTTTTGCTTCCAAGTGTTTGCCCCAACACTTTCTCTATCATATCTCCTTGAGATCTTTAAATCCGTCCCTATAAACCTTATGATGAAGACCACACACCATTTTAGTAGCCATCTTCTGGACCGACTCCATCCTTTTTATATCTTTTTGAAGGTGCGGCCTCCAGAATTGTACACAATATTCTAAATGAGGTCTCACCAAAGTCTTATACAGGGGCATCAATACCTCCTTTTTCCTACTGGCCATACCTCTCCCTATGTAACCTAGCATCCTTCTAGCTTTTGCCATCACCTTTTCAACCTGTTTGGCCACCTTAACCCACTCAACCCAAGCTAAACCCCACTTAACCCTTCAACCCATGCTAAACCCACTTCTAACATGGCAGTATTGTAGGCATTTTTCAATTATTTTTCGATCATGTGATAATGTTTGCATTTGCACATATTACCGCAAAGAAAATTAACACTGGAGCACTTATCACCTCCTATTTAGGCAGTACTAAGCTCCCAGGTTAACTCTGTGTTAACCAGGTAGCACATGCTAATAGCAATGCACTATACTTCCAGGTTCATTTTCTGCTCATGCCACACCACCAGCAAATATTAGTTAAAAAAAATAGTTAACACACAAATTAGGGCTGACAAACTGCCACAATACGCTTAAATATGTTTTCCAGTGAGCACTTATTCCTGCTTCAAGTGTTAGTGCGTAACATGGTTTAGTAAAAGGGACCTAAAGCTTGTACAAGCAGATTTTCCTTTAAATCTCAAGTTCCAACAAAATCTTACTGTTGGGATGGCTAAACTAAAAGCCTTGTGTATTTAAGTTTTCTTTTTAAAGACATGAATTAGTTCAATAGTTGAAAGAATGGGCAGCTAAATCATTCCTATAAATGATTTCCAAAGAAGGCAATTTAATTTGCTTTAAAGTAAATGAATTCAAAGAGCAGATGCTTCTATAAAAAAGATTAATTGGAGGCCACCTGCAATCAGTAAGAGGAAGTTCTTTCAATTGAAGTTAGAACAACCCTTGGGGTAATATTTTCTGCAACTGAAGAACTTTCTCTTCTGAATCTGTATTGCGCTTCCATATAATTTTTATAATTGATGGTACACTTATAAGCAATGTGAAATTGAATGTTTATAAGAAGAAGCAGATACTGTTGAGACTAGGGGCTCCTTTTACGAAGCTGTGGTAGCAGCTTCAGCGGGTGAGACTTTTCATCACACGCTAACCCCCGCTGTAGCCAAAAAACTACCGCCTGCTCAAGAGGAGGCGGTAGCAGCTAGCACGGCCAGCGGTTTAGCATGTGCTATGACGCGCATTAAACCGCTACCGCGGCTTCGTAAAAGGAGCCCTAGGAGACTTCCCCATTTTAGTATTATGGGATTTTGTTATTGACTATTGTTTTTTCAATTTTGTTTCCAAGTGGAATTTTGTTATTTGTGCAATTTTTTTTTTTTTTTAATTTTGTAATATTAATAATCAAACATTATTGAAAACAGAAAATATTGTATATAAAAACTGATGTTAACAATTAGATTGAACAAATTAAAAGAATGTATTTGAACCCATGAACAATGCTAAATAGTAACATTATTCATTTAGGATTGTTAATGAGAAAGAGTGTTATCAAGTTTTTGCCACTTACTAAACATGTACTGTTGAGAGATAATTTCTTGGCAATAAGGCGTTTATATTTCCTGTATAATAATAAATGGTCCCACCATAAAAAAATGAATCAATAAATGTTATTTTTCCAATGTTGAATTATTAATTTTAAAGCAATTGAAATCAAGCCCCTGACTTCAGTGCCATGAAAAATAGTTTAAACATTATACAAAATAAAATTATGGAACACATAGGGGTCCTTTTACAAAGGCGCGGTAGCGGTTTAACGCGCGGAACACCGCACATTAAACCACCTTCCGTGCTAGTACCTAACACCTCCATTGACAAGGCGTTAGGATTTTAGGCCTGTCATGGGGGTTAGCGCATGATGAAATGTCCGACGCGCTAACCCCCTTAGCATGCTTTGATAAAAGGAGCCCATAGACAAACATGGTTTAATGGGATAGAATCAGCACGGGTTCAGACAAGGGAGGTCTTGTTTCACAAATTTGCTTCATTTCTTTGAAGGTATGAATAAACATGTGGATAAAGGAGAGCCAATTGACTTAGTATATCTATATTTTCAGAAAGCTTTTGATAAAGTTCCTCATGAGAAACTCATGAGAATTTAATTTTCTCAGGAGTCTCTCATGAGGAACTTTGTCAAAGCTTTCTGAAAATATAGATATACTACGTCAATTGGCTTTCCTTTATCCACATGTTTATTCGTGGGATAGGAGGTAATGTTCAGTTGTGGTTTATGGAATTGGTTATTGGACAGAAATCAGAGGGTAGGGTTAAATGGCCATTTTTCTCAATAAAAGAGGGTAAATAGTGGAATGCCACAGGGATCTGTATTTGGACCGGTGCTATTTTTAAAATTTTTTATAAATTTTATTAATATTTGTTACATCAATAACAAAAATCAGGAAAGGCAAAAAAGAAACAATTCAAAAAACAACTTAAAATTCAAATTAAGACTTATGTCAAGTCCACATTAACAAGGGCCACTCAGTATAGAAAGTAAAAAAATTATATAGGAAACAATATACAATATCCTTGACATGAAAAATGACCAAATCCATTATGTCCTTAACCTTCTGAAACTTTCAGTTAAACCTTATCAATCAAGAAATTCTCCAATTGTGACGGATCTAAAAAAACAAATTTATCAGCTTTATAGTTTACAACACATTTGCAAGGGAATTTTAAGAAAAAAGTAGCTCCCACTGCTATAACTTTGGGTTTAAGCTGTAGAAACTGTTTTCTCCTATGTTGTGTCTGTCTGGACACATCAGGAAAAATCATTAGTTGTCCATGAAACAAGGCTTGTTTGTTCACAAAATACAATTTAAGTATAAGTTGGTTTTCAATTTCTGTTTTAAATGTTACCAATAAGGTTTCTCGTTTAGTAATCACGTCCTTAGAAGATTATAGAAACTGGGAGATATTTAAACTATCTGGAGACACAATCTTATCCAATTCTCCTTCTTCACCAGTTTCTTTAGTACTCCTGGGGATGTAATATAAGTTATCAGGAGTAAATAATTCCACCTGATTATATTTTAAAACATCCCTCATATACATCTTCAGGAGTTCCAAAGGTACCAAATAATGTGATATAGGGAAATTCAAAAATCTAAGATTTTGTGCTCTAGCCAAATTCTCTATCTTTTCCATTTGATTATGTAAGGATAAGTTATCTTTGATGTTAGAAATAGCAGCTTTTTGCAAAACCTCCACAGAATTATCTATTTTATCTAATCTAACAGAAAGTGAAGATAACTGATTTTGTTCATTTACTTTAACTGTTATATCAGATGAAAATTGACAGAGATTAGTAACCGTGCTCTGTAATGAGGACTCTATCCTGTTTACAACCAATCAGACATCATTAAGAGAAATTACTTTGTCCTTAGATATAGAGTCTTGACTTGACTCTATCACCATACGGACTGGGGTCAAAGTTTTCATTCCCTGAGAAGATATATTTGTATGTTGTATGTCCATACTCACATTTGGTAAAGATATTTGTACTGGAGGTGAAGCTGTCTCCTCTTCGGGAGCAGGAACAGAACTACCAGTTGAATTAATTGCTGGTTGAAGAAGCAGGGACAGTTTGCCTGAGAAGAGAGATGCAGTAAGAGAAGATGGAACTGTCCTGTTCTCTAATGTTGATGATGTTGAAAGTTGGAAATGGCGATCTATTGGCCCTAATACAGGCAAAGATGATACTATCTTTGCCTTCCTTTTCCCTATATCATTAGGGAACTACTTTCCTGCCCTCTGCTCCTCTAGGGCTCTGAAGGGGTTCAAAAGGGGCATGTCCTGCCCCTTTGGCCATGCCCCTTTGGCCACGTGACTGCGGACTGTTTACCACGGCTTCCCTTGGTCTTTATGGAGCCTCCAAGGACCCCTCTCGTCGTGCTGGATGCCGGAACTGCTGTGGTGTCTGCATGCCTCCGATGAATAACAAAGTGCTGCTGTCGGCACTGGCGGCTCCCTCCTCACAGCTTTCCTTGGAACAATGAGTTAAGTGGATAAATTTACAGATGACACTAAATTTTTCAAACACAGGTAACCTGAAAAATTACAAGCAGACCTTAGGTAATTGGAAGACTGGGCATCCAAATGGCAGATGAAATTTAATGTGGACAAATGCAAAATAATGCACATTGGGAAGAACAACCCAAATCATAGCTACCAGATGCTAGGATTGACCTTAGGGGTCAGCACCCAAGAAAAATATCTAGGTGTCATTGTAGACAATACGCTGAAACCTTAATCTACCCAATGTGTGGTGGTGGCCAAAAAAAGCAAAATATATGCTAGGAATTATTAGAAAAGAGATGGAAGGGGGTACTATTAAGCCCATGCATGATGGAGGCTTAACACTTCTGCTCCACATCTCAATGTCTTTGCCATGAAGTCCAGCGCAAAACAACCCAAACCAGGTCCACCATCTCCAACTAAAGATCATAGCCCTAAATCTCCGAATGACAATATAGCTAAGGTAATGGAACAACTCAAACAAATATTGACATTTCTGTCTGAAAGTAAAGAAGACATTAAAGACATTAAAACTGAGATATCACACCTCTTGAATGGCAGTTGAGGACACAACTTGGAACAGAAATACTCTCTCTTTAATGATATCTCTTCACATCAACAGACAGACTGTAGAGCCTTAAAGCAAATGGAAACTATGATTGAAGACCTAGACAATAAGAATAGGCAGAAAAATATCCACTTTCTTGGTCTTCATGAGAGAATTGAAGGTAATAATATCCAATTTTTGGAGTTCTGGCTGTCTAAAGTTTTAAATAATTCTTTCAACAGGGCCTTTGAGCTATAGCAAGAATATTGGGTGCTGGCACGTATACTAACACCTATCGTGTGATTGTGACAAAAATCCTTTGATACTTGCATGTAGATATAAATCTTGCCCGATTGAGAGCCATAAAAAATACACTATATAGCAAAGGCAGAATATTTTTATTACACTGGATTTTACCAAGGAAACAGCTGTGCATCAAAGAAATTTTCTTGCTCTGAGGCCCTGCTTGTAATCTTTAGAGGCTCCTGCAGCCATAAGGGCTAGTAGGGTGGTAGATAAGTGGGTCTAGGGGATTCTGGAGGTGGTTTGGGGGGGCTCACCATGACTCTATAAGGGAGCTGTAGTGAATCATGGCACCCTTTTTGTGAAGTTCACAGCAGTGCCCTGTAAGTTACCCCACTATTTAGGTGCCATGTCTGGATGTTCAGTCCATCACTTTGCAGACTCCTCCCACGTCCAACAGGGCTTGTTCTAGGCGTTTTTGACTTGGACAAAAAGTTGGATGAAAATGTGGTATAAAGATGGATGATTTAGTGACCTGGAAGATCAGATTGGCAGGACATAATAATTAGACGATTTTCGAAAGAAAAAAAATTTTGGATGTATTTTTCGAAAATGTGTCCTATGCTGTTATTTACTTTGGACGACTTGCTATTTAGATGAAAACGGACTTAGATGTTCCTTTCGATTATGCCCCTCCATGGGTCTAATGGGTTGCACTGTGTTGATTTGTACTGTTCGCAGTAAAGACATATGCGTTGATCTGAAGGCGTATGGTTACAAGATTTGTTGTAGTAGTCTTCCAAATTATACACACCCAATGAGGATATATGTTTTGGGTTTGTCTTCAGCTTAGGTTTGGTTTGGCATTACTAAAGATTGTACACTGCAAATTCCCCAAAGCTTCCAAATGTGGGACAGTGGGTGTGTCTTATTGACGTCCTGTGGTTGATATGAAAAGTTCTCAGTTTATTGTAAACATTCTGTACTTAAAATTTGCATGAAAATGATATTTTCCTCACTTTTAGGAGAACAGATGGCAATAAATGATTTTGCAATACAATAACTTGGAAATCAATCTATATACAGTGCTGCATATTTAAAAGCACAGTAAAATCTATCATAGCCTGAAAGTTTGCTTTTTTTTGTTTTGTTTTTTAAATCAGGCTTCACAATTGGCTTTCCCAGAAGTTTCTGTGACAAGTAGGCTTGCCAATAGACTGGTGTTTGGTCTGTTTGGCTGAGTTTCACAAACCAAGACTGTCAGCCAGCATACCCTTCCAAATGGCAGTGTATTTGCTGATATTTTTAGCATTCAGAAGAGTAGAGACTACGACAAAATCTATGCCAAAAATGTTTACAACTGTTAGTGTCACTGTCTCAGAAGCTGTAGATCCTCTGATTCTTCTCTATACCCTTGCTAGGGATTAGCCAGTTCATTCTGCTGATGTGAAGAGAGGAGCTTCTGCAGATAGCTTTTGCAGCTGCAAGTCCCAAGTACACAGTTGGTGAAAGGAAGTAGCTAATCAGCACCTCATAAGAACATAAAATGTGTCATACTGAGTCAGACCATAGGTCCATCAAGCTGAGCAGCAAAATCCCAAGGAGCTGATCTGTTCTTTAATGCTCCTCATACCTAGAGAAAAGTGGTATCTTTCTCAAGCCTACTCAACTAATAATTGTCTATGGACTTTTCCTCCAGGAACCTATCAAAATTGTTTTTAATCCAAGCTATGCTAACTGCCATGGCCAAAACTTTCAATAGCAGTCTCCATTGATTAATCGTATGCTTAAAGAAAGAAAGAAAAAAAATCAAAATTCAACATTTTGAAGCCCTTCTACTAATTTACATTAAGGAAAGGCACAAATTAGCACGTTAACACGGGAGTACAGTAATTGTTACCATGCTGCATGACCACATGTGTTCATTTGTTTTTGACTACAAGCCATGTAAGGGGTGGAGGCTGGATGGCTTATGGATGAAGAATGGATACAGGCTGCATTTTTTTCTGTAAAATAGCTGCAGGAGATATGCTGAGAATGCCCCAACAGTTACTGCACAGCCTTTGCACTTACCACATGTTAATTTTTGCTGTTAAAGTGCAGTGAGTGCAAATACACCTTAGAGGACAAACAGGCACAATTTTTTCACTTGTGGGTCATGTCTAGGGTTACCAGTCGTCCGGATTTCTCTGGACATGTCCTCCTTTTAGAGGACATGTCCAGGCGTCCAGACGGCTTTGCAAAACCTGGTACTTTGTCTGGGTTTTGAAAAGCTTCCAGCTAGGACCGACGTCGGGACGTCACCTGCGCATATGCGGATACAATATGGTAATGTCATGTACATGTGCAGATGCTGTCTCAATAAGTGAACAGGTTGAGGGGGCGGGGCTGGGGGCAGAGCGGGGCATGACTCGGGCGGAACTGGGCAGGGCCTGGGGGACGGGGCCATGGATCCGGATTTTTGTTCTAGAAAATCTGGTAACCCTAATGATATCATCAATGGAACCCACTATGGACATTACTAAGTGCATTGTCACCTTAAATATTTAGGTAATGCCCATACATCGTGCGTGCTGGTGCCTTCCTGTCCAATGTCAGCTCATGGGACCATCAGTTCTTTGCTTTCTGTGGAGCTGAGAAGCTGTTTCTTCAGTTTTCAGTTTGTGAAACCTATACCATTTTTTGTGCCTTCCTATGCATATTTTTCATTGTTTTCCTCATAATGTGTTGCTTTTATCATATTCCAGTATTTTATCCAATTTATGTTCATTTTTTTCAACTTTTTGCTTTTTGGCCTTCGGGTCAGTCTGAGCCCTTCTTTTCTCCCAGGAGCATTGACCATTTTTGTCATCCTAGTTTCTTGAGTTCCCTGGGCCATTGAGCACTTCGACTTAGTGTCAGCAATTTCCCCCTCCATAAGTGACTTTAAGAGATGTTCTCGATTTAACCGGACCATTTCAGGCTCTGTCCCACATAATTGGTGTGTCCCCTGCTTCCTGGCTCCTGAACATTGGGACATTTGCTGTGACTTCTGTCTCCTTATACAAATAGGACACTGAAAGCCCAAAAACTTCAGTTTGAAAAACTTTTTGGTACTGTGTCAGCATTGACTTTGAGCATGGTGGGGGACTCAGAATCTGACACCCAGTCTTTTATGACTCAAGCAATGGCATCAGCACTGAGTGAATTGACACTATATCCATAGTGTCAGGCATCAGGCTACTTACAGAGGCAGGACTCTACAGTACATCATCTTCATCTATGCCTCAAGCTAAGAAGTATAAACATTCTCCCCCTTCTAGGCATGGCACTGCATCCTCGCAAATGTCAACTTCTTTGATGCATAATAAGCGTCAATGCACCAAAGGCCACTTCCTTTCCAACCAGCTGATGTCCTCTCAGATGTTCCTCAACATCGAGATCTCCCACCCCGACATCTAGTATAACAGACTGCTTTCATGCTGATGTCTTTTCTGGTATTTTCACCATCTCTCCAGGAGGAGATCTGGGCTATGCTCAGACAAGAGCTTTCAGGGCTACTACAGATACATGCCTACCTTAGCCCATTCCAAGGATACATCAAAACATCAATCGAGGATGAGGTCACACATTCCTATTCGACATCGAGCATCAGAATTGGCATGGACACACTCAAAATATGCATCATCATTGGAAGAGGAGTTCTCTCCTGGGTCAGACCATTGATCTGCACCTCAATGCAAAGTCAATGCCTCTCTCAATGCACACTTCCTAATTCACCTAGTAAGAAGGGCTTTGAGAAATCTGACTCAGATATTTCCCTTTCAGATGAGGATTTTCCAGAATATTCAGTGGAAGAATCCTATTGTATACTTTTTGATCCTTACCTTTCTTTTCAACAACGCAAGTCTCTTCCAGAAAGTATATTTTTTACTGCCTTTGTAAGACAGATGGATCAGACTTTGCCCAACAAAATGGAAGAACCTCACTCTGAATTTTTTGACAAACGAATGCATCAAAGTACCTATGCATAGGGTCATGAAAGATACTTTATCTAAGAACTGGGAGAATCCCCTGTCAGTCCAGGTAGCACCTAAAAAGATAGGCACAATGTATAGAATTCAGAAATGTCCAGGATTTGATAAAACTCGACTTTAATATTCATTAGGTCTAGAATCTGTCCTCAAACATTCACACAGCTCACAATCTTACGCTTTTGCTCCTCCAGGCAGAGAAGCCAGGACATTGGACTCTTTTGGCAAAAGCATTTTCTAATGAGCTGTGCTCATCAATAGAATTATGGTCTACCAATTCTACATGTCCATTTATTTTATTGTATTTATTTATTTATTTTTTTTTAATATGTGTTTATTAACAATGAAGTAGCACAAACAGCCGGGAGATAACAATCCCAGAACAGGCAATCAAATAACACAAAGTATACAGGAATAGCTGACATGTGAGAAGCAATCGAAAAGATGAATACACTCTGTACAATTCAGCACCTGGAGATTGTGGAAACTTCCCCACCCGGAATCAGTGCAAACCCCACCATTTACATTTTCTCCCATGAGTCCCAAGAAACCACCCCCCAAAGCCCACGCAACAATCCACTCACTCCAGTCAGTCACAACCCAAGATCAGCAACATGCACTCTCCCACACGTACCATCCCCCACAGCCACTCCCCCCCTACCCCTAGAGAGAAGAGCTACGTAAAAATAAAATGTAAACCAAAAGAGCTGATAAATCTACCAAAAGAGACGGGTGGATCCCAAGAACCCAGAAGAATTCGCATCATTGAAGCGGATGCTGAACACCAGGCCCACCACTAAGGTACCAGCTCCACAACCGCGGAAGACTGCAACAAGCCATCCCATAAAGCAACGTAGTATTTCCCCTCAGGGCTAGAAACACCTTTATGCCATTGTCGTTCAAAAGTGGCCAAACAACTGTCAGAGTTTGAGGAATTTCTTCCTCCAGACAAACTAAAACAATTTCAACAATTATCTAAGAACTTGTTCACTATAAGAAACTATATGGATAGAGGAATTTTTGATGCATTTGTAAAAAAGGGGGGGGGCTTGTAAAAAGGGGGAGGAAGGTGCATATTTTTAAAATTTTTCATTTAAAATGTTCTTTTATCCTACCCATCTTACAATTTGAGCAGCTTACAAAGTTGCATACATAAAAGTTTTTAACATACATCATATAAAATTAGCTCATTTTATAAATAGGTTTGTCAACATAAAAATGCTTTTAGATGCTTTTGAAATGGAAGTAATAGATTGCATAAACATAAATCTAATGACAGACCTGCAACTATAAACAGAGAGGGCTGGATTCTATAAAGCAGTGATTCCCAACCCTGTCCTGGAGAAACACCAGGCCAATCGGGTTTTCAGGCTAGCCCTAATGAATATGCATGAGAGAGATTTGCATATGATGGAAGTGATAGGCATGCAGATTTGCTTCATGCATATTCATTAGGGCTAGCCTGAAAACCCAATTGGCCTGGTGTTCCTCCAGGACAGGGTTGGGAACCACTGCTATAAAGGATGCTCCTGTCAGGCACCAGTAGGTGCCCTAATCAAGGCCGCTTAGCAATTCCTAACTTTGGGATGCACACACAACTTAAAAAAAAAAAAAAAATTGGCTTAATTGGCACAGTAATGAACTACGCCAGTTTTCAGCCAATCAATAAAAGACCAATTAAGAGTTCAGCACGAAACTCTTAGGACACCTAGCAACGCCTAAGTAGAGGCACCCTCCAATGCCTAATGATGCTTACCTGAAAAGTAGGTGTGGTTAGAGTCAGAGAATAGATGTGATAAACATAGGCATTGCTAGGCATCTGAGGGCTGGATTCTCAAAACTTACCATGCATTTAACACTGATTGCAAAACTGGTTCCAGCCAGTTTAGTGTGCAAGTATTTTACCTTTTCAGAGCTTCGTAACAGCCTCCAACTCTGCCATGCAAATGTAGTACAACGAGGACATTACTATTAAAATGGTAGTAAAATGGTCTCATTAATATTTAAATGAGCACTCTGGGTGATTCTTTATTATCGCCGGGTTATTCTCTAAGCGAAGCGCTGGTTTTTGACAACCATAAATTATAGGCTGGTCCGGGGGTGCCAGTACTATGAAAAGCGCATCTCAGGCACATGTTTCTGGCTGTGGCTCATGATAAAAATTTTAAAAACACACTTTTCACATAAATCATAATAATATAGTGATGGGGAAAAAAAATCTCATAAGCAAGCATCTCAAGTGCATGCATTAGAGGCGTGTATTAAACATGTGTCTTATACACGCTTGTTGAAGCTGACTTCGATTGTACCTCTCCCCTCCCTTCCCCTCCATCTAATAATGCTGGTATGCCTATGATTGACACAATGGCATAGGATTGCTGGTAGTTCTCTGCTCCTTCTATTCACTTATGCCTCTTCCCCTCTATCCAATAGCACTGGCATGCCTATG
Organism: Geotrypetes seraphini; assembly: GCF_902459505.1. Classification (NCBI taxonomy): domain Eukaryota; kingdom Metazoa; phylum Chordata; class Amphibia; order Gymnophiona; family Dermophiidae; genus Geotrypetes; species Geotrypetes seraphini. The sequence continues at coordinate 317,184,788 of NC_047086.1, forward strand.
ATTGACACAACAATGTGACGTTGCTGGTGGTTCACCGCACTGCCCATCCACCCATGCCTCTTTCCATGGACTACTCTGCACATGTACCGATTGCTGTCACCAGTGACTCGTCTCATGTAAATTTGGCGACCCTCTGTGAACCTCATTTGCATGTGCAGTTCTTCAAGAATGACTCATCTTTTTTTGAATCGCTACATTTAGGGCCACTACTGCGACCCTTCGGATTTTACCGGTGATATTAGAAAATATGGCCCTGGATTAACTGCTGGTAAATTAGGCCCAGTAAAACCTAGCCTAATATACAGGTGCGGTAATGGCTGATCCTACAGTTTAGGAGTACTTAGATGCCGTATATAGAATCTGGCCCAAAGTGCCTATATTCATCCAATCTGACCTCAAGAAGGCATTGGTTTCAGTGTGTGGGTAAAGAGTATAGAATTTCAAGGTGGCAGCAAGAAAAGAAGGTGTTTTATCCAAGAGTTCTTTGAAAATTAGGGTCAATGGACCTGATTTTAAGACTGCGGGAGGCAGCGCAGTTACCTCTTGTGGTCTGCAGCGATCTCAGATATTCAGGGCTCCTTTTACTAAGGTGTGCTAGCGTTTTTAGCGCACGCTGAAGATTACCATGCGCAAAACCATGCGATAGATGAAAATACTAACGCACCTTAGCAAAAGGAGCCCACAGTGTCAGGACCATATCCAGCCACTGCCATTGAATATCCAGGTCAAGGTTTGCTGCTGCAAACGTAGTCAGCCAAGCCGCCGAATATTGGTCAGAATTTGTTTAAAGCGTATCCTCAAAAACAAAGTCAACTGCATCAAAAATGGTGTAATGTGTTTAAACTGAGAACATCCAAAAATCAACCTAGCAGTTGCATTTTGAGCCACTTGAAGTGCTCTTAGAGAGGACTTTAGAAGACCCAGAAACAGCGAATTGCAATAATCAAACAGCCGATAGCCTGAACTACTGTTAGAAAATGTGCAAGACTAAAGAAATTCCATAAATGTCTAAGCATTTTTCACTTAAAAATCACTCGCTGGACTACTATTTTCTAAGATCTGCCTCTATGGACTAAGATCTATTTTCATGAAGGATGCATTAAGTATCACTCCAAGATACATCATCTCTTTCAAAATTGGAACATCAATACCATACAAAAAAGAATCGGAGAAATTAGGGGCTCCTTTTACAAAGGTGCGCTAGCATTTTTAGCGCAAGCACCGGATTAGCGCCCGCTAGCCAATAAACTGCTTGCGGCATTTTAGCACGCGCTATTCCGCGCGTTAAGGCCCTAGCGCGCCTTTGTAAAAGGAGCCCTAAGTGTTATCAGAACCTGAAAGAAAAAGAACCAGTATTTTTGCTGGATTCAGTCTTAACGTATTAGCTGACAACCATACTTTCATTGTGGACAAACTCAGATTCAAAAAATGCAATTGTATTCGATGGTGTATCTCTTACAGGAAAATAAAATTGAATGTCGTCAGCATATAACCAATAATCAACATCAAAACAACCCACAATTTTATACAAAGGTTCAATGTAAATATTAAACAGCAATGCTGAAAGGGACGAGCCCTGAGGTACGCCTGATTTACATTAGTTCAAACAGAAAACTCAAGCCGCAATTTAACTTGAAATTGCTGACCGTCTAAAAACGAAGTACTTGGGATGTAGCAGAGAAAAACGCAGTGACATGAAATAGCATCCTGAACTTAATGGGGGGGACCAAACATGGCCGACCCAGCTCTACCCAGTCCACTTTCTCATTTTCTTAACACAGGTTGAGAGGTAGAGTTTGGGCAAGTGTGAAGGCACTACCATGTATGCTTGCTGAGCAGTAAGATATGTTCAGAGTTAACTATACTATTAACACACCTATGACAAAATTTGAAAACACTGTGCTGTCATGTGCTACTGGCTTTTCCAAATCTTTATCAAAACGAGCCTCAGAACAACAGGCAGGAACTTAATCCATGCCAGACAATCAAGCCAGCCGGCTAGAGTCTAATGATCATAGGCTCCTCTTGTGTCCCGGTGTAATGGCAGCAAAAAAAACTCAGAAATATCCGGGCACAGAGATATACTCACTATAGCACAATACTACAGAACAAAGCAGTGTTTAATAATTTATATGGTGAAAAACAAAATCTCTGTGCCCAGGTGAATGACTGTTTATTTTCTCTGATATTTCTGAGTTTTTTTGCTGCCATTACACCCGGACACAAGAGGAGCCTTTGATTAGCCGGCTGGCTTGATTGTCTGGCATGGATTAAGTTCCTGCCTGTTGTTCTGAGGTTCGTTTTGATAAAGATTTGGAAAAGCCAGTAGCACATGACAACACCGTGTTTTAAAATTTTGTCATAGGTGTGTTAATACTACATAGTAATTTTTTTTTTTTTTTGTGACAAAAAAATTCACCTTTTGGATATTTCATATTTCAGAGTTAACTGTAGCCATAAATGCTGAATATATGAAGAGGTTTTTGAGCGAGAGAGTTCTATTGAGGCATTGTTTTATGCTGAGCCCAGATAGAGAGGGACACAATTACGCTTCCTCCCACCTGACTTTTGGCTTGAGTTTTCTGAGAATGGGTGGACAATGGTTTGGGGATGTCACAGCTTGGGGTATTTTCAGGAGTCATCCCTATTTAGTGTGGCCTGAAAGAGGAAAATATTACAAGTATTGTATCCTACGTGGGGGAGCAATTGAGCCCATGTGCATCACCATCATTGGTATAAGGGTGGGGTCAATGTCTGGTTTGGCATTACTATATTCCAAGCAAGAGTAAAGATATTCACAAGGGATGTACAAATTTTGCTGATAGTGTTCACCTTAATTTTAGTAAAGTTGCAGCCAGTTTTTGCCACACAATTTTGTCTTGGGATTTTGAATTTGGTTTGCATGGTTGGAGAGGTGTGCAATTGTCAATGTTATAAAAACCCTGGCTTTATGATCAATCATAATCACTTAAGTTAATCATTTGTGTATTTTTATGCAGACTCTTTTTTTTTTCCCAAGGGGATTTAAACTACTAGAGCATGTGGCTTTTGTCCTCTCTCTCTTTCTTTCTTGGAACTTGTTATATCCGCCTTTGGTTATACATAACTGCCTGGTTAAGCAAAACTTTCCTTCCTCTTCTGATATGTGGTCAGTAGCATTTCAACATGCACTAAACAGATGTCAACAACATCTGTACTGAATTGGTAATTTTGCTTTATACATTGGCAAATTTGCAGTACAATAATGGATGCAGAAGTATAAAACATTCTATACTTTCAGGCTTAAATGACTGTAACATTTACTGAACTTCCTTCCAAAGCTACACTAGTTTCAATTACAGTGCATGATATATTGTGATTGCTGCTATGGCTCTAAACCAGTGGTCTCAAACTCAAACCCTTTGCAGGGCCACATTTTGGATTTGTAGGTACTTGAAGGGCCTCAGAAAAAAATAGTTAATGTCTGATTAAAGAAATGACAATTTTGCATGAGGTAAAACTCTTTATAGCTAATAAATATTTCCTTTTGGCTAAGTCTTAATAATAATATTGTCATTTATAGCTAAAGAGACATACGATCAAGAAACTGTTTTATTTTACTTTTGTGATTATGATAAACAAACCAAGGGCCTCAAAATAGTACCTGACTGGCCGCATGTGGCCCCTGGGCCGCAAGTTTGAGACCACTGCTCTAAAATATTTATTTATTAAAAAAAAATTTATTCCACATATGCCTGTGAATTATACATAAAGCAGACATATCAAATAGCTCACAGTTTTAACAGACTGCTAGCTGTAGTTATGTTACTTTCATAAAATACATTATTCATCATACCCATTACCAACTATTAACTGCCAATACCTCATTTCAGTTATAGAAAACATCTATCTAGACCCTAAAAGGAACCCTCGCCTTCCAGGCAGGCAAATGGAACGATTGGCTGAGTAACGTTATCACGCACTCCTCAACCTACCTCAGTTTTAGAAAATTGATAAAAACGAGTTTGTTCAATCGATTTGTAAACTAAGAATTTTATAGCACTGCAAATTCAACCATTAACCTTAAGAACTATATAGCTTCCTACTTCTTCCATTATATAAGATTGTATAGATGTCTTTGAATTGTTGACCTCTTCGCTGATTGTCCAGCGCTTCTTGTTGTAAACCTCCTCGAACTTTTCATGGCTTTGGCGGTATATAAAAATAAAATTATTATTATTATTATTATTATTAAAGGGCTTTGACAAATGAATGGGTCTTCACCAATTTTTTAAAATATCTTATTGTTACACAGCCTCAAAGAACCTGGCAGCGCATTCCATATCTGTGGACGGGCTATTGAAATAGTCACAGACCATGTTTCATAAGGCATACTAGCAAAGCCTAAAAAATATATAGAATATAACCAGAAGACAGGCTAAGCACATTAGCAATTATATCGATAGAGCCTGCACAAGTTTCAAATAGTGGAGAATAAAGACCTCAGATATCTTGCTCAACAAGTCCCAACTTCATGAAACTAAGGGCTCCTTTTACTAAGCTGCGATAGCGTTTTTAGCGTGTGCTGAATTGCCACACGCAGTAGACCTTAACGCCAGCATTGAGCTGGCGTTAGTTCTAGCCGCATAGCGCGGGTTTAGCGCACGCTAAAATCCTGCATGGACTAAAAACGCTATTGCAGCTTAGTAAAAGGAGCCCTAAATATATTTTATATGTAGGAGCTTCTCCAGTCATTGGTAAAAAAAAAACCCCTCCACTTTAAGTATATCACTCTATTGCAGTCTTCCCCCCCCCCAATTTTTTTTTTGCAAAAATGTGTCTTTAAGCACAGATTTTTATAGACAGAATCCCATATCATTCACAACTCGCAACCATAACAGTTGAAAAAAAAGCAAAGTCCAGCTGTTTTCTTTATCTCGCATTCACAGAGAAGCCCAACAGTGGCCCTGTTTCGCCTACAGCTTTATCGAGGGCTGCGACATTTATTCTCCACAAGCAGTCTTTGCCAAATAAACGCAGCTCCTGATTGGATAAGGCCCGACTTAGTGCAGGAAGAGGCGGTCTGAGCGTACCATGAGTGATTTCCTGCACTCACGGCGCTCAGGCTGCTCTCCTGCTGCCCTCTCCCGCTGCCCTCTTCAGCCTCCCCCATGAAAAACCGTATTTGCGGTTTTTCAAGATTCACAGGGGGAGTACTGTATATTGGGGGAATACTGTATATAGGCCTGATGGTACCTATAAAAATTTGGAAAATTTACCCCACCCTCCATAATTTTCTTTTGTAAAGCAATATTATTGATTGTCCATGAGATAGCAGGCAGAATCTTAATATTTTTATTTCTGCATTGACTTTGGAAAGCATATACTTTTATTTATGTACTTCTGTATATTGCATCTTGTTTTTCTTTTAATGGGGACCTTGGCATATGATTAATTATATCTTGAGTTACTGCCTAAATTAGTGCTTGGTTACAATTACCATGTGGTCTCAGTAACGGTGATTGCATAGCTGTAGCACTTACAGAATACTAATTCATAATGTAACTTATTGCCTTGGAAGAGGATGGGAAAGCAGTGGAGAATAGGTAGGTTAAGGGCATGGATAGCACTTTTAGTTAGTAAATTACCATGTAATGTCACCTTTGCAGATAGTGCAGTTGCACTTAATTCCTCCTCAGGGGTGGCAGTAAGTACATTCATGCTATGAAAGGCTGCTGAAATGTTTTCATTCTAAGCAAGAAGAGAATGATGTGGAGCCACAAAGCATAAGTTATTCTATACTTTTCTTGACAATTTTTGTTTCATTTCATATCATTGAAACAAAAAGTGTTAAGAAAAGTGTGGAATAACTTGTAAGTTTCATGGCTCCACATCATTCTCTTCTTGGTTGGGCTGAAAACTTTTCAGCGGCCCTTCATATTATGATGCCATAATGCCTCCTTCCATCAATGCCTAAGAGCCAACCTCATCGGTGATGTCACAATGGCTTGGTTTTCCTATACTTGTGCCCATTTATTAGATGCATTTGCCTCAGTGAAATGAAGTGTCAAGAGAAGTATAGAATAACTTATAAGTTTCATGGCTCCACATCATTCTCTTCTTGGTTGGGCTGAAAACTTTTCAGCAGCCCCTCGTTTTTCCATGACCTGCTGGTTAAAAAAAATAAAAATTCATGGATAAGGCACTTGTATGTTTAGATGTTGTTAGGTGCCATCGACTTGTGTTTGTGTCCTAGTGATTTGATGATATCATCAAGTTTTTGTTGTAGATTACTGGGCCTCTCGTGCAGTATAAATTCAATGTTGTCGCCATTTTTGCATCAAACATGATCCTTCACTTCCAACACTGCCCATCTGCTGCTGTGGTACATCGTTAGTCTCTCATCTTTGCTGAAACCTGTCCACCTTAGGAGGTCCTGTTGGTAATGAAACTACCGATGGCATAGCTTCCAGCTTCACAGATGCATGTAAACCCCAGTGGCACGAGAAGCCCAATTACCATGATTGAAGGTATGTTTAGAAGCCACAACTAAATGTATAAGTACCTTTAATTTTCTTGTTCTAATTTTTTCCCCTGCCCTCACTTTTTAGCAGTGGCGTCGGACTGATAACGAACATTCACTACTATTTAGACCATCACAAATCCATAATTCTTTTCTCATTAGACCTAACCGCAGCTTTCGATACAATTGATCACGATTTACTACTCAAAAGACTAGAATCCATAGGTGTCGCTGACCAAGTCTTAAAGTGGTTTATTTCATTTCTCTTCAACCGTTCATCTACGGTCAGATACAATGAAACAAATTCCAAAGCCTATTCTTTAACCTATGGTATTCCGCAAGGTTCCATTCTCTCCCCTTTACTGTTCAATATTTTCCTTTCTCCATTATTGAGCATCTGTCAATCAATAGGCTTCACCACATACACTTACGCAGACGATATACAACTTCTATACCCGTTAAATCCAGAAAACATTGAAAAAATAAATGCAATCAATAAGGAACTCGAGATCATAAAAAATGAGAGAGGAAAAGTCCTTTTTGTTTCTTTATTTTATTTACACCACAGCGCCAGTATGGTTAGGAGAAGCCAAAGGGAGGTGAAAAAGCTATAAAATAAACCCACCAGGATGTTTGAAAAAAACACCCAATTGGGCAGGAAAATCGAATCGATAAACCAATTCAATAGGCTGAATCGAATCGAAATTTTTTTTCCTGAATCTGGCAGCACTAGTTTGCGCTACTGTCTTAGACTTTAGGACCTGGGATTGGGGAGAGATGGCATCCTCAGTACTTTATAATGCAAGTGAAATGAGGATTTGGTCAGATTTTTGAAGGGTCTGCACTCTGCAGAAGAAAAATATTGTATAGGCTGGGGACATGAGACAGCAGGAAATGGGAACTTTTCTTCCTTCTATTTTTGTGAATGGCAAGGCTGAGGATGTCAGAGAGTTCAGTTAAAATATGTGCTTTATAAGAAAATATAATAATGTGTTTTATAAAGTTTATAACATTGCTGGCCTACCCGGTGAGGTGTTCCTAGTGGTGGTGGTGGCAGCATGTCAATGTGTTGAGAGGAAGAGGTGATCTAGGAAATTCTGCTGAGCAAACTCCAGGCCCATTTCCACCCCTCAGTTAGTCCACTCCACTCAACTGGTTCACACACTGAGTGGGTCTTTGGGTGCTGTTCCTGGGTAGTTGTTTTGGGATCTCTTCCAATGGTTTGTCAGTATCTCCTTCTGGTCCAAGGAAGGAAACTTTGTTAACCTTAGCACTAACCTACAGAATATGTTTGTAACAGCGCTGCTTGTGTGGCATTAGTCTATGTAGTGATCGAAAGAAAAAACCAGACCTTTGCACATTTTTGCACTATATGGTGGATGTATGAGAAGATTCACATTTCCTGCACAGCTAAGACCTTGTGCTGTATTTGACATCTAGCAAAGTCTCTGTTTGGAAGGAAAGATCTCAGCTTAAAAATGAAGTGGCCAGAAGTTATGGTAAAAGCAGATAGCGTAGCTGGTTTTAAGAAAGGTTTGGACAAATTCCTGGTGGAAAAGTCCATAGTCTGTTATTAAGACATGGGGGAAACATGTGCTTGCCCTGGATCGGTAGCATGGAATGTTGCTACTCTTTGGGTTTTGACCAGGTACTAGTGACCTGGATTGGCTTCCATGAGAATGGGTTACTGGGCATGATGGACCATTGGTCTGACCCAGTTAGGCTATTCTTATGTTATGTTCTCATCTGTAGGGGCCTTTGTTTTCACTTCTTATTTTAATGTATTTTTTTTCTGAGAACTTATCAGTGTTTTTTATAATGGGAACAAAAATGGAAGAGAATTAATGTGTGTGGGATGAGGGGGTAACTAATTTCTTCAGCTAAATAATTCAATCCACCTCAACCAGACATAGGAGAACTCACGCACCATTCACACACCCTCCAACCAAAAACGTCAAAAGAAAAAAACTGTTTGACAACCTCCTAGCCATTCGAGCTGCAACACTCGACCCCCAACTCTACAACCTATTGACCTCGACCACAAACTACAAAACCTTCAAAAAAGAAATAAAAACCCTTCTATTCAAAAACACATAAAACCGAACTAACACAATCAGAACTGTCCCAAGCATCACCTGCAACTACTCCATATGTACTTCTGATGTCATGACAATTCAGACATAATTTATGTTATGTTATAGTATGTTTGGAATAATGGTTACATATATGAGGTTCAATAAAAGAAAATTTTCACTGCCTGTTTCTATTATGACCATTTATTCAGTTTCATGGTTATTACAAAAAATATTTTTTTACATGGGGGGGTGTCAAAAAATTTTGGGCCCCGGGTGCCACATACTCTAGGTACGCCACTGCCCCATGCAACTCTCTATAATGGACCACTATATTTTTGTTAAAATTTCTTTGAAATGTATGCTTAGTTTTCCTGATGCTAAGTATTTTCTGAGCCCCTACAGCTTGAATTCTTCTAAAGCTGTAAAAAAGATCTTGATATTATTTTGTGAATACATAATAGTATAATAGAGATTATATTTGTATGTAATGATATTAACACCTCTTCCTTAAAAAAAATGAACTTGAATATAGCTCCAAATGATAGGTTTCTGTCCAGTGCTGTAAAATTCCCCCTCCCCCATGCTAATAGCCAACCTTGAACCTTCAGACTTCAGGAAGGAAGGCATTTGCCTTTCAGGAAGAGATATTTTGCCTCTTAAGAGTCTGCTATAGCTAGTCCATGCCTAGCTGTGTCTTGTACTTCTGGTCAGCTTAGTTCCTGTTTTTTCACTGACTCTTTGCTTTCAGTAATTCTTGTGTGCCTCTTATGCGTTAGGTGCACTTCTTGGATGTAAAATGGCAATAAGACTTACTTTGAGCAATCCTTGTTATTATTCTAGTCTAATATTCAAGTCTCAAGATTTCCAGCCAGAATAAAAATCCTGCGTGTCAAAGCAGCTCCTGATTGGTGAGGCCTGACTTTAGTAAAGGAAGAGGCGGTCGGAGCATACAGCGAGTGATTTCCTACCAGATATACTATCAGATCGACAAACTTAAAAGTGACAAATCCCCTGGACCGGATGGGATTCATCCGAGAGTCTTAAAGGAATTGAAGGTTGAAATCGGAGAGTTATTGCAAAAACTTGCAAACCTGACAATCAGAACTGGACAGATACCGGACGACTGGAGGATAGCGAACGTCACCCCAATTTTCAAAAAAGGATCGAGAGGGGAACCGGGCAACTATAGACCTGTGAGTCTTACGTCTGTCCCTGGCAAGATGGTTGAAGCACTGATCAAGGATAGCATAGTCCGGCACTTGGACGCACATGACTTGATGAAACCCAGTCAACATGGATTCAGGAAAGGGAAATCATGTTTGACGAATTTACTCCAATTTTTTGAGACCGTGAACGAGCAAATTGATAGTGGGAAGCCGGTGGACATAATATACTTGGACTTCCAGAAAGCGTTCGACAAAGTTCCACACGAAAGACTTCTCAGGAAACTACAAAGCCATGGCATAGAGGGGGATATACAAAGGTGGATAGGCAAATGGCTGGAAAACCGAAAGCAGAGAGTGGGCATAAATGGGAAGTTCTCCGACTGGGAGAAAGTGACTAGTGGTGTACCCCAGGGCTCGGTACTTGGGCCGATCCTTTTTAATATTTATATCAATGACCTGGAGGAAGGAACATCCAGTGAGATCATCAAGTTTGCAGACGATACAAAACTATGCCGGGCGATCAGATCGCAGGATGATAGAGAGAAACTCCAGAGCGACTTGTGTCGGTTAGAAACATGGGCGGAGAAATGGCAGATGAAGTTCAATGTGGAGAAATGCAAGGTAATGCATTTAGGCAATAAAAATAAGGAATACGAGTATACAATGTCAGGTGCAACTCTGGGGAAGAGTGAACAAGAAAAGGACCTGGGTGTACTGATAGATAGGACCCTGAAGCCGTCGGCACAATGCGCGGCAGCGGCAAAGAAGGCAAATAGAATGTTGGGCATGATAAAGAAAGGAATCTCGAGTAGATCGGAGAAAGTTATAATGCCGCTTTATAGGGCAATGGTCAGACCACACTTGGAATACTGCGTCCAACATTGGTCTCCCTACCTAAAGAAGGATATAAAACTGCTGGAGAGGGTGCAGAGACGAGCAACAAAACTGGTGAAGGGTATGGAGAAACTGGAATACGAGGACAGACTTATAACACTAGGATTGTTCTCCCTTGAGAAAAGGAGACTGCGTGGGGATATGATCGAGACCTTCAAAATACTGAAAGGAATCGACAAAATAGAGCAGAGAAGATTATTTACATTGTCCAATTTGACACGGACTAGAGGACATGTAATGAAGCTAAGGGGGGACAGGTTCAGGACTAATGTCAGGAAGTTCTGCTTCACTCAGAGAGTGGTTGACACCTGGAATGCCCTCCCAGAAGAGATTATGACGGAATCGACCGTCCTAGGCTTCAAGAGCAAACTAGATGCATATCTCCTTAAGAGAGCAGTGGCGTACCTAGGGTATGTGGCACCCGGGGCCCATCATTTTTTGACACCCCCCCCCCCATGTAAAAAAATTTTTTTTTTTTTTTTGCAATAACCATGAAATGGAATAAATGGTCAGAATAGAAACAGGCAGTGAAAATTTTCTTTTATTGAACCTCATATATGTAACCATTATTCCAAACATAACATAACATAAATTATGTCTAAATTGTCTTGACATTAGAAGTACATATGGAGTAGTTGCAGGTGATGCTTGGGACAGTTCTGATTGTGTTAGTTCGGTTTTATGTGTTTTTTGAATAGAAGGGTTTTTATTTCTTTTTGAAGGTTTTGCAGTCTGTGGTTGATATCAATTGGTTGTAGAGTTGGGGGTCGAGTGTTGCAGCTCGAATGGCTAGGAGGTTGTCGAACAGTTTTTTTCTTTTGACGTTTTTGGTTGGAGGGTGTGTGAATGGTGCACAAGTACTCCTATGTCTGTTTGAAGTGGATTGAATTATTTAGCTGAAGAAATTAGTTACCCCCCATTCCACACACATTAATTCTCTTCCATTTTTGTTCCCATTATAAAAAACACTGATAAGTTCCCAGAAAAAAAATACATTAAAATAAGAAGTGAAAACAAAGGCCCCTACAGATGAGAACATAACATAAGAATAGCCTAACTGGGTCAGACCAATGGTCCATCATGCCCAGTAGCCCATTCTCATGGTAGCCAATCCAGGACACTAATACCTGGTCAAAACCCAAAGAGTAGCAACATTCCATGCTACCGATCCAGGGCAAGCAGACACTTCCCCCATGTCTTAATAACAGATTATGGACTTTTCCTCCAGGAATTTGTCCAAATCTTTCTTAAAACCAGCTACACTATCTGCTTTTACCATAACTTCTGGCCACTTCATTTTTAAGTTTAGATCTTTCCTTTCAAACAGAGACCTTGCTAGATGTCAAATACAGCACAAGGTAACTTCACATGGACTTAGCTGTGCAGGAAATGTGAATCTCCTCATACACCCACCATATAGTGCAAAAATGTGCAAAGGTCTGTTTTTTTCTTTCGATCACTACATAGCCTAATGCCACACAAGCAGCGCTGTTACAAACATATTCTGTAGGTCAATGCTAAGGATAACAAAGTTTCCTTCCTTGGACCAGAAGGAGATAAACCACTGGAAGAGATCCCAAAACAACACCCAAAGACCCACTCAGTGTGTGAATCAGTTGAGTGGAGTGGACTAACTGGGGGGTGGAAATGGGCCCGGAGTTTGCTCAGCAGAATTTCCCAGACCACCTCTTCCTCTCAACACATTGACACGCTGCCACCATCACCACTAGGAACACCTCACTGGGTAGGCCAGCTATGCTATAAACTTTATAAAACACATTATTATATTTTCTTATAAAGCACATATTTTAACTGACCTCTCTGACATCCTCAGCCTTTCCATTCACAAAAATAGAAGGAAGAAAAGTTCCCATTTCCTGCTGTCTCATGTCCCCGGCCTATACAATATTGTTTTTCTGCAGACCCTTCAAAAGTCTGACCAAATCCTCGTTTCACTTGCATTATAAAGTACTGAGGATGCCATCTCTCCCCAATCCCAGGTCCTAAAGTCTAAGACAGTAGCGCAAACTAATGCTGCCAGATACAGGAAAAAAAAATTTTGATTCGATTCAGCCCTATTGAATTGGTTTTTCAATTCGATTTTCCTGCCCAGTTGGGTGATTTTTTTCAAAACTCCTGGTGGGTTTTATAGCTTTTTCACCCCCTTTGGCTTCTCCTAACCACACTGGCGCTGTGGTGTAAATAAAATAAAGAAACAAAAAGGACTTTTCCTCTTTCTGTTAAATCCTAGCTCACGTTTGCAGTCCAACACCAGCTCTGGCAGGATACACATTTCAAATCTGACATGTTATAATCACAAAACAGAAAATAAAATTAATTTTTCTACCTTTTGTTGTCTGGTTATATTTCAAATCTTGTTGGTCCAAGGCTCTGGTTTTCTTCTGATAACTTGCTTGCCAGGGTCTCCTTCTTTCTGCATGCTAACCATCCATCTGCCAACTCTGTCCTCCCTTTCCATTTCCCTTCCCTTCCCAGGAAGTCTGGTATCTTTCCTTTTTTTCATCTCCCTCCACAGATCCACCTTTTCTTAAATACCCTTTCATCCGGCATCTCTCCCTCCTTCCCCACCATCCCAGAGTCCACCATCTCTCCGTTTCTTTTCCTAATTACCCTCCTATCCAGTATCTCTATCCCTCCTCCACACCATCCCTTGTGTCCAATTTCTCTCCCTTTCTGTTCCTTCCCTCCCTAAATCCCATGGTCCATCATCTCTCTCCCTCTCCTCTATTTTCAGACCCATTATTTCTTCCCCCCCTCCAAAGTTTGGCATATGCATGTCTCTTTGAACACCCCCTTCCCTCCGTGTACTTCTAAATCATGGTCCCCCCCCAAAGGCCTGTCCCCCCTTAAAGGTCTGCCTGTCCCACCTTGAAGGCCTGCACCCCCCTTGAAGGCCTGTCCCTTCCCCTTGTAGGCCTGTCCCCCCCTTGAAGGCCTGCCTGCCTGTCCCCCCCTTGAAGGTCTGCACCCCCCGAAGGCCTGCACCCCCCCGAAGGCCTGTCCCCCACTTGAAGGCCTGTCCCACCCCCTTGTAGCTTCTCCCCCCCCCCTTGTAGGCCTGTCCCTCCTTGAAGGCCTGCCTGCCTGCCTTTCCCCCCTTGAAGGCCTGTCCCCCCTTGAAGGCCTGCACCCCCTTGAAGGCCTGCACCACCCCCCTCGAAGGCCTGCACTCCCTTGAAGGTCTGCACCCCCCCCGAAGGCCTGTCCCCCACTTGAAGGCTTGTACCACCCCCTTGTAGCTTCTCCCCCCCTTGTAGGCCTGTCCCCCCCTTGAAGGCCTGCCTGCCTGCCTTTCACCCCCTTGAAGGCCTGCACCCCCTTGAAGGACTGCACCCCCCCCCCGAAGGCCTGCACTCCCTTGAAGGTCTGCACCCCCCCGAAGGCCTGTCCCCCCCTTGAAGGCCTGTCCCACCCCCTTGTAGGCCTGTCCCCCCCTTGTAGGCCTGTCCCCCCTTTAAGGCCTGCCTGCCTGCCTTTCCCCCCCCTGAAGGCCTGTCTCCCCCTTGAAGGCCTGCACCCCCCTTGAAGGCCTGCACCCCCCCTTGAAGGCCTGTCCCCCCCCCTTGTAGGCCTGTCCCCCCCTTGAAGGCCTGCCTGCCTTTCCCCCCTTGAAGGCCTGCACCCCCTTGAAGGTCTGCACCCCCCAAAGGCCTACACCCCCCCCGAAGGCCTGCACCCCCTTGAAGGCCTGCACCCCTTGAAGGTCTGCACCCCCCCCCCCCGAAGGCCTGTCCCCCCTTGAAGGCCTGCCTGCCTGCCTGTCACCCCCTCCCCCTTGAAAGCCTGCTTGCCTGCCCGCCCGCCCCACCCTGAAGGCCTGATGCCCCGACCCACCCCGAAGGACCGCTCGCCCCCCTGGCCTCCCCGCACCACCTATGAACAGCCGCAGCAGGATCGCGAAGTCAGTGTCAGCGATCCCTGCGCTGCTTCCTGCGCCACGGTCCCGCCCCTCCTCTGACGTCAGAGGAGGGGCGGGATCGCGGCGCAGGAAGCAGCGCAGGGATGCTGACGCTGACTTCGCGATCCTGCTGCGGGCTGCTTCACAGGTGGTGCAGGAAGGTCAGTGGGGCGAGCGGTCCTTCGGGGGTGGCGGGGGACTGAACGGCAAGGCCGGGAACACCCCCTTAGGGCTGGTACCCGGGGCGGCCCGCCCCCCCCCCCGCCCCCCCCTAGGTACGCCACTGTAAGAGAGGCATATAAGGATATGGTGGACTATAAATTAAGCCAGGTGTACACCTGGCAGGGCCTCCGCGTGTGCGGATCGCCGGACTTGATGGACCGAAGGTCTGATCCGGAGAAGGCAGTTCTTATGTTCTTATGTACACTCCGGCTGCCCTCTCCTGCCTATCCAGCTGCCCTTTCCTGTCTCCCCTGCCTAAAAACCGTATTTACGGTTTTTTAAAATTCGCGGGGGTTCCTAGAACGGAACCCCCGTGAATTTCGGGGGAGTACTGTAAAGCTAATGGTCACGTGCTGTTCTTGCCTTGTCATTGAGGCCTTTCTAGGTTTTCTCTTCAGTGTCTTCACAAAAGATTCCACCACAAAACCCCGAACCGCTCCCTCTGCTCTGAAACAGAGAGACGACTCAGCATCCCACTAGGAAGATCTATCCAGATGGAAACTGCATGCAAATGCTCCTACAGCCATTTTCTTCCTCGGCTATGGAACCAGTTGCCCACACAGATAAGGCCACTGGACTCACTGATGGCCTTCTGAAGAGCAGTGAAGACCTTCCTATTTTGCTAAATCTGCCATCAGCAAACAGACTACTCTCAATAAGTTTCCTTCTATGTGCTCCATGTTTGTAACCAGTCATGTTCTTAAATTTACTTTGTGAATGTCCTATTGTAATCCATTCAGAGCATCTGGGAGGACAGGATAGAAATTGAAATAAATAAATAAACAACCAACAACACAGAAAGCTAAAAACATTTTTTATTTCTGTCTGCACATCCCTAAAGTATGTTGAGGAAGGTCATTTTTGTAGTAGCATTAAGGCGCTTGCTGTTTTGGATGTTTGCTGTTTTGGATTTCTTTTTCTCTGTTTTATTAATTACAATATTTTTTGCTCCATTAGATGCACTTTTTCCCCAAAAAAGTGGGTGGAAATTAGGGGACGTCTTATGGCGCGAATACCCAAAGTGCCCCCCCTCCGTTACCTATTTTTAATGTGGTCGCCCTCCTTCATTGGACATGGTACTCTCCCTCTCTGAGAGTAGCGCACAAGGCTGGCTGGCTGGCTGCCTGGTTCCCGCCGCTTCCTCTGAGAACTGCCGGCTGATGCGGCTGCCTCCTCTTCCATTCTCTCGCGGTATAGCGGTGCAACAAGTTGCCTGCCTGGTCCTGCGCCGCTTCCTGTGAGAACAGAAAAGGAAGCAGCCCCGTCAGCTGGCAGTTCTAGGAGGAAGCGGCGGGAACCAGGCAGACAGCCAGCCTTGGCCGCAAACAGAAGTTAAAAAAAACAAAACAAAACGTACATGCGGGGGATGGCGGGGAGGAGGAAGAGAGCCAGAGCCTGCCTATCACCTGCCTGGAGGGTGAGAAGGAAGAGGCCAGGGCCTGCCTGCTGCCTGCCTGGGGGGTAGGGAGGGAGGGTGGAGAGGCTGGGAATTTTCTGCTACCTGCCTGGGGGGGGGGGGAGGAGGCCTGCCTGCCTGCCTTGGGGGGAGGGCTGTCCCATCCCTACTGGCCTGCTTGCCCTGTCCGTACCTGCCTGCCAATCACTCAACCAGTAGGCCTGCCTGCCCTGTCCCAGCCTACCACTAGAACACGAGAGGGGGGACAGGGTACAGAGTCTGGAAGGGAGGGGGGACAGTGTGCAGAGCTTTGCAAGGAATGTGTGGTTGGGTGCAGAGCCTGGCAGGGAGAATTTGGTTCAGAATGTTTTTTTTCTTGTTTTCTTCCTCTAAATCTAGGGTACGTCTAATGGAGCGAAAAATACGGTAGCCTGCTTCATTGGTTGTTCTTTTCAGGTTCTCCTTTGGCTCTTGCTGTTGATCTTTTTCCTAGGGACCATGCATTGGTGAACTTGGATTTCCTTTTTTTTGTGTGTGCACATTTTTCTCCGTCATGCAATTTTGATTTGTAATATTAAATGCAGAAAAATGGTATGAATCTTCTTGTCGTGTGGAAAAAGGAATTTTCTAAATGTGTTACCATGTTTGAATACATCCTGCCTGCACCTGGCACAGCCATTTCATGGGAAGTCCTCACTGCTCAGCAGTTAAAGTTATCATGTCTGAAGATGCTTGAGAAATAACAAGCAGCTGTATTTCCCTTTGATCTTCATTATCTTTAGCACATTTCCATATCGGTTTTTCCAAAATGTTTCATTTATTTTGATTTCAGGGTTGTGACAGTTATATTTTGATGTACAAGTCGGCATCTGCACTCAATTTGTGTTCCTTCCCCAGTGCAATTGTTAAAAAAGGGAATTATTTGGAGTAAAATGCACTGAAAAACAAGCAGAGTGGAGTAATAGACCATCTGTTTTCATAAGAAATCATGGAAGCTGGACTTTTTTTTTCAGTGTGGTATTTTACTGCCACATGATTTTAATCCTACATCTGGACCTGTTGTTTTATGAAATATTTCCCACAGATGATGTCAATTATGATTTTTGTCCTGGTCATCAATTTATGGACGCTTGGAATAAGACAAAATGAAATACCCAGAAAAAGAACAACTTATGTGGTCTACTCTTTGACAAAATTATAGCTGTGTGATACACATCTAAAATCAATAACTCTGTTAATGATTAGCAGAAAACATTGCTTAGTTTATGAGCAGAGATGTGGTCCATGCTCTGCAGATCTTTGGCTCTAGAGCGACATTCTTGCTTGCTGGTTATTTACCAACAGCTGTTGAGCATTGTACCTCTTGCATAAGCTTGTAGATGGTCTCTGTGAGACATTTATATACAGTGCCATCTGTCAGCAATACAGGTGGAATGCTTTCATGCTTTCTTTCATTTTATTAGTAATTGACTATCAGGAAAAATTGATAATTCTGCATAAATTCCTTGTAGAGCACTAAACCATGTGCCTTCTTTGTACGTTTCTCATTCTTTTCAAAACAAAGAAAGGCTCTATGTATGGACTCATTCTTTCCTTACCATATCTGAATTTGTCCCGAGATTCAATTTCTTTATTTCTTGAGTTCATTTATTACCTCACCTCTGTTGTATTTGACTATGACTTGCCACGACCCTCTGTTATTTACACTCCTATGTTACTTGTTGTTGTGCCCTCCCCTCTTATGAATGATCCTCTATCTTACCCCTGTTAACCACATCGAACTTCACGGTGTATTGCGTTTTAAATTAATAAAATTTGTGCTCCACACTGCTCCTGATACTCATAGAATTTCTATGAGCGTCAGGAGCAGCGCGGCTCCCTGTGCTAATAACCGCAATCGCGGTTTAGTAAAGGGGGGGGGGTGTTAAAGTCTTAACCTTTGCTGCTGCTCCTTTTAGCTTCTTTTTAACCAGTTTCCTCATTTTATCATAGTCAACCTTTCAGAAATTAAATTCCGCTACAGTAGATTTCTTTAGCAATGACATGCCAGATATTAGCTCAAATTTGATTATTTTATGAGCACTGTTTCCCAGTGGACCCAACACTATTATCTACAAAAACAAGAGGGCACTCGGAGAAATTGAAAGGGGACAGGTTTAGAACCAGTGCTAGAAAGTTCTTCTTCACTCAGAGGGTGGTGGATACCTGGAATGCACTTCCGGAAGATGTAATAGGACAGACTACATTAAGGGGTTTCAAAGAGGGACTAGATAAATTCCTGAAGGATAAGGGGATTGAAGGCTACAGATAAAGGAGGACACAGGAGCAAAATAAGGCATAGATAAAAGGGAAAGAGGGGTTTTTCAGGACATAAGGGAATAGGAACCAACGGGCTAGACAAAAGATCACTCAACAGGTCATGGACCTGATGGGCCGCCGTGGGAGCGGACTGCTGGGCTTGATGGACCCTTGGTCTGACCCAGCGGAGGCAAATTCTTATCTTCTTATGTTCTTATCTCTCATATTATGTTCAATATTCCATTAAGGACTAAGGGCCAGATTCTGTAACCAGTACCCAAGTCAGATCACCTGTCAATCATTCAAGGGTGTTGATTATAGAATTGTGGCTTTGTGAGTTCCTGCCACTCAGCTGATAGGGAAGGGGGGGGGAATTCCCCTGCTGCAATCAGCTGAGCTAGCTGCCACAGGCAGAGATCTCACCTCATTCGGCAGGAGGGTTGCTCACTCCTTCCTGCTGCTGGCCCTATCGATCCCCCGATACTCCCTAACACCCATCCGATACTCCCTGACACCCACCCGACACTCCCCAATATCCCCAACACTCACCAATATCCTCCGACATTCCCCAATACTCCCCAACACCCACCTGCCATTCCATGACACTGCCCAATACCCCCAACACACCCCAACACCCATCCAACATTCCCCAACACTCTCTAACACCCACCTGACACTCCCCAATATCACCAACACCCCCTGAAACCCTCATACCTTTAGAAGATGGCCAGCAAGAGGGATGCCTACTCTTTACTGCCAGCAGGCCCACATCTTCCAAAATGATGGGCCTTCGCCTTCCTGGTGCATCCTGGGAAGCAAGGAGTAGGGGCCTAAGGCCCCTCCCATAGGAGGAGCCTTAGGCACCCAGGCCACTTAGGGCCTTAGGCCCCCTTACTAGTATATCCTGGGATACGCTGGGAAGGCCTTAAGGGCCTAAGGCCCTGATTGCCCTGGGTTGCCTAAGGCCCCTCTCTGGTGCATTCCAGAGGAAGGTATGCCATTTTGGAAGAGGCATGCCTGCTGGTAGGAGAGAATGGACATCCTTTTTGCTGGCCTTCTCCTAAAGGTATGGGGGTTCGGGAGGTTTCAGGGAGGATGTTGGGGTATGAGGGAGTGTTGGGGAATGTCGAGTGGGTGTTGGGGAGCGTTGGGAATTGTTGAGGGTATTGGGTAGTATCATGTGGGTATTGGGTAATTTCAGGCGGGTATTGGGGAGTGTTGTGGGATTGATGGGGCCAGTGGCAGAAGGGAGTGGGCAACCATCCTGCCAATTGGATATGGGGTGGGGGAGGTGTCAAGAGTGTCAGGGGTTCGGGGGATCAACAGGGTTGGCGGCAGTGGGCATCCCTTCTGCCAGTTGTAGGGGTTCTCTGTCCATGGCAGCTGGCTCAGCTGATCGTGGCAGGGTAATTCCACCCCCCCATCAGCTGAACGGCAGGGACTTCCAAAGCGGAGGCTTTGGGGAGCCCTGCCGGCTCAGCTGATTGGAGATATATTCCCCTGCCATGATCGGCTGCTGCAGTCTAGTGGCAAAGATAGGCGGCTGAAATCTAGGCCAGGGTTTTCCAAGCCTACATTTCAGCCACCTATCTTGGTGTGAATCATGGCTGGGTAGCCGCTTTAGCCCGCCTAATGCCACTTCCAGCATTGGCTATGCCTACTTTGGTGTTCTGTGCCCTAAAGTGGCTACCTAGCCACGATTTCAGCATCCATTGCAGTCACCTTTTATTTAGGTGTTGTAGGCACTTCAAAACTGGTATTTCTGATGGCATTTTACCATTATTTAGGCATCGGTAGGGCACCTACCAACGTCTAAGTTTATGCTCTGGTTATAGAATTTCTCCCTAAATCTAAAATAGCTCCCCTTCTTGTCAGTTCCTGGACCAGTTGCTCCAAGAAGCAGTCATTTATTGTATTTTGGGTGGTTTTGGTATTTATTAAATACAAGGTATCTAACAAACCTTTTCTAGTAATTAGCAAGTGCTTGTATATAATATTTATAACTGAACATGAGAATCTAGGAATGGGTAAGAATTGTGGTTATCAGTACAAATAAAAAGGGTCATATTTGTGCTCATTTGGAGGAAACAACCTTAGCACAGAAGGAAATTGCTTGGAAGCTGAACATCTCACCACAGTTTGTAAGTGTCTTGCCATAAAAAGTTGACAAGAGGTGAAACTTTGTTGCCAAGAAGAATATCTGTCTGTTGTCACAAGCCCTTGTCCGGTGCCAGGAATTACCTAATATTGGTCCACATATGTCTGCAGAACAGGAAATCGAGTTCGCAGTGCTTGCAGCAGGAGTGGAGATGACATGCAATGGCAGCAAGTCTGAGAACTGTTTGTCGTCAACTTTTTAGAGCAAGATTGAAGGCAAGTTATCCCTTGAGAAACCTGTTGCTCACAGAAGCCATGAAGATGAAAAGATTATTCTGGGTCGATAAATATTAATCTTGGACTGCATAAGTCTGGGCCAAGATAATTTTATGAAAATAAATTTCACAGCTTCAGAACCACATCCTTTTGTATAAATACTTAATTTTAAAACTTTTATTATGCATTTCAGCTGCTCAAGTCATAGTGAAATCAGATTGCATTGTTGTTTTATTTGTACAGGTTGTCTTTTTAGATAATAGCACAATACAAGTCCCTGATA
This sequence comes from Geotrypetes seraphini, assembly GCF_902459505.1. Lineage (NCBI taxonomy): Eukaryota > Metazoa > Chordata > Amphibia > Gymnophiona > Dermophiidae > Geotrypetes > Geotrypetes seraphini. The sequence goes on from NC_047086.1 coordinate 317,205,916, forward strand.
ATCATGCCTGATGGGTGTGTAGATGCCCTGGAGAGGAGTGCCACAAAGACTGTATAGTTCAGATAGTCAAATATTCACTTTCTGTGATAGTTTCGGGAGCAATTAGCATGCATGGCCTAAGCTGGTTGAACATCGTTGAGGGAAATATGTGGCAGGACGAGTATCAGAAGGTTCTCAAAACATGGCTACTTTGAAGAAAGAGGTAATCTTTGAAGAAGCCAAGACCTACTGCCATACTGCTAAGAAAATTAAGAACTTGGCCCCCTAAACAAATGAAACTTCTGGACTGGCCAGAAAACAGTGCAAACATGAATCCTATCGAGAACATCTGGAAGATCTTGAAGGACAAGATACATCACTGTACTGTAGCAAACAAGTGGCAACAAGAATAATTCTACAAGAATATCAAAAAGTATGCAAGGAATATGATTGAAGGCATGTGATAAAGGCACATGGTGGATGAACAAAGTATTGACATTACCCCGACTGATAGCCAAATTTTATATATAATTTGAGAAATATTCTAACAATTGTTATGAGTTTCATTTTAATGTACTAAACATGCTTTGATGTTAAATTTTATACTTTCCTATATTTTGCAATGAAATACGAGTCATTTTCAAAAAAACACGACTTATGTTATAAAATCCATAGTAATTTGGCCAGCACTGTGTATTTCTTCCCTTCACACATGGAATTTCTGTCCATATGGATTCCACGCTACTATCTATCCTCCCTCTTTTACTAAGGCGCACTAGCCATGTTAGCGCACGCTAAACGCTAACGCGTCCATAGAATATAATGGAAGCTTTAGCATTTAGCGTGTGCTAAATCGGCTAGCGCACCTTCAATTTGATCTACTCTATCATTGTGATATAATTTGTACCCTGGTAATCCTGATATAATTTTTCCCATTGGCTATCTTCCTTCCACCAGGTCTCAGAGATGCCTAGTATATCTATCCTTTTTATCCATGCTACCAAGAATATATCTCTGCTGCCACCCATAGGGGAATAATAGCATATGAAATCACTACTTATTCTTGATAGCATTTGTCATCTTACAGCACAGTGTGAGTCTGGTAGTGCCTTAGTAATGATAAGTAGTAGTAATCTTCCTTTTTCATATTCTTGCCTCTTCTGTATGCAAGTCCCTTATTGTCTATATCCAGCATTCCTTCCTTCTAATGTCTAGCCATGATGTTTTTAATAATATGGGCCCCCTTTTATCAAGCCGCATTAGGGTTTTTTATTCCAGCCACTGCAGTAAAATCTATGACGATTATAGAATTCCTATGAGCATCGGAGCTTTTACCACAGTGGCCGGCAATTAAAAAAACCCTAACTCGGCTTGATAAAAGGGGACAAGTTTCAAGTTTTATTCAAATTTTGATGTATCGCAATATCATAAATTCAAAGCGATTTACAATTAAAAACGGGGTCTCAGTTACTAACTACAACAAACACACAAACATTACAGACTTATACATAGGGGAAGTGGGGAGAATAAGCATAGTAAAATAAACAAGAAAGGTAAGTACAATGGGTGGGGGGGTAAGAGTTTTAAAAGTGTAATAAAAGAAAAAGTAAAAAGAAAATTTAAAAAATATTTATTTATTTATTTTAAATTTCTCGAGGCCTGGGACAAAGGACGTGAAAGTTTCTGCAATAAATGGAGTCAAAAAGAGAATCCGGCGATTATGTCTCAAAGGCATCCTTATACAACCAGCATTTTAACAGTCCTTTAAATTTACCTAATGATTTTTCTTCCTTAATAAGTGCTGGTAAAGAGTTCCATATTCTGAGCGTGGTAACAGCAAAGATCGTATCTTGTCTTGTATTTATTATACTAAGCGATGGAATTATTAGAAGGGACCATAACCAGCTACCAATTCTAGGGTTGCCTGAGAATCCACTTTGTTATGTCTTTTGTGTTCTTCTAGAAAGTGATCCACTATCACAATTCCGCTACATGCACGATCAACACATGGAATGCATATCATAACGGCAGCAAAGATGGGCGTGCACTTGAGAAACCCCAAGGGGAGATAAACATGCTGGTGAAGAAGGTCATCAAGCATAATAGAATCTTATGGTGACAGTACTTTTTTTTTTTGAAAATCATTTTTATTGAGAAGGGAACAACAAAGTATCAAATACAACAAGTGCACCGGAGGCGCAAACACTAAAAGTACCAAGGCAAAAGGCAAATACAGTATTTTTTCCCTCACCAGATTGCATTCATCAATAGTCATACTAATTAAAAAATAGTCTTTCTATTGGTAAATAATGCATTCTATAGCCCGGTACTTGCATAGTACAAAAGTGTGCATGTCATTGAGTACTAGATGACTCTATTGAAGATACTGCACCGACACAACAGTGACAAAAAAAAAGGAAATTAAATTAAAAAATCCCATAAATGACAAGGCGAACTATGCAAAACAAAAATTTATTTAGTATTACGTCCCAAAAAATCTAATCACTTCACACACAGTTCTTAGCGCCAGCCACGACCATAACAGGTCCGACGCTCATAGGAATTTTTTGAGCGTCGGAACTGTTACTACTGCGGCTGGTGCTGAAAAATCTAATAACTTCAAAAGTTCTGATTGTCCTGTCAAGACATTAAAAAAATAAAAACACTCCTTATTCCAATTTTTAAAAGTACCAAAATAAAACAATCACAAAACCTGTGTGAAATTTGGAAAGTTGCAAAAAAATGTTTGTTTCTCATTTTCACATTTTTTTAAATTCAAAGTGATTAGATTTTTTTTATTGTAATGTTATTTGTTCTGCTTTACACAGTACCCTGCATCTTTGCTAGTATCTAGGAAATTGAAATTCTCAGGAAGATGATTTTTTTTTGTTTTAATAGATATGAGTACTGTGGCAGATGATTCTGCTTCTGCCGGTTCACATTTTTTGACACATTCTGCCACTGTCTGAAAGAATTAAATGTTTTAAAATATAATAGTCAGCATTTCCTACCCTTGTAGAAAAGAATGGACAATTGAATGTGTGTAAAGCAGGGAATAATATCAGATATCCCATCCCATATGAACACAGAGTATTTGGTCTAGTATAGGATGTGATTAAAAAGTACAAGGCATATTACATGACCAAATCAGGAATTGTACTGTCTGGAACATTTTGGGCTCCTTCTTGAGCCTTCATGGTTCAGAAACCCTAGGATAGTTGCCCGGAACAGTTCCCAGTTTTTTGAACCTGGAATAGTGCCGAAGACACTAACCGCCAAATTCAACAAAGTCTGCATAATATTAGTTGCCTACATTGGCATGTCTAGCGGATGCATAATTGGCATGTTAACATCTCATAATTGCCAATAATCGGGCTTAATTGAAAGTGAGGTGCTTAACTCTAAAAACGCTATTCTATAAAAAGTAGGCACCTAGTCCAAAGTGCATGTTAAAATTGGGTGTGGTTAGGGAGTAGATCGTGGTCATATTTGAGTTAGGCACCTGTTTTTGACTTGGATGATGTTGTGCACCTAACTTAGGTGCCTAATTTTAGGTCAAGAAAACCCTGGCTTAAATACAGTGGGCCTAAAAGTTAGGACACCAAAAATGCCCAAGGCCGCTGAGGCGGCACTAAGCTTGATTCTTTACATTGTGCCTAATTTTTATAGAATCACGTTTAACTCACACTACCGTAGGTGGCGATTTATTTAGATAACATATATAGAATCAAGGCCTAACAATGCAGTATATCAAACATTGCAGGGGCAGATTCTAATTATTTTCCAATTTTCATATGCATTTATTATTTTTTACATGTAAGTTTTGACCTTTTAAAATTTACAGTTGGGTTCAATATTTCAGAACTCCGCATAGCTGTTTTTAGAAGACATGGAGGGTAATTTTCTAATAAAATGCTGATCTAAAATGTATAGACTGCTCCTACTTTACTCCCCGCTCCCCCTCCCCCCTTTTTTTTACAAAGCCACATTAGGCTTTTTTATCACCAGCTGTGGCGGTATTAGCTCCAATGCTCAAAGGAATCCTATGAGCGGCAGAACTAATATTGCCTTGGCTGGCAATAAAAAAAGCCTAACACGGCTTTGTAAAAGGAGCCCTTATTTAATAAGGTGAAAAATAGCATAAACCTATATGATGTATCCTACATCAGAACTGATGAATCAATCAATATAACCACCTGCACCAGCTTCTGACATTATGAGTGGGCTGTCATTTACAATGGAATGTCATTTGCTGCTAATGGTGCTCAGTCTTCTTACCCCTTTAATTGGCAGATGGTGAAACGGTAGTTTTATGTAACTTGATGTTGAACGAGAGCAACAGTGCCAAGTAACAGGCATTTGGAGATGCAGATCTCCCAAAAGAGCCATAAAAGACACATGTAGCTTCTAAGCAACAATGCCAAATAAAGAGCTAAAGAGTATGTACAGTATAACCCCGAGGTACAACTATACGATGGGAGGGATGTCACTAAATGAGAGTACCCAAGAAAGGGACTTGGGGGTAATGGTGGACATGACAATGAAGCCGATGGCACAGTGTGCAGCAGCCGCTAAGAGAGCGAATAGAATGCTAGGTATAATCAAGAAGGGTATTACTACCAGAACGAAAGAAGTTATCCTGCCGTTGTATCGGGCGACGGTGCGTCCGCATCTGGAGCACTGCGTCCAATATTGTTCGCCGTACCTTAAGAAGGACATGGCGTTACTCGAGAGGGTTCAGAGGAGAGCAACACGTCTGATAAAAGAGATGGAAAACCTCTCATACACTGAGAGACTGGAGAAACTGGGTCTCTTTTCCCCAGAGAAGAGGAGACTTAGAGAGGATATGATAGAGACTTACAAGATCATGAAAGGCATAGAGAGAGTGGAGAGGGACAGATTCTTCAAACTCTCGAAAAATAAAAGAACAAGAGGGCATTCGGAAAAGTTGAAAGGGGACAGATTCAAAACAAATGCTAAGAAGTTTTTCTTTACCCAACGTGTGGTGGACACCTGGAATGCGCTTCCAGAGATCGTAATAGGGCAGAGTACGGTACTGGGGTTCAAGAAAGGATTGGACAATTTCCTGCTGGAAAAGGGGATAGAGGGGTATAGATAGAGGATTACTGCACAGGTCCTGAACCTGTTGGGCCGCCGCATGAGCGGACTGCTGGGCATGATGGACCTCAGGTCTGACCCAGCGGAGGCATTGCTTATGTTCTTATGTTAATTCTATATGTGGTGCTCAAAATTGTGTGCACACCCAATTTGTGCATACAATTTAATTGATAATGAGACAATTTGCACCAATAATTGGGCACTAGCACTCAACAATTGGCAACAATTTGAATTTATGTGTGCATCTTCCTAGTTGGGATTCCATAAAGATGCACTTGTAACATTTTCTGTGCGGATCCGACAAGGAAGTTTGGCCTTGAGAGGGGCATGAGCAGATCGGAGACGTTTCTAAAATTTGCATGTAGCGTTATATGATATGGTAGATCCATGTTTAAACTGTTTCTATCCCATGTACTGTCAAATGTATCTTTATTGTAAACCGCTTCGAACTTCACGGTATAGCGGTATATAAGAAATAAATTATTATTATTATTATGTTTAATTTAGGCATGAGGATTTATACTCGGTTGGTGTAAATCATCTGAATCCTGGTGCTAAGCACTATTCTATAAACAGTGTCCAACTAGAGCACTGTACATGTATATAGACGGCAGCTAAATATCCTTGCCTACCAGTAGACCTAGACAAAATATCCATGCTCTGCCCTGGCTGTATTTATATAGCAGTTGAGCAGTCTCTAAGAATTCTCAATGGCAGTACCAATGGCATAATAAGGGGTGCAGGGAGGCAGACTGCCCCCGGGCGCTACCATTACAGGGGGGTGCTGGTGCCGGCACCTCAACTCCTCTCTGTCCTCCACATACCTCTTGAAATGTTCACCGGCACAAGCAGTATCTTCCACCTCCTGCTTGCTCTGGCTTTGGTTCCCTTCTGATGTCACTTCCTGGTTTCAGGACCAGGATGTGACATCAGAAGTGAGCCAAGGCCGGCACAAGCAACAGGTGGAAGATGCTGCTCATGCCGGGGAACATTTCATGAGGGATGTGGTGTGGTGTGGTGGGGAGGCGCTCAAGCAGCAGGGAAGAGGCATGGCTCAGAGATGTTGGATGCCACCGTCCCGGACACCAACCTCCCTCTCTACACCACTGGGCAATACCAAGTGTCATTGAAAATTCATGGATAGAGGGTTCATATGTTTAAGTAGTTGCAGTTAGATGTGTATAGATCTTGTGAAAATCAGGCTGTGAAATCTGCCTCTGTTGCAACCCAGTTTTTATACTCCTAAATTTAGAAGCCTAGTGAAATTAGGAACATAAATTTGGGTACTCAAGCCTAGTAAATCTTCAAAGAGGCCAACATGGGAACCTGGCCGTTAAAGTTAGGAGTCTAAACTCGTTGCATATTGGCCTCTTTAATGTCTAGGCAAAATGTGGTTTAACATGCTCAATGGTGCTTCGTAGCATGTAATGTGCCATGTAATGTACTAACACAACATTTCTCAAAAGCAGCCGCCGGTGATATTCTTTGTGACCACAACAGCCATGGTCAATTTGTGATATAAGATGCCAGTTCCCTGAATAAAAAAACAAATTTCAAGGTGCTGGCTTTCACTGGCAGGAAGGAAGTGGCTTATAGCTAACAGCCAGTTTGCATAGGCGAGAGAGAGAAGACCATTGCTGGCACAATGGAAGGCGGATATGGTTTGCAGTGAAGAACCAGATTGCAAGGGATAGATGAAGGAGACTTGCTGTTAAAAGAAGCAGGATCGTGATATTTAAAGATGCAGAGGAAACATTGAAAATCCTACTTCTTTGTTGCTGATAGAGGACCTGAGAGCAAGTTAGGGAATGGGAGAGATAAGGGGCAACAAAATAAAAAGAAGGGTGAAAGAAGAGACTACATTTTAAGGATTAAAAGAAGCATAAAGAGAATATAATAGGGATCAAAAGATTAAAAGATAGGAATGTGCTTTTGTTTCTTATTTCATTTAGTTTTATCTTGTAAATAAAAAATGAAAGAAATTTGGTTCACCATCATTTTTGTTTTTCTTTATAAAGGGACCCCTGCCAACAAATTTTTTTTTTTTTTAAACCCCTCTATGCCTGACCGCCCCGTGTGTGCATCTTTATAGAATATTGCACAGCGAGTTGCACATACAAACCCAAATTGTTGCCAAAGACCAGAAGACCTCTCTCACATTGACGTCCAACTACAGACCCATAGCGAGCACCCCCTTCTTCACCAAAATGCTGGAAGGGCTGGTCAACCTGGAATTAGTAAACCACTTAGATAAATTCAATCTCCTAAACGACCACCAATCAGGATTCAGAAAAGGGTTCAGCACTGAGACAGTCCTAGGCTCTCTCCTTAATCACTTTTATGACCTCTTCAGCCAAGGTACCAGCGCCCTGATCTTACAATTAGACTTTAGCAGCACTTTCAACCTAGTGGACCATGAAATAATGCTTATGTGCCTAGACGAAATGGGACTATCAGGAAGAGTGTGGACCTGGTTCCAAGGATTCCTAACCAAGCGATACTATCAAGTGGTCCATGACGGGAATTACTCTAAATCTTGGAAAAGCCCTTTGGGTGTCCCTCAAGGCTCCCCCCTATCTCCCACCTTGTTCAATATATACATCTCCTCCCTAGGTCACCTACTACAAAAGTTAAACCTAACATACTATATATATGCAGATGACATCTCCATACTAATTCCAACAACAAACGTGACCACTGCCAACTCAAAACATATCTCTTCCATCATGACCGAAATAGAACAATGGACTATAAATTTTAAATTGAAACTAAACTCAGTAATGACAAAAATTTTCCTGGCAAGCCCAAATGAAAAAATCACTACAACTACAATACATGTAAATGGTCACGACCACCCAATACTAAAAACTATAAAAATACTGGGAGTCACCTTGGATACCCACTTGACCTTGACCGATCACATAAATTCAGTGACAAAAAAATGCTTCTTCACTCTTTGGAAACTGAAAACCATAAAAAAATACTTCGACCCTCTATCCTTCAGAATACTGGTACAGTCATTGATTCTATCCACCCTGGACTACTGCAACATTATTTACTTGGGGATACCTAAAAAAAACGTGAGAAAATTGAGAATAGTTCAAAACACGGCCGTCCGCTTAATATTCGGACTAAAGAAAAGCGATCATGTGTGTTCTCTTTGATATTGATTTATTTGACATTCTTTCTTGTTTACATTTAGTTTCTAGGGAAGACCATAATCTCATCCAGGTTCAGCTTTCTTGCCTATCTACACGGCCAGACCAAGGCTAATGAGAAATACTTTTATTATGAAAATAGAAAAATATAATTCACAAGCCAGCAGCAATATCTAAATATTGTTCACAAAATATCTGATTACATATATGAAACTCAGTACATAATTATCACAATACACTTGCTAGATAACAAAATAAAACTAATTCTTACACACATTAAACAATTCATTATAATAACAATCCCTGATTAGCAATCTATTACAGTTATCACCACGAGTAGCTTTACAAGCCTTATCCTATATCACAATCGGATGCACTTATCTAACCCCAGCTGATAAGATAATAAGTTCCTTTTCCTGACCATCCAATTAGGCTTTGGCACAAAATTAGGTGAAATGGAAAATGTCTCCTCATAAGAACATAAGAACATAAGCAATGCCTCTCCTGGGTCAGACCTGAGGTCCATCATGCCCAGAAGTCCGCTCACGCGGCGGCACAACAGGTCCAGGACCTGTGCAGTAATCCTCTATTTATACCCTTCTATCCCCTTTTCCAGCAGGAAATTGTCCAATCCTTTCTTAAACCCCAGTACTGTACTCTGCCCTATTACGCCCTCTGGAAGCGCATTCCAGTAGTCCACCACTCGTTGGGTAAAGAAGAACTTCCTAGCATTCGTTTTGAATCTGTCCCCTTTCAACTTTTCCGAGTGCCCTCTTGTTCTTTTATTTTTAGAAAGTTTGAAGAATCTGTCCCTCTCTACTCTCTCTATGCCCTTCATGATCTTATAAGTCTCTATCATATCCCCTCTAAGTCTCCTCTTCTCCAGGGAAAAGAGACCCAGTTTCTCCAATCTCTCAGCGTATGAAAGGTTTTCCATCCCTTTTATCAGACGTGTCGCTCTCCTCTGAACCCTCTCGAGTAACGCCATATCCTTCTTAAGGTACGGCGACCAATATTGGACGCAGTATTCCAGATGCGGGCGCACCATCGCCCGATACAACGGCAGGATAACTTCTTTTGTCCTGGTTGTAATACCCTCCTTGATTATACCTAGCATTCTATTTGCTTTCTTAGCGGCTGCTGCGCACTGTGCCGTCGGCTTCATTGTCATGTCCACCATTACCCCCAAGTCCCTTTCTTGGGTACTCTCATTCAATAACATCCCTCCCATCGTATAGTTGTACCTTGGGTTTCTGCTTCCCACATGCAATCCTTTACATTTCTCAACGTTGAACTTCATCTGCCATCTCGCCGCCCATTCCCCCAGTTTGTTCAAGTCCCTTTGCAATTCTTCGCATTCCTCTTTAGTTCCAGCTCCACTAAATATTTTTGTATCGTCCGCAAATTTTATTATCTCACATTTCGTCCCTGTTTCTAGATCATTTATGAATATATTAAATAGCAGCGGCCCGAGCACCGAGCCCTGCGGAACACCACTCGTGACCCTCATCCAGTCCGAGTAGTGGCCCTTCACTCCTACCCTCTGTTTCCTACCTGCCAACCAGTTTCTGATCCATCTATGTACGTCTCCATCCACCCCATGATTCTTCAGTTTCCGGAGTAGACGTTCGTGAGGCACCTTGTCAAAGGCTTTTTGGAAATCAAGGTATATGATGTCTATGGGGTCTCCCCTGTCCATCCTTTTGTTAATTCCTTCGAAGAAGTGCAATAAGTTAGTTAGGCACGATCTCCCCCTGCAGAAACCATGTTGGCTTGTTTTCAGAAGTTCGTTTCTATCCAAATGTTCATCGATGTTTTCTTTTATCAGTGCTTCCGCCATTTTCCCCGGAACCGAGGTCAAACTCACCGGTCTGTAGTTTCCCGGGCCACCTCTTGATCCCTTTTTAAAGATGGGCGTGACGTTGGCTATCTTCCAATCCTCCGGGATCATGCCTGTTTTCAAGGATAGGTTGCAAATTTGTTGCAGTAGTTCAGCTATCTCCTCCTTTAATTCTTTCAAAACCCTTGGATGGATTCCATCCGGACCAGGGGATTTGTCAGTTTTAAGTTTTTCTATCTGCCTGTGTACATCATCAAGGCTCACTTCCATGGATGTTAGCAGATATAGAAAACCTTTGGTTACAGGAACAAGTGTTCGTCAGCCACTGGTAAAGCTGTAATTTATTGGCAGCAAATGTTTCCTTGAGATGATAGAATTCAGATCTGTTTAAAGTCTGATTCACTCTCTCTCAGGCAGAGAGTCACACGAGGTAACTGTTCAGGTCTTAATTGTTATAAAAGAGAGGTGCATGCAGAACACCTGTGATGAGATGTGAGTTCACCCACACCTAAAACACAGACTAATTATAATTAGCACCTTTTCACTTGGATCACGTCAGATGACTTCCTCGGACCAATCCAGAAACAGATCTTAGATGAATAGCCTTTCTGTATAAAGTCTCATACAGGCTGGGAGACACAAGCACCGTTCGAGAGACAAGCACAGCATAGGAGTATAATAACTCCCCCAAGATTCACACAGTCTAAGCATGAAGGCATAGATGGATGTCCTAGACTAGAATACCATTCTGATACATACCCAGAATGCATCAGACAGAAAAAGCAAAGATGTGTTCTTCTTTCTCTTCTTGCTAGGTTCATGCTGGAAAGATTTCTTGCAGACAATGGTTCAGGCTTGATGATGTCAGAGAGGCCTAACCTTCAAGTACAAATAAGGAAACACCCCTACAATCTCACTAGTTATTCCTATCTCTAGATCATTGATAAATATATTAAAAATCAGCAGGCCCAGTACAGACTCCTGGGGAACTCACTATTTACAAAATCATAGACAGCTATTTACAAAAACATCCACACAGCTAACATTTAAACAAACATACAACCAAAAGAGCTGTGAAAGTTACCAGGGAAAACAAACAGCAAAAATACTGTACAAATGTTCAGGAGGAAAAGCCTCAGAGCCCCATTAGGGTGGAAATCCTCATCCAACTGAAAAGGGCAAGGTTATTTCATCATCAGTGACATGGCAGAGAGAATCCCTAGCGGGGAAAGCCGCGATGCAACCCGTTCAGATCGCTGCTGCCACTGCTGCTTAAGAAGGCCTCAGAGGGTAGATATGTCAGTCTCATGGCGGGAGGGTCAGTGGGGTTCTGCTACATAGGTTAATGGGAGGGATGGATAGAAAGATGTATTCACCAAGTACACAAGGGGATGGGTGAGAGAGGAGGAAAGATGCTGCACATGGTGGGGGGAGGGGGGAGAAAGGAGAAAGGAAGAGTTGGGATTGAGAGAGGAAGGGTGAGAATGAGCCTTGACCAGCCAGTCATCCAAGTAAGGGAAGACTTGAAAATTGTGAGAGCGGAGATAGGCCGCTACCACAATCAGACACTTGGTGAATACCCTGGGAGAGGAGGCCAGACCGAAGGGTAGCACCTTGTACTGATAATGATTTTGATTGATGAGAAAGCGTAGATATTGCCTGGACGTCAGATGGATAGGAATATGTGTGTAAGCCTCTTTTAGATCGAGGGAGCATAGCCAGTCGCCCTGAGTGAGAAGAGGGTAGAGGGTGGCAAGAGAGAGCATTTTGAACTTCTCCTTGACCAAACATTTGTTGAGATCTCTGAGATCTAAGGTAGGCCTGAGGTCTCCGGTCTTTTTGAGAACTAGAAAGTACCTGGAGTAGAATCCCTGACCTCGCTGATCTTGAGGAACTTCTTCGATGGCATTGAGAAGAAGGAGGGATTGAACCTCTTGAGCTAGAAGGAGGGACTGAGACTTGTTGGAAGCAGACTCTTTTGGCAGGCCTAACGGCGGAGGAGTCTGAAAATTGAGGGAGTAGCCGTGGGTGATGATAGAGAGCACCCACTGGTTGGTGGTGATCACCTCCCATCGAGTCAGAAAAATGGTTAGTCGACCTCCTATGGGCTGTGGAAGAGGACATGAGGGAAGAAGACTGGCAATGCCCTGGAGAAGTGAGTCAAAAGGGCTGAGTCGGTTTAGGCTGAGTAACAGGCTTTATGGCAGGCGGCTGTTGTTGGCGAGCCTGTTGTTGCTGTTGCCGTTGCCTCCAAGGTTGAGGAGGATGAGGCTGAATCGGCCGAGCAGAAAAACGCCTCTGATACGACGTCTGCTGCCTAAAAGGACGAGGAGGAGGAGGTTTCTTTTTGTTTTTCAATAAGGTATCCCACCTCGTCTCATGGGCAGAAAGCTTCTGAGTGGTGGTATCGAGAGATTCTCCAAACAGTTCATCACCCAAGCAGGGAGCATTGGCAAGGCGGTCCTGGTGGTTCACATCAAGTTTTGAGACGCGAAGCCATGCCAATCATCTCATCGCTACAGACATAGCAGTAGCTCGGGATGTCAGTTCAAAAGTGTCATAGATGGAACGGACCATGAACTTCCTGAGCTGCAAGAGACTGGCAGTGCATTGCTGAAAAGCAGAAAGCTTGCGGTCAGGAATATACTTTTGAAAAGTGGCCATCTGCTGGATAAGATGTTTCAGGTAAAAGGAGAAATGGAATGCATAATTACCTGAACGGTTGGCCAACATCGCATTTTGGAAAAGTCGTTTACCAAATTTATCCATAGCCTTGCCCTCTCTGCCAGGAGGGACAGATGCATATACACTAGAGCCTGCAGATTTTTTTAGGGTTGACTCCACCAGCAAGGATTCGTGTGGAAGCTGAGGTTTGTCAAACCCTGGAATAGGAATAACTTTAATAGGCATCCTCTGAAAATAAGCCCTGTGTTTTTTGGAGCAAAAATTAATATAAGACTAAGTCTTATTTTCGGGGAAACACGGTAGGTGCTGGAAATGTAGGCCTGCAAAAACCTAGACTTACTGGGTCAGACCAATGGTCTATCTAGCTCAGTATCCCATCTTCACAGAAGCCAATCCAAGTTGCAAATACCTGACTAAAATCCAAATAGTAGCAGCATTCCATGCTACCATCCCATGTCTGTCTTAACAGCAGATTATGGACTTTTCCTCCAGGAATTTGTCCAAACCTTTTTTTAAATCATCTACATTAACTGCTATTACCACATCCTCTGGCAACGTGTTCCAGGGCTTAACTATTCTCACTTTCCAGTCATGATGTGTCCTATCCTAAAAATATTTGTAAAACAGGTAATATATGTGTTACTGCTGGCAAACAGGCAAAATATTACAAAATGCTTTAAGAAGTGCACTAACAGTGTTAAGGGGTTAATGGCCTTCAAAACAAGGGCCTCCAAATATCTAAACTGTGATATCTAACCTGTCCCTGCAATGCATGAAAATGAGATAGACAATATAAAAGTATTTTCTGTTTCATCACTCACTTCTCTTTATCTTCTCTGACATTGCATTCTCCTGGATGACATCATGGATAATAATAATAATAATAATTTATTTCTTATATACCGCTATACCGTGAAGTTCGAAGCGGTTTATTTAGAACCAGTGTTGAGGAAATATGTACATTGTGAGTGCTCAAAGTATGAGCTCACCTTAAAGAAACGTCATGAAGTAGCATACGTCCAATTTGTGCGCACATTTTAATTGCATAATGAGTTAATTAGCACCGATAATTGGACATGGCTACTACTATTTATCATTTCTATAGCGCTGAAAGGCATATGCAGTGCTGTACATTTAACATACAATAGACAGTTTCTGCTCAGAAGAGCTAAGAATCTAATTTGACAAAACAGGACATCTCAGGGTTGGGGAGATTATGGTAGAGGAAATGATACAGTGGGTATAAGTATCTGACAGCAGTGAGTGGGAGTTAAGAGTTGAAAGCAGTTTCAAAAAAGTGGCTTTTAGCTTGGATTTATAACTGCTAGGGATAGGGCATGACATATTGATTCAGGCAGCCTGTTCTAGGCATACGGTGCGGCAAGAAAGAAGGGACAGTCTGGAGTTGGCAGTGGAAGAGAAGGGTACAGATGAGAAGGGCTTACCCGATGACAGAGTTCACAGGGAGGAGCATAGGGGAGATAAGTGAAGAGAGATATTGGGGGCTTCAGAATGAATGCACTTGTAAGTCAGTAAGAGGAGTTTGAACTGTATTCGGAAATGGATGAGGAGCCAATGAAATGACATGAGGAGAGGGGTAATGTGAAAATAGCGGCTCTCATGGAATATGAATCATGCAGCAGCATTTTGAATGGAATGAAGAGGTGAGAGATGGGTGCGCAAGAGGCCTGAAAGAAGTACGTTGCAGTAGTCTAAGCGTGAGGTGATGAGAGCATGGATAAGGGTTTTGGTAGTGTGTTCAGAGAGGAGAGGATGGATTTTGGCAATATTATAGAGGAGGAAGTGACAGGTTTTGGCGGTTTGTTGGATCTGAGCAGAGAAGGAGAGAGAGGAGTCAAAGCTCACCACAAGATTGCAAGCTGACGAGACAGGGAGGAGGATAGTGTTATCCACAGAAATAGAGAATGGTGAGGGTGAGGGGGATGTGAGTTTAGGTGGAAAGATAAAGAGTTCAGTTTTAGCCATATTCAGTTTGAAATGGCAGTGAGACATCCAAGTGGCAATGTCGGACAGCCAGGCTGAGATTTGGGCCTGAATACCTGTAGAGATATCTGGTGTGGAGAGGTAGATCTGGGAGTCATCAGCATAGAGGTGATATTGAAAACCATGAGAGCAGATCACTGTACCAAGAGAGCAGTTTTATATGGAAAAGAGGAGAGGGCCCAGGATGGATCCTTGTGGTACACCAATAGACAGTGGGATGGCAGTGAAAGAGGATCCACCATAACATACTGTACACTGAAAGTACGATGAAAGAGATAGGAAGAAAACCAGGAGAGAAGAGAACCCTGGAATCCCAGTGAGGACAGCATGTCGAGAAGAAGGTGGTGATCATCAGTGTCAAAGGAAGCAGACAGATCGAGAATAATGAGGATAGAGTAGAGTCCATTGGATTTGGCCAGGAACAGGTCGTTAAAGACTTTAGCAAGGGCAGTTTCTGTAGAAAGGAGAGGGTGAAAGCCCGATTGAAGTGGGTCAAGAATATTATGAGAAGAAAGGAAGTCCAGGCAACGGCTGTGAACAACACATTTGAGTAGTTTGGATAGGAAGGGGAGGAGGAAGATAGGGCAGTAGTTAGAGGGGGATGTGGGATCTAATGAGAGCTTTTTGAGGAGGGGTGTAACTATGGCATGCTTGAAGATATCAGGAATTGTAGCAGTGGAGAGCGAAAGGTTGATGATGTGACAGATAGAAGCAATTACAGTGGGAGCGATGGATTCAAGTAGGTGGGTAGGAATCTGATCAGAGGAACAGGTGGTGTGTTTGGAGGAGGAGAGAAGGTGAGCAGTTTCCTCTTCTGTGACTTCAGAAAAGGAAGAAAGGATTGTAGGGGTTGTTGAAGGGAGGTTGACAGAGTGGACAGTCGGAAGGGGTGGTGGGGGAGGTGACATGGTTGAGAATTCAAGGTGGATCTTGTGAATCTTGTCATGGAAGAACTCTGCCATTGTCTGGGGGAAGTGAAGAGGGGATAGGAGGTGGGGCACTTTGAGTATAGAGTTGAGTGTGGCAAAAAGAATGGCGAGGGTTGGCACTAAGAGAGTTAGTTAAATGGTTGTAGTAGTCTTGTTTGGCAAGCGAAAGAGTAGCTTGGAAGGACGCCAGCATGAATTTGAAATGAATGAAGTCGGCATGTGTGCAGGATTTAAGCCTAAGATGTTCAGAAGTTCGGGCACGGGAGCACAGGTAACAGGTTTTGGGGCTCAGCCAGGACTGGGGTTTGGCACTAATCAATTATTGGTGTTAATTGGCAACAATTTGCGTACATCTTTCTAGTTGGTATTCTATAAAGATGCGTGCATAAATTTTTAAACGTGGATCTGAAAAGGTAGTGTGGCTATGAAAGGGACATGGGTGGGTCATGAGCATTACTAGAATCCATGCCTAATTTAGGTGCAGTGAGTTACACCAAATTACAGCTTGTGTAAATCCTCTGTCCAAAATTGGTTATGGATCCTGGTGCTAAGCTCTGTTCTACGTATAAATAGCACCCAACTTTGAATGCAATTTATAAAATAGCGCCTAGTACTCATTTTATTCAGTGGCCAAATCTGGGTACCATTTACTGAATTTAGCCCATAATTACTATATTTCATAGAAGCATACCACTAAATAGCTTCAGGGTAGTATTGATATACTGATCTGTATAATGTTCTTGGAGCATAAGAAAAACCAAAGAAAGGAGACAAGACCCTATGTAGCAAAGCCAAAGAACACACAGAAGTAGAGGTGGACCAAGAAGTTTCCTGCACACTCTTTAATTGGCAAAGTACGACAGATAAAAGACCCAGCACGGGGCCATGTTTCAGCAGATAAACTACCTGTCAGATGTGTTATTATATCAAAAGATGTGAAAAAGCAGAGTCTACATTCAATAGCAACTGTGGAGGGCCATTTTCAATATGATAGTTAAGTCCGACTCTGGGCGTTTTCAGCAGCACTTTCAAATATCAGGTAGAGAAAATTAAAATTTTTGAAATTGCAAAATGTCTTTCTTGTTTCTTAGAAAATGGCCATTTCTAGACATGTTCACCCTTAGTGCAACTCTCTTTTTTGACTGTTTTTTTAAAAAACAAAACGTCCAAATGCAAAATGCACAAAATAAGCCATTGGGAGGTAGGAGGGGACAGCATTTTTAGTAGACTAACCACACAGACATCCTAGTTCAGCAGTGGAGCACCCTTACATTGTAAAGGGAGCCCTCCAAAACCCATCCCAAACCTACTGGACCCACCTGTCAACCAATAGCGTTTATGCTTGCAGGTTTCACCTATATTTCAGTACAGAAGGGTTTTGGTTGGATTTTGGTGGAATATAGGCTGGGTCTTCTTCTCTGGCATCCACTGCACTGATTACCAGGCTACTCCAGAGACCTGCTTGCTGCTCTTTTTAGGACTGAATCAGCAAGAGGCACTTAATATTAATATAGTATCCAATCCAAATATTATATAACAATGATAGATTCCAACTTATGAATCCACATAACTAGACTACTTTAATGATCCTCAGATGCACCACTCTTTTACATACAAGCAGCAGCGAGACCTACCGCAACCACCAAGAGCCCACAGACCCGATCCTGCCAGGAGTGTGAACTCCTCCCCCTGCAGTCCATTGGAGAGATCAATCTACCTGCTTTTAAATATCAGCAGCAGTGGAGATCAACTGCTTTTACACCTAAGCAGCAATGAGACCAGCCACAACCACCGAGAGCACACAGACCCGATCCTACCAAGAGTGTGAACTCTTCTCCCCATGCAATCCGCTAAGAAGATCGACTGTCGGCTCCGGGCGGCTTTCCCGCAGAGGAGAGAATCCTGCATTCACCGTGGGCCTCATCTGGGGCAGCCTCCTTGGAGCGGCTGGGGCACGGGCAGTGTGTCTGGGAGGGAATGCATGGATGGGAGAACATCGCAGGGGAGGAGACATAGGCATCCTGGGACTGTCTGCCAAATCTCTTCCCTGAAGAAGCCCTTTCTGGAAACGTCAATCGCTCCTCCTAAACTTACTTGCTCCACTTCATCACTGACGCTGAAACCGTGGATTGAAGACAAAGTTTTATTTTATTTTTCTGTCCAGCTTATGATTTATCTTTAATCTTATCTATTGTTTTGCCTTTTGTCTTTGTTTTGTTCTATTTCTATCATTTAATTTCTCCAGAATTCTACTGTTCAACGGCTCCCCCTTCTGCTTCTATTCCTTTCTCTCCTCTCTTCTACCTTCCAAAGTATTTAGATCAATGCTGTCTTGTTAAAATGTTTATTTTATTTTTATTTTTCCTCTAACTCTACTTTTCACTTCTCTATTACCCTCCAGGTACTTTAGTTAGATTGTGAGCCTTCGGGACAGTAAGGGAATTTTTCAAGTACCTTTCTTATTTCTAATCTTAATGTATATTTTCTGTAAACCGCTCAGAACCTAACGGATGTAGCGGTATATAAGAAATAAATTACATTACATTACATTACATTACACTCTACGTTCAAACTTTATCACTACGTTAAGCTTGATGTGCAAAATCTTCCCTGGATCAATGTTTATCCATCATTTAATTTTTATCTTTTTTTAATCTTTTTGTCATTTTTAAATATAACAGTATATAAAAAATCTGTGAACTGTTTATTATTATAATTAAATGAACTTATCTTAGATATGTGGTCAGCGTAGGGACTTCTTGTGCTGACATGTTTCGTGTAAGAAACGCTTTTTCAAGGCTGGGTCCCTAGCATAATAACACCATCCAATGTGACCACCAATTTTTGCTCAGAAAAGATCATGAAATTTAGACACACTGCTGAGAAATGGCATAGAAAAAAAACGCCTACTACTACTATTACTATTAATTATTTCTATAGCGCTACGAGATGTAGGCAGCGCTGTACAGAGTCACAAAGAAGACAGTCCTTGCTCGAAAGAGCTTACAATCTAAATAGACAAGACAAACAGGATGTCATGGATACAATTAAGAGGAACGGTTAATCTACTGGCTGGGTTGGAGAGCAGTGGGGAGTAGGGTTAAGGATTGAAGGTTATATCAGAAAGGTGGGTTTCCAGTCTGCTTTTAAACAAAGTAAGGGAAGGGGCTTGGTGGACAAACTTGGGTAATTTATTCTAGAAAGTAGGTTTCGAAAATGGCAGTTTGGACATTTTGGTGATCTCAATGTCCAAGTGCCACTTTATGATGTCCTTTGGACATTTTTTTTTCTTTTTTGAAAATGAGCCCCATAGCGTACTAAAGCAGTGGTTCCCAACCCTGTCCTGGAGGACCACCAGGCCAATCGGGTTTTCAGGCTGGCCCTAAGGAATATACATGAGAGAGATTTGTATATAATGGAAGTGACAGGCTTGCAAATCTTCTCCATGCATATTCATTATGGCTAGCCTGAAAACCCGATTGGCCTAGTGGTCCTCCAGGACAGGGTTGGGAACCACTGTTAAAGAGAAAGGCAAGAAGAAAAAATGTCAGTCTCACAGTTAGTGCTGGATCGCAAAATAGATGGCATGCTATTCATTTTGTGATTCAGCGACATTAGACTTAGATCCGTCTCTGAGAACTCTGTGCTTAAGCTTGTATAGTATTTAGTTTGAAGCCATGCAGTCTGTTTGAAGGTCTCTGCTTGCCTCTTGATGCAGGCTGTTGTGCCAAAATACATCTGTGTCAAGTCCACTTTCTATGTGCTAATGAGACTGTCCATCTTACATCCTCAAGTGAAACAGATTTCATACAAGTGGAACTGAATAAAATTAGCCATTTACTAGAACTTTCTTGCCTACACCTCACTCCTCTTTGTACTTTTGTGTTCATTTACCCATCAGGTTGTCATCTCCTTTTTGTGATATAGGGCTCCTTTTACAAAGGTGCGCTAAGTGTTTTAACGCATGCTAAATCACCGTGTGCGCTAACCGCTAATGCGTCCATAGGATAACATGCATGCATTAGCATTTAGTGCGTGTTTAGCATGCGCTAATATTTAATGCACACTAAAAAGCATAGCGCACTTTAGTAAAACAGGGGGTTAGTTATACCAAGCTACAGTGGCAAAGTAAGGGGAGCACGGGGTAGTTTGCCCCAGGTAGTGTCTTGGTAAGGTCGCCAACAATTGTACTCCTTTCTGCTCCCCCTGCCGCGCGCATACTCCCTTTCCCTTCCCTCGTACCTTTTTAATTTTCCCTGCACGAGCAGCATTGCAAACTTGCTGCCCATGTGGGTGTCACCTCTCTGAAGCCACTTCCAAGCCCTGCGCCTAGGAAGTGACATCAGAGGTATAGCCAACACCACGCGGGCAGCAAGTTCATGATGTTGCTCGAGCCTGGAAGATATAACAAGGTACGCGGGAAGGGAAGGGGGTACGCGCATGGCGGGAGAGGGGGGTCAGGAAGGAGTGGGGGTGGAGAACAGGGATGGGGAGGGGCACTATCGCCTTCTCTACACCACTGCCAGGCTATAATCTATTCAGGAAGGACAGGATAGGAAAAAGGAGTGACGCTATACATAATATAGGTCTGCATAAAATTTTTTTCAAGAGCTATTTGGTTTATTCCACGTAATCTTTATGTTTTTTGGTGTGCTGAATCCGAAAATGACCTCTATTTTGTCATATGACATCACGTTTCCTGACAATTTAGGTAACTATGTTAAATAAGGCAATACCTCAAAATAAATGGAAATAGACTTCTAAAATTAAAGTTTTATTACAATTTTTTTCATGAAAATCCTTTTTTGAACTGAAATAAGCTCACATACACACACTAAACTCGATCCTTCTTCCCTGTGAGGCTCCTCTTGGTGCATTTACGCTTGTGAGTAGCATCTGGAATGTCTCTCTGAAGTATCCAACAGTAGTCTGCCATCTTTGTAATGCTCCATTTTCCCTGGTATCTCCTTTCCATCTCTTTAATGTCTTGATGGAATCGTTCACCTTGTTCCTCACTCACAGCTCCCAAATTTTCAGGAAAGTAGTCAAGGTGGGACTGGAGGAAATGCACTTTCAAACTCATCAGGCAACCTAAAGCTTGAAATGCTTTCAGCATTCGTCCGATGATCTTTTTGTAGTAAGGATCTTTGTTATTGCCTAAAAATTTCTGTACGACTTCTTTAAACGCAATCCACCCTTTTTGAGGATCTGTCATGGTATTGACATACTCTTGATCAACTATAAGCCTTCTAATGTCTGGTCCGATGAACACACCTTCTTTCAATTTTGCCTCCGCCAGTCCTGGAAACTTGGTGACCAAGTATTTGAAGCATTCTCCATCTCTTGGAAGTGATTTTACAAATTGCTTCATCAATCCCAATTTTATGTGGAGAGGTGGTAGAAGAACTTTATGGGAAGGTACCAAAGTTTCTCGGAGGACTTTTTTTCACCGACTTTTAGCATCCTCGGCTGCCAACTCTTCTTGGTCCATTGATTTTGTCGATCTCGACTATCCCATATACACAGAAAACAAGGGTATTTGGTTTACCCGGCTTGTTGCCCGAGCAGCATGCACAAGACCTTCAAGTCCCCACACACTTGCCAACCATGGTCTTCATATTTAGTTTTGTGATGAACCAATTCCAAGTTCTCGTAGGTTTCCTTCAAGTGTACGGAATAACCTACAGGTATGGAAGTGTAAAAACCACCGTTGTGGAGTAAAACTGCTTTGAGATTTCTTTTTGAAGAATCTATAAAAAGACGCCATTGCTTTGAATCATATTGGATTTTAAATTGACCCATCAGACCTTCAACATTGATGCAATAAACCAACTTGTCTTCCTGGGCGAAGTAAGGAACGAACTCCATTTCACGATGTCTGAACCATGAAGATGACACTCCTGGCAACAATAAATTCCTGCTTTTCAGCTTTGATCCGAGTAACTCAGCGGTATCTTTGGAAAGATTCAAGTCTCTTACCAAATCATTCATCTCCTCTCGAGAAAACAATTTTGGTCTTGTATCATCTTCAAAGTAAGAACTTGATTCATCTGGTTCAAGTATGACTTCACCTTCATCAGAGCTAGGTATCTCTTCCAAGGTAGCAGGGGACTTGGGTACTGGTATATCTGTGCCATGGGGGATGGGACGAATTGCTGAGTGAAGATTGGTGTATGAAATGGAATGCTTCCATTTGGAATTAACCCCTTTCACATCGCATGAACAAAAGTAACAGTTGTCACTATGGTTCTTTTGCTCTCGCCATACTATAGGAATCCCATAACGGAAAGATTTTTTCTTACCCTTGAACCAGTTTTGGAGGTCCTCAACACACCGTTTGCACACTTTATGAGGTGCCCAAACTTTATCTTGATCTCCAATTTTTAGTCCAAAGTATGCAAAGTATACTTTTTCACAAAGTCTGTAATATTCTGCTGTTGCTTCAATACTGTATATTCACCACAGATGAAACAGAAACTATCTGGTGAAGTAATACACTTTCGCAGAGCCATAACATAACAGTTGAAGAATGACGAGCTAACATGAACTGCGATAAGAAAAAGTGTGAACAGCCTAGAACCAAGAACCTGATGATGATTCATGCACAAGTGTGGACTGCAGGAGAGAGCAGCTCTTTGTCTTTATATGAGTCATCCCAGTGCTGGCTACGCCCCCCTGCACTGACTGGAGCTGCTGCTATCTGCCCAGAGTCTCCCTCCCACTGGATTCTTCTGGAAAGATTAACCCGTTCTACCATTAAAAGCACAGACTCAGGGCTGAGGCTTACACATACAGCATGCTGCTGAGTAGAGAATGACACGGTGACAAAATTCATCACCGTTCCCATCCCCGCGGCTAACCGCGGGAAATAATCCCATGTCATTTTCTAGTGTCTATTTCAACCTCAATCCTTCTACACCAGCATTCTACAAAGCAAAGCTTGTGGGTCAGTGGTTGTGGCCATTCATACTCTGATTCTTCCCTCTCTCCTTAAAGAATTACATGAAGATGGTTTCCCGCGGTTATCCGCGGGGATGGGAACGGTGATGAATTTTGTCACCATGTCATGAGTATCCCAGTAATCAGACATGTCATTCAGAGCAGCAGTTGTATTCACCCCCTTTGCAGGGGGGGAGGGGCAGAGATTGTTTACCTGAAAATAACAACAAAGGGCCAGAAGAGAACTAGGGAAATGAGGAAATAGAATTTTTTTTCCCTAAAACTTGCTTAGCTTATGTATATATTGCTGACCATCAGATTTACAGTGCTATATTTTTTTTTACCTAACTCGGACAATCCCTTTAAGGTTTTTTGGTATTTTATATCTTAAATGCACTTATGTGAATTAATTAATAGTAATTTGGATTAATAGTAATCGGGCCCCTTACCAGACACCAGCAGGATCCTACAGAGCGCCGGACTCGATCCTGAGAGAGGTCAGCATGGGAGCCCTGCTCCGCCCCTCTCCTGCCCAGCAAGGGAGCCATTTAAATTTACAGCGCGAACGGCGCACAGCCGTTCGGCGCGCCTTTGGGAAGCGACTGCAGGGACGACTGCCGGAATACCGAAGTTGCTAATTCCAGTTAACTTAGAGGTGAGAGAGAATAGACACTTAACACTATCTGGAAATCATCCTAGAACTCCAATATCAAAACCAAACAACCAATCACTTAGGTGGCTCAACCTACAAACAGTATCTTGACTTGCCTAAATACCGAGGCCCTCAAAAGTACCATCAAATTCCACAACAACCACTCTCTACCACTCACACAATGGATACAAGCACACCCAAACTCATCCTTGCCCTACTACTGCTTTCCCTCTTCACAGATAAATGGAAAACAGCAGGATACCACACACAGCCAATTCCAATCATCACAGTACCACACAAATCATTCCAACAAACCAGGAAACTCCAAACCCCAAGAACCTTGATCCTTTGTTCATCATCCAGCCAAGAAGCATACCCACAATCTGGGGAAAAAGACATACAACAAATGCCAAGACAAGCTCACAAAGACTTCAATCATCACAAAAAATACTCACAAATATAGCTCCTACCCCTATCCCGCTCACAAAATTCACATCAATAGCATGCTCATACCTAAATATACGATTGGTAAGCCCTAAGACAGAACTAATCAAAGACTGGCTGATTAAAGATGATCTAGGATGCCTCTTCCCTGCTGAAACCTTGCTCACATCAGACACAGACCCTCACATTATTGAAATTTGTCCAAACGGATACAAAATTGAATTAGTATGCCGAGATAACAGAAGAGGAGGAGGGCTAGCAATCATAGTAAAAAACAACTTCAACATCAAAGTCCTAGACAAGCACTCCACCCCTCACTTAGACCTTCTAGCCTGCCAACTTTCTGACAACACACTTACAGGAAATCTAAATTGCCTTCTATGCTACATCACCCCAGGAAAATGGAACACCAATAAACAAGAACTAGAAGAGTTCATCCTCCAGAACTCTCTTTCCTCTACAAATAATTTGATCCTTGGAGATTTAAACCTCCACCTAGAAGACCACACCTCCAAACAAGTAGTGGATATTCTATCATACCTCAATACCCTATCGTACCAGATCCTCAACCCTGAACCTACACACGAAAAAGGTCATCAACTCGATATTGCAGCATACTCATACCCAAATCTCAACACACAAAATATCCAAATCACCAACGGCGCTTGGCAGCCTACCCTATGGTCGGACCACTATAAATATAACTTCACCATCAACTGGGAGCATAACAAAAATAAACCCACTCCTCCCAAAACAAGCATTATGATCAGACAGAAAATCGATCCCATCACATTCTGGAGTGCAGTGGACCCTGCAATAGACTCCAGCAACCCTAGTGAATTCATAAATACCTGGCGGTCTCTCAGCGAATCGACCTTGAGCAAACTAGCACCACTAAAATCAAAAAATAAAATATGTAGACAATCAGACAAATGGTTTGACACTGAACTCCTACAACTAAAAAGGAAATGTAGACAACTAGAAAGGGCATGGAAAAAACAGAAACAAGATAACACCAAAACAGAATGGAAAATCCAAATTAAGCAATACAAAATCAAACTGAAGGAAAAAAAAAGACTATTACTCTAATCTCATTGGCACCGACAAACCAGACACAAAAAAACTTTTCAACCTAGTAAGAAACCTCACCGATACCAAACCATGCTAGCCACCCAGGGAAACCTAACACCTACAGCCTCTCAATTAGCAGATTATTTCAAAAATAAAATCATCACAATCAGAACCACATTCAATAACTCACAAAACAACATAGACGAGACTCTAATAAAACCCACAACAGATGAAGCCATATCAGCAGACAGGTCCTGGACCAACTTCCCTACAACCCAGTGGTCGGAACTGGACAGGCTCTACAAAAAATACTGCAAGTCCTCATGTGATCTGAACAACTGCCCACCATACCTACTTGCAACAGCTTCCACCAATTTCAAAGCTAGCTACACGCTGTGGTTGCAAACCACACTCAGGGAAGGCCAGTTCCCATCGAACCTTGGTGAAATCTTAATTACCCCTATACTGAAAGACCTCAAAGGTCCAATAAAAAACCCAACAAATTACAGGCCAATCGCTTCTATCCCAATATATGTCAAAATAAGAGAAGGTCTAGTAGCACAACAACTATCCATGTACCTAGAAGCCCACAACATCCTACATCCATTTCAATCCGGATTCAGAACTAATCACAGTACAGAAACTCTTCTGGTATCTTTACTAGATATAGCCCGAAGACACTTCAGCCTAGGAAACAGATTGCTAATCATCCAACTTGATCTCTCAGCTGTATTCGATCTAGTGGACCATTCCATACTTCTCCAGATACTAAATGCTATAGGAATCTCAGGTAAAGTTCACAACTGGTTCCAAGGCTTCCTTAAAACAAGAGCATATAGAGTCAAGTCAAAAGACATTCTATCTGAATCATGGTCTAACCCCTGCGGAGTGCCACAAGGCTCTCCCCTCTCACCTACACTTTTCAACCTATTCATAGCTTCCCTAGGCATCACCCTAGATGCCCTAAACATTACTTCATTCAGCTATGCGGACGACATAACCATCCTCCTTCCATTCGACATCCATGACCCCATCTCCACTGGACGCCTGAAAACTACACTGGAAACAGTAGAAAAATGGATGACAAATCATAAGTTGAAGCTGAACTCGGACAAAACTAAATTCCTACTACTAGAGAAGGACAAAAAACCATCCCTAAGAGAACTGGAAGTAAACTCAATCAAGTACCCAATACAGAGCTCCCTCAAAATCCTGGGTTTACAATTAGACAGATGCTGCACTATGCAAACACAAATCCATAAAATCATCCAAAAAGCATTCTTCACAATGCGAAATTTAAGAAAAATAAGAAAATTCTTTAATAAAGACCAATTCAGAATCATTGTCCAATCCCTTGTACTAAGTATCGTAGACTACTGCAACAGCCTTTACCTACCATGCCCAATCAACACAATAAAAAAACTACAGACTGTCCAGAACACAGCCCTCAGACTTATATACTCACTCAGCAAATATGACCACATTACCAACGCATACTTAGAATCTCACTGGCTACCAATAAAAACAAGAACACAATTCAAACTCTATTGTCTCCTATTCAAAGTAACCCACGGCACGACACCCAGTTACCTAAATAACCGTTTTCACTACTACCTCTCACCCAGAAGAAGGAGAACACAGAACCTTTTCACCTACCCACTTCTCAATGGTACTCGACGTAAGAAACTTTACGACAACCTTCTAGGAACACAGGCAGCTAAAATTGACTCTGACATCTCAAAATTACTGATCAAAACAACAGACATAAAAGGGTTCCGAAAAGAAATAAAAACATTACTGTTCAAAAAATATCTCCCATCACTCTAACCGCCATCTAAGGAGTACCCAATCAATTCCTTTGGGAACATCCCCATATAGTAACACTTTGTCCAACCCAAACTAAACACTTCTACAGTCCATATCATCAACATTAAGTAACCAATATCATGCAATCATCAACATTATGAATCCACCTTCGCGTATAGGTATATGATGCTACTCTCCACCCGAAGAAACTTGATTCAGTTCATGTAACATCTTCTGTGATCTAGAATGTATTGTAATTTTTTACTCTCCACCAGATGTAACTTGATTCAGTTGCTATGTAACATCTTCTGTGATCTTGAATGTATTGTAATTCTTTACTGTTACCTGTAATTAACTCTTCTCCTGTAATGTAATTCTACTGGAAATGCCCAGACATCTTCTATATTGTAATCCGCCTAGAACCACAAGGCACAGGCGGAATAGAAATCCCTAATGTAATGTAAATTTGGTTAAGACCCATAATATAAAAAAATTGATAAATTTGAAGACAATTTTGCATTTTGTGGCAAATCATGATGTCTAGGAGTTTTTTCAATATTTTATTTGTTTTCAGCACACCAAAATACATAGAAATTAGATGAAAATAATCAAACAGCTTTTTAGTCACAGACTTGTGTAATCTATGCCTCTTAGAATGCCTGCCCATGATCTTTTAGATAATATATTTAAATATACAGTCAAACCTCGGTTTGCGAGCAAAGCGATTTGCGAGTGTTTTGCAAGACAAGTAAAACATTCTTACAAATTGTGCCCCGCAAACCGAGCGTTGACTTGATTTGTGAGCCCCCTCCTGCAAATTGGCATCCCCCCCCCCCCCGCGATCTGGCATCCTCCACCCGCGCACCCAAACACAATCCCTTACCCCGATCTGGCACCAGCACTAACACACAGGGCATGCCGATGCTGGTACCTGAAGATTCTGCCTCTTGCCTGGGAGAGAGCGAGAGCCAGAAGGCCTTGAGCATGCGCAGATGCTCAAGGCCCAGCCCCGGCAAGAGGCAGGATCTTTGGGCACCGGCACGTCCTTTGCATTGGTGCTGGTGCCGGTGTCAGATCGGGGTAAGGGATTGTGTTTGGGCGGGTGGGGGATGCCGGATTGCGGGGGGAGGGGGGCGATGCGAATAGGGGGGGTGATGTCGGTTCTTGGGGGGGGGCATTCACGGGTGGTGTGGGCGATGCCGGTTCTCGGAGGGGGGGGTGGAGCAGTGCAGGTGGCCTCGGCGGTGGGGGGTAAGATGGAGCAGCACCGGTGGTCTCAGTGGGGGGGGGGGGGGGGGGGAACGAATCAAGCGAGTTTCCCTTACTTCCTATGGGGAAACTCGGTTTCATATGCGAGCAATTTGGTTTATGAGCATGCTTCTGGAACGAATTATGCTTGTAAACCAAGGTTCCACTGTACATACTTCTATGCATATAAAGACCTGCACAATTTCATAAGAACCATTTTATGCATGTAAAACCTGTTTTCCACGTGGCAGAAGCTATAGAAAATCACCTACACTGATCATGCCTAAATTCACTGCTGCATATGGTTACTAGTGTCAGAACTATCCTTTCTTACTTCCTCTCCTCACCCCATTCAGGACTCTGAAATGGAACTTTTAATACTATGACAACACCAGAGAGAACTACAGCTATACTAGGAAATGAAATATTTAATGTTCTCTTTCGTGCTTAAAAAAAAAAAAAAAGCACTCCACAATTAGACACGTGTTATGGATTTTTTATCACATCAAAGTATGAATCCTGTGGAAGGCACCGGCCCCAAAATGTTTTCTCTTTCACACCCTGCAATCATGATGAATGCACAACAATAAGGAAGCCAGCAGTAGCTATTTACTGCTCTCCTGCAGCTGCTGGGTTCATAAGCTTGCAAGCTAGGACCCTAATTAAGCAGAAGCAGGGTTAACCACTTAGCATACCACAGTGCCTTCATGTGTCTTTCATTTTGCAGAAAACCTGGTGTTAAGTTACTCAGAATTGCTTTTCAGAGGTTCACAGACTGGAGGCCTTATTCCAAAAGGACTTTTCCCCATTCGGTGCCTGATGACTATAGCCCTATATTTGCACATTCAAATATAAGTGGACAACAACCCTTCCGTCTTGACGTATATGGCCTCTTTTACAAAGCCACGCTAACGGCCCCGAAGCCCATAGAGATTTATAGGGCTTTGGGGCTGTTGCCACACGGCTTTGTAAAAGAGGCCGATAGAAGTGGACATGATTCTTCAGGAATAAATTGGTCAAGCTGCACTAAGAAGATCCTAGTAAATCTACAGAGCTTAATTCACTCTCTCAGAAATGTGATCTTTAGCTGTAAAACCTGCCTTTAATGAAACAATAAAAAAAAAAAAAAAGAAATACTTAAAACCATCATTATGTTTCTTAAATGTCACCGGAACTCTAGTAAGTGCACTTTGGTAGCAGCAGCCCACATCATTAGCTCGTTCGTGGTTGCTTGTGGGTTTTGTTCCACATGGCCTGACTTGACAGGGCAACAAATAGGCTTGGCATATGTATATATTTATTAGTGGATTTTATCATCAACCATCAAGGAAATCAAGGCTCATCTTTAAATTTTATGACTGTGCACATCTGGAGCTTTTACAACCATCTTGTTTTAAAGTTATTTTTGGAAGGTGCATTACAAGATTTAATTATCACTTGAGATCCTAAGGAGATCCAGGTTGTTTGTGTGGACACATACAGAACATTAGCAGAGTGCTTTCATTTCTAAAACCTGTTTTTACAAACCTATGTGCTAAAAAAACCCAAAAAACAACAACCCAAAACTGTCAAAAAGAACTAAGAGCTTGATATTGAAAATGGTTTAACAGGGCAGATGAGGACCTGCCTGTTTAAAACCATGCTGAGAAGGCTTGGAGGGAAAATCAGTGGCATAGCTGCTAAGCATTCCCTTGGACAACTATGGCGCTGTGGGCGGAGTCATTGGGTCACCAGACATAGTCATGCTCACATAGCTAAGCAGGTCGATAGAACCACAGAACAGGCAGTCCAATCTTTGCCTGGTGAGTGCTGGCAGTGAATATCGACCTACACCTGCATAAATCCCGGGTCAGTTGTTGATCCATCAATGCCAGTGATTGAGCATTTAATATCTAGATTAAATTCAGCCCATGGTAGTCAGCAACTTTATAACCGCTGATGTCATGGGCTGAAATCTACCCATACCAACCATCATCTACATGCAGAGTCCCATCACCACCCATCCACAAAAAGAGGGGTTCAATGCACACTATTGAACAGAGCACTAAGAATTTGTGACCCAGGCAGCCTTCAGAAGGAAAAAGACGCCTTTCTTGCTAATGGTTACAGCAGAAAGACTACCTCTCTAGCCCTAAAACCTATGGACAGCCTGACCCAGAAAATCAGCAACAGCCAACAACCATTAGAGGATAATTCTGTGACAGAACAAAAAATGGTAGTGCTTCCCTATGTCCAAGGAGTAACAGATTGCAGAGTGAAACTACTTTAAAAAAAACAACAACAATTTATATTGTGCATATCCTACAATTCAATGTGGATTACAAATTATTCAGGTACTCAAGCATCTTTCCCTAATTGTCCTAGTGGGCTCCCACTCTATTTAATATACTCGAGGCAATAGGGATTAAGTGACTTGCCCAGGGTCACAAGGACCAGTGTGGGATTTGAACCCACAACTACAGGGAGGCAAGGCTGTAGTTCTAACCGCTGCACCACATACTCCCACAATAAAGAAATATAACATCAGAACAGCCTACAGTGCACCACAAAAACTCACATATATACTCACACATGTGAAAAAAAACTGTTACCTCTGCTCCAAACCCCCAGGGTGTATGAAATCCCATGCAGCTGCGGCCAATCCTACATTGCTGAAATTGGACGCACTGTAGAGGAAAGTCTGAAAGAGTACAAGAGATATAACAAGCTATGCAACACAGAAAAATCAGCTGTAGCCCTCCATGACAAGAAAACTGGTCACATGATTAGATCTGAGAACACAAAGTCCAGGAGGAAGAAGACCGCTGGTGTCCGAGAAGAATCAAAGAGGCAATAGAGATAGCATGATGCCCCAATAACTTCAATGGAGATGAAGGGTTCTCCATGAACAAAGCATGGCAACCACTCATCCAATAGAAATTCAGTGTAAATGGACTGGGGCTGAGGACAAATACCTCCCTCCATCTAAAAGATTCCAATCCCTTTTTTTTTTCTGACAGAATTTTTAAAAATGTGACCATAGACTTTCCCACCAGAATTTAAAATTGTGTCCAGCAGATGTTCCCGTGTGCAATTTTTCCCAACCTTTGAACAATTTTATGTCATCGGCAAATTTAGTTATCTCATTAATTATTCCCATCTCTAGATCATTGATAAATATGTTAACAAGCAGCACAGACCCAGGGGAACCCCACTATTTATCTAAAAATATACCTCTCTTATAGGTTTCTTACTTTATTGTAATTCAAAAAACACACATCTCGTATTCTGAAGGGATAACTCCCTCCAGTAGTATTGATTTATAAAGAGATATCTTAAAGGAGGAAAAAGCCTTAGATCCCCATATGCCGCCAGTGACTTACTTGCAAGCAATACTGGACAGGGAAACTATTTCATCAGCTCATAAAGCCTCCTTTTTCTTCATTCATTGTCCATGCATATCCTTATCACTTCAAAACCTTTACTTCACTCCATTCCTAACATGTAAAAGTTTTGCATCCAATAATAACTTAAATGTACTTTATGGCAAGATATGCGTTAGGAACAAAAACTTATCTTTTAAAGGTGTTTTGATGTGTGAGTTGCTTAGTCTCTGCTTTGTTGTTTTGTCTCTGCTTTTTCCGGTCCACCACCAACTCAGGCTAGCAAATGTTTCACCGAGGGCTGCATCAGGGCAAGGGACCCAATTCCACCTTGAAAACCAGAAAATAAAGAACTAGCACTACACAAAAAAAGGAGTTTTTTTGAGCCAATGAGGTAGTTTCCCTGTCCAGTATTGCTTGCAAGTAAGTCACTGGCGGCATATGGAGATCTCAGGCCTTT
Source organism: Geotrypetes seraphini (assembly GCF_902459505.1). Taxonomy (NCBI): domain Eukaryota; kingdom Metazoa; phylum Chordata; class Amphibia; order Gymnophiona; family Dermophiidae; genus Geotrypetes; species Geotrypetes seraphini. The sequence continues at coordinate 317,237,611 of NC_047086.1, forward strand.
TCAAAGAAGATATTTCTTTATAAATCAATACCACTGGAGGGAGTTGTTCCTTCACAGCACAAGATGTGGGTTTTTTGAATTACAATAAAGTAAGAAACCATTATGAGAGGTATCTTTTAGGTATCAGAATTGTTCTTTCAATATTCTGTATTTTTTTTTTTTGCTTGGATTGAACCCCACTATTTACCCTTCTCCATTGAGAATATTGACCATTTAAACTCGCTCTCTGTTTTCTGTCTTTCAGCCAGTTCTCAATCCATATAAGGACATTACATCCTATCCTATGACTTTCTAATTTCCTCAGAAGTCTTTCATGAGGTACTTTGTCAAATGCCTTTTGAAAATCCAAATACACAATATCAACTGGCTCACCTTTATCCACATTTTCATTCACCCCTTCAAAGAAATGTAGTAGATTGTTGGGCAAGATTTCCCTTAACTAAATCCATGTTGGCTTTCTCTCATTAACCCATGTTTATTTATATTTTGTTCATCTTCCGGAAAGAACTAAAGATCACTTTGTTTAAGAAATTCTTGTCCTAGCCAGACACTCTCCTGCGAACATAACTTCAACACCTTATCCTGAATTTCTTCCTCACACTAGGTATCCACATTCCCTGTCTGCTAAAAATTCCCTCTTCATAATTGTATCCTGATATTCGCTGATGTTAGAATATTTTCAATTGTAAGATATAAAATAGTTATTTATATATTACTTGTTGGAATATTCATATTTATCTCTATCTCTACCTCTGTCTTTATATTTTTATCTTTATTTTTCATAAATTGTTTCTTCAGTTAAATTGTTTCTTTAGTTAGATTGCGAGCCTTTTGGGACAGTTAGGGAAATTTTCCAAGTACCTATCTTATTTATTTTTATCTATTGTATCTTTATAATGCATCATTTTTGTAAACCACTTAGAAACCTCACGGTTATTAGCGGTATATAAGAATTAAATTAAATTAAAATTACATTATAATAATCTCTACCATTTTGCCCGGCACTGATGTCAAACTCACCAGTTTATAATTTCTTGGACCACCCTCCAGTCTTCCGGAACAATCCTGGATTTTAAAGAAAAATTACAAATTACTAACAGTTGCTCTGCAAGTTTATTTTTCAACTAAGGCTCTACAGCATGGCAAAAAAAGAGACAGCTGAGGGGAGATATGATTGAAGTCTTTAAAATCCTGAGTGGTGTAGAACGGGTACAAGTATATCAGGTTTTTACTCCATCAAAAATTACGAAGACTAGAGGACACTCAATTAAGTTACAGGGAAATACTTTTAAAACCAATAGGATGAATTTTTTTTTTTTTTTACATTCAAAGAATAGTTAAGTTCTAGAACTTGTTGCCAGAGGATATGGTAACATTGGTTAATGTAGATCAGTTTAAAAAAGGTTTTGACAAGTTCCAGGACCAAAACATCCATAGGCTGCTATTGAGACAGACATAGTGGAAGCCTCTGCTTGCCCTGGGTTTGGTATGAGTATGGAATGTTGCTACTATTTGGGTTTCATCCAGGTACTTGTGACCTGGATTGGCGACTGTGGAAACAGGATATTGTGCTAGATGGACCATTAGTCTGACCCAGTATGGCTTTTATCTTCATAATACATTGTCTTGCAAACAAGAACTCTTGTGCCTTTCAACCACAACCAGTTGAAAAACAGGTTAGGCAGAATAGAGAAAAAACCCATCCTAGCATTCCTTATTATTAAGATACAGAAAAGCTAATTAGCACATCTTACCTGATCAGAAGTCAAGATACGAGTCCAACTTGCTTAACAACTTCTGACTCAGGCAGATTGGAAAAGAGGAAAAGTGATAAAAAGAGAGAGGTCAGGGGAAAGAATGTACTTACTTATAAACATCACAATTACATTGTGCATTTAGCATAATTTTTACATCATAGGTTAGTGATGTGCTAATGGAACACACAAAACTTTCATGAAGATAAACATTCACAACAGACTGAGTACCCTTCCTTTCCTCCATTATTACCTACATGTAGAAAGAGGCCAGCTACCCTCCCAGCCTACAGTCCAAAAATGCCCTAAAAGTAAATTAATCAGAATACACAATAGCAAAGTTATTCCTCACATTGATTTTTTTTAAAAAAAATTTTCATTTTTACATCTGCTACACCGGATTGCGTCATAAAATTGTATTACATCAGAAGCTCCTATTAACATTCTCTTCTGATGTCATTGTTTTAAAATTAATAGTCCTTCAAGCAAGAGCCTGATTTATTAAATTGTTTCCCCAGTAGAAACAAAATTGAAGAAAAGCCTTTAGTAAATTGGGCATCGGTGAAAGCAGCTGAAATGTATGAACTGATTTACTGAGACATCTGGCTACTGGGAAGGTTTTTGCTACAGTTTGGTTGCTATGACTTAATTTATCTTTTTATTGTGGTAATTTTATTTCTTAAGGCTTCCTATGGATATACAGTCCAGATGTCACCATTCAGAAAGACCTGTTTAACTAGTATAATCATAAAATTCTGTATATTTTGGACTGCCTCGACTAAAAAGGAATTTCTTAGACCAATAGCTGGTTAGAGAACTTTAAAAATACAAACATTTTAGTCTGTACAATTGAGGGAACATCATTTTGCTATTCACTCTTGAATCCACTTCCTGCTGAGCAAAGGGATATGGGAGCAGCTTTTTGCTATTTTCAATCAAACCACTACTCCCTCACAATTTTTCTCTGATAGATGATTTTGAAGGATGGGCAGTCAGAAAAAAAATTCATTTTGTGTCATTTCCTGTGTTGTTTATACGAATTTTCATTTTATTTGCTTTTCTATGCTGAGGGCATGCGTGAACACATCTTTGCACATTGTCACCACTAGTGAGTGCCCTAGGGTTAAACTGAGAGAATGGGCCTGAATGAGTCTCACATAGGTATGGCTGGTACTGAGAGGGAACTGTAGCCTTCCTGCAATTCCTACTTCCTCCCCAAACCAGCCCAACCTAACTTCATGGGAACCTTTTCCTACAATAACCACAATCCTCAGCGTTTTCCCCAAAGCCAAAATATTGTGGTTAGAACAAACAAAAAATGCACCTCTCCTTTAGGACTTCCTTAATACACAAGTTACAAAATAATATCTCCCCCTTTCTTTTCCAACGGTAGGACATCAAACTTATGCAGGTGAGAGGACTCTCTTGTCAACGACCTGCTCTGGTTCCACAGCACTAGTTGCTCTCAGGTGCTCCACCCTCTTCAAGGCTCAGCCTGCCAGTGCTGTCCATCTGAACAGTGCTGCACAAGGACGTTTAGGCCTTACCCCTTCTTTATAAACAATTAGGGGCATTTTCAAAACACAAAAACATCCAAAATACAGTCTAAATCGGCACTTGGACATTTTTTTCAGATAGAGTTGTTTGTTGATTGGCCAGAGAACATTTCTAACTTCTAACTTTGCTGCTTTTGTGATTAAAAATGGAAAATAAAGTTAGACATCCTGGCAGTCTAGACGTTATGGCAACCAAGACGTCGGAAAAAAAAAAAATACGATTTGGACGTCTAGTGGTTTAATTGGTTTCAAAAAAAGACCATTTTTCTGCCCCTGACTGGACATTTTGTGGGAAACTTACATGTCTTATCAAAAATACCCCTCCACGTGCTACACCTAGGCTCTGAAGCCCATTTCACAGTTCAGACTACCGGTGCTGCTTCCTTTTGGATTGCACTGCACAAGGGTTTTTTATTTCCCCTTTTCTGCAACCTGCATAAAATGCTCTTAATTTTTAGCACTGCTGTAATCCTTCAGCATGTAAATAAAAGTAGTAGCATATAATCCATATCTAGACTCTACTCTTACCTAGTCTTTTTTTTTTTTTAAACTGGTCTCTCTATTCCCCAAACAACAGCCTTCCTTCACTAGCCTAAACCTTCTAGGCTCTCTTTCCAGACTGTAACAATTACCACATGTTCCCTCCTCCTCCATGGTCCTCCCACCTGCACTCCTGTGCAGGAATATGCATTCCCTTATAGAATAGTGTGTAATGCACTTACATACTTATATATACAGTATATGGTGCATTGCATGTGCGCAGTGATGGAATGGCCCTTCACATGCTTGCTATTATGCCTTCACTTTGTAGTTAACCTGCAGTTATCATTTCCCACTCATAACTACGTTAGATGCTGAGAGATTCTCTTAGATCCCCAAGGTTTGGAAATATTTTGGCTGGTGGTTTGTTGCAATACTTTTACATTTTCTCTCTCATCAGTACTGATTTCCACTTAGATACAAGTTTTATCCATGAAAATTGAACAAATGGGATCCTTATGTTTCAGGGTTGTGCTAATGTATGTGTGGCCAACAGGCTTGTTTGCCTATAGGAAGAGGGAAAGACGTTATGTTCAGTCTTTTTGGAAAGAGACGCAAGTGGACAGTTCCCAAAGACTTGGCTCTGACGGCCTGCTTACTGTCTCTGCATTGTCAATGAAGAATACTTTGCATTGAACAGTGCCCACCAACTCCACAGGTCTTTTAAGTTCTCTCCTCTGCGCTGCAAGAAATGTGCTGATAAGGTGCCAAAGGAGGTCTACTGAAATTAGGGTTACCAGACATCTGAATTTTCCTGGACATGTCCGGGAAAATCCAGATGTCTGGAAACCCTTTTGAGGACATGTCCGGGAGTCCGGACGGCTTTTAAATTTTAAATTTTGTTTAAATTCTCTTGTATTTGTTATAAATCAGTTTTTGGTATGGGGTATCTTGCTCCTCACTTTTCTTTGAATCACTCTAACAAGAACACACGCAGAGTGCACCTGTTTACATATCCCCCTATAAAATCTTGTCGTTACAAGAAGTTCTTTGAGAGAACGCTCTCATTTCAAGCCTCTAAATTGAATGTATGTCTTGAAAAAATTATGTTAGAGGTTTCTTCCTATTTTGATTTCAGAAAACTGTTAAAGCCACAACTATTTGATAGGTTGGTATCTTAATGCATCCTGTTTTAACTTTATCAAGCTTTTTTTCTTATTTTAACCTGATGCATTTTTATCTGCTTGTATTTTTATCTGTATTGTATGTATTAGCACTACTTTTTGTGAACCGCCTTGAACTTTTCCGGTATGGCGGTATACAAGAATAAATTATTATTATTAATAACCTGGCACTTTGTCTGAGTTTTTAAAAGAAATCGCATTGGAAGGGGGCATCCACGCATGCACAGATGCCTTCCTGCCCGACAAACAGGCAGCAGGGGCAGAGCTGGGGGTGAGGCTGCGGGGCGGCGCTGAGGGCGGGCCTAGGACATACCAGGGCGGGGATGGGTGGAACTGGGCAGGCCTGGAGCTGGGTCTAGGGGGCTGGATTTTACAGATGTAAAATCTGGTAACCCTAAATGAAATGAGTATTGAAAATCTGAGGAATAGCAAGTGTGAACAGAAAAGCACTTTGGTGGTGATAAATAAAATGGAACTGCGTGCTACATTTTGTTCTTGGCTGAAGGCCTTATATGCTCGGACGAAAGCCAGTTTAAAAATTAATGGCTCATACACAGATTTTTTTTTCAGATAGGTGGAGGTACGAGGTACGGATGCCCACTTTCCCCATTGTTATTTGCTATGGGGTTCATAATCAAAAAAACAAACAAACATCTAAAAAATGTCCTAAATGACTACTTGGACGATCAATAAGCCTGATCGTCCAAGTACCCATAACCAAAGCTGGTTATTAGACGTATCTAAAACCAGCTTAGGCCTTTCCCCTGCCACTAAATGCACAGAGAGAAAAGAGGCGTGTTTAGAGGAGGGGAAAGAGCGGGCGGTGGGCGGGAGGTGGGCCGACCTACAACTAAACGTACAACAGGTATAACCAAAACCTTAGGCAGGTTGCCTAGTCGGCACTTATACCTTTTGGACTTAGATGAAGTCAAAACAGGTCTAAGTGCCGAAAAAGGGGCCGCTGAACTGATGGCCGCTGGCGCGATCAGTTCAGCGGCCCGGCAACCTACCCACCCACCCACCCACCACAACCATCGCAGCAGGAGAGATGCCTCATCTCCCCTACCGCGATGTGATCACCCCTCTACCCGAACTGCCACGACCCGCGGCAGGAGAGATGCCCAATCACTCCTGCCGCGGGTTGTAGCAGTTCGGGTAGAGGAGTGATCACATCGCAGCAGGGGAGATGGCCAATCTCTCCTGCTGTGATACATCACCCCCCCCCGACAATATCGGGGCAAGAGGGAGCCCAAGCCCTCTTGCCCCGTGGCACCCCCGACCTCCCCGATGACATCGGGACAGGAGGGAGACCAAGCCCTCCTGCCCCGCTAGCCGCAGCACCCCACAACAACATCGGGCCAGGAGAGAGCACAAGCCCTCCTGGCCCCATCGATCCATGACCCCCCCCCCCCCCGCCGATTACGTTCGGGGCAGGAGGAGCCCAAGCCCTCCGGCCCCACGGGTTCCCCCCAATTACGATCAGGCCAGGAGGGAGCCCAAGCCCTCCTGACCTCTCGCCCCCCACCCCCCTACACGATCGGGCAGGAGGGAGCCCAACCCCTCCTGCCCAGGCGGACCCCCTTATCCTCCACCCCCCACTACAATATGGGCAGGAGGGATCCCAGGCCCTCCTGCCCTCGACACAACCCCCCTCCCCCCAATGTCCACCCCCCGAACCCCTGATCGCCCCCCCGCCAACCCCCCGACCCCCCCACCCCCCTTCCCTGTACCTGAAATCGTTGGCCCGACAGACGGGTGCCAAGCCCGCCCGTCCAGCAGGCCAGCTGACTCCGGAATGGGGCCGGATTGGCCCGGGCGGCTGAAACCCCGCCCACAGGTGGGGCCTGAGGTGCCTGGGCCAATCAGAATAGGCCCGGGAGCCTTAGGCTCCTCCTGTGGGCAGGGCCTTATGCACATGTGCTGGGTTGGGCCTGCCCAATCATGTAGGGGGTGGGGGGTGAGAGGTCAGGAGGGCTTGGGCTCCCTCCTGGCCTGATCGTAATTAGGGTGGGACCCGCGGGGCAGGAGAGCTTGGGCTCCCTCCTACCCCGAACATAATTGGCGGGGGGGGAGTCACGGATCACTGGGGCCAGGAGGGCTTGGGCTTTCTCCTGGCCCGATGTTGTCATGGGGTGCCGCGGCTGGAGGGCAGGAGGGCTTGGGCTCCCTCCTGCCCTGATGTTGTCCCGGGGTGCCGCGGGTGCCCAGAACAGGAGGGCTTGGGTTCCCTCCTGCCCCACCGTAATTGGGGGGGGGGTTTAGAGATCGCGGAGCAGGAGGGCTTGAGTTCCCTCCTGCCCCGATGTCATGGGGGGGGGTTGGGGTGAATTCTGTAACCTGTGTTTTTGACAGACACTGGTTACAGACTCCAGCTTTTAGGCGAAGGACTGGCTCCTCGTTCGCCTAAAAGCCCTTGTGTTGGACGTTTTGGGCTTAGGTGTTTTTTGGGTTCATTATGGGGTATAAATGTAGACGTCGTTTGGGTACAAGTGTAAACGTAGTGGTGGTCTGGGCGTTTAAACAGCTGAATGTAGAGGCAGACCATTATCAAAACAAAGACATTTGTTTTGGTTATGGACACTTTCCCTGCTTCTGCTTTCAACGTTTAAGGCCTTAGGCCAAAAAGGGACTTAGACGGTTTTTTTGATTATGCCCCTCCACGTCTATAGAGCCACTAGCTGCTTATATCAGAAACCATCCAGATTTGAGAGGAATCTGGGTTGGAGATTCTGAACATTCTGTTTGTTAATGATAGTTTGTTATACATTCGTGATCCAGGGATTACGCTTCCAGTTCTCCTGGATGTCTTTCATCGGTATGGGGACATAGCTGGGTTTAAGGTCAACATGGATAAGTCGGAATTCATGGGAGTGCATTTGGAGGCTGAGGAGGAGCAGAGGATTGGGGAGGCCTTTCTTTTTCACATAGCTGTTTCCCATATTCGATATCTGTGGATATATTTACCTGACACATTGAGTCATTTGTATAAGGTCAATTATGATTGAATTCTCCAACAAGTGCATAGAGACCTTCAGAAGTGTAGAGTGCTTTGGGTATCCTGGTGGGGAAGGATTGTGGTACTGAAAATGAATGTCCTACCTTGCTTATTATTTTATTTCAAACTCTACCTATTCAAGAGGGATTTTACAGAGTTTGCAAAAGACATTTTCCCAATTTATTTTGTGTGTGTGTGTGGAATCTCCCTGTTGGGTGAAACAAATTTTATGGGCCCCTAGAGAACAGGAAGACAGAGCTGTTCCTAATTTAATTTGGTATTATTAGGCAGCAGAGCTGCAGTTTATTCTGGATTGGTCGATTGCAGAGGACAATCAGGGAGTACAATTGAATCAACATTTCATAGGCCCCCCAACCCATACGCTGGATGTGGGTTCCTATTCCATAAGGGAAAATTGAGAACTGCACTGAATCCATTTGTTAGACATTTGATTATGGTGTGGGTGGGGCACTTTTCTGCATAAATGGGGTTGGGAGGGTCGACGACTATTTTGGCAGCTCTTAGAGGAGAGCCAGCTTTTGAAGTGGGGAGGATTAGTGATGTGTTTGGGATTAGGGTTTTTGGGGGGATATATTACAGGGGGCTGGGTTGATTTCTTTTAGAGAATGACATGGGGAAAAAATTATTCCCGTCCCTGTGACCACCATCCGTGTCACCGCCCCATTCCCGCACCACTGTCCCTGCCCCATCCCCGTCCTTGCAACCACTGTCCCCACCCCATCCCTGCGACCACTGTTCCCGCTCCGTCCCCATGACTACTATCCCCGCAGCATCCATACAAGTCTCAGTACTGCAATATTTAGCTTATTCCTTCCTTATAAATCAAAGTTCTGGCTGCTGAACTAGAGAAAGAGATGTTCAGCTGGTAGGGCTATGTTTATAAATTTTTATCAACACAACTAATATACTACTTTATCCTAAAGCAAAAAAATAAATAAATAGAATTTTTTTTCTACCTTTGTTGTCCGGTTTCTGCTTTCCTCATCTTCTCATTCAATTCTTTCCATCCACTGTCTGTCTTCTCTCTGTGTCTTCCATTTGCTCTGTTACTGTGCCTCTCCCTTCACCTCCCCCCCAATTGGTCTGGCACCTATCTTCTTCCCTCTGCTACCCCCATAATCTGGCATCTCTGTCTTCTTCCCTTCCAGCATCTTCTCCCCACTCTGTTCCCCATTTCCCTTCAGCATCTTCTCCCCACTCTGTTTTCCACATTTCCCTTCAGCATCTTCTCCCCACTCTGTCTTCCACATTTCCCTTCAGCGTCTTCTCCCCACTCTCTGTTCCCCATTTCCTTTCAGCGTCTGTTCCTCTCCACCTCCCTTCAGCGTCTGTTCCTTTCCTTTCCACTACCACCCTTCCCTCTCACCACCTTACCGCCCTTCAGCACCCCTCGCATGGTCCGAGCATCTCCCTCCCTCCCCCTTACCTTAGAGTAACTTGTTGAAAGTCGCCGGAGCCTACATGCAGTCTCATGCATCTGTGGGTGGAAGCTTCTCCTCTGACACAACCGGAAGTTGCATCAAAGGAGAAGCTTCCTCCCACAGACGCATGAGACTGCACGTAGGCTCCGGTGGCTTTCACCAAGTTACTCAAACTAAAAATGTGCCGCGAAGGTAATGGGGAGGGAGATAGATAGATTTGGGTAGGTAGGAAGGAGGGAGGGGGGCCACGTGCGATCGGTGACTGCGCACATTTCCTTTCTTAACTGCGGGGACAAGGCCATTCACCGCTCTATGGGGTGGTGGATGGCCTTGTTCCAGTACCCGCAGTGAGCATTTTTCCCCCCACCCCCACCGTTTCGGCAGGTTACCCGCAGCTACCTGCGGCTAGCCGCGGGTAACAACCACCATGTCATTCTCTAATTTATTTCATAGATATCAGCTCTTTCCTGGTGATGCTTTACCACATATGCTGATTTGTCATTATATATAGACTCATGGCTGATGACATCTTCTCTGGTGCCTTATGAATATTTAGAGAACTTATGATTCTTATTGGGTCAGATTCCCAGACCTATCTCCATGTTGTATACTTACTTGAGGGGTTGAGAGAAACCACTCTGTTCTTTTAGGAAAAAATGGGAAGATGATTTAGGTTGTAACTTTATTGAGGTCCAATGGGGGATAATGTGTAAAGAAGTACAGAGGGCTTCCACCTTTGTTTTAGTTTAGGAAAATGTTTACAAGGTATTATCTAGATGGTATTATACACCAGAACATTTTTATGCTGTATATCCTTCTGTTTTGGATGAATGTTGGAAATGTGGAAGCGAGGGGTGAAATTTTATGCATATTTGGTGAACTTGTCCTTTGGTACGCTCCTATTGAAATATGGTAACACAGTGCCTGACGAGGTAGCTTCAAAGCTGTTTATTAGGATTATCGAACAAAAGGCCTTTGAGGCGGCAAAATGGCCTGTTTCGCTTGGGATTGTCAGCAGCCAAATGTCTTATTGCATCCCACTGGAGAACTACAGTGGTCTTGTCTGAAGTTGAATGGACTGATCGTATAAGGCAGTGTTCTTCAACCTTTTTACACCTATGGACCGATGGAAATAAAAGAATTATTTTGTGGACTGGCAAACTACTAGGACTGAAATTTTTTAAAAAATAATTTCCGCTCATCCATTTTAGCGAGCTCGGTCCCTGTAAACCATCTGATCCCATCCGCACAAGCCTCAGTTATGATTTTATATTGAATGTATTTTATTAAAGTATAAAAAGAAACAATATTCTGTACAAATGTCATTTTATAAATACAAATAAAACAGAGCAAGGATCAACAAAACCCCTATCTCCCCTTCCCTTCACATATATCCCCTCTACTATCAAGAAAACTGAATAAGCCAAATTATTACAGAATACTACACAGAAATATCATGCTAACAGAATACCACAGTCACACATGACAGGAATAGTGTTAGAGGAGTGCAACTAGGGCAACTGCCCTCTGGTCAGAGAGAGCCCTAAGCCAGATGGAAGCTAAAGAAGCACTGCCTGGGCTTTGCAGTCCCCAGTTATGTCTAACACCAACTCTAGCAGGATATATATTTCAAATCTGATATATTCAAATCTGATATATTCAATCCTTCATCTGCCCCTTCCATCGATTGTCTGCCCTCTCCCCCTTCCATATGGTATTTGCCTTCTTTCTATGCCCCTTTCCCCTTTCTATCTAGCCTGCGCCCCCTCTCTCCTTTTTACATGATTCATTCCAGTTTTACTGCTCTCTTCATTTTTATCTCTCCTACACCAGATCTAGCATCTTTGTCCCTCTCTGCTTATTTCTCTGCTGATCCCCTTCCCATCATCGATCTGTCTACTTTCTCATTCCTGTCTCTCTCCTTCCCTTCCTTTAATCTCCCTGCCAGCTGTTTCCTTCCTTTTTTCCTTCTCTCTTCCCTCCTCCTCCTGTCCAGCAGTAACTCTCTTCCCTTCCCTTTCCCTCTTCCCCTCCCAGTAGTATCTCTACTTCTCCTTCACTCCAGGTCCAGTAGCAGCTGTCCCTTTTTTTCCCTTGCCCAGCAGCTTCCCAGCCTTCAACAGTGGCTTTCTCCCCTCCCAGCAGCATTTGTTTTCTAAGGCTATATCTGTTACTTTCTGATAATACCTGTATCATCGTTGTAATATAGTCTGGGGCCATACTGAATACAATTTTAAAGACCATCACACAGATTTTTAAACTTCACTCGTGTTTCCAAGGGCAACCAATGTAGCCTAATCAAAAACTGACTAACACTTTCATATTTACTAGCTGAAAATATCAATCTGGTTACTATGGGCTCCTTTTACTAAGGTGTGCTAGCAGTTTTAGCGCATACCTAGCGCGCGCTACAATACCGCATGCGCTAAACACTAATGCCTCCATAGGGCTTGTGCTAGTATTTTTCATTTAGTGCACACTAAAAATGCTAACGCACCTTGGTAAAATGAGCCCTATGTTTTGTATAATCTGTAATCTATTTGAAATATACAACATTGCAGTAGTGACTTTGTGAAAGCACCAGAAATTGATCTATAATTCTAAAAGTTGTTAAATCATAATTTTTTCTAATCATTCTTTTATGAAGCCACATTAGGCTTTTTTATCACCAGCTGCGGTGGTATTAGCTCCGATGCGTAAAGGAATTCTATGAGCATCAGAGCTTTTACCCCCATGGCCGGCGACAAAAAAGCCTAACGCAGCTTCATAAAAAGGGAGGGGGATTAAATTTTCTCAACAAGTAGGACTTCATTACTTTGTTTTTGTTTACATTCACCAGCACAGACGTGGAGGACTCCATCTTATAATTCACTGAATTAACTGTGAAAGATTGAGAAGACCAAATATTTTCTAGTCATCCTATTAATAGATATTGTGTTTTATCTCAGTTTAATTTCAGTTTATATGATGTAGGCCAATCTTCTATTGCATCTAGGCTATGCTTTATCTTGGCTATGACACTTCCTTAATCAGATGGAATTAAAAACATAATTGAAATGTTGTCTGACATGATAGGGGACAACGGTGATTCCTGTGGTACAGATGAAAACAGAAGAAAACAAATCCTCCGCAGGGTAGCAACCAACAAATGACACAGAGAAGGAGATGAAACCAGTGGAGTAAAATGGGAATGCTTTATTTAAATGTCACAAAACTGACTCAGCATGAGTCGTGTTTCAGTCAGAGGCCTGCATCAGGAGTCAAAAGACTGCAGTTATTCAGGAATGTGATGTTCTGATGAATCCCAGTTATAAACTCTCCAGAGTGAGGGCTTTGTCTCTGGCAGTGTTCAATGCCCATTAAAAACCAACCTCTTTGAGAGTGCTTTTGACTCCTAACTCCTCCCACCTTGGGTTCTGCATCTCCACCCTATATATCATGTCTGTTTGTCCAAGTTAGATTGTAAGCTCTTACGAGCAGGGAACGTCTATAAATGTAATAGTAGTAGTTCTCTAAGTAATTCTCCAACTACTCTGCCACCCACCCCTCCATAACTTTCACAAACAGCTATATAAATGCCATTGTATATAATTGGTCATCTCTGATATATCTCCACTAGAATTCTTAAATATAGGGGTTAGGATTATATTACCATAGTTACCTGGAAACAGACCTTCCTGAAGCTTGCAATTCAACCTGTCCTTCATAGCTAAAGTAAATAGGAGTGATCAGATTTTCATCAAATAATTTGGATAGGTATCTAGTATACGGGATAAACTAAGATATCATTTTAGTAACAAGTCAACAAATGAAACCAGCATATAGCCGAAATTTGACCAAATTCTAATCACTGGAATCTATTCATTAAAAAAAAAAATATCATAGTTTACACTTTTTCCCATCAGTTGCCACAAGGTATCCACCTTTATTTGAAAATGATCTGATAACTGATCAGCTGTAGGCCTTGTTACCTCAGCTGGTAAAACTAGATCATTTGTTTTTACCAAACAATTTCAATATTATCCTTCTCCATTAATTCAGAATGAAAAGCTTTTTTTCTACAATTGTTTTGAGCTTTATACTCCTTAATTAAATTTCTCCATCTTAACTTGCCAGAGGATGTGGTAACAATAGTTAGAGTAACATAGCTGGGTTAAAAAAACATATGGACAAGTTCCTGGAGGAAAGGTTCATGGTCTACTATTGAGACACACATGGAGGAAGCCACTGCTTGCCCTGGGATTGGTAGCATGTGGTGTTGGTACTATTTGGGCTCCTGCCAGGCACTTGTGACCTGGATTGACCACTTTTGGCTGACCCAGCATGGTTATTCTTATATTCTTATATATGTTCTGTGGTAAAAAGTGGCCTTAGCACACCCTTAAACATGTCTTTCTCATGTGGTAAGGCCATTCTTACCTCAGCCATAAAAAATACTTTTTCCCTCCATTTTTTCATTAATGATCATGCGCTAATGCTGGCATTTGAACACAGCGGTTTTATAAAATTACCACATGGGCACCTAGATGATAAGGACTCACATGGTATCCCTGTGCTAACCAGTGCATGGTAATGTGGCTACATTAACCGGTTACCACAGGAACATGTTTCCAACATAGAGCAGAAAAATGCTTTAAAGTGTTTGTTGTTTTTTTTTCTTTAAAAATGCATAGAACAAAAATAGCAGCAGTAGCTTCACTGCCACAAACCACATTGGAATTGACCAGAGAAAGAAAACAAACTTGGAATTAAAAAAAATATCCCACTAAAGATTTTTTTTTTTTAAACTGGCAAGTCCTCCTTTCTCTTTCCAGCTCATCTGGTATCTTGGCAGCAATGATTCTTCATTTGCAGCTACGTAGGGATTTTCCCCTTATTTTAAAGAATTCCCTTTCGCTCACTATTCCTAGCCTGGTCATGCAGTAAGCAGTGAACCTGAGGCCTGGAACTGCATACTAGCATTCCTTCTGGAACCCTATAATCAAGCTCTGCCCTTGATTGATGTTCATGGCTCACTCTCCATCAGGGGCTGGCAGTAAGATTGTCACAGAACTCTAACCCTAGCTAGAGTAGGATATGGAGGACCTAATCTGGGAACTGAATGCACAGCTGAATTTTGTTGAAAATATCTATTCAGGTTGATTGGTCAGCCATTTCCTCTTAGAAAATAGTTACCAGTGCCTGCTAAACTTTACAAAAGTGGGGGAGTAGCCTAATGTTTACAAAAGCAGGCTGAGATCCAGGGTAGCTAAGGTTCAAAATTCACTGCTGCTCCTTTTGATCTTGGCTTTCCATTGTCTCAGGTACAACTTAGAGTTCCTTTTATTAAAGGTCATTAAGACCTAATGCATACATAGGGCATGGGGAAATGTAAAACTTGTTAAAGCATTTTCCGGTAATTTTGCATTTCCTATCTTCTAAACATGCATTAATGATTTTTTTCAAATATTTTTTAAAAGGGGGCACGCCACGGGCAGTGAACAGATGTGTCTGCACTTAGCATGTTTTGATTAGCGTGTACCAACTGATTGGCGGAGAGTTAACATGATCACACATAGAACCTCCTATATAGGAGGCAGTAGGGGCCAGATAATATAATAACATACAATTTTATTTGTATATCGCAATATACCATGCAGATCGATGCAGTTAACAGGAGTTAAATAGAAGACTTGTGAGGATACAAGTACAAGTACGTAAAGGTCATGTTACTAAGGTGCGCTAGCTGATTTAGCGCAAGCTAAATATTAGCGCGCTAAATGCTAATGCGTCCATAGAATATAATGGACGTGTTAGCATTTAGTGCACGCTAAAATGGCTAGAACGTCTTAGTAAAAGAGGGGGAATAGGATCATGACAAGGTCAGAGTCGAGTACAATTATGATAAGGTAATACGAGAAGAACTCAAGTGAAAAGCTTTCGAATAACGGTACAGATATAGATACAGAGACCCAAAAGAGGGTGGCGAGAGAGGTGAGGGAGGCAGATAGAAAGAAATAGTAGGCATCTAGGAAAACAGCACCTACCATATGTCAATCAAAATTAGGCGCGGTTTGTAAAATCGCGCCTAATGGTGCCTAAATCGATTTACACACCAGTAGGCACGAACAACTTAGGCACCCGTATATTAAGCCACGGTTTTCTTGATCTATAATACCGGCACCTCACTCAATCCATGCTCAAACTTCCCCAAATCAACCCTCAAGCATGCCAACTTGCTGGTAGGTGCTTCAGTGTAGATGCCTACCTTAAAGTTGTAGGTGCCTATCAAGTTAGGCGCCTACTGGCTAATTAATTTTTTAATCTTTTTTAATTGGTTATTAATGGTGCTTTCAATTATCAGTGCTGATTAAACCAATTAAAAAAAATAATTTAGGCACCTAGAGCAGCTATCACACCAATCATGGTGACTATTTGTAGGTGCCTTTTATAGAATCAGGGTCCACGTGATCTCATGTTAAATTTTTGCAGGTCTTGCACCCTAATCGACAAATTAACACAGGACCTGCAAAAATAAGAAACCCCCCTACTTTACTTTCACATTAAATATGGGCTTAGCACACAGGAAAGTCATGCACTGAAACGCTCTAAGCTAAATTTTATTTAATGCAGTTTAGTAAACGGGCCCTTTATATTGTGAGCCCTCCAGGGACAGGAAAGTATCTACTGTACCTGAATGGAACTTGCCTTGAACTTGCCTTGCCTCTTCCTTAAGGAAACAAATTGTCAGCTGGAGGAGACTCTTGAGCCTTGATTCCGTGTGATTAGTCAAGATTTGGTGTGTAGTCCCAAGAAGTAAACAAAAAGCATATCCATGCAAAATATCAAACTAAGCTGATTACTTGCTACCAAGAAGTAAAACATAGTCTTCATTCACATTCACCAACAGAAATAAGAATGTTGAGGTGAAGAAAGATGGCCTGTGATATTCCTTTTTTTTTTTCTATTTCAAGACAAGACCAGTGTTCCTTTTGCAGTTTTTCATTAGGTTTTGAAAAAAGTCCCAACGTGAATTGTTGCTCACTTTTGTAGTGGCTATTTTTTGGCCAGCTAGAAACCCCAGAAGATATTGCACCCATATGCACAGTTTTGGGGTTTTTTTTTTTGTTTTTTTTTAAAGTTCTCATTAAGTTTATAAAACCCACAAATTTAGACCAGCTGTCCTATAAATGTTTCTCGGCACAGTCTAAACTACACAAAGATGAAAAAGCTGTTTTAGCTTTTTGATATAGGCGGTCAGAAAACTAAACAGAAAACCAGAGCAAAGCAAATATTTTCTTGTCATGCGTGCCTTCCAACTGTGACGGATGATCTGTTTTGGTTTTTGTTTTTTTAATGTGTTTTAGATCCAGATTTGGGAGGAAAGTACCTTAATGCATATGCACTGACACCAAACCAGCATGATAAGACAATTTTCCGAGACATGAAAGAGGAACTTAGACCACATAGTTTCATTGAGATTCTTGGGGTTTTTTTTTTTTTTTTAGTCGTCCTCCTACTGGAAAGTGGAAAATCACCCCTGGCATTGAGGATGTCAACCTGTGATCCTTTTCAAAAGTGTTTCATCAGAGAATATGTTTTATTTATAGGTAAAGAAATGCAAAAATGGGTATATTAAAAATTACTCAAAAGAATAAAAATAAATAAACTAGTGTTTGTGATGAAAAATATTAAACACCGATTCCTGACTGCAAAAATAATATGACTACAGATGATGCATTCCTTCAAATAGTTTGATCAGTGATAGAGAGCACATTTGAGATCTTGGCCTAAGCATTCCCAAAGAAACCACAAATGCTGCAGATAATCACATCTGAAAGCAAACAGAAGGCTTTTGATACATAACCGGGGGTCATTTCTAACTTTCTGAGCCAGCACATATTTATCTCAAACTAGGCAAAATCTTTCAAAGTTCTTTTATGAACAATGATGAGTTTCCTGTGGCAAGTCAAATTTAAGTTTTGCACAGATCACAATCCATGACTTACACAATTGAATTGTTTTATAGATCACAATCACCTGAACTTGATTTAATGGGAACCACAGATTGCAAATGTTCACAAGGATTTCCCAGGTCTGCAAAGAGGAATATGCATGGACTCTCTTCCTTATTCTCAACTCCTTTTATTAAAGCTTACTGCATACTAAAATCTGTGAGTCCTATGTAATACCTAGGTCACGTGGCCCTTAACAGTGCACTCAACTTTAGTAAAAGGGTCCCTTTTGAATCTCTATTAAAAGAAACAAGTGAAATCCAAAATTTCTTCCATTCAATTTGATCTGACCCAGTATGACAATTCTTATATTGTTTCCTTTTCCCTAAAAAATGGAGCTGTGTAGCATTTGGGCCTAGATTCTCTAAAGGGTGCCAAACTTAATTGGCAAAATCCGCTTAATAGCTTCAATAATTGGAGATTTTTTTAAAAAAAAATTCTTTATTGATTTTTAATCAAAAACAGTGTCATACAAATGACAGAACAATATGTATTACATATATTACACTAAAATCCTTACAGGTAACATAAATATCATTCAATAATTTCAGTTTTTACATATAATAATAGCAAATATATCCTAAAAAAAATTAATTCATTAAAAAATTAATTAGGTGATAGGCACTGCCCTGATTCTATACAAGGTATAGAACATAGAAACATAGAAATTGACGGCAGAAAAGGGCCATAGCCCATCGAGTCTGCCCATACCAATGATTCACTCCCTGATTCTTACTCTCCTAGAGATCCCACATGAATATCCCATTTTCTCTTGAATTCTAACACGCTGCTGGCCTCAATCACCCGCTGAGGCAGCTCGTTCCAATGATCGACCACCCTTTCGGTGAAGAAGTACTTCCTAGCATCACCCTGAAATTTCCCTCCCCTGATTTTTAGCGAGTGTCCTCTGGTTACCGAGGGCCCTGTAAGACTGAAGATATCATCTTTCACCTCTATACGCCCAGTAATATACTTAAAGGTCTCAATCATGTCCCCTCTCTCTCTTCGCTCCTCCAGTGAGTACATTCGCAGTTTTTTTAACCTTTCTTCATACGTGAGATCCTTGAGCCCCAAGACCATCTTGGTAGCCATTCGCTGAACCGACTCAATTCTCAACACATCTTTTCGGTAGTGTGGTCTCCAGAATTGAACACAATATTCGAGATGAGGTCTCACCATGGATCTGTACAGTGGCATTATGACTTCAGGTTTTCTGCTGACAAAACCCCTACGGATACAGCCCATCATTTGTCTTGCCTTGGACGAAGCCTTCTCCACTTGATTGGCAGCCTTCATGTCATCGCTAATGATCACTCCTAAATCCCGTTCCACCGTGGTCCTGGACAAGGTTTCACCATTTAGTGTGTAAGTTCTGTGTGGATTTTTTTTGCCTAGGTGCATTACTTTACATTTTTTAGCATTAAAGCCTAGCTGCCAAGTTGATGACCACTGTTCAAGCTTTTTTAGGTCCTGCGTCATAAAGTCAGGCACACTGCTTTTATTAACTATGTTGCATAGTTTGGCATCGTCGGCAAACAGTGATACTTTTCCTCTAAGTCCTAGGGTCAAATCTCCTATGAATAAATTGAATAGAATCGGCCCTAAGACGGAGCCCTGAGGTACTCCACTCATCACTGCTGAAGTTTTGGAGGGGGTACCGTTTACCATCACCCTTTGAAGCCTACCATCTAGCCAATCCCTTACCCATGTAGTGAATGTATCTCCTAATCCCATCGATTTTAGTTTGTTCAACAGCCTGCGGTGTGGGACGCTATCAAAAGCTTTGCTGAAGTCCAAATATATCACGTCAAGGGACTCACCGGCATCCAGATGATTGGTCACCCAATCAAAGAAGTCAATCAGATTAGATTGGCAGGACCTTCCCCTGGTAAATCCGTGTTGATGAGGATCACGTAAATTTTCTTCGTCTAGAATTTTGTCAAGTTCCTGTTTGATCAGTGTTTCCATGAGTTTGCACACTATGGATGTGAGACTCACCGGTCTATAATTTCCTGTCTCTGTTCTGCAGCCCTTTTTGTGGAGTGGAATTACGTTAGCTGTTTTCCAGTCTAGGGGTACTTTTCCCGTGCGCATGGAAAGATTGAAGAGTACGGATAGTGGTTCAGCCAGAACTTCACTCAGCTCTCTGAGTACCCTGGGGTGTAGATTGTCTGGCCCCATGGCTTTGTCTACTTTGAGTCTTGAAAGTTCGTGGTAGGTGCCTATTGCAGGGTGCTTCGCGGAACCTAACATCTAAGTTGGCATTTTTATGCACAGAATGTGACTTAGGCACCACTAAGCGCGATTTTCAAAAAAATTGGGCGTGTAATAATATTGTACACTTGTTGAGAGAAATAAAAAGGAATAAAGATTAAAAAAAAAAAAAAAAATTGGGCGCCTGAAATGTAGGCCTTTAAAACCCTTGCCTAAATTTATGGTGCCTAAGTATTTATATAGGTGCCGCTAGGCGCAATTCTGTACATGGCACCTAAGCAATTTCCATCACAAATGGTCCTCACTGGAACAGCTGTTTTCAAGGAAGAGTCTTGCATCAGTAACTCTAAGGCTGTCACCCATCACAATATAATGTTCTAGGGCTGCAGAACTAGTGACAGAAAGATTTTCTGTGGATGTGCAGATGTTTTAGAAAAAGCACATTTTGGGGGGTTGGGGAGTGACATTGTTTTGATCACTTTTGGGGGGGTACAGGCTCAGTGAAGGTTGTGCCAAAGCTCAGTGAACAGGGTGGAGGTGGGGGGTCCTTTTTTCTACTGAACAGAACATTGTGGGGAACTTTCTTTACTCTGCAGATACAGATGCACGCACAAGCACAGGAGAGTGAGTAAAGGTGGTCCAGGAAATAACGAGGTCTCTAAAATTTCACTTTCTTCAATTGCTTACAATCAGCAACCTTGCTTTGCCCTCATTTTCTAGGTGCTGGCCAATTTAGGTGCCATTTAGAGAACCCGGGTCTTGATGCCTTGTTTCATTTGCAATTTTCTTGTAAATGTATATTAAAGTATGCTAATGAAAAATATGTGATTTCTTTGCTCCACAGCAGCTTCGATCTTTCCTAAATATTAACCACCCCTCCCCCTTTTACAAAACCACGATAGCGGTTTTTAGTGCAGGCCAGCACGCTGAATGCTCTGCGCTGTTCCCAATGCTCATAGGAACTCCCGACGTTCATAGGACAAAGTGCCGGGTTTTGAAAAGCCGTCCGGACACCTATTACTTTTCTATGACATTCCTGATTTGCATACAATCCCATACATACAGTTCATCATATTTTCAATGCCGGAAAAATAACGAAACACTTAACAAACCATCTGGGGTTACCAGACGTCCTCTTTTTAGAGGACTATCCGGGTGTCCGGATGGCTTTTCAAAACCCAGCACTTTGTCCAGGTTTTAAAAGTTGTTGAGCTCAGGACCGAGTCTGGAGTGCATTTGCACATGGGTGAATATGACAGAGTGATATCACACACATGCACGCATGCATGCAATGTCTTCATGTTGCATCTCCAGACTCAGTGGGGCTGGGGTTAGGGAGGCCGGGGCAGAGCAGGGTGGGGCCAAGGGTGGGATGGTGGCAGAATGGAGTGGGGCCACACATCCTCTTTTTCCAGATGCAAAATCCGGTAACCCTATAACCATCCCACTTGTATCTTCCCTCCTGTCACTTATCCTTGCTCTAATTGTAACCTTTCCTTTACCCGTCACCCTCATGTACAGTATCTCACTTTATGCTGTTATTCATCTAAATATGTCCAGTTATATTATTA
Organism: Geotrypetes seraphini; assembly: GCF_902459505.1. NCBI lineage: Eukaryota > Metazoa > Chordata > Amphibia > Gymnophiona > Dermophiidae > Geotrypetes > Geotrypetes seraphini. The sequence goes on from NC_047086.1 coordinate 317,258,801, forward strand.
ATTCGCCTTTCCCTTTATAGTTTTGAGCTTGTAAACTGCTTAGATTTCTTTCAAAAATGTGTAGTATTTCAAATAAATTGAACCATGAACCAAAGCAGTTTAGATATTATATACATGTAATTCCTTTGTCCCTAGTGGGTTCATAGTCTATCTGGACAGTCTTTTTAGAACTGTTAAATTTACCCACATAGCTAAATGAATCATGGCTGAATATTGCCAGCTATATATAGAGTTAGGAAGAACACCTATGCTCTGTCCTTGCTCTCCTCCAACTTTATCAGAATAGTGTTGTGGAATATTGACAAAAAGAACACTTAATCATACTACACCAGCCGCTGTATGAATAAGTATTTTTTTTTTTTAATGCCTTATGGTTTCTCCTGGGGAAACAGCTCCATTTATTTTTTTAAAAAACCTCAGATACAAAGTTAAACATAGTGGGCCTGATATTCAGCTGTTGGCATTATCTCCAGAAATGCTGGGCCGTGTCCAGACTATGCACTGAATTTATGAGTTTACAGAGTCAGTGAAAACATAGGCGGTTAACCCCGCCTTTTACAAAACCGCGATAGTGCAGGCCGGCATGCTGAGTGCTCTGCACTGCTCCCAACACTCAGAATTCCTATGAGAGTTGGGAGCAGTGGCATAGCATTCATTGTGCCAGCATGTGCTAAAAAACACTATCACAGGTTTGTAAAAGGGGGGAAGGGGATAAGTGTGCTATTCAGCACGTAACTAATTATGGTGAACCACGTAAAGCCACCGTAGTGAACCGTATGGTGAGCTGCACAAAGCCACTGTAATGATTCCCACGTGGGAAATGTAACAAAACCTATTTGATTTCTATGGGCTACATCACATTTGCTGTGCCAGGAATTACTACTGCAGTTTTGTGAAAGGGTCCCAAAGATAGAACTGACTTTTATGTGGTTCTAGTGTGCAGTTAACATGGCCAGTTAAGTGCTGAATATTGGCATTTAGCCTGACACGTGCTGACTCTGCACCTGGAATGCCCCCCCAAATAGCCAGTTTTGATGTGGGCGGTAACCATTTTCAGCAGTGCTATCTAGTTAAGTCCCACTAAATATGAGCAGTTAGCCCTGAGTAAGTGATTTAAATGGCCAGGAGCCATTTTGGGCCTATTAAATCACTTTGAATATTGACCTCAATAATTAAAATCAATCAATCAATCAATAAACAAACACATAAAATCATTCCAAAAATATTCTTTTAGAAAAATCTTAAAAAACAGGCGTTTGATATTAAACGTGCCTTTTTAATACAGTAATTTTAATGGTCGACTTTGTTTCATAAGATAATTTTCAACTGGGACGATGAATTCTCATTTTGGACTGCTTCTAATAAGAGTAATCCTTGTAGTTTTTTTGTTTTAAGACTATTCTGGGTGGCAAGTCAAATGCGTGAAGACAAGTGAGCGCAAGACAATTGAGCCCAATGATAATTGCACGCAAGACAATTGAGCCCAACGACAATTGTGCGCAATGATAATTGCACGCAAGACAATTGAGCGGAAGGACAAATCAATGCAACGACAATCACGCGCACGTTCACATTACTATGGTTACGTTAGCTCCTTTTTTACGTGCTCAGAACAGCCCGCCTTCATTTCGCTAGCCTCTTGTGATTTGTTACGTTAGCTTCTTTTATACTTGCTCAGCCATTAGCTTTAACACATTTTGTGAATTCATAGAACAAAAATATCCTGCAAGATAAACAAAAATAAATGATTACAGGTAGTAAAACTTTGAATAACATAAATATCAGAACTTAATGAAAGTTACACACCTCAAGTAGGAGGCCTGGTTAAATTAGCATTTGACTATGAACTGGGAGAGAGGAGGGATGAATCAGGTTAGCTTGGATCAGAGGAATAGACACTGCAGGCATAGGAACAAGGCACTAGGGGCATCAAAACACAATATGTAAAGCACAATATGTCTTGCACCCATTGGACTATGAACCCACTATTTACCTTACAATACAACATCCTGTGCGCTATTGTCTGGTGACGGGACAAAAGCGCGCGGGTCAAACTATGAACCAGTCATAACGGGACAAAACGCGTGGGTCATATGAGCGCCGACATTGTGTTCCCGCTGCCATTATTACTGAAAACTGAACTTTTCCTCAGATGTCTTGCACTCACTTGTCTTGCACTCACTTGTCTGTGCTCAGATGTCTTGGCTCACTTGTCTTGCACTCACTTGTCTGCGCTCAGATGTCTTGGCTCACTTATCTTGCGCTCACTTGTCTTCACACTCATTTGTCTGCGCGCTTATGTCTTGGCGCTGTTATCTTGCACTCACTTATCTTATGCTCACTTGTCTTTACGCTCATTTCTCTGCTCCCATTTGTCCGCGCGCTTATGTCTTGCGCGCATCTGACTATGAACCCTATTCTATCCTATTTACATTATGAGCAACGTAGCATGGTTTATCCTATGATACTATACATGAAAGTTCAAAGAGGAAAGGGCTGATTTTCCAATCAAATGTAATCTGAGCTATTCGGGCATGAGACCAGCCAAGACCTACATTTGAAAGGCCTTTTTCCAAAGTCCCTATAAAAGAGATAAAGCGGGTCCTAATTATTACACAGAGTCAAAAGGACCCATATTTATATTCCACTTCAGACAGAGCTGCATAAAAAATTACACTGAACACCTGTGCAGCATTCAGCTTGACCCATATGGTTATCACTGTCAAAGGAAAAAGATTCTGCTCTGATGTGCTCTAATTCATTTTATCTGTCATGAGTTACAAAAAAGCTAAGAGAAAGAAAGCACTTCCTCTATAAACTTGGACAGAAACGGTTTCTGCACAATTTCTTTTCAGAACTCATTCCAAAATATGGAGTGTTTGTGTATAGGTGTCTGAATAAACCCTGATAAGATGTCCCAAATAAGCTATCTTTATACGTGTTTCACTGTAAACAGATCACATGGAGATACTTTTCTGGGTGACTAAGAAAAGATGAAAGGGGTCGGCTGCAATTGTGGTGACCGTATTGCTTGCAGTCACAGTTTGGCTTCCAGGACCTCCACAGAGCAGTCTGAAAATGGTAGTCCTACTTTTTCTAGCTTAGAAAATGGAGTCATAAATCCAGAATATTTCAGCATCAAAGCTAAATAATCATGATAAACATAGGCTGACCTACAGCTCTGTGCAGTGACTCCTTACTTCTGATGCCCCATAGTCTGAGTTTGAATCAACAGCATGAAATCCAGCTATGTTTAAACTTCAGAGCCAAACTTAAACATCCTCCCCTTCTTATATCATTCGCAATGTTCTTTATGACCTGCAGAAATGAAGAGTGTGCAGATGTAAATGACTTAGTGTGTATGAAAATGGTATAAATCATCAACATTTCTGGCTTCTTAACAGGAAACCAAAAAGTATTTATGACGTTCAGGATCATTTCCATATTCTCAAATCAAAGACGTCTTAGTGGATTTCATTATTTTGCAATCAGACCCTAAGTACTAAATAGTTTTTGGCTAACCCTGTGGGTTTAAAAGTATTCATAAACCCCGCGCTGTAACTTTAAAACATTATTTTTTATTTTTATTTTTGGTACGCAGGGACACGACCTTAATTTCTGCCAAACTCCTGAAAGAGCCCACAGAAGTTCCTGAGCTATGTGGGTCCCAATACAAATATAAGTATTTACATTCTGAATTTAAAAATATGGCCAGAGGGTGTCATAGATCTTAGCAGTTTGTTATAAGTAGTGTTCACCCTGCCCTTGTTTTCAGCTGTGGAATACATTATCTTCATAATTACCTTGTCTCCTCCCTTTATTATAGGATATGCATTCCTCCAGATGACATCATACACATCTGGAAAAGGAGCAGAAGGAACTCATTGAGCATGTCTCTGCTACTCATGTCACTGCAGAGTATGAGCCTAATGCCAAAAACGCTTGCCCATTTTTTTTTTCCAAAGAAAAAGGAGGGTTTTTTTTTTTTCTTACAACTGTTCAGCTATGTAAGTCAGCACAGAAGCTGTACACAAGGCATTATATTTATTCATTGATCCTTCCATGAGTCACACTGTTCCAAAAGTTCCAAGTGGCATATAGCTTATAACAAACTCAAAAGTAAAGGAGAAATGAAAGCAACTCAAATACTTATTTACTTTAAAAAAAAAAAAAAAAAACAGGAAAATATCCGCTAGCAAGATTTTATGTATTTCAAACAACCCCACACAGTGCCATTGAAAATCCAATGTAACCACCACAGCTAGGGTCAGGGCCGCCATCAGAAATTTCTGGGCCCCTTACTGAGCAATCCTATTGGGCCCCCCACGCACCCCTTCCCGCCCCAACCCCCCCTTCTTCCATGGGCCGAATACACATATACTTTTCTCTGTCGCCGCACTCTTTGACCAAAAGATTTGTAAGCTTGCAACCACGTCAAGGTAGACTCTTTCAGCAGGGCCCTAACCTAACCTAAACTAAACTAATCTATACCTATCTATTCTAAACTAACATATGTCTAATACTGAACTAATAACAAACTAACAAACATCTGCATAATAAATAACTAATAAATAATAGTGCTAGTAGCTATAATTCACTTATGAATGTAAAATCTCAGTTAAGGATTTCTTTTGACCTTTGTAGGCCAGAAGTAGATCACAATTGCACTGGAGGTCTCTGTTGCAGGATTAGCTACTCTAATCGGATACCATCGAACAGAAAAAGAATTCCGATCGATATTGATCAAACGGATTAATAAAAATGTACAAAATTATTTACAATCGATTATTTAATTGATCAGAACTGATTGATCTGACAAAATAATTAATGTGTCTGCTAGCCCTTACATATCTGACCAAGCACATATCTGAACATACATATCTGACCCTATATGTGAGCGCATATCTAAACATACACATCTGACCCTATATGTGAGCGCATATCTAAACATGCACATCTGAGCGCATATCTGAACATACACATCTGACCGTATATGTGAGCGCATATCTAAACATACACATCTGAGCGCATATCTAAACATATACATCTGTATGATCCCATCCTCCTCAGCTTGCCTATAGCTGCATCATGCATGTTAAAAATGTACGATATGTTGATATGTGCACCTTCTTTCCTTCCCAACCATCCTCCTCAGCCTGTCCTTACACATCCACAGCTGCATGTTAATGATGATGTATATGTTATGATGATAAATAAGTGCATATGAGCACATCATTAACATGCAGCTATGGATGAATATATAATGATGTTATGAGTGTGCACCTCTTCCTTCCCATCCTACTCAGCATTTCACATACAGCATGTTACATTACACAGACTTTGTGTAATGTAACATGCTGTATGTGACATGCTAAGGAGGATGGGAAGGAAGAGGTGCACACTCATAACATCATTATATATTCATGAATCAATCTGATAATCATCACCACCAGGCTGTGTGTGTTATGGGATGGAGGAAGAAAGGTGCATGGGATGGAGGAAGAAAGGTGCATGTTTAAATTGCGCAGGGACAGAAATCCCACCCGTCCCCGCCAAAATCCCACCCGTCCCCGTGGGGACTCCCACCCATCCCCACCCGTCCCTGCGAGGAATTCCCTCCATCCCCGCCCGTCCCTATAAACTACAGAAATAGTTATTTCATTTAATTATGCTACTGAATTAAAGGCTCTGGTAGAAACCCATTTAAAAATAAGCAAAAAGACTTTATTAATTTGAAAATATTAATTGGGAAGAATACATACTTTGTAAACGGGTTTCTACCAGAGCCTCTAATGTTTATAAATTTTTATCAAAACAACTAATATACTACTTTATCCTGAAGCAAAAAAAAAAGAATTTTTTTCCTACCTTTGTTGCCTGGTTCTGCTTTCCTCATGTTCTCGTTTAATTCCTTCCATCCACTGTCTCTCTTCTTTCTGTGTCTTCCATTTGCTCTGTTACTGTGCCTCTCCCTTTCTCACCCATTCCAAATTGGTCTGGCACCCATCTTCTTCCCTCCGCTCCCCCCATAGTCTGGCATCTCTGACTTCTTCCCTGCCAGCATCTTCTCCCCACTCTCTCTTCCCCATTTCCTTTCAGCGTCCTTCTCCCTCCCATCTTCCCCATGTCCTGTCAGCATCCTTCTCCCCCCTCTGTCTTCCACATGTGCTTTCAGTGTCCTTCTCCCCCTGTCTTCCCCATGTCCTTTCAGCGTCCTTCTCCCCCCTCCCCATGTCCTTTCAGCGTCCTTCTCCACCCCTTTGTCTTCCCCATGTCTTTTCATCGTCCGTCTTCCCCATGTCCTTTCAGCGTCCTTCTCCCCCCCTGTCTTCCCCATGTGCTTTCAGCTTCCTTCCCCCCCCTCCCGTCTTCCCCATGTCCTTTCAGCGTCCTTCTCCATCCCTTTGTCTTCCCCAGTGCTTTCAGCGTCCTTCTCCCCCCCTCCCGTCCTCCCCATGTCCTTTCAGCGTCCTTCTCCACCCCTTTGTCTTCCCCAGTGCTTTCAGCGGCCTTCTCCCCCTCAGTTTTACCCATTTCCCTTAAGCGTCTTTTCCTCTCCACTCCACCTTTCCTTCCTTTCTCCCTCCCTGCCCCTTACCTTTGTGGCGCTTTCCCACCCGACCGACAACAGAACAGGCCCGGTGTAGCCGCGAATCTAAATTACCTTCTTACAGCAGCTGGAGTATTGAAGCTGCTGTAAGAAGGTAATTTAGATTCGCTGCTACAGGGCAGGGAGGTTTGTCTGCCGGGCCTGTTATCGGTCGGTCGGGGGAAGCGCCATAAGGCTAAGGGGACCTGACCGGCTGTGCACACTCCCCCCCCCCATGGCTGCACCGGGGCGGACCGCCCCCCCCCCCCCCTTCGGTACACGACTGCCTTTTCCCTACCTGCCCTGCCGCAAGCAGCCGACCGGAAGTCTTCCCAATGTCAGCGCTGACGTCGGAGGAAGGGAGGGCTAGGGTTACCATATGGCTGCAGAAAAAAGAGGACGGATTAAGACATCTGGGTTTTGCTTCCATTGAAAGCAATGGAAATAAAACCCGGATGTCTCAATCCGTCTTCCTTTTTCTGGAGCCATATGGTAACCCTAGCACTTGGGTGGAGTCAGCAATGGGCCAGGAGTTATGCGGGCCTCAGAAGGCTTGTAGGGTCATAAAAAGGCAGTCCTACCTATGCATGGTTGGCCCTGCAAAACAGTAATGAATATTTTCCATATACATGTGCTGTATAACTTCCAGGTTCTGCCAAAGACTTGGATATTCAGGGCCGGGATAGGACCTATACTGAATATCTAGTTCTAAATTAGTTGACAGCTGACTGCATCAGTGGCTTGCCTAGGGTATGTGACACCCGGGGCCCATCATTTTTTACACACACACCTCCGGCCCATCATTTTTTGATACCCCTCCCCCCAGCCCATCATATTTTTGACACATACCCCACCCTTGGTATGCCATTGCTATGGTTCGAAAAAGGTTAAGAAGCCAGCGGGAGTGGCGAAAGTGTCCTTTAAGGAACACCCTCCCAATCCTGCTCTATCCCGTTCTCTTCATGATGCCACTGGACAGTGTTCTCAGCCAGGCAAGGTTGACCAATGGCTGAGAACGGTGTCCGGTAGTGTCACGAAGGGGGCGGGATAGAGCCAGATCGAGAGGGTGTTCCTTAAAGGAAGCTTTCACCACTCCCGACGGCTTCTTAGCCTTTTTCTTGGCCGCGCGGGTAGACCAGCGTGGTAGATTCCAGGAGGTACTGGACCCAGCCGGCTGTGCACCCCCTGCCCTTGGTATGCCACTAGTCTGCATTTAAATAAACCTTGGCTGCTGCAGTGAGTCGGATGACAGAAGTGACCCTGGGAGACCCTTGAAAAAACACAGACATGCAAAACATGTCAGGTCATCCTCTCCCAGGTTATTTCAGCTATGAAGATAAGTAGCTTTAAAGTGAAAGTTGAAATTATTATTGTTTGATAAAAGACATAAATTAATAAAAAAGACTATTTATTGGCCAATGATGATGGCCAACATAATGCTTCCCGCTATAAACTTATGATTGGCAGTAGAAGGGTGGGGCTGAGGCTGTTAAATAAATTAATATTTTATTCAGATTTTTAGTAATTGGGAAGTAAATATAATTAAAGGCATGTTTGTTCCAGTTGTAGTCATTACCACAAGTTTTATGCCGTGAATAACAGATAACTTTTTTCTATGTAAACTGGAATGTTTTCATAATGAAATATTTATTGAAGAATTGAGAGACTGACAGAATATTTATGTATAGAGTTTTTTTCAGACCTGTGATGATACAGACGGCTTAGGGTACAATGCAGTCCTGGCTGTCCGTGTATGAGGTTTGTTTTTGTCCTGTTTATGATTTTCCATCTGTTTTGATTATTTTTTGGAAGAATGAGTATTCCTGCTAAACAAGTCAACAGTGCGTTTTTTGTTTTTGTTATATATTGAATATTGACAACTGTATCCCTTTATTCATTGGTTTCCTTGTGGATATAGCCTATAGTAATGCCATTCTCCATTGAACTTTTATCCCACACCCAGGAAAGGATTAATTCATCGAGGGCCCCTAGGCACACAAGTACAGTGGGACCCCTGCTCCGCCCCACCCCACCATGTGCTCAGGCGGAAACAGGAAGCTGCATCAGAGGGAAGCTTTGGGCAAGCAGCAACGCTTGCACAATTACAGTTCCCATTGCCTTTCTTATCCTCTATGCTTGCTTGTCTTACTTTCTGTCGATGGGGGGGTTGCCAATCGGGGTGGGGCCCGCGTTGCCGATCGGGGGGGGGGGGGGTCCCGCATTGCCAATCGATGCTGGAGGGGCCCATCGCCATTTGGAAAAAACAATGTTGATGCCTTCCTTCATCAGGTCCCCCTGACCATTTCGGGCCCTAGGCACGTGCCTACTTGGCCTATTGGTTAATCCTGCCCTGCCCACACCCCCTGCCAACAGTGGTGATGCTCACCAATCTCAGTATAAAGGCAAAACTGGGTACTGACTTTTTTTACTCCTAGGTCAAATCAGTGACATGGCTAAAACATCCAACATGCTGCCACAAGTGGTGACAACCTCTTGCTTGTCACTGCCCTCTCATCCCAAAGCTATCAATTCATCATTGGACACACTCACCTCCCAAAAATCTTGATTTGAGTTCAAAAACATATCCAAGACTATGCCCAAGATGTGAATCCCCTCTGTATGGTATAAGCCTGACAATCCACTATCAAGAGCTCACATGTAATCACTATGCCCTCCAACATCACACAAATGTAGAATATATATACATTCAAACATGCTTTAACATCTTTTGACACTTTCCACATTCGTCTAGGTCAGTGTATCTGAAACTGTGTGCCTCCTGAGATTCCAAGTATGCCATGGCACACTGAGGAGGAAGAGAGGCGCCTGCCAGCTGACTTCCCTATGCGGTACAGTGCCAGCGCTGTCCAATTTGCCAAAGGCCTGCAGCGTCCTCCAGCTTCCCCCCTGGCCTCCCGGTCTCACCTTTAAAGCTAATTACAGCAGTCTGCAGAGGATCGCTGGCAGGTAAAATGATTTTATTTTCAATATAGTGATTGAAATGTGTCAGTTTTGAGAATTTATATCTGCTGTGTATATTGTGTGTATATGAAAAATGAATGGAAAAAATTGCATTACAAATAGTAAAGGAGATAGGATCTGGGGCAGAGCTTGGGGGGGCCTAGGGAGGTCTGTGGTTGGGGTACTTAGTTGATATTTGTTAGACTTAGGGGGTACTTAGCTTGAAGTAGTTGAGAACCACTGCTGTAGGCAATCAGCTGGCGCCCAGTGCCTCTCCTTCTCTCCGGTCCTCTTCCCTGCTGGTACCCTCTACTGGCATCTCAGGGCCCAACTGAAGGGCCTCTGCACATGCACGGACGTCAATGTGATGATGTTACACATATGCGTGATGTCATCAAGGTGACATCCATGCACTTCTGGGTGCCCCGGCTCGAAAAATTTGAGAGACACTGATCTCAAACTCGTGGCCCGCAGGCCATATGCGCCCGCCAGGTACTGTTTTATGGCCCTCGGTATTATAAAGAATGATTCTTTATGGAAAACCTGTGCCTTAAGTGTCCAGCAGTTGCGTCCGGCGGTCGCTGTAACTTCACGCAAGTGCTTTCCTGCGTCTGTACGTGAGGTGGAGTCCAATTGCATGCAGATGCAGGAAAGCACTTGCTTGAGGTTACAGCAGTGAGGCGGACAACATTCCAGAATATAAGATAACCATTGGAGGCAGTGCAGGCACAAGTTTTCCTTAAAGAATCATTCTTTATAATACCGAGAGCCTCAAAATAGTTGGTCCAAAATCTTGTCTCTTGCAGTTGATACTTTGAGAGTATTTCACTTTCTGCATGTTGCACTGCTTTCAGCTGTGTTTAGCTGAAATTATCAGAATCAATTAAGGACAGATTTATAAACTATAACAAGTTTTACCTCATGCAAAGTTGTCATTTCTTTAATAAGACATTAACTATTTTTTCTACAGCCCTCCAAATACCTACAAATCCAAAATGTGGCTCTGCAAAGGGTTTGAGTTTGAGACCACTGATCTAGGTAAAATATGCAACCACAGAATCCTGATAGTTGGGAAATACACTAAAATTAGATTCCTTTTCACTTGGTGGATACACTCTACCTCTTTTAATATAAATATCATTGTCCCCCAAATGAATGAGCACCAACTGAAATATCTTATTGCATGCCTTGAACTCCCATTCAGTTCCCTCCACGTACAGCTTTGGGACACCAAAATGTCCCGTTTTCAGAGAGAGCGCCCCGAAGCTGTGCGTGAGGACAATGGGACAGGCAATCGCGGAACCTGGGCTCTCTCCCAGCTTCCCTGCCACCGCCGCAGCAACAGGGCCAGGCGAGGTGAGTACAGCAACTGCACAACGGCTGTCCCAGAAGCCTTCTCCCCGACGTCAATTCTGATGTCAGAGAGAAAGTTCCAGGCCAGCCAGGCAGCGATTTGGGGTGGGGCTACAGCAGGATTGGGGGTGGGGCTAGGGCGGGATTGGGGGAAGGACTGAAAATCAATAGATGTACAGTTTTGATGAAAAAAATAAATGGTCACGTTAGAGATGCTGTTTCACTATCATATGAATATTTCCAATATCGAGGGACAGGCAAGCTCTGCAGAACTCCAGGGAACCTACCTGTTCCTAGCAATTGAAAACACAATATTGAAACACCACCTCTCACTGATAGCAATGTAGTTGGAGGACTCCCACTCAGCTCAGAGGAAACAGTGACTTAGCTACTGTATAAACTCGAATATAAACCGAGATTTTTGGGCTTAAAAATTGGACCATCTCGCAAAGGGACTTTTTAATGCTGGAAGATTTTTGTCTTCAGAAGACACATCCTAAGCAGGCTGCAGGATCAGGCACACCAGGGATTTGTGTTTATAAACTTCATAAAATCAGGCACTTCTCTGCACACAACCCATGCTGTCTCACAGCCAGCCCCTATACAGCATTTCGGTATCACAGCCGAGGTAAGAAGCAGCAGTCATCGCAAGTTTCCTGCCCGCTTTTCTCCTCCCCCCCCATCTCCATATTCACATCTCTGCTACAGAAGCTCGTTTTAATTACCAATGCTTCACTTTTTTAAACACGCTTTAGCCAGATATGACAGAACATGCTGCAGCTGAGAACACGCTTTTAACCGGCAGGTTAAAACCGCGGGTTAAAACCACGGACTCGCACTACAGGGACATGAGCAGGAGAGTCGGCAGGGATAGGGCGGCTGAGAGCAGGAGAGTTGGCAGGACAGAAGCAACTGGTCCTCAGCAGTCACTTCTTTTTGGATCGCCCAGCCCAATCGATGTTCCTTCGTTGGTTTGGTGAATCGCTGCCTTCCTACTTTGCATGTCATTTCCCCTCATTTGCATGTGCAGATTGGTTCGAGTGTGGATTGCATCGGCCAGAAGTTTAGTGAATCGGGTCAGGGTCGGAGAAGGCTCACAAACTTGTCAGAGAAGGCTCGCAAGGCTTAGTGAATCTAGCCCATTCTCTTTACGGAGTGTGTAACTGTGGTACCCATGTCTGACCAGAAAGTGTTAATGGTACTTTAGTGCTGAGGGATGGTCAAGATTTCATCATACCAGGAGGCTGTGACTACTGCCTCAACAGTATCCATTGCTAGCCCAAGAGGAGTGTGCAGAGAAGGAGCAAGTCTTTGACCAGGAATTAAATTAAAATACTAACATGTAGTACTACTGCTGTGCCACTGAACCTGACTCATAAGATTCAATAAAAAAAAAAAAAAAAAGCAAAACCCAAAAAACCCCAAACAAACAAACTTCTAGTAAAGTTTGGGGAAACAAAAAAATATTAGGATTAAGAAGGGGCAAGTAATTCCTTCTTCTTTTGTAATTCTGTTCAAAGTTATCTTTCTTTTCACCAGTGAGCACACTTCAGAGTAGTGAATGGCACGGGGACAAATTTTTCCCCATCCCCACAGGAACTCAATTTCGCCATCTTATCCCTGTGAGTTTTCTCGCTGTCCCTGTCCCTGCCCCATTCCTGTAAGCTTTGCCTTAACTGCACAAGCCTCGAACATGTCCACAATAATCAAAACTGTCTTTCTGTACATCTAGTGAAGTATTCTAGCCTCTGTACGTTCAAAGCATGAGATGGGTGTGTTGGAGGCGTGTTATGGGCGGGATTTGGGAAGTCTCAAGGGTGGGTTGGACATGGACAACTTGCAGCGATAATCAAACATTTTGCAAGACATCCTGGACAGGACGTTTGGACCTAGACCTGTTTTAGAAGGGTCTAAGTGCCACAAAGGTGCCCAAAATGACCAGATGACCACTTATGCATCAAGGTAAGACCCCCCACACTCCCCCAGTGCTCACAGACCCCTCACACCCACAAAGATCAGAATGCAAACTTACATACCTGTCTCTAGAACATCGGCACCTGGTATAGGAAAGCCTAGTAGAGCTGCACACAGGTGTCTTAAGTAGCCTGGTGGGTGGGCTAGGGAACCATAGAGAGGAGTAGCAAGTCTCATAAGCCACTCTAACCACTACATTCATGGTGGAAAATGTGAGCCCACCTAAAACTCCCCAAACTCTACTCTACTGCTATATAGGTGCCACCTGCAGCCATAAGGACTATTTGGGTTGTAGACAGGTGGGTATAGTGGGTTTTGAGGTTGTTGGGGGGGGGCACCCTTTATGTGAAGTACACAGCAGTGCCCTCTAAGGTGCTCCATTTCTGTTGCTATGTTTGGGTGGCCAGTCCATTACAGGACTGGCCCACGACTAAGTGGTCCTGCTCTGGGCGTTTGGGACTTGGACAAAATTTTGGTTGAAAATGTGGCGTAAATATAGATGTCCTGGCAGTCTTGGCATCCCAATGGCCTGGACGTATGGTGGTTTGCCTTTCAAAAATAGGTATTTTCTTATTGCCGACTTTGGATGTCTATGTCATATGTCCAAATTGGACTTGGACATATGTTTTGAACATGCCCCTCCATGCCTACATATTGGTATGACATTGCCACTTTATTCCTGTATTCTAAAAAGCATTAGGTGAGGTGACATGGTGTATAGTGAGGTAGTATGTACATACAGGGGTATAGTTTGGACAGAGTTTGCAAGTACGCACATCGATTACAAAATAAGCCAATCTATGCATGCATGTGATTAATCTAAGTGTGAACATTTACACCAACTGAGAGCATGCATAACTGCCTATGTCTCTAAGCTACATATATTTTTTGTATACTTACATTATAAGATCCTATGTGGCTTTATAAAACGGCACCTCAGTAGGTTCAACTTGGTCATGCAAATGATTACCATTGATCCCTTTACTGATTTGGCAAAGGATTTTTTTTTTTTTCAAAATGGAGAATTTAAATTTCTAGTTATTTAGCATTTGATGAAATGAGAACCATAGCTTCCCACTGTTAACATACTGGGCCATAATTTGATGGCAAAAAATTCTTTCCTTCAGTACTTTACATGAAAACTTCATGTGGTATATTGGAAACAGATTTTTGGAATACAAAGCTTTATTACTGATTCCAGGCTTATAAATAAATATATAAATAAGGTTTGATATTTGCATTGGCAAAGTGCTTTGGTTTTAGATTTTTTTGTGTCTTAGTTTGGATTCTGGTCCTGCTGACCTGGTAAGGATTGACTAGTCGCTCCCCTTTTTTTTTAAATTCGTTTTTTCTCTTCCTCCTAAAATTGTAGAAAATAGCGTAGATAAATCCCTTGAGGTCCTTGCAATCTGTCCAAGTTGTTTCTTTTGCTGTCTTTGCATTTAGGAATCATCTGTGGTTATTTCAAATTCTCTTTTGAAATGTATACAAAAGTGCATGTGAGGTATCAACCCAATCACTGGGTGTTCGTGGGAACTGTTCAGCCTACAGTAGAGCAAATCTACAATTGACTAGAGGTGATTGCTGCTGCTTTACATCCAAACCAACTATTTATAACTTAGTAATCTGTTTTTATGTACTTCATGTACGAAGGGATGCTGAAAATTATCAGCCTAACCAACCAACTTCCTAAATTCTGAGCGTTATTTTGCCACTGTAGCTGAAAAGAGAGTTATCTTATTTTGCTAAGTGCCAATTTGCAGAAACAGAATTCTATGTTTTGACATTGCTTCAGATAATTTATTGAACCATATCCATGTCATTCTCTTCTTGGTTGGGCTGAGAATTTTTCAGCACCCCCTCATATGATCAAATTACTTTTTGTATGCCATGGGAAGATTGCCCTATATTCTGCAAAACCACAGAGGCATGTAAATAGCTGGCATTCGGAGACAATGTGGTCACATGCAGTTGACAGCATCGCAAACAGCAGAATTGGTAACAGTAATCACATGGAAAGAATAATAGCTGTTTACTGCAATAAACAAGGAAGAACTGGTGGCTAATTTGCAAAAGCAATGTTTTTAATTTTCAGGTTTTATTTACTGATTTATTTCAGTTGCATGTCATTACTCGCCTTATCCTAGAATCCCAAGGCGAAGTGTAAATAAAAACAGAACAAATTGCAAGATATTAGTTTTTAACTTTTTTTCCCCCAGGAATCGTATTATTAATTAAAACAAAAGATAAACACTTTAGTTTATATTGTGAGCCCATTCGGGACAAAGATTGAAGTCCAAAGTGTCTAATGTATTTAGGGATCCTTTTACTAAGGTACGCTAGCGTTTTTAGTGCATGCAGGAAATTACCGCACGCTATGCTTCTAGAACTAACACCAGCTCAATGCTGGCATTAAGGTCTAGCGCGTGCTATTCCACGTGTTAAAGCCCTAGCGCACCTTAGTAAAAGGAGCCCTTAGTTTTGTAAACCTATACAAGCGGTATATCAAATATAATAAATTGAAAACAATAGTGGATTTTACTAAATGGCGCTAGAGGTTTTTAGCATGGACAAGTGAAGTAAATGCTCTGACGCTCATAAGAATTCTACCAGCTTCGGAGCATTTACCTCACCTGCCCGCATTAAAAACCTCTAGTGCCATTTAGTTAAAGGAGCCCAAAAATATTTTCAAAAATAATATATTTCTGGATGAATATTAGTGTTTATGTTGGCGGTCAGAAGTCTGAAGAACTTTTCAGTCTTCCATGCCTGTAAAGGAAAGGAAAGACCCTACAAAGACTATTAGCAGTAACTATTTCATTATATTCCTTTACTTTTGCTTCATGAATCTGAATTCACTCATCAATCTTTCATCTCCTTTTTGTAAAGTACCACCTCTTCAGCCAAAATTGTTGTATAGCCCAATGGTACTGGAGTGTTTCGTGGTTGAGAAAGAGAATGCCGTTTAATGATTTCCTGATGTATATACGTTAAGTGCTGTTGAATATTAATAATCTAACTATAGATTTTGAAAAGTCTTATGGGTCCGTTTACTAAGCTGTGATAAGCACTGACATGTGCTTTCTACAGCTTTAAGTTAATACTATAGGTCACACTTTACATAACCAGTCAAAGGACATCAAAACAACCCAGCATTAACATTTGTTCAGATTATAGCACAATGTTATGCAAGGCTTAGGACATCGGAAGCGACTCATTTCACATGTAACAAGTTTCTTCCCGTGGCTCTCACTTCAGCTCCCCCTCCCCTCCAATCCATTTTGCCATATATGGGACACAGACTGTAGAAGTCTGACCGGGATCATCTTCCTTCCTTGCTTTCTTTTTAAGCACCACTCCTAGACGTCATAAATGAAGATATAGTTTTTGCTCTGTCGAGTTTTGTGTCGATACTATCCTCTTTCTATTTAGGGATCCTTTGTGTTTGTCCCATACATTTTTTTAACTCTGTCACTCTTTTTGCCTCCATCACCTCCACAGGGAGGGAATTCTAGGCATCTACTCAGTGGCATAGTGAGGGTGAGAGGCACCCCCCCTCCGTCCTCTTCTCCGCCCCTTCCCATCCGCTCCTTCCCCGCCCCCTCCTGCTACATGCACATCCCTTCCCTTCCCCCATATATTTTTAACGTTCACAGCACAAGCAGCAACCCCAACCTGCTGCTCGTACCAGCGTCAGCTCTTCCTCTGATGCCACTTCCTAGGCGCAGGTCCAGAAAGTGACATCAGAAGAAGAGCTAATGCTGGTGCGAGCAACAGGTTGGGATTGTGCTCGCACCAGTAAGGTAAAGAGAAAGGAAAATGGTGCATGTGCATAGTAGTGGGGGGGGGGGGGGAGGGGTGCATCCACCACCATTTTTGTGAAGAAGTGCTTCCTGATGTTACTCCTAAATCTACCACCCTGCAACCTCATTGTAAATCTGTTTCATCTCTATCCATACCAGTGGTCTCAAACTCACGGCCCCGGGGCCACATGCAGCCCGCCAGGTACAATTTTGAGGCCCTTGGTATGTTTATAATAATCACAAAAGTAAAATAAATTATAATATTATAACTTACAATATTACAATATATAAATTACAAAATTACAATATTATAAAATACAATATTATTATTAAGACTTAGCCAAAAGGAAAGATTTATAAACTATAAAAAGTTTTACCTCATGCAAAATTGTCATTTCTTTAATAAGACATTAAGGGGCTCATAATCGAAAGAGAAAAACGTTCATAAACCGGCCTAAGTTGGCACTTGGACGAACATTTCTCAAAAATGTCCAAGTGCTGATAACAGTGGCGTACCTAGGGGGGGGGCGGGGGGGGCGGGCCGCCCCGGGTACCAGCCCTAAGGGGGTGTTCCCGGCCTTGCCGTTCAGTCCCCCGCCACCCCCGAAGGACCGCTCGCCCCACTGACCTTCCTGCACCACCTGTGAAGCAGCCCGCAGCAGGATCGCGAAGTCAGCGTCAGCATCCCTGCGCTGCTTCCTGCGCCGCGATCCCGCCCCTCCTCTGACGTCAGAGGAGGGGCGGGACCGTGGCGCAGGAAGCAGCGCAGTGATCGCTGACGCTGACTTCGCGATCCTGCTGCGGCTGCTTCATAGGTGGTGCGGGGAGGCCAGGGGGGCGAGCGGTCCTTCGGGGTGGGTCGGGGCATCAGGCCTTCAGGGTGGGGCGGGCGGGCGGGCAGGCAAGCAAGCTTTCAAGGGGGAGGGGGTGACAGGCAGGCAGGCAGGCCTTCAAGGAGGGACAGGCCTTCGGGGGGGGGGTGCAGACCTTCAAGGGGTGCAGGCCTTCAAGGGGGGCAGGCAGGCCTTCAGGGGGGGTGCAGGCCTTCGGGGGGGGGTGTAGGCCTTTGGGGGGGTGCAGACCTTCAAGGGGGTGCAGGCCTTCAAGGGGGGGAACAGGCCTTCAAGGGGGGAAAGGCAGGCAGGCCTTCAAGGGGGGGACAGGCCTACAAGGGGGGGACAGGCCTACAAGGGGGGGGACAGGCCTACAAGGGGGGGGGGACAGGCCTACAAGGGGGGGGGACAGGCCTTCAAGGGGGGGGACAGGCCTTCGGGGGGTGCAGACCTTCAAGGGAGTGCAGGCCTTCGGGGGGGGGTGCAGTCCTTCAAGGGGGTGCAGGCCTTCAAGGGGGGGAAAGGCAGGCAGGCAGGCCTTCAAGGGGGGGACAGGCCTACAAGGGGAAGGGACAGGCCTTCAAGGGGGGTGCAGGCCTTCAAGGTGGGACAGGCAGACCTTTAAGGGGGGACAGGCCTTTGGGGGGGGACCATGATTTAGAAGTACACGGAGGGAAGGGGGTGTTCAAAGAGACATGCATATGCCAAACTTTGGGGGGGGGAAGAAATAATGGGTCTGAAAATAGAGGAGAGGGAGAGAGATGATGGACCATGGGATTTAGGGAGGGAAGGAACAGAAAGGGAGAGAAATTGGACACAAGGGATGGTGTGGAGGAGGGATAGAGATACTGGATAGGAGGGTAATTAGGAAAAGAAACGGAGAGATGGTGGACTCTGGGATGGTGGGGAAGGAGGGAGAGATGCCGGATGAAAGGGTATTTAAGAAAAGGTGGATCTGTGGAGGGAGATGAAAAAAAGGAAAGATACCTGGGAAGGGAAGGGAAATGGAAAGGGAGGACAGAGTTGGCAGATGGATGGTTAGCATGCAGAAAGAAGGAGACCCTGGCAAGCAAGTTATCAGAAGAAAACCAGAGCCTTGGACCAACAAGATTTGAAATATAACCAGACAACAAAAGGTAGAAAAATTAATTTTATTTTCTGTTTTGTGATTATAACATGTCAGATTTGAAATGTGTATCCTGCCAGAGCTGGTGTTGGACTGCAAACGTGAGCTAGGATTTAACAGAAAGAGGAAAAGTCCTTTTTGTTTCTTTATTTTATTTACACCACAGCGCCAGTGTGGTTAGGAGAAGCCAAAGGGGGTGAAAAAGCTATAAAACCCACCAGGAGTTTTGAAAAAAATCACCCAACTGGGCAGGAAAATCGAATTGAAAAACCAATTCAATAGGGCTGAATCGAATCAAAATTTTTTTTTCCTGTATCTGGCAGCATTAGTTTGCGCTACTGTCTTAGACTTTAGGACCTGGGATTGGGGAGAGATGGCATCCTCAGTACTTTATAATGCAAGTGAAACGAGGATTTGGTCAGACTTTTGAAGGGTCTGCAGAAAAAAAATATTGTATAGGCCGGGGACATGAGACAGCAGGAAATGGGAACTTTTCTTCCTTCTATTTTTGTGAATGGAAAGGCTGAGGATGTCAGAGAGGTCAATTAAAATATGTGCTTTATAAGAAAATATAATAATGTGTTTTATAAAGTTTATAGCATAGCTGGCCTACCCAGTGAGGTGTTCCTAGTGGTGATGGTGGCAGCGTGTCAATGTGTTGAGAGGAAGAGGTGGTCTGGGAAATTCTGCTGAGCAAACTCCGGGCCCATTTCCACCCCCCAGTTAGTCCACTCCACTCAACTGATTCACACACTGAGTGGGTCTTTGGGTGTTGTTTTGGGATCTCTTCCAGTGGTTTATCTCCTTCTGGTCCAAGGAAGGAAACTTTGTTATCCTTAGCATTGACCTACAGAATATGTTTGTAACAGCGCTGCTTGTGTGGCATTAGGCTATGTAGTGATCGAAAGAAAAAAAACAGACCTTTGCACATTTTTGCACTATATGGTGGGTGTATGAGGAGATTCACATTTCCTGCACAGCTAAGTCCATGTGAAGTTACCTTGTGCTGTATTTGACATCTAGCAAGGTCTCTGTTTGAAAGGAAAGATCTAAACTTAAAAATGAAGTGGCCAGAAGTTATGGTAAAAGCAGATAGTGTAGCTGGTTTTAAGAAAGATTTGGACAAATTCCTGGAGGAAAAGTCCATAATCTGTTATTAAGACATGGGGGAAGTGTCTGCTTGCCCTGGATCGGTAGCATGGAATGTTGCTACTCTTTGGGTTTTGACCAGGTATTAGTGTCCTGGATTGGCTACCATGAGAATGGGCTACTGGGCATGATGGACCATTGGTCTGACCCAGTTAGGCTATTCTTATGTTATGTTCTCATCTGTAGGGGCCTTTGTTTTCACTTCTTATTTTAATGTATTTTTTTTCTGGGAACTTATCAGTGTTTTTTATAATGGGAACAAAAATGGAAGAGAATTAATGTGTGTGGAATGGGGGGTAACTAATTTCTTCAGCTAAATAATTCAATCCACTTCAAACAGACATAGGAGAACTTGTGCACCATTCACACACCCTCCAACCAAAAACGTCAAAAGAAAAAAACTGTTCGACAACCTCCTAGCCATTCGAGCTGCAACACTCGACCCCCAACTCTACAACCAATTGATATCAACCACAGACTGCAAAACCTTCAAAAAGAAATAAAAACCCTTCTATTCAAAAAACACATAAAACTGAACTAACACAATCAGAACTGTCCCAAGCATCACCTGCAACTACTCCATATGTACTTCTAATGTCATGACAATTTAGACATAATTTATGTTATGTTATGTTTGGAATAATGGTTACATATATGAGGTTCAATAAAAGAAAATTTTCACTGCCTGTTTCTATTCTGACCATTTATTCCATTTCATGGTTATTGCAAAAAAATAAAAAAAAATTTTTTTACATGGGGGGGGGGGGGGGGGGGTGTCAAAAAATGATGGGCCCCGGGTGCCACATACCCTAGGTACGCCACTGGCTGATAATAAAACCGGGGTTTGGACGTATTTCTAAATGACCTAGGCCTTCATAGTGCCGCTCAACGTCCAAAGCTAAACGGGGCATTTCGGGAGACATGTCGAGGGCGGTAGTTGGCCGGGAAGTGGGTTGGCATAGACTTAGTTGTTCAGCATGTATAACCGAAAGTTTAACAACAGAGCTTAGACGGAACTTGGACGTTGTGACTTAGACCAGGTAAAACATGGTCTAAGTCACAAAAACCCACATAAACTCACCAGATAAGCACTGCAAACACATAACACAGACCCACACACACTACCCCAGTGATCACCAACCCCCCCATAAAAATTATATTTACAACTTTAAATTTCAGCCTCCAGATCATCATTACCTGGCCGCCTGGCATAGGAAAGCCTAGTCGTCCAGCCCAGAGGCAGCTTAAGTCATCTTGGGGGTTAGGGAGCCATAGAGAAGAGGACCCATGCCCATAAGCCCCTGTAATCACTGAATTGATATTGAAACATGTGCACTGCCCTATAAACCCCCAAAACCCTTTTGTACTGGCATATAAGTGGCTTCTGCAGCCATAAGGGCTATTGGGGTGGTAGGTAAGTGGGTCTAGGGGATTCTGGAGGTGGTTTGAGGGGCTTACCGTCACCTATAAGGGAGCTGTAGTGAGGAGAAGCCATGGCACCCTTTTTGTGAAGTTCACAGCAGTGCCCTGTAAGGTACCCCACTACTAGGTGGCATGTCTGGATGTGCAGTCCATCACTTTGCAGACCCCTCCCACATCCAACAGGGCTTGTTCTAGGCGTTTTGGAGTTGGACGGAAAGTTGGATGGAAATGTGGTATAAAGATGGACGATTTAGCGGCTTGGACGATCAGATCGGCAGGACGTATAATTAGACAATTTTCAAAAGTCACAAAAAGTTGGACGTCTCTTTCGAAAATGTGTCTTAAGCTGTTTTTAACTTTGGACGACTTGCGAGATGGACGTATACGGACTTAGACGTCCCTTTCGATTATGCCTTTCCACCTGTTTGGTTTTTTTTCTGAGGCCCTCCAAGTACCTACAAATCCAAAATATGGCCCTGCAAAGGGTTTGTGTTTGAGACCACTGATCCAAATTGTTTATTTATTGATTTATAAATCACCTTTTATGTATGTGAAAGCTTTTACATGCAGCTACATAAAAGTAGGTACAACCTTGTGGTGTGTCTACTTTTTGCATATTTTTCTAACTGCTGTTCTCATTTTAAATCTGAAAAAAATAATAAAAGTTCCAATAAAAATGTGTAGTAGTTTACTTTTCATAAATTAATTATTAGCAAACGACAAGGCTGGTGAGTTGGGTCCTTCTATGGTAAGTTGATATCCAGACATTACCCTCTGTCTAGTTTCCTGTTTGAAAATGTTTTCATTCTCAAGGGCTAAAAATCTGCCACCCAGTCTGGTGACAATGATTCCCACATAGGTCGATTTAAGCTAAGAATTCCTTAGAAAAAAAAACCTGCTTATCACCTAAAGACCTTTATTGGCTAACGTTGTGCTTCTACAAATTAGAGCACAAGTAGAACAATACATTTCATAGCTAAATTTTTCCCACTGGAAGCAGCAAACCAATGACCTAAATGCTACAGATCTATACTCTGCACTTGTAATAGTTTTTACATGCTGCTACTGGCCTTTGAGGATTATTAAAAAAAAAAAATGAAGATATGTTATACTAGTTTCCCAGATGTAGTCTCTGTGGAAGCTACAGTCTTTCTCAAAACTGTAGCTATTCTTAAAATAACTGGCCTTACTAAAGATCTGTAGACAAATGAGAAGCCGAAGAAAAGACAAGAATAGTCAGTCGAGGAGACTAGTGAATGGAAACTGTTATGCGCATACAGTCAAGTTCAAGTGTGAATAGCAGTGCACCTGGGGAGAGGTCAAAGACTGCATTCATTCCCAGTTCCTGATTTGTTCAGCAACTTAAAGGGGATGATGTATTAAAAGTGTGAGTTAGGAGACAATCCCTACATAGACTACAAACATAAAAAGCTTTAGTAAAGAATATACTATTTTATCCTTTTGAAGTGATCATGGATTGATAAGAGCAATTGAAAGCACCAAGACATCTGTGACATAAATCACAGAACCCGGAACTCAAGCAATTAGCAACATTTAGAACAACCAAAGATGTCTAATTAACTAACAACAATAATGTACAAATATTTCTTCAATGAAATTTGGTAATTTGCGTTTTAAAAAAGAGAGTGATTTTTACAACTTATTTTTCAAATTAAACAGCCCATATGTGGCATCAACAATAATGCAGTATCCAAATAAAAAGGACATAAAAGGCAATTCTATAAGCTAGATGCTAAATTTAGGCACCATTAGGGCCTGATTCAATAAATGGCACCTACATTAGATATCGCTAGATGCCCTAATCATGGATGCCTATCGGCACATAACTAAAATTCACATGCAACTTAATTTTTTAATGGGTTAAATGGTGTGGTAATTGACCACGCTATTAAAAACCTTTAAAAACAATTTTTTAAATTGCAAATTTAAGTTGACATCCGTGTAGCACCTAGTAATGCCTAAGTTGAGTTACCCTCCAACACCTAGCAGGGCCTACCTGAAAAGTAGGCATGGTTGGGATGTAAAATAGGCCTGGTTGTCTTAGGCGTTGCTAGGCATTGTAGTTAGGCATCGATAAATTAGGCCAGATAAAACCTGACCAAGTATACTGGTACTATACCTACCTCTAAGATACCTAGCAACACCTAAGTCCATTTAGGCGCTGCTAGGTATAATTCTATAAACTGCATTGGATAGTTAACAATTGCACTGAGCAACACCTACAAATCAGGTGCCAGTAGGTGCATATACAGAATCAGGCGCCAATAGTTCACCAAGTTTATAGGATAGTAGCACTTATAGAAACATGGACACACGATGACAGATAAAGGCCAAATGGCTCGTCCAGTCTGCCAATCTGCAGTAATCATTATCTCTTCCTCTCTCTAAGAGATCCCACATGCCTATCCTATGCTTT
This sequence comes from Geotrypetes seraphini, assembly GCF_902459505.1. NCBI lineage: Eukaryota > Metazoa > Chordata > Amphibia > Gymnophiona > Dermophiidae > Geotrypetes > Geotrypetes seraphini. The sequence continues at coordinate 317,282,448 of NC_047086.1, forward strand.
CTTGAATTCAGACACAGTCTATGTCTCCACCACCTCTTCCGGGAGACTGTTCCATGCACCTACCACCCTTTCTGTAAAAAAAAGTATTTCCTTATATTACTCCTGAGCCTTTCACCTCTTAACTTCTTCCTAGGCCCTTTCATTCCAGAGCTTCCTTTCAAATGAAAGAGACTCGACTCATGCGCATTTACGCCATGTAGGTATTTAAACATCTCCATCATATCTCCCCTCTCCTGCCTTTCCTCCAAAGTATACATATTGAGATCTTTAGGTCTGTCCTTATGACCAAGACCATGCATCATTTTAGTAGCTTTCATCTGGACCAACTCCATCCTTTTTATATCTTTTTGAAGGTGTGGTCTCCAGAATTGTACACAATATTCTAAATGAGGTCTCACCAGAGTCTTATACAGGGGCAGCAATACCTTCTTTTTCCTACTGGCCGTACTTCTCCCTATGCATCCTAGCATCCTTCTAGCTTTTGCTATCACCTTTTCAACCTGTTTGGTCAACTTAAGATCATCACATACAATCATACCCAAGTCCTGCTCTTTTGTCATGCACATAAGTTCTTCAACCCACTCCCACCCCTAAACTGTACCATTCCCTTGGATTTTGCAGCTCAAATGCATGGCCTTGTTTTTCTTAGCATTAAATTTTAGCTGCCAAATCTCAGACCATTCTTCAAGCTTCACTAGGTCTTTCTTCATGTTATTCATACCATCTGGGGTGTCTATTCTATTGCAGATTTTGGTATCCTTTTATCCAATTTTCTGATCACCCAGTCAAAGAAATTGATTAGATTTATCTGACAAGACCTACCTCTAATGAATCCATGCTGCCTCTCGTTCTGCAATCCACTGAATTCCAGAAACAACACTCCAAACCAGACATCAAACATGAAGCCCTCCCGAAATACACACAAAATAGCAGCCATCCTGATAATCCTCCTCATCTCTAGCTGGAATACAACAGCTAACAACCTACCCACCACAACCTCAACCACAAGCACAACCAACTTCCAAACCCCCAACAGAAGAACACTCACTCCAACTTACCCAAACCACCACACCAACAATCAACAACCCATTACTGTTATCCGGAGAAGAAGACCAACACCCCCGAAAACAAAACCTCAAACAACTACCACAACACTCATATACCCGGAAACAACTTACATCCCGCAGACCAACACGACCTCCCTCACATGTGCCTATGTCAACATCAGATCTCTAGGACCCAAAACAGAAAACATAAAAAACTGGATAACAACAGAAAAACTTGACTGCTTATTCCTCACTGAAACCTGGCTAACCTCAGACACAGACCCTAGAATAAAAGAAGTATGCCCGCCGGGATACAAAATAACAGTAACCTGCAGAGAGAAAAAAAGAGGAGGAGGTCTAGCAATAATATTCAAGAACACCATAACTCTAAACATACTCGAGAAAGTATCCACTCCACAATTGGATTTCCTAGCGTGCCAACTCACAAACACAACACTAAAAAACTCTCTAAACTGCCTACTCTGCTACATAACACCAGGAAACTGGACCACAGTGAAGCCCGAATTTGAAAACTTCATCTACCAAAACTCACTAACAGCTGACTACAATCTCATACTAGGAGACCTAAACCTACACCTAGAAGATCAAACCTCCACACCAGCAAACAACTGTTTATCCTTCCTCAATGCATTATCCTTCAAGATCCTAAACCCACAAACCACTCATGAAAAAGGTCATCAACTGGACATTGCAGCATTCATGACTCACCAACCAACCAATCAAGAAATCCAAACCCCTAACGGAACATGGTCCCCATCCCTATGGTCAGACCACTACATCTTCAACTTCAACATCAACTGGACCAAAACCAAACACACACCTCAAACAAAAAAAAACCACATATACCTCACGCAAACATATCGACCCAACCATCTTCTGGTCAAAGGTAGACGAAACCATCCAAGACTGCGACCCAAAAAATTTCATCGACCACTGGAAAAATGTATCCACCAACATACTTGATAATCTGGCACCCCTACAAACCAAAACCAGAATCAGAAGGAAATCAGACCAATGGTTTGATAACGAATTACTCCAACTCAAAAGACAGTGTAGAAGATTAGAAAGAAAATGGAGAAAAAAGAATCAAGAACAAACAAAAACCGACTGGAAAAAAATCAACAAACAATACAAAAATCTACTAAAAGACAAGAGGAAAAGTTACTATACCAAGCTCATAGGCACAGAAACACAAGATTCCAAAAAAATTTTCCAAATACTAAAAGAATTAACAGACACCAAACCATACACTACCACCACCAACACACCTCCACCATCATCCACCATCTTAGCAGAACATTTCAAGAATAAAATCACCAACACCAGAGCCACACTCATACTCAACCCATCCAACCAAAATCCAATCACAATCCACCCCACAGGAAAAGAGGCAATCGCAGCAGACAGAACTTGGTCTCAATTCCCAAACATAAAATGGCCAGAATTTAACAAATTATACAAAAAATACAGCCATGCCTCCTGTGACCTCAACCATTGCCCCTCATATCTCCTTACCACCTCTAGTATAAAGTTCCGCACCATAATTCTACAATGGATCCAATTCACGCTCACAGAGGGCACATTCCCTGACAACCTCAGCGAAATTGTCATCACCCCAATCCAAAAAGACCCAAAGGCACCACAAAACCTCCCTTCCAACTATAGACCTATAGCCTCAATTCCGCTATATGTCAAAATTACAGAAGGCCTAGTAGCCAAACTCCTCACCAATTACATAGAGGATCACAACCTACTACACCCCACGCAATCAGGATTCAGAACAAATTTCAGCACAGAAACATTACTAGGTTCCCTCATGGATACCATCAGACAACAACTTAGTATAGGGAAAAAAATGCTACTCATACAACTGGACCTATCGGCAGCATTCGACCTAGTAGACCACAACATCCTTCTACAGATACTAGATGCAATAGGCATCTCAGACAAAGTATACTCCTGGTTCAAAGGATTCCTAAAACTCAGAACCTACAGAGTAAAATCAAACAAAGAAAAATCAGAATCCTGGTCAAACCCATGCGGCGTACCACAAGGATCTCCACTATCCCCCACCCTCTTCAATCTATACACTGCCTCTCTAGGAACCCATCTAAATAATCTAGGCCTAACATCCTATAGCTACGCGGATGACATCACCATCCTCATCCCATACGATCATTCCAAACCTACCATGACAGAGGAACTTCACCAAACAATGGAAGCAGTCACAACCTGGATGGGAAATCACAAACTTAAACTCAATCAAGACAAAACCAAATTCATCCTCCTAGAAAACGACAAGATCCAAACCACATCCATCCTTGACATAAACGCAACCAAATATCCCATCCAAACAACCATAAAACTACTAGGCATGACCATAGACAGATGCTGCACAATGCAGCCACAAATAAACAAAACAACTCAAAAATCATTCGCAATCATGAGAAACCTGAGACAAGTCCGAAAATTCTTTGAAAGCACACAATTCCTACTTATAGTACAATCCCTAATACTAGGAATACTGGACTACTGTAACATTCTCTTCCTCCCATGTCCGGCAAATACGATAAGACAACTCCAAACAATCCAAAATACAGCCTTAAGACTCGTCTATTCATTGAAAAAACACGACCACATCACTGAAGCCTACATCAACTCACACTGGCTCCCAATCCAAGAAAGAATCCAATTTAAATTTTACTGCATATTATTTAAAACACTACACGGAGACAGCCCATCATACCTGAACAATCGCCTCATCCAAGCAACCAGCACAAGACACAGAAAAACGCACTCCCCATTCATACCCCCCCCATCCAAAGAAGTGAAAAGAACAAAACTACATGACGGCCTCCTGGCCACACAAGCTGCAAGACTAGATAACCAAATCTCCAACCTTCTGATGACCACCCCAGACTATAAGACGTTCAGAAAAGAAATAAAAACCACACTTTTCAAGAAATTCCTAAAACAGAAATAACAACACGACCACTAAAAGCCCTCAATATCTTCATATTACCTCTCAAGCTATTCTCTACAATTCATATAATTCTGTTATTCTGTAACTCTGTAATTCTTTATTCATTGTAATTCTGTCCTTAAACTAACCTTTTTGTAATCCGCCTTGAACCGCAAGGTAATGGCGGAATAGAAATCCCTAGTGTAATGTAATGTAATGTAATGTAATTCTCTGTTTTAAAAATTTTTCATTAATTTGTTTACCACAGAAGTCAGACTTACCAGCCTGTGATGCCCTACTTCTTCCTAATTTCACTTTTGTGTAGAGGGACCACATCTGCCCTTCTCCAGTCCTCCGGTATCTCTCCTGACTCTAGAGAAGCATTAAATAGGTCAGTCAGAGGAGCCACCTGAACTTCCCTAAGTTACTTCAGCACCCTCGGATAGACACCATCTGGCCTATCACTTTGTTTACCTGTAATTTAGCTATCTCCTCAGTGACACAACCCTCTGAAAATCAATCAGGGTCTACTACTCCTCCATCCCTGTTCTTGTTTGTCTTCTTTGGTCTCACTCCCGGCGCTCCAACCATGAACAAAAAAACAGAAATATTTGTTAAGCAATTCAGCCTTTTCTTTATTAGCTTCTACATATTCCTCCCCTTCACTTTTGAGTCTCTCAATGCCACTTTTGCACTTCTTCCTATCACTGATATATTTAAAAAAAAATGTCTTGCTTCCCGTTTTACCATGTTTGCTATTTTTTTCTTCCATTTGTACCTTTTTCTTTCCTGACTACTCAACCAGCCTCTCTTAACTTTTCTAGATATTTTTGCCTGTCTTCCTCTTTCTGTGATCTTATGTAGTTTATGAAAGCTGACCTCTTATTCCTTACCTTCTAAGCTACTAGTTTTGAAAATCAAAGCACCCTTCTTTTCCTCTTACTTTTACTTATTAGACTCACAAAAAAGTTTGCCGCCCTTATAATAGCTCCTTTCAGTTTTGCCCACTGTATTTCTACTACTTCTAATCATTCATTTCCAGACAATTCCTTGACATAATCCCCATCCATTCAAAGTTAGTTTTTAAAAAAAATCCAGAACCTTTGCTTTTGACTGAGCCCTCTCTATACCCATCTTAATATTAAACCATACCATGCAGTGATCACTGGATGCCAGATTATCACCCACTGTAACATCAGAAACACTGTCCCCATTTGTAAGCACTAAGCCAGTATGACCCCATCCTGCGTGGGTTCCTTTACCAACAGCTAGAACTGTTCTCCTTGTAGATAATCCAGGAACTTCTAGAAGACCCCAACAATAGGGATACCCTAATCAACACCTGGCATGTTAAAATCACCTATTAGTATATCTTCCTCTTTTTTAGATATATTCTCAATGTCTAATATTATATCTCTGTCCACTTCTTCCGTCTGTGAAGGAGGCTTTTATATCACACCAATATAAATATATATGACCATTCCCTCTTTCCAAATTGATCCACAGTGTCTCTTCCTTGCCCTGTAGATCCTGCAATTGTGTGGCTTTAATATGATGTTTAACATATAACGCTACTCCCCCTCCTTTTCTTCCTACCCTGTCTTTCCAATGTCTGTCCTCTTCTGTGCTCCTTCCATATGGCTTGGTCCTCTTTCTCCCCATTCCATCCAGCCTAAGCTCCCAACTCTCCTTGATCCAGCATTTCCCTTCTGTGTCTGTCAGAGTTACCATCTAAATCTAAATCTAAACCTTAGGTTTGTATACCGTATCATCTCTACATTCGTAAAGCTCGACACGGTTAACAAGAGTTAGGGTAGAAAGGAACTCCAGTGGAGGGAAGAGGCAAAATTAAGAGAAAATTTAGAAGACTAGAATAACCAGAAAGGGAGGAGGAGTTACATTTTTGAGAATAACCAGGTTTTCAGATGTTTACGGAAGAGTTGGAGGGAGCTCAGATTCCTAAGAGGGGAGGTAAGGTTGTTCCAGAGCTGAGTAATTCTGAAAGGGAGGGAAGAACCTAGTTTTCCTACAAGTGAAACGCCTTTTAGAGAGGGAAAGGAAAGTTTCAGTTTTTGGGTGGATCTGGCAGAATTGGGGTTAGAGGAGTTCCAAGAAAGAGGAATGAAGGGAGGGAGAATACCGTGTAGGATCTTGAAAGTGAGACAGGCACATTTGAAGTGGACTCTGGAGATAATCGGAAGCCAGTGGAGCTTGGATAAAAGCGGTGCGACGTGGTCGAATTTGTTTTTTGCCAAGATAAGCTTAGCAGCGGTATTCTGAATCCGCTGGAGTCTTTGAAGGTTTTTCTTTGTTAGGCTAAGGTAGATAGAGTTGCAGTAGTCCAGTCTGGAAAGGATGGTGGATTGGACAAGGACAGCAAAGTGTTTTTGGTGGAAACAGGATCTCACTTTTCTCAGCATGTGAAGGCTGAAGAAACATTTTTTTACTAGGAAGTTGAGGTGGTCGTTGAAGGAAAGTGTAGAGTCAATGATGACTCCCAGAACTTTACTAGAATATTCAAGATGCAGAGTGGGGCCAGAGGACAGTGGGATGGAGGTGGGCAGTTGGTCCAATTTTGGGCAGAGCCAGAGAAGTTTTATTTTAGATTCGTTCAGTTTCATCTGCACAATGTGGGCCCAGGATTGAAGGTTCGATATACATGAGGATATGTTCGCCGAGAGGTTGGTGAGGTTCCGGTTGGTCTCGAGGAGGACAAAGATGTCGTCTGTGTAAGTGTAGAGTGTTTCAAGGGGGGGAGAGATGGAGGAGTTTAAGGGAGGACAATCCCACCTCTTTTCCAACATCATCCTTTTGTGTGCCCATCTCACCTCTTTTCCAGAATCTTCATTGTGTCCCTGTCCTTATCTTCCCCGCATGTTCACCATCTGCCCTCTCAATGTTCTTATCTTCCCCCTCGTTGTTGTTTTTTTTGTTTTTTTTTAGCACAAATCCCCTTCAGCATTGCTCCTTCTCCATGTCCCTATTTCCTCTCCCCCTTTTCAGCATTGCCCCATCTGTATCCCCATCAACGCTCCATTTCAGAATTATCCTCCTCTGTGTCCCAATCTAGACTCTTTCAGCATTGCCTCCCTCTGTAAACCCATCTACTTCCCTTTCAGCATTGTTCCCTCTATGTTCCTATCTACCCCTTTTCAGCATTTCCCTTGTATCCTATCCTTATAGTTCCTGCTTGCCCCTTCTCTTCTCTATGTCAATGTTTGTTTCCATTTTCAGTTTATCCCCTCTCTTCCTTTGTTCCTGCACACTGTATCCAGCATCTTTCCACCTTCCCTCCACTCTGACCCAGTCTAGTATGACATCTTTCCTTTCCCTCTCCTCTCTCTCTCTTTATCCCCCCTTACCCACGAGTCCTGCATCTGGCCTTCTCCTTTCCCCATGACTCTCTTCAGTGACTCGGCAGTGGCGGTAATCAAGACAGGCTGTCAGCTTCGGGGCCTTCCCTCTGCGAGTCCCGCCTACTTTGTTTCAACTTCCTGTTTCTGAATAGGCAAGACTCGCAGAGGGAAGGCCCCGAAGCCAGCAGCCTGTCTTGATCACCTCCACTACCGTGTCTCCAAAGAGGGCCATGGGGAAAGGGGTGCTGGTGCTGGTGCAGGTGGAATGGAGAGTATAGTTTTTCACAAGAGTCATAGATAACAGCATTCTTTTCATAGCAGGTAATATACCAGTGACAGGGTTTTTCTTAAAGCTTGAAATAGATCAAGGCCTAGTCCTGATCCCACCTCCACCTAGTAGGTTTCTGAGTTGGATAGCATTTCAGAATCCAACCCTACCACAATTTCCTGTTGGTAGTTCTGATTCTCTTAAAGACCCAATCTTCTGTATTTTACTTAGAGAGGTTCAGGTTCTTGCCCCATGTACTCTCTCTCCTATCATGACTCATCCCTTTACCTGGACTAGAAATATGGAAGATTCTATCCTGATTTCCTAGCTCCACCACCTGAAGTTTTAGTTTTTCCAGGGACCTATTGTTAACTCTTCATCCAAGATTTATAAAGTATCTTTTCCCAAGGATTGGCCCTGTGTGGTTCTTTCCTTTGACTGGACCTCTACACAAGCTGCTAATTCTAAAACTGCCAAAGATTGTGATATGTATATTAAGCACTGCAGACTGCAGCATTTTCAGAGTAAAAGTGTATACACATTTACCCTAAAAGGCATCACAGGAAAAGTTCTTGCAGACATTTATGCCTGATGATTTGTATGAATAATTTGACTAAAGAGGGCATTGAGTCAAACAGAATATAAGATATGCAGGAAACATATGTACTGTGGAATCTTTAAGGATAGAAATTCCATGTGTGAAGAGAATAATAGTGGTAAACTCCTATCTGCTTGGCTAAAATGAACAGACTGCTGCTAACACATTTGGAAGCCTAACAAATTTGGCAACACGATAATAATGAGTGATTTCAGTTATCCTGATGTTAACTGGGTAAATATCACAGCAGGATAAGCTAGGGAAAATTCTGGCACGCAAAAGGAAGATGAGATTCATGTAGCATGTGTATCCCAATGGTGATGCTGTGCTGATAAGAAGAGAAAACTGAAGTACGGGCCGTAATGCTTCCTTTTCCTACACAGTTCAAATATGTATTCACCTAGTGAAAAAGGCCAAAGAGAAGCATTAGCTGGAGATAAAGTTTCTAGGTGAAATAAATGACTGCTTGATAGAACATCTGGTTCAGGAACAGACAAGATGAGAGCTAAACTAAGGAAACAGGATTTGGAGCAAGAGGTAACGCTGTTGAGATTTATTTGGAAATAGTGATCAAATTTGACATAATAACTGGAAGAAGGCCACTAAGAAAAACATTTGAACTTACATTTTATCTTTTTTTAATTAGATTTTAAACTCTATTTAACAGAGATTGTCTCATACATGTTATGCACAGCAGTATGTATGTCTAGCAACACTATAGAAATGATGTTTCCAAGTTTATTAAAATTTGATATACCACTTTTTTAAAAAAACTATCTAAGTGGTGTACATAGTTACAATATAAAAAATTTAAAATATTTTTGAGGGATAGAACTAACCCCCTCTTCTACGAAACCGCACTAGGGGTTTTTAGCACAGAAAGCCGCACTGCTCCCGATGCTCATGAGTTCCTGTGAGCATCGGAAGCAGCGCGGGCCATTCAGCGTAGCTCTCTGCGCTAAAAACCACTAGCGCGGTTTCGTAGAAGAGGGAATAAGACATAAGACATAATATGACATGACATGCTGGAACAAATGGAGAGGAGGGCTGAACTACAATCAAAATAGGTCAGAAGGACAGAGGGATGACATATTAGAAAGGGGAGATTATGCTCTTCCTTTGTTGGGATCAGGAGGTGTAGGGAAGTCATAGGTCGCACGCATCCTTGATTAAGAAAGTTTTTTAAATTTGTTTTAAATTTGTCAAGATGTGTCTCTTCTCATAAATGTAGTGGGCGGTAATTGAGAATATCCGTTTCTGAGTAGTAGCATAGAAAATATGTCTTAAGGAAGGGACGTTTAAGAGAAATTGGTTACTGGAGCACAGTGTTCTTAATGATCAGTAGGGGATGAGTAGTCTGTCGATGAATCCTGGGGAGTGTGAGATTTTTGTTTTCAATGTAAGCAGTAGGGTTTTATAGGTAATTCTGTGGGAGATTGGTAACCAGTGTGATTATATTAAAAGGGGTGTGACATGATCAAACTTTTTAGCTTTGTATATTAGTTTGACTGCAGTACAGTGTTCCCCCAGTCGTTTGCGGTCAGCGGTTTGCTGTCCCGGTCATTCACGGTATTTTCCAACCGCCAACAAGGAGAGGGCAGTGGGAGAGGCAGGAGAGAGCAGCCGGAGCACCGGCGAGTGCAGGAAATCACTCGCGGTATGCTCCGACCGCATCTTCCTGCACTAAGTCGGGCCTTAGCTAATCAGGAGCTGCTTTGACACATAGTTCCTGATTGGATAAGGCCCGACTTAGTGCAGGAAGAGGCGGTTGGAGCATACCGCGAGTGATTTCCTGCACTCGCCGGCGCTCCCGCTGCCCTTTCCAGGCTCCCCCATGAAAAACCGTGGTTTTTCAAAATTTGCGGGGGTTCCTGGAATGGAACCCCTGCGAATATCGGGGGAGTACTGTATTTTCGATGATTGTGGACTTCTAAGTTCTTTTTGAGTGATTCCGTGGTATAATGAATTACAATAGTGCAGTTGTGATATAACTAATGAATTCAGAAGTAGTAGTAGTAGTAGTAACAGGGTAACTAAGATAAAACGAGAAAATGGTTAATAAAAAAAAAAGGAACAGCTGCAAGGCTTAAGATTTTACATCATATGTGGCTATTATATAGAAATATCATTATAGAAGATTTCATTCAATGAAAGAGACAGAAGGAACTGTCTCTGGCAATCTCGCAGGAGCTGAAACGAGAAACTGACAACACAGACAAACAAACAATATAAAAGAGAGAGAAAAGAGAGTCTCTGAGCCTCTGGAATGGACAATGGTCCATGACGTCCTCGGGTGTAGGGATCTCTTCTCTGATGTCTGGTGTTAGGTTGCACTTAATTAGAGTTGTTAGATCTCTCTTGATGCTACCACCCATTGCTTCTATCATGTAATCACTCACTTTTCTCCCTGTCTTCCATGTCCTCCATGAACAGGTTCTGAGGTGGTAGGGGTAGTAGTTTCTCTGGCTGTTAAATAAGTCAAAGAACTCTGTCCTTGCTAGGGACTGGTTACTTTGTTCTTCAGTGATGGCATACATTTTCACTGCTTTTTGGGGGTTGCTCTTTAGGATGAACCTTTACCACATAAATCTTAGTGCACAACCTTCCACTGAGGTCTTCCCCACACACTTCTGTGCAGTTTGTAGTGAAGTTCAGTGGTGACATTTGCTCTGTCTTCTACTCCCCACAATGGCTTGACTCTATGGCATTAGAGAGGTTGGCCTGCTCCTGTCAGGATATAAGGCACTTAAATGTTGGTCACTGTCACCTACTGTGCATTTAATGGTCACTTTACAGTCCTTGGACATGTGTTTGGATGAAGAACAACATTTATAGCAAATTCTGTATTTTCTTAGCAGTTCTTTTCGTTCTCTCAAGGGTTTCTCACTGAACCATCAACATTTCTGGAGAGGATGTGTTTTTTTATGTATTGGACATTGTCACTCTGGGTCTTCTACTTTCTCTATAGTAGTAGGACGGTCAATTGGTTGAGTTGCTGTGGGCACAGTTATGGAATTCCTTAGAGGATTGCCGTAATTTTTAACTGGCTTCTCATTCTGGAAGTAGCTTGTCTTCCCTTCTTTGGGTACATCATCCTGGAAACTAGGATCATTTCTTATTTTTGCCAGTTTTCTGATCAACTCCGTGGAACTTCCCTTGTCTTCTTTATATTTGTGCCTATAGATGGCCATTTTTCTTTGATATAAAGTGCTCAATAAGGCATACTCTATCCTTTAGCTTGAACCAATCTTCAATATTCACCTCTTAGTAGTATACCGTTAGTGATTACGCACAAATTCAAGCAGATACAATTTTCATAAGAACCTCGGAACACCACTCCAAGCTCCATGCAGTCATTGCCTTAAGCTTGACTTGCAGGTTCGTCACAGGTTCTAGATAAACTTCTTTAGCTATCCAACTTAACAATTTAATTGTAATAAATAATTTTTATTTTAAAGTGCAAAGTGCAAAAATTAAATCTCAACTGATTTTATCTTGAAGATTACTAGTACTTAAAACTCTACAAGCACTTAGCTTTTTCATGTGGTCTTAGCCATCGGGATACTTAGACCGCTGACATGTTTTGCCAGAGCTTTTTCAAGGCATTATCCCAATTTTCTTTACCCACCAGCTTTAGAGACCACTTTTTTCTTAAGTGATCTAATCCTGAATCCACTAACATACTATTCATTCAGAAAATCATTAAAACCCTACCTGTTTGACAGATTTATTTGACCCTGCAATTCTGCTCTACACCTACCATGCCTTACATCCCTTCCCCCTTTTCTTCCAGTCACCTCTGTCTATCTATCCCTCCCAAATCTAACTGATGTAACCTCGCTATCCTTACAGCTCTGCTTGTTGTATACTGTCTTGAACTGAAAAGGCATGACGGGATATAAATAAAGCTATTATTATTTTGTTTTTGAGAAATATATTTTATTAAATTTTCAAAAGAATAAGAAGACACTCAAATATACATGGATACCAAAGAACTGCCCAAATTCCCCAGTTATCCGAGCCACCCCCCAACCCCATCCCGCAACCTAAACAGCAAACTAAGAACAACAAAACATCCACTCCATGCAGTCCCCACAATCAAATCAGACATTCATCAAATGACTCCGAGCTCTTGGTGTTAAAGTGTCCCAAAATGGTGTCCAGCAAAGACAAAATAACCGGCCCAAGGCAGAGTCCATAGAAGTGAAGCACAAGCGCTCCATGGATGCTTGATGTATCATCAGAGTCCGCCAACGAGAAAGGGTCGGAGAGTCCGAAGTAATCCAGCATAATAGAATCGCCTTCTTCCCCAATAGCACGGAGCGGGAAAGAAAGCTCCGAAACCCCTTCGGGGCGGACAGAGGAATGTGATCCAGTGTAAACAACATCTTCTGATCCAAGGTAAATTTGTAATTCCACATGGTGCAAATATGAGTACACATCTGGTGCCAAAAGGTACGTATCCACATGCAAGCCCAAAACTGATGTCCAAGAGTAGATGGAGAATGAGAACATTTAAGGCAATGGTCAGACAAACACATCTTTGCCTGAAATTGGTATGCAGTAGACCTGTATAACCTGTGCAAAAATTTATAATTCATTTCAAACAGGATCACATTAAGGGACACTCGAGCTGTCCGAAGGACCCCCCTTTGAATCATGGTCGCTGTCACTTCACAAGAAAGATCCTGTGACCATTTAAGGGCGCAGGATTCATAGGAAGGTTCACCCAGGTGTTTCTGAAGATGGCGATGGTGAAATCTCAGTGGAATTGGTACCTGTGCGGACAGACTCAACGCTTCAGAAATGGATTCCATACAGCAGTCAGCAATGGATGCCCGTGGCAATGAGCAAATGTAGGAAGAAAGTTGAAGGTAAGAAAGCCAATCAGTAGGCCTCCAATCATGATCTTGTTGAAGTTCCTCGAACGATTTGAAGGTACCATTGGAATGGACCAGTTGAAAAACATATTGAGTAGATTGTAAGGTCCAAACCTGGGATGAAACTGGATCCATGCCCGCTGGGAAGGCCCCATTGCCCCGCAGCGGTAAGTATGGAGTAACCTGGAATCAGGAGCTGTTTGCACAATAGTTTCCAAAGACGTCGCAAGGGCAATAGGAACAGGTCCCGTGCAGTTGATGTTTTCCATGGCAATTGAGGAACATGAAGCAGATAGCTAAAATGATATGGAGCACAAAGTGAGAGCTCCTGCCGGGAGGCCGAAAAATGGCTAGTCCCCCGATACCAATCATTCAAATGTCTCATCTGACACGCCTGAGACAATAAACGAAGACTACGGAGGCTGAAACCACCGCGATCTCTAGGGCGGGCCAGATGAGACAAAGATAAACGGGCTCTCTTCCCATTCCACAGAAACTTTTGTAAACATTTCCCTATTAGTTTATCGTGACGTGAAGAGAGTAATACAGGTATCATTTGAAATACATAAAGCCACTGGTGCACCAGTACCATATTATACAATGCTATCCTACCCATTAAAGATAGCGGATAAACCCTCCAATTCTCCAATTTTTGCACAGTGGTAAGAACTAGAGGGTCTATATTGAGAGCATATAACTTGGAAGGGTTAGGGGAAATAACAATACCCAAATAGGTAATATGTCCTGACGCCCATGTGAGAGGAAAGGGCCCCCTCCACTGCGTCTGTACCGCCGGGGTCAGAGGCAGAACTACTGACTTTAATTTGTTTAACACCAAGCCCGAGTACATACTAAACTCATCCAACAATTCTAAAGCTCTAGGAAGAGAGTGTTCCGGAGACCCCAGAGTTAATAAAAGGTCATCCGCGTAAGCCAATACTCTCAGTTGGGTATCCCCCTCCGGCAGGCCCTGCACAACGTCATCCCGTATTATAGTACGCAAGAAGGGGTCCAAATACAGTAAGAAAAGAAGAGGGGAAAGCGGGCTACCCTGCCACGTCCCGCACGCTATCCGAAATACAGGTGTACGGGTACCATTGACCAAAATGCAAGCTGTGGGGTCTGTATAAAGCAAGTGAAGCATGTCTAAAAACCACCCATCAAATCCCATGTATGTGAGCACTCGGAAAAGATATCCCCAATTAACCTGGTCAAAGGACTTCACTGCATCTAAACCCACCAGCATTCCCAGAAGTTCGGAATCCCTAGAGCACTGCATTGCAGTGAGTAATCTTCGAACATTGAGTACCGAATGACGGTGTTGTACAAAACCCACTTGTTCCTCTACTATCAACCTAGGTAACAGGGTAGCCAGTCTATTAGCCAGTATTTTATCCAATATTTTGATGTCAACATTGATTAATGATATGGGTCGATAGGATTCTATATCTGTCTCAATTTTACCCGGTTTAGGTATTAAAGTTATGAATGCCTGATTAGCCCCTGAAGGAAAGGACCCACCCTCAAGGGCCGATGTATAGTATGCTTCCAGAGGACCACAGAGGGAGGGAAAAAGAAGTTTATAGAACTCAGGAGAAAATCCTTCGGGGCCTGGCGATGCGCCTCCCTTAAGCTGTTGAACTGCCCTTTGAAGTTCCTTATCCTGAATAGGACGGTTCTAGTGTAGGCGATCTGGTGAAGTCAATCGAGGAACCCCAGCATCCGTCAGGTAATCCTCAACATCAGGTCCCCCCCGCCCTTCCCTGGAAGCATAAAATTCTGTATAGTATTGAAGAAAACTCTCCGCTATGTCCGGAATGGATGTAAGCTCCTCACCTGAATGCAATAGAATACGGGAAATATGGCGATTAGGGCGTTTAGGTTTAGTCAAATTAGCCAATAGCCGCCCCGCTCTATTTCCAAATCTGTAGAATTTAAACTTACAATAGTGAAAATAGTGTTGCGTGCGTTCATTTAAATAAAGTATTCAAGGCATTCTGCGCCGCCACCATAGCCTCCTGGGACTGCGGGGAAGGATGCGCAAGATGGGTACGCTTCAGACGTTTATACTCACCCTCTAAGTGTAAAATTCCCCGTGAAAGGCGGGCCCTATGGGCACTGACATAGGAAATGATGTCCCCCCCGAAGTACAGATTTAGCTGCCTCCCAAAAGAGCAAGGGTGTGTTCCGATGTTGTGCATTGAAAGCCACGTAATCATCCCATTTCTGTGTAAGATACTTCTGAAAATTTGAATTTTTAAATAGGTAGGACGGAAATCTCCAGGTACCCCCGGGCATGTTGTCATGACCTCTTAAGATGTCTAACCATATAGGACAATGATCTGACACAGAAAGAGGTCCTATTTCAGATGTGTGTATCTTAGGCAAGTAAGTAGTCGACGTCAATATGTAATCTATGCGGGAAAACGTGTGATGTGTGCAGGACTGATGGGTGTAATCCCGTTCCGTTGTGTGTAGCACTCGCCACGGGTCAATTAGGTCTAAGGTGTCACATAAGTATGGAATGCCTTTCGATGGGCCAAATGTCTGAGAGGAACCCGGGCCCGTTCTATCTAAAGTGGGATCCAACACCTGGTTAAAATCACCCAGCAGTATAAGAGGGTTAGTGGGATCACGAACACCCACTCCCACTAGGGAAGTATAAAAGGAGTGATCATATTGGTTGGGGGCATAAATCATTAACAAGTTAATAACGGACCCCGACATAGTGACCTTACACAGTAAAATCCTTCCCAAAGCATCCCGGTAGAGCTGTTCTACCTTACCCGGAAATCCCCTTCGCACCAACAGCACCACACCTGCCTTCTTAGTAGAAGAGGAGGAATAAAACACCTGTCCCACCCATCCTCGAAGAAGCTTAGCATGTTCAACATCCGAAAGTCTGGTCTCTTGTAAACAGGCCAAATCAGCTTTATGATGTTGAAGGCGCTGAAGAATCTTACTTCTCTTCACCGGGGATGTAATGCCACATACATTCCAAGATAATATACGAAAAGTATGAGAGCTCATGGATGAGAGAGAGAACAGATAGCAACCCAGTTCCACAAACAAGATCTCCCAGGCTCCCAGCCAGACCAAGGAGAATTCAAGATGAATACCTTCATAGATAAACAAAATGGAGACTGATACCTTATGAACACAGAAACTGCACTGGAGTGAAAAACACAAAGAAATTCTGAATACTCAGTTCCCCTAAACCCAAACACAATCTCCCCCCAATCCCTTCCCAAACCCGCCCCAATCCCCCTTCCATTCCCTACCTTACCATCCCCCTGCCCCACTAAATTCTGAGCTAACCTAAAAACCTCCAGGTCCTAGGATAGCAGATCACGCCTTGAGGCTTTCAGAACCCTCCCTTCTGCAAGTAAATACAAAATGCGCATACAGCATACAATTGACATTCAGTTATAGCAAACCCCCCACAACCAGCATTGCAGAAATCACAAAACATGATGATCAAGTAGCTCCGGAAGTGGGCTCAGCTCAATTAATGAACTCGCTAGCAGAGTCTGCAGAATCAAACACATGCCATTTCCCATTTTGATGTATTTTTAAGACGGCAGGATAGAGAAACATAAACCGTCGCTTTTGTTCCACCAATTTTGTGCAAAGAAGATGGAAGACTTTGCGATGGTCAATCAACGCCGCTGAGTAATCCTGACCAATTCGCACCGATGAGGTTTCATAGGTCAGGGGCTCTTTTTTAGCGCGAAAGGCTCGCAGCAGCTCTACTTTATGACGATAGTTGTGTGCAGTTTGCCAATTACCACTCTGGGACGTTGTTCAGGTCCCACTCAAGGGCCCACCCTGTGTACCCTTTCAAAACGGGCCGGTCCCAGAGAGGAAGGCATGGGGAGTTCACTTGCCAGCCAGGACTCCACCACCGATAAAAGCACCGTGTCTGAGATTGTTTCAGGTAATCCAATGAAACGCAGGTTCCCTCTGCGAGACCGGTTTTCCAAGTCCTCAAGCTTGTCCTGACAGAATCTTAACTGGGTGGTGAGAGTGGCCACTGTGGACTCCATTGCCGTAGCCCCATCCTCCACCGCCGAGACCCGCGTCTCCAGCTCGGTGACTCGCGTGGAATTGTCTTCCAACATTGATTCTAATTTTGTCAGCTGAGTGGAAATGAGCTCCATCCGCGGCCCCAGAGCCTACAAGATTACTTGTTGCAGCTCTGTGATCATTTCGGGGGTAAACGCTGCCGCCGCTGCCGGCGCCTCAGCACGAGGCGCGGCCGCCATCTTTTCATCCCCAGGCCGCACTTTCTCCCGGTCTTTTTTCGCCGATTTAGTCGCCATCGGAACCGTCAAAGGAGTCAAGAATCTGTCCATATAATATGTAAGTAGTTTGCTGGCAAATATTATTAAAGCCGCTCGCGCATTTGCGCTATTAATAGACTGGATGAAGGGAAGGGCTCTGGAGCTGATCGATCACACAGCCGACCAGCTCACAGCATCACGTGATCTCCCACAAGCTATTATTATTTTTAAATGATAACATAGATCTTGGTTTTCTATTGCATTACAAACCATAATGTTATGCTGCTTTGTCACCTTCTTATCACCCATATCTCCATCTCTCAACCACTCACCGTACCCACCCCTTCTCTCTTCCTGAGAGGCTGCCATTGGAATGCTTTTGTGCTTCACTTGTATACGAATATAATGATATTTCTCAACATTTGTTTATTTCTGATCTGAAGCCTTTGAAAGTTAATGAAAAATGCATTAAGTTCATCCACTAAAAAAGGTATCACCTTATTTCCTTTCTTTTGTTTTATTTTTATATACTCATATTACCTGAAATAGACATATTTACCTTTTACTTATGCCAGCAATACAGGTTTCTGCTGGAAAAAGTGTATCCTTTCTTAGGATTGGGTTTTTTTTTTTGGGGGGGGGGAGGGGGAAGGAATGAAGTGAAGATCAGTGAATTTTAAACTTCAATGCCATATTGGCGTTTCATTTCATATTTTAATACAAAAAAGTTATATAAAAAAAGTTTTGGCAGACTGGATGGACCATTCGGGGGGTCTTTATCTGCTGTCATTTACTATGTTACTACGTTATCTTCATTTATTACCATACATTTTCAAAACAAGCAAAAATCTAACTTCCTTCAGGGTTAATAATCTCTTCCCAAAAGAAATGAAATCTACAAAAATATTAAAGTATGAGCAAGTGAAGAAAAGTTAAGTGCTATTTGTAATAGGTATTATAATTTTGAACTGCTTGAATGAACAATTATTTGGTCGCAGAAAACAGGGCTTTGTCACATAGAATTCAGCAGTTTCACAGGAAATCAAGTCCATTTTCTAAGGCTGCCAACTGCAAATAAGTTTTGTAATGCACCTGCATTACACATTATTCCACTATTCTACTTAAATAAATTTAAATAAAAAAGCCCTGCCCTGTTGCAGCCTTTCACCTCTTCCAGCTAACATAAATTCGTGTTTGTTGCTGGGGAAGAAACTCGTCTGGTAGTTTTCTCTAGGATTTGTCATTCGTGCTTTGTTCAGAATTGCTAGTTTAAAGCATGTTCTTCTAAATAGGACTATGCCTTCATTAGCTTATAGCTAAAAGACACCTGGCCGCATGTTTGAAGAGATACATTTGGGGGCTTGGACTTCATCTCAAAATCTCGCTGAGAACAGTTTTCTTAGTTCATAATGTCCATTTAGCAGTGTTACAAGAGCTTCCTTGTTCAGTGTCACTTAACAGCCCTTACAGGCCGTCAAAACAGTTTTTTTGTTTTAGGACAGCGTGTTAATGGGTCTGCAGTTGGGTGTGAGAAATAACCCGAGTCACGTGCACTGAAGCAAGGTTAGAGGTTAATTGAGATGTTCTAATACAGTGCATGAGATTTTTGCAACCTTTCGCAGAGAGGGAAATCATGAACAAAGAACAGATAATGTGATACAATTAGCTGGAAAGCGGGAGGGTCAAAATTCCCAGATGCAGATGAAAACTGGCCAAGTGAATCAGGCCAGATGGGCCACCTGGGCCTTAGTAGGTGCCAAAAATAGCTGCAGTCATTCATCTGGTGAATGAGACAGTAGGTGGTATGTCTTTACCGCACAGTAGTGTTTTCTTGTTTTGAGAAAAGAAAAAAAAAAAAAAGCCCATCACTCAAAGCAGTAGTAACAGGTTATAATTCATATTCCAGATCCATGGTCATTAGCGTGTCTCATATTTTCTTATGATTTCAGCTACTTCAGTATTTAAGTTTAAATGTTCAGACTCGCGTTAGACAAGCTTTCCTCCATGTTCTATTTAATCCTTGCTTCTTTTCCTGAGAGTAGAGAATGACACGGGGAGTAAATTTGTCCCCGAGGGATTTATCTCCATCCCCGTCCCTGCGAGTTCTGTCACTATCTCTACCCCAAACCTGCAAGCTCTGTCGTCATCTGCATAAGCCTCAAACACTATGACCTAGATTCACTAAACTCACCAATCTGGATCGTTGTTGGTCGATTCTTGGCCGAGTTTTGCCATTCAACTGATTCACAACGGATTCTGCATGCAAATGATCTGATGGGATGCACGCCCTACAGCAATTCCACGGATCGCTGTAGAGCGATCAAGATGCATGCGCAGATTATCCTTCTTGGTTGTAGATGCAAATTGCGCATGCGCTTGCTCTTCACACAAGCGAGCTCAAAATAAAGGGGGAGGGGTGGCTGCAGTTTATTTGCTGGCCCTACGAGTGGACATTTTAAAAGGAATGATTTCAATTTTTGTGCAATCAGATTATAGAACAGAACACTCTTTAAACCCATGGGTTAAACCCGCGGGTTTAAACCAAGGGCTCACACTTTGCTTTTTGCAGAATATATAAAAAGGGAATTTATATGCATATGTATAGATATTTTACAGTTTTATTTTTTATTTTGATGATTGTTTTATATGGGGATGTAATCTCGATACTGAGATTTCAGGGCGGAAAAGAGCAGGCAAGTTGACAAGGACAGTAAGCGACTGGTTTTCAGCAGTCACTTTATTTCGGATCGGCAAACCCAATCGGTGCTTCTTCTGCTTAGTGAATCGATGGCTTCCTACTTTTGCATGCCATTTCCCCTCATTTGCATGGGTGGATCGGATCGGGTCGGAGAATGTTTGCACAGCAGTTTAATAAATCGGGTCGGGAAACGATCGCAAAACCATCGGTACAGGATCAGTAAGTTTAGTGAATCTAGGCCAAAGTGTTCAAAACTTGTAAAGATGAGGACAGAGTTTACAGGGATGGGACAGAGAAAGGACTCCTTTCCTCTTTTATTCTTTTGATTGAAATTTGTTTCATATTGCAAAATTTTTGTTGATTTTTATTTTTAACATTTCTAGGTTGAAAAGTGGTATATTAAGATTTTCAGTAAAATATACTAAAAGAAAACCTAAGGGACTCTTTAACCATACTGTGGTAAAAAGGTCCTAATGCACCCTTACATGGTTCATTCTTGCATGCTAAGGACATTTTTACCACAGGAATAAAATGGTCAATTTTCCTATCTTTTATTAATGGGCACACATTAATTTTCCCAATGATGCATGGCCATTAGTGCGCGAGCCCCTACCATTATCTATTTTGTAGACAGTAGAGACATGTGCTAAATCAATAGGGCCTTAACAAGTGCAATAGCGCGCGTTAAATTCTCGAACGTGCTAGCCACTACTGCCCCCTTTTTAGGAAGCGGTAGATGTTCGGCTACTGCGTGCTTTAGCGCGCAGTAATTTTGTGCGTGCACTAAAAACCTTAGCACACCTTCGTAAAAGAAGCCCTCAAAGAATTATTTTCAAAATGCCTATCAAGCAAATTACTTACCAAGTCAGGACTTTTTTTTTTAATAACAAAAAATGATAAAAGCCTTATTTCTAGTCTTTGAATTAAAACCTCTAACTTGTTTTTACAAAACTGAAATGGCAGATATGGTACAAAAATGCAAATGTCGGGCAGGTATTCAATAAAGTTCTAGAAGGCAGAATTTTCCATAGAATGAACAGTTTAAGAACAAGGGAGTCATCAAATGAACCTGGAAGGAAGGAAGTTCAAAGGAATGTGAGAAAATACTTTACTATAGAGAGCATGTTATACACCTGGAACAGACTTCCAGAAGTAGCTAAAGGAGCCAAAAAAAAGTGACAGAATTTGAAAATATAAAAAGTGCCAGGCTGGGCCAGACTGCTAATTAATGTGAATACAGTCAATTGCACACATGTTTAAGTTATTTCATGCCCACAATGCACAGTTAAGAAAACAGTCCATCAAACCCGGCAATATCTAACACATAAACTGCAGACAGAACGTAGAGCAGGATATCAATTACAGGAAACAGTGGTGTCATAATGATCTCTTTATTGGAGGTATTCACTTGAGACTGCATTTGGTAAATGGTGCCAAAACTTAAGTGCCAAACAAATTCTGCAATGAGTGCTATCCTATAAAGAGTGTGCACCTTATATAGAATTTAAGGGCTCCTTTTACAAAGGTTTAGCGCATGGTACCCAAAAAACTACCGCCTGCTCAAGAGGAGGCGGTAGCGGCTAGTGCGCATGGCATTTTAGCACGCGCTATTCCGTGTGTTAAGACCCTAACGCACCTTTGTAAAAGGAGCCCTAAGTGTGTATGAGGTGCTGGACTTGGCTTGCTAAAACATGGTGTATACTTCTGACACCCAAGTTAGGTGCAGTTAGTCATTATTCTGTAATTCTGCATGCAACATTTTGAAATGCCCCTAACAAGCACTTGAGGTTAAACAATGGAAGTTAAACAATGGACTAGATGCACTAAAGATACTGACTCAATCGCTGTTGGCCGATTCTATGGCCGATTCTCCAGCAGCGATCGATGTGCTATCAAGTCTGCATGCAAATAATTTGCACAGAGGTGCAAATCATTTGCATGCAAACACGACCGATCAATTACTTAGTGAGCAACTGACACATTCGCACAGCCCTAACAGCCGTGACAGGGGAAACAGCCTCCTGTCACTTCTGCTAGGGCTTTTTTTTAATGGCACAGATGTGTGTGTGTTACACATGCACAATCTGTCCCATTAAAAAAAATGAAAAAAGCCCTCCTCTTGAGCAGGCGGTAGTTTTTTGGGTACCATGCGCTAAACCTTTGTAAAAGGAGCCCTTAAATTCTATATAAGGTGCACACTCTTTATAGGATAGCACTCATTGCAGAATTTGTTTGGCACTTAAGTTTTGGCACCATTTACCAAATGCAGTCTCAAGTGAATACCTCCAATAAAGAGATCATTATGATACCACTGTTTCCTGTAATTGATATCCTGCTCTACGTTCTGTCTGCAGTTTATGTGTTAGATATTGCCGGGTTTGATGGACTGTTTTCTTAACTGTGCATTGTGGGCATGAAATAACTTAAACATGTGTGCAATTGACTGTATTCACATTAATTAGCAGTCTGGCCCAGCCTGGCACTTTTTATATTTTCAAATTCTGTCACTTTTTTTTGGCTCCTTTAGCTACTTCTGGAAGTCTGTTCCAGGTGTATAACATGCTCTCTATAGTAAAGTATTTTCTCACATTCCTTTGAACTTCCTTCCTTCCAGGTTCATTTGATGACTCCCTTGTTCTTAAACTGTTCATTCTATGGAAAATTCTGCCTTCTAGAACTTTATTGAATACCTGCCCGACATTTGCATTTTTGTACCATATCTGCCATTTCAGTTTTGTAAAAACAAGTTAGAGGTTTTAATTCAAAGACTAGAAATAAGGCTTTTATCATTTTTTGTTATAAAAAAAAAAAGTCCTGACTTGGTAAGTAATTTGCTTGATAGGCATTTTGAAAATAATTCTTTGAGGGCTTCTTTTACGAAGGTGTGCTAAGGTTTTTAGCGCACGCACAAAATTACTGCGCGCTAAAGCACGCAGTAGCCGAACATCTACCGCTTCCTAAAAAGGAGGCAGTAGTGGCTAGCACGCTTGAGAATTTAACGCGCGCTATTGCACGTGTTAAGGCCCTAGTGAACCTTTGTAAAAGGAGCACTGAATTTAAACTAATTGAATATTACAAAAGCAAGTCTCTTATTTGTGAAATGAAGATAGTATAGCTTGCTGGAATACAGATTTAGCCTGAAAAATATTTCCAATGCATGCATACCTTTTCCTTTCAAAATTTTTCACAGAGAAGGCTATATCAACTCTAAATGCTCTGGTAATACATATATACCGGTATATACAGTATGGGGCTCATAATTAAAAAAAACAAAAAACAGAGAAGAGCAACTAAACTGATAAAGGGAATGGAAAATCTCCCATATACCGACAGGTTGAAGCAGTTGGGACTTTTCTCACTGGAAAAGCGGAGACTTAGAGGAGACATGATAGAAACCTTCAAGATCCTGAAGGGCATAGAAAAAGTAGACAGGGACAGATTTTTCAAATTAAGGACCACCACAAGTACAAGGGGGCACTCGGAGAAATTGAAAGGGGACAGGTTTAGAACAAACGCTAGGAAGTTCTTTTTCACTCAGAGGGTGGTGGATACATGGAACGTGCTTCCAGAGGCTGTTGTAGACAAGAAAACATTAAATGGTTTCAAAGAAAGTTTGAATAGATTCCTAGAAGAAAAAGGGATTGAAGGGTATAGATAGGTATAGACCACTACTCAGGCGATGGGCCTGATGGGCCGCCGCGGGAGCGGACCGCTGGGCAGGATGGACCTATGGTCTGCCTCAGCGGAGGCAACTTCTTATGTTCTTATGTTCTTACATCTAAAAAGTGGTCTAAATGGGTACTTGGACAATCAAAAAGCCTGATTGTCCAAGTACCCATAATCAAAGCTGGTTTTAGACGTATCTAAAACCAGCTTAGGCCTTTCCCCTGCCTCTAAACACACAGAGAGAAAAGAGGCGTTTTTAGAGGAGGGGAAAGGGCGGGCAGTGGGCCGAGCTAGACAGAGGCATACAACAGGTATAATCAAAACATTTGACAGGTTGCCTAGTCGGCACTTATACGTTTTGACTTAGACTAAGTCAAAACAGGTATAAGTGCTGAAAAGGGGCCGCTGAGCTGATCGTGGCTGCTGCAATCAGCTCAGCAGCTCCAGCAACCTGCCTACCCCCCTACAGCAATGATCGCGGCAGGAGAGATGGCTCATCTCCCCTGCCACGATCCACCCTTCCCCCCCCAACAATCAGGGCAAGAGGGAACCCAAGCCCTATTGCCCCAGCAGCACCCCGACTCCCCGACTATGTTCGGGGCAAGAGGGAGCCCAACCCTCTTGCCCTGTGATCCCCAACCCCCCTCTGGGCCGAGTACATTGGGGCCAGGAGGGAGCCCAAGCCCTCTTGGCCCGGCGATCTTCCCCCTCCCCCCCACATGATCCGGCCAGGAGGGAGCCAAGCCCTCCTGGCCCACGACACCCTCTAACCCCCCACCCCCCACTAAAATATGGGCAGAAGGGATCCCAGGCCCTCCTGCCCTCAACGCAACCCCCATGACCGCCCCCCTGAACCCCCGATCGGCCCCCTTGCCGACCCGCAACCCCTCTGCTGAGTCCACGACACCCCCACCCCCTTTCCCTGTACCTTACAAAATGTTGGTCGGACGGTCGGGTGCCAAGCCCGTCTGTCCGACAGGCCAGCCATCTCTGAATGGCTGGCCTTAGGGCCTGATAGGCCCAGGCAGCTCAAACCCCACCCACAGGTGGGGCTTGAGGCGCTTGGCCAACCGGAATCGGCCCTGTTGTGGCCAGTTGCCTAAGGTCCCGTCCACAGGAGGGGCCTAAGACAACTGAGCTGATTTCGATTGACCAAGGCACTTCAAGCCCCACCTGTGGGCGGGGTTTGAGCCGCCTGGGCCAATCAGGCCCTAAGGCCAGCCATTCAGAAATGGCTGGCCTGTCGGACGGACGGGCTTGGCACCCATCTGTCCAACCAACATTTTGTAAGGTGCGTGGAAGGGGGGTGGGGTGGGGGGGTCGGGGGGACGGGGGGGGTCGCAGGTCGGTGGGGGGGGCCGATTGGGGGTTCGAGGGATGGTCATGGGGGGGTTGCGTTGAGAGCAGGTGGTCCTGGGATCCCTCCTGCCTGTATTTTAGTGGGGGTGGGGGTTAGAGGGTGTCGCGGGCCAGGAGGGCTTGGGCTCCCTCCTGGCCCCAACGTACTCGGCCCAGGGGGGGGGGTTGGGATCGTGGGGCAAGAGGGCTTGGGCTCCCTCTTGCTCCGAACGTAGTCAGGGTGTCGGGATGCCGCTGGGGCAAGAGGGCTTGGGCTCCCTCTTGCCCCGATATCGTCGGGGGTGGGGGTGGATTCTGTAACCAGTGTTGTTTTTGACAGACACCGGTTACAGAATCCAGCTTTTAGGCGAAGGACTGGCTCCTCCTTTGCCTAAAAGCCCTTGTTTTGGACTTTTGGGGCTTAGGCTTTTTTAGGTTGATTATATGGTATAAGTTTAGACGTAGTGGTGGTCTGGGCATTTAAACAGCTGAACGTAGAGGCAGGCCATTATAAAAAAAAAAACCTACTTTAGGACTTTTTTTTGATAATGGACATTTCCCTGCTTCTACTTTCAATGTTTAAGGCCTTAGGCCAAAAGGGGACTTAGACTTTTTTTTTATTATGCCCCTCTTTCTCTCTCTATATATATATTTTAATATACTGTATATATATATATATATATATATTTATAGAAATATTTATTTTATAATTGATTGATGTTGTTGAAAGATAGCATATATCAGAGGAATTTTCCAGCTGGAAACTAAAGCTTATGAGTTGGAAATTCTTATAGATGAACTAAGTACCTGTATTTATGTTTCATATGGGTCTAACAGAAAAAGAAATAAGCTTCAAGACTGCATTCAGTTTTCTCTGATTTCTTTCTGCCCTCATAGTCTTAATCTTTCTATATACTTCTATATCAGTGGCACAGAATAGGTCAGGATTTTTTCTCCCCGAGAGACATAGAGCTATGTCTCAAATTTGAACTACCGTATATACTCGAATATAGGATGAAATTTTTGGGCCAAAAAAAGACACAAAAATGGGGGTCTCGTGCTATATTTGGGTCATCACCTGACCCCCTCCCCGACTTGATGCAGGCCTCTAATAGGCCGGGACAGGAGAGATCCCTCCTGTCTCCTGGCCCGGCAGACACAAATCATTTTTTTAACCCCTCTCCCTTCCCCCCTGTGTACCTTTTCTGCTAATTCCCCTCCCCTCCCCCTGTACCTTGTTAGTTATCCCTGGTGGTCCAGTGGTGTATGGGCAGGACCATGCTCCTGCCCTGTGCACCTCCTTTGAATCGCCATTCGTGGCTCGTGGCTCGTGGCACATCGGCACGCAGGAGCGAGCTTCTTGAGCTTCCGCAAGGCCCTGCATCGCTAGCAGAATGGCTGCTGCCAGTTCTCGCGAGATTCGCGGGACCTGGCGACAGCCATTCTGCTAGCAGCGCAAAACCGTGAGGGAGCTAAAGAAGCTCGCTCCTTTGTGCCTGTGCGCCACGAGTACCGCAAAATTAGTAATCCTGCTATGTACACGTCAGAACTGGCACTACAAGTAAGGAAAGGCATTGGGAGAGAGTAACAAATACTAAGGACTGACCTAAAGCCAGTTCTGGTAGAGCAATATTCAGATATAAGAAAAATCTTCAGAAAACACCATTTTACTTTGGCTGAGTGAGGGCCACAAACAATAAACATCTGCAGTTGTCCTGCTTTAGAAATATTGATTAACCCTCTTATCGGACTGCAGCATATTCAGATATGTGGAAGTATGAAAAGAATGTCTTCCAAACTCATTTATGGCTTTTTGAATGAAGCCTATACTGTAAAAATGCCTCTTCATGCATTCTTTGAGATGAAATATATGCCTTAAGTTCTGTTATGCCAGGGATTCCAAGAAATCCTTTGGAATTATTTAAATGTTTAGCATGCCATAACTGTAACTTCTACAGACAATTTCATATTTTATTAAATTTTCTATACTGTTTTCCCAGGGGAGCTCAGAATATTTTTCAGATATATTAGTGAAAGGAGGAAGATGAAAAATGGAATTGCTAGGCTAAAAGATGCTGGGAACCAATATGTGGTGATGAGAAAGCAAATGTGCTAAACAAATACTTCTGTTCTGTGTTCACAGAAGAAAATCCTGGAGAAGGACCGAGATTGTCTGGCAAAGTTAGATGAGAAAATGGAGTAGATTCTGCGCCGTTCACGGAGGAGGGTGTTTATGAGCAACTTGAAAAACTGAAGGTGGACAAAGCGATGGGACCAGACGGGATCCATCCCAGGATACTAAGGGAGCTCAGAGAGGTTCTGGCGAGTCCTATTAAAGACTAGTTCAACAAATCTCTGGAGATGGGAGTGATTCCTGGGGATTGGAGGAGAGCGGATGTGGTCCCTATTCATAAAAGTGGTCACAGGGATGAAGCAGGAAACTACAGGCCTCACTTCGGTTGTTGGAAAAATAATGGAAGTGTTGCTGAAAGAAAGGATAGTGTACTTCCTTGAATCTAATGGGTTACAGGATCCGAGGCAACATGGCTTTACAAAAGGTAAATCGTGCCAAACGAACCTGATTGAATTTTTTGATTGGGTGACCAGAGAGCTGGATCAAGGACATATGCTAGATGTAATTTACTTGGATTTCAGCAAAGCCTTTGATACAGTTCCTCATAGGAGGCTGTTGAACAAACTCGAAGGGCTGAAGTTAGGACCCATAGTGGTGAACTGGGTCAGAAACTGGCTGTCGGACAGACGCCAGAGGGTGGTGGTTAATGGAAGTTGCTCGAAGGAAGGAAAGGTGAGTAGTGGAGTCCCTCAGGGTTCGGTGCTGGGGCCAATCCTGTTCAATATGTTTGTGAGTGACATTGCTGAAGGGTTAGAAGGAAAAGTGTGCCTTTTTGCAGATGATACCAAGATTTGTAACAGAGTAGACACCGAAGAGGGAGTGGAGAATATGAAAAAGGATCTGCAAAAGTTAGAGGAATGGTCTAATGCCTGGCAACTAAAATTCAATGCAAAGAAATGCAGAGTAATGCATTTGGGACTAATGATAGGAAGGAACCGTATATGCTGAGAGGAGAGAAGCTGATATGCACGGACGAGGAGAGGGACCTTGGTGTGATAGTGTCTGAAGATCTAAAGGCGAAAAAACAGTGGGACAAGGCAGTGGCTGCTACCAGAAGGATGCTGGGCTGTATAAAGAGAGGCGTAGTCAGTAGAAGGAAGAAGGTGTTGATGCCCCTGTACAGGACATTGGTAAGGCCCCACTTGGAGTATTGTGTTCAGTTTTGGAGACCGTATCGGGCGAAGGACGTAAGAAGACTTGAGGCAGTCCAGAGGAGGGCGACGAAAATGATAGGAGGCTTGCGCCAGAAGACGTATGAGGAGAGACTGGAAGCCCTGAATATGTATACCCTAGAGGAAAGGAGAGACAGGGGAGATATGATTCAGACGTTCAAATACTTGAAGGGTATTAACGTAGAACAAAATCTTTTCCAGAGAAAGGAAAATGATAAAACCAGAGGACATAATTTGAGGTTGAGGGGTGGTAGATTCAAGGGCAATGTTAGGAAATTCTACTTTACGGAGAGGGTAGTGGATGTCTTGAATGCGCTCCCAAGAGAGGTGGTGGAGAGTAAAACTGTGACTGAGTTCAAAGAAGCGTGGGATGAACACAGAGGATTTAGAATCAGAAAATAATATTAAATATTGAACTAAGGCCAGTACTGGGCAGACTTACACGGTCTGTGTCTGTTTATGGCCGTTTGGTGGAAAATGGGCTGGGGAGGGTTTCAATGGCTGGGAGGGTGTAGATGGGCTGGAGTAAGTCTTAACAGAGATTTTGGCAGTTGGAACCCAAGCACAGTACCGGGTAAAGCTTTAGATTCTTGCCCAGAAATAGCTAAGAAGAAAATTTAAAAATTTAAATTGAATCAGGTTGGGCAGACTGGATGGACCATTCGGGTCTTTATCTGCCGTCATCTACTATGTTACTATGAATTTATTCAGGTACTCAAGTAGTTTTCCCTGTCTGTCCTGGTGGACTTACAATCTGTCTAATGCACCTGGGGCAATGGGGGGATTAAGTGACTTGCCCAGGGTCACGAGGAACAGCATGGATTTGAACCCACAACCTCAGAGCGCTGAGGCTATAGCTTTAACCATTGCACCACACTCTGCCCTAACTGCATAGAGCAGAGATTCTTAAGCCAGTCCTCAGAAAACACCTTGCCAATCAGGTTTTCAGGATATCCAAAAGGAATATGCATGAGATAAATATGCATGCACAACCTCCATTGTATGCAAATTTATCCCATGCATGATCAGTATGGGCATCCTGAAAACCTGACTGTCCAATGTGGTCTGAGGACTGGGTTGAGAGTCCCTGGATAGAAAAACATCTACCAGAAAGGTGAAACTGCTATCATGAATTTGGGTTATTATTCCTCAGGTTAATGAGCCTCTGTTCAAAGACTATACATCTAGGCTTTTAAATCAAATTTTTGGACCCAAAATCAATTACGAGACTCTCCAAACTTTTCCAAAGCAACAGATCATAGGTTAGAATTTCATATTGGCAATTAATAGATTTATACTATGAGTTGAAGGGTAGGAAAGCAAAGTAGGCTTTGATAAATAGGTCCTAATAAGACTATTAAGGACATAATCAAAACAAAAAAATGTCCTAAAAAATGCCTAGATCAGCGCTTGGACATTTTGCTCGTTAAAACATCAAAGTTCCAATTTTCAAAATGAGATATTTGGATGTCTAGCAGGATGTGCGTTTAGAGCTGAAAGGGGCATGTTGGGAGGCATGTAATGGGTGGGTATGGGCGGAGTTTGGGCGGGTTTGGACTTGGATGTCTTGCAGTAATAATCAAACCTTTTGCAAAAAAACCATCATAGACAGAACTTAGGCGGTTTTGGCTAGACCTGTTGTAATAGCGTCTGCCCACACTGACCAGATGACCACTGGAAGGATTAAGTAATGATTTCTACACACTCCCCAAGTGGTCGTTGCCCCCCTCCCAGCTTCAAATTTCTAAATAAATCAGTACATACCTGTCTTTAGAACAGAAGTACCTGGTATAGAAAAACCTAGTAGAGCATCACACAGGTGTCTTAAGTAGCATAGTGGGTGGGCTAATCAAGCTTAGAAAGGAGGGGCAAGCCCATAAGACACTCTAACCATTACATTTATGATGGAAAGCATGAGTCCACCAAATCCCTACTCTACTGTCAATAGGTGCCACCTGCAACTTTAAGGGCTATTGGAATGGTAGACAGGTTTTGGGGGAGTTTTGGAAGGCTCACCATAAATTATAAGGGAGCTATTTTGAGGTGAATTTGTGTCTTTCTTTATGGGAAGTGCCCCACTGCTATTTGGCATGTCTGTTTGGCCAGTCCATTAAACTGCTGGCCCCTCCTACGTCTAAATGGTGTCCATTTGGACATATTTAACTTGGATGGTTTTGTGGTTGAAAATGGGGCATAAAGTTGAATGTTTTGGGGGCCTGGATGGTTTGGCAGCCAAGATGTCCAAGAAGATGATTTTCAAAAAAAAAATAATAATAATAATTTTGAACGTATAGCAGTTTGTGTTTCGAAAATGGCTGTTTATAAGCTTCCAGTTTTGGATATTTTGTGAGAAACATCCAAAGTTGGATTTAGACATTCTATCAAAAATGGTCCTCCACGTAATACAATTTTTGTTCCTGGCCAGTAAGGGCCTGATTCTGTATAGCACACCAGTTCTCAGCAGGTGTCTAGGTGGCTTTTGAGGATTGAACATGAGCGTCCTATGTAGAATCGCCTAACCACTCTGATTCTCTAACCAGCATTCAAGTCATAGGTGCCGATTAGAGAATCGTGTTGCTGCTGATCTGATCGCAGCAAGAGAATCTCCCTGCTGCGATCAGCTGAGCAGCTATGGCAGGAAAACCCCCTGTGTGAAGTTGGCTGGCATGAGGGATACCCAGTCCCTCCTGCCAGCATACCGCCCACTCAAATATTCCTCGCAGGAGGGATTACCACTCCCTCCTTCCAGTACCCTATCCCCCTGAAGATCACCAGCAGGAGGGATTTCCACCCCCTCCTATGGAACCCCCCAAAGATCACCAGAAGGAGGGATGCCCACTCCCTCCTAGAACCCCCTCAAAGACATGCCCCCACTCTGATACCCCCAAGCCCACCTGGACCCCCCACATACCTATTTCTCACGGGCCGGCTGAATGGCAGGCCTTCCCCTTCCATTCATTGGATGCACTGGGGAGAGGCACCTAGGTCAACTGGAATCTTAGGCCTCCCATGGCCTAAGAATCTGAATGGCCAGATCCCTTAGGCCACCCTCCATGGGAGGGAATGGAAATCCCTCCTGCCAGTGATCTTCAGAGTGTGGGGGGGGGATGGTTTCCAGCAGGAGGGAGTGGGCATCCCTCCTGTTGGGGGCTGCCTTGGGGAGTGGTGACAGGAGGAATTGGGCACTCCTCCTGCCATTGACATTCAAAGGGGGGGGGGGCTTCAGGGGTTCCAGCAGGAGAGAGTGGACATCCCTCCTGCTGACCGACTTCACGGGGAGATGGGGGAGGGCGGGTTCCTTACTACGGCTGCTAAACTGATTGTAGCAGGGAGATTCCCTTGCTGTGATTGGCTCAGCAGCCACACCTATTTGAAATGTAGACCATCATTTTGCTGGCCTACATTTCATGCACCTATTGCAACCCTAGGGAGACTCCTAGGGCCACCTAAGCTCACCTAAGGCCACTTTTGGGGAAAACCATGCCCACGCCTAGCATAGGGTGAGCTTAAGCAGCCCTACGTGCCTCCCCAGGCTCATAATGCCTACAATGTAGGCTGCCTGCCTCGTCGTGTTTTTTTTTATTTTTTATGTGCATCCTGATTTGCTGGTTAGACAGCGGTAGGACTCCTACTACCACCAACAATCAGGACACTGTTTATAGAATTTGCCCCTTTGTGTAATTTCCTAATTGCTCATGCCTAAAAAGTATAGAAAATGTCTGTTATTTCTATAAAACTTTGCTTTTTTTTACCAGGATAGCCAATTTTTGTAATTTACCTATTTAAAATGTAAAAACATCAAACTTTCATCTTTTCATTGTTATGCAGTCTTAAGATCAACATATGATTCACAATTAATATGTATTTATATTGAAGTTATACAAAGATGGCCTCAAAAGATTTAGAAGTGAATAGATTTTTGAGATCTGAGATTGAGAGGGGACATGATTGAAACATTCAAGGTACTGAAGGAGATAGACTTAGTAGTTAAGGACAGGTTGTTGACCCTCTCCAAGGTAAGGAGAACAAGAGGACACTCTCTAAATTTGAAAGGGGATAGATTCTGTACAAACGTAAGGAAGTTCTTCTTCACCCAGAGAATGGTAGAAAACTAGAACACTCTTCCGGAGTCTGTTATAAGGGAAAACACCCTCCAGGGATTCAAGACAAAGTTAGACAAGTTCCTGCTGAACAAGGACGTACGCTGATAGGGCTAGTTTCAGTTAGGGCGTTTTTCTTTGACCAGAGAGCTTCTGCGTGAGCGGACTGCTGGGCATGATGGAACACTGGTCTGACCCAGCAGCGGCAATTCTTATGTTCTTATGTCACTTTCACAAATCAGCCCCCAGATGTCTCCCTCAAGTTCTCATTATATTGTCCTAGGTAGTGGCATTCAAAGTCCAGTGTATCCTGGTAGAAGTACTCATCTTGCTCCTCTGAGTATGCTCCCATATTCTTGAATGTCTCTATGAACATCAAGGATATAGACTTTGGGGGCGCTAGAGGGCGTGATAAGGAATGGCGGCGTAGTCAGAGAGCTCCGGCATTGAAGACTAAAGAATCAAAAATTAATCGGTGATAACCTCCAAAATAAAATAAAAAACCAGCCCTCTATCTTCCTTAAGCACGATGGCTTCAACTAAGGTCGGCAAACGCCACAAGCCCGAACCTACTTCTCCACAAAAAGCAGCGGACGACAAGTCCGAGCCTGACTCCACTCAGGCCTTACTGGCTGAGATACGGGCCATGAGGGAAGTAGTCAACGAGACTAAAGAAGACACTTCAGAAATCAAACAGGATCTAACAGCGCTAAAGTCCGAATTTGAGCAATTATCTGCCAGACTAGAGGTAGTTGAATCTTCCCAATCTACTGCACAAGCTTCCATCAAAGTTATGCAGGGTCAGCTGAAGAAAGTTCCTCAATTGGAAAAAGATTTGGAAGACCTTCAACTTCGCTCACGCCGAAATAACCTGCACGTCCTTGGGGTACCTGAGGGAAAAGAGGGAGCTGATGTGCTAACCTTCATGGAAAAATTAATTCCAGATATTCTCAACCTTCAATTTACGAGGGAGCTCGAGCTGGAAAGAGCCCACAGAGTTCCATCGTTCAGACCAACAAATGCTAAGTATCCCAGGGCTATTATTGTCCGGTTTTTAAGATATACGCAGCTCTCTGAGGTCATGCAACGAGCGAAGCTGAAGTCACCTATCAAGCTGGACACACATACCATACTCTTTGTCCCTGATCTTACAAAGAACGCGGCGCTGAGGAGGAAGCAACTGCTCTCTTATCGACCAAAACTTAGAGAGCTTAAAGCACAATTCGGCATGCTTTTCCCTGCAACGATGCGAGTTACCATCAACAATCAAACTAAGAATTTCACAGACTCACAGCTCTTATCGGACTTTCTCGAAGATCTTCAACCAACCGCCATAGATAGAGTTTGATCTGCCTTACTGCTTTAGGATGACTATCGGAGTCCCTTCTTGTTACTTTTGAGTTCTGCAAGCAGCATGGCGGCCACGTTCCCGACGCCACGTGGAAGCTTCTTCTTCTTCTACCCCAGTCGCAGGCTTGGCGGGAATCACATTAACGCACGTTTGCATCTGCTCAGCCTCACCTTGCTTCCTTCCTCCTATTAATCATACAAATCCTTGTCTGGTATTTCCATATACAGCCCTGTAAATGTCTACAAGCAGCCTACTCTAAATATTTCTCCGTAATTACTATGAACTCGTGTCTCTTTCTGAATTATGCCTAGGCTGTTTTAATTTGAGTCATTGAATCTCTACAATATATACCACAGCTTACATGTTTAAATATATGAATTGTCAGTCTTCTTGTCCTGTCGTATTTGCCCTGTTTTTTCTTTTACCACCGCTGTTTATTTTGTGTATGTATTGTTTCTACTGGTTAACCCTAACGTTTTTCTTTTCATACTATTCTACTTCCCTATTTGTTGCTACTTTACCACTATTTTCGCTCCTATTGTACATGTCCTTGTCGCACAGTTGTTTATTATATGTTTCATGAAGTCCCCTTATGAATTTTTGCTTCTCCACTGTCTGGCTTGCTGTTTTTATTAACTGGCCTCAAGTCCGTATCAACCATCTTTTCCTTTATGAATTCTGCTGCCTCTCGCTCATATGCTGTGCTTTTTTTTAACGATTAAATCTGAGCGTTTCTTCTTATGAACTGATATACGTGTTCCCATATTAATCAGTTTTACTTGTCTGCCCTTTATACACTTATGGCGCTATACTTTTCTTTATTAACTTTAGCTCGCATACTAGGTTGTTAATAATCCTTCTGCCTCCTTATGAGTTCTGTTCTCCCACTCACATATGCAAAGATATTTCAATGATTAATTGTGAATGTTTCCCCCTATGAATTGTTGCTTGTGGTGCTAGAGCTATCGCATAATTGATTTTACAGTCTTCATTAATCAATTTTACCTGTCTGCCCTCTATACATCTATTGATTATTACCATTTTTATTAATTTTAAACTGCCTGCCCTGCTGCAATGATTCCTTCTCCCCACTTATGAATTCTGCTTCACCTATATTCACGTGCAATGTTATTTCAATGTTCAATAATGTGTGTTTCTCCATATGAACTGTTTCCTGTGGTGCCATAATTGTTATATAATAGTTTTTAAAGTATATATTAATCAGATTCATTTGCATATCCTTTATACATCTACTACTCCACGCCTTTCTTTCTGAATTTCAATTTGTCTGCTAGGCTGTTATGATTTCTTTTGCCTCCCTATGCATTTTGTTCTTTCTATGTTATATGCATTGGTATTTTAATTATTACTTAAGATTGTTCCCATTTTAGGAATCGTCTCCTGTGGTGCCATAGACTCTATATAACTAATTTTAAACCTCATATTACTCAGTTTAATTTGCATGTCCTTTTTACGTCTATTATTCCATACTACTACTTATTAACTTTAGCTTGCCTGATGGGCTATTATAATTCCTTCTCTCTCTTCATAAATTCTGCTTCCTCATTTTTATATGCAATATCACTTCAATGAGTTTTTGCGAGTGTTCCTCCTCATGTATTATAGCATATGATACTATAGTTTTTTAAATAACTGATTTTAAACTCTACACAATTATCAATCTATATTATTCTCTACTAACTCTAGATTACCTGTTATGCTGCTAAGTCTCCTTCTCTTCCTTATGTATTTTGCTCTTTCCTCTTTAAATGCATTGTTATTTCCATGACCAACTAAATGTATCCCCCCCCCAGGAATTGATTTGTCCATGCTCATAGGCACTTTATCTGGTCTTTCATTTCATAAATTGTGGGTTATGTGTAATTGAGCGTTAATCTCAAGATCTGGACTGCTGTATGCCCAGCCGCAGCTAATTGTTTTATATTCATGCACCGTCATGCTGCACAATTTCAGGTTGCTGACACTTTTTTCTAGTTCTCCATAGTTATAATTGTTTCTAGGATGGACTCCCATGGTCTTCTTACATGGCCGCTCTTTATAGTGGTCATCCCTATATCATAACAGGGATTTAACATGCAGATACTTATGTATTTCTGGTACCTATACATGCGCTGTTACTTCGGCAATGTAGCACTAAATTACAGTTACTATTATAATGTTATTAATGCAGCCGACTTAAATTTACCATTACAGTTATTATATTACTTGTTTGAGTTAACATATTACATGAACAAGGTTTAGTGGTTTTAATATATGAGGATATCCTACTTACCTTGCTGGTGCACTGACTGTGCTCCTCTTATGTTCTCTCTACCCATAGGGATTTACTGTTTAATGTCCTTTTTAGGATATGGCAGTTTGTGTGTGCTTCTGTATACTGAATTGTTTGCTATCCGTGTCTTGTATCACTATATTCAGGGTGCTAGTATCCATAGTTTACTTATTGTCATCAATACTCATTTCTTTCATGCTAAATGATTAAAATCTTATCCTTAAATGTCAAAGGGTTTAATAATCCCATTAAACGTAAAAAGATTTTGGATTACGTTTCTAAAAAATCACCAGATATTGTATGTTTCCAGGAAACTCATTTAACCATGTTGGAGTCAGCTAAACTAAAAACTTCCTGGTCAATGCCTGTTATTGCATCACCCGCCTCTCAAAAAAAGAACGGAACAGCTGTGTTGATTAGAAAATGTGATCACATCAAAATATTATCACACTCCACTGATACTGAAGGGCGTTGGATAATT
This sequence comes from Geotrypetes seraphini, assembly GCF_902459505.1. Classification (NCBI taxonomy): domain Eukaryota; kingdom Metazoa; phylum Chordata; class Amphibia; order Gymnophiona; family Dermophiidae; genus Geotrypetes; species Geotrypetes seraphini. The sequence goes on from NC_047086.1 coordinate 317,319,095, forward strand.
CATCAGAAAGAACTGACGTTGATAAATATATATGCTCCCAATCAGGATAAACCTGAATTTTTCGATAGGCTCCTGGTTTCCATTCTAGAGGATAAATCTCAATCCCACATATTAACAGGCGACTTTAATTTAACATTGGACCCGATGGTAGACAGAAAATCAACGGTCAGACACAAACCCTCTAAGTCATGGCAATGCCTACATAATCTGATTTCACAACTGAAACTTGTTGATGTATGGAGACTCATGAATGGTGAAGATAAACAATACACCTTTTATTCGGCACCTCATAACTCCTACTCGAGGATCGACTACTTCCTGATCAGCAATAACCTCCTGAATAGTGTCTCTCACTCTGTCAATAATGAAATTTCGGTATCGGATCACGCTGCCATCGAGCTCACCTTTGAAAGCTCCACACTGTCAAAAAAGGGAATGGTTTGGCGGTTCAATAATTCCCTACTCCAAGATGCTGAGTTTGTGAAGCTTATCAAATTAGCGATAGCTGAGTTCTTTGAATTTAATTCTCCCGAAGATGTTGATTGGCCATTATTGTGGGATGCCCTTAAAGCCACTCTCAGAGGGTCTATCATCTCATATCAGGCTCGCCAATCCAAGATGTTAACTAAACAACTTACTGGCCACAAAAAAGCAATTAAAGATCTGGAAAAACGTCATCAAACTAATCCAGCAGACATGAACACCCTGAAACTATTACATCAAGAGAGATTGAGCTATAATCTATTACTCAGTAAAAAAGCAGGAAATGCCATTTTTATGTAAAAAGCAAATTATCATTGTGATTCTAACAAAGCTGGTAGTACTTTAGCTCGATACTTAAAGATTCAGGAGGAAAGATTGAATATTTCTGCTATCAACATGGTCGATGGTAAACTTACGGCTGATCCTAACTTAATTTCTCAAACGTTTAGTCAATTTTATGAAAACTTATACACTTCGGAAATTTCCCAGCCTGATCCCTCTAGGATACTAACAGATACTTTGCATCCTACTCTCTCGCCAGAAGACAACATCCTTTTATCATCAAACATCACTGAAGCGGACATTTGCACGGTATTGCATCACATGGCAAAGAGGAAAGCTCCAGGACCAGATGGCTTCACTTCGGAATTCTACTCGACTTTCCAAGAGGTGTTATCACCCCATTTAATCAAATTGTATGACTACTTCATATGATCTGGAGATATTAGAGGCACGTTCACAGAAGCAAGTATAATCGTGCTACCTAAGCCTGGTAAAGATCACCTACAGGTCTCCAATTACCGTCCATTGGCTTTGATCAATGTAGATGCAAAAATTTACGCGAAAATACTGGCAACTCGCCTGCAGAGCCTGCTTCCTAAATTAATTGGACCTGATCAAAATGGCTTCATGTTGAACAGGCTTCCGAGTGACAATTCACGAATGTTTGCAAATGTAATCCATCATGCCAATCTTTCTAATTCTCCATTACTCGCCCTAGCCTTAGATGCAGAAAAGGCGTTTGATAGAGTCGAATGGGACTATCTTTTTATGACTCTAAAATGGTTTGGATTTGAAGACTCTACCATTCGTATGATCAAAGTGCTTTATTCGGCTCCCACGACCAATGTGCGGATCAATGGCCATACCTCCGCCCAATTCAAACCCACTAGAGGCACGAGACAAGGGTGCCCTCTTTCACCTCTATTATTCAATCTAGCACTGGAGCCCTTCCTGCATTCCATCCGAGTCAATGACAATATCCGTGGGGTTCGTTGTGGGGACTGTGAAGTGAAGTTCTCTGCCTATGCGGATGATGTCCTCCTATACATCACACCTGACTCCATTCCTGCTTTGCTCTCGCTCATCGATGACTACGCAGCAGTTTCGGGATATAAACTTAATAACAGCAAAATGGAACTCATGCCTTTGAATCCTCTAGTTCAGCATTGCTCGCTTAAACAGCACGGTTTCCGATGGTCTGACACCTCACTGAAGTACTTAGGCATACCTTTTGGTAAAACGCTGGACTCCACCCTAGAGAATTGCTCATCTCACCTTTTACAGGTCATCAAAGATCAAATCAATAAATGGCATCCCCTGAACCTCTCGTGGTGGGGGAGGTTAGAATCTATCAAGATGGTACTAACGCCTAAAATACTATACACATTGAGTATGCTGCCTGCCCTTCTACATCTCTCCGTTTATAAACGTTTGGAAACTGTCTTAGTCAAATTCTTATGGAATAACCACACGCCCAGGATTGCCCTACATAAATTAAAACAATCCAAAGAGTATGGTGGAGTGAAATTCCCTGACTTGCTGGACTACCATCTTGCTTTCTTGTCACGTCAAGGAGCTCGCTGGTTGCTTTCTGACACTATTTTTGATCAAAACACATCCTGGCTTACTTTTGAAAAGGCTAGATTCCATCCATATAGCCTACAGCAGCTCCCCTTTATGATACCACACGTGTTTCCTGATAATCGTGATCACTTATTGTTGTCCATGATTCAAGTCTTTAAACAGTTGGAATCCACGTTAACCACTCACTGGTTGGATACGCTGTATGCTCCTATCTGGCGTAATAAGGCCTTTTGCATACAAAATACCATCATCGATTGGAAGGTGTGGCAAATAGCCGGAGTGCATCGCATTAACCAGTTATACAATGGCAATGAATGGCTGTCCTTTGATCAGTTATGTTCTATGGCTGTTTTGCCAAAAACTCAGCAATATCGCTGGCTGCAGCTGAGACATGCCTTGATCACTCAACTCAAAAACAAGCCTCTGATCACAGATGCTCCCGATATAATTTCGCTCTGTCAATCAATGGCGAGCCACAAAAAGGAAGCCTCTAAATGGTTTAAGTTCATTCGTCTACACAAATTGCAATGTCCTTATGAAACTGAACTTAAATGGGCACGAGACTTACAAATCACTCTAAGTGATGACCAATGGGAATATTTGTGGTCACGTACGCATATCATATGCAAAGCTGCGGCTTTTCTCCAAACCTCCTTATTCTTAATGCACAGGGCTTACTGGACCCCAAGTCGTCTGGCTCGATTTCAACATGGTACAACGGATAAATGCTGGTCCTGTGATTCTTCGCAGGGCACGCTTAGACATATGTTGTTTGATTGTCCGTTGCTTCATACCTTCTGGACTAGAGTACTCGCTGATATTAATAGCCTCCTTCAGGTGTCCATTCCACTTACCTATCACGCTATCATTGCGGGAAGTATTGATCGCCCTGACCTTTTTGCCAAAGACTCTGATTGCCTTATCCATATACTTCTGCTCATAGCTATCAAAACCATACTCACCAATTGGAAAAATCTGGATACTGTAAGTTACGATAACTGGTGGAACTCTATTTGTTTGACAGTTAAATATGAAAGAATTGCTGCTGAAAGGTCTGGTCGATTGCACAACTTTGATAGGTTATGGGGCCCGCTAATCCAACATGTTGGCTTGTCCCCAAAAGTTAGTTCACAAAACCCATAGCGGTATATCTTATGTTAATCATCTCCCTTTGACATCACTTCATCGAGATTATTGATATGAATTAACCACTTATTTTCTTTATTCTGTGATAGTGATGCACCTTAACATAATGTTTTCCCTTATAGCACAGTATACAGATGTTACCTTTCTATACCTCTAAAATGTATCATGACTTGTCTATTTCTCCCTTTTTACTTTCACTCCCTAATCCTTTTTGCTTCTCGTGATATGTTGTCTACTATGTTCATGAAACTATGCCTTGGTCTATGCAATTGTAACTCTTCTACATGAACACTTTTGTATTGATTGCATTCTATGTTTATGTTTTTGTTATATATAAAACTTCAATAAAACTTACTGAACTTAAAAAAAGGATATAGACTTTGAGACATCCTAATGCCCATTTTACTGTAATTCTTCTCCAGATTCTCAACCAACTCAACGTAGTTTTTAGCTTTGTGATTGCCCAGGAAGCCCCACACCACTGCTACAAAGCTGTTCCAAGCCATTTTCTCCTTTCTGGATAGTTTCTTGGGAAATTCCTTGCGCTCCAGGATATTTTTCATCTGTGGTCCAACGAAGACAGCAGCTTTGATCTTTGCCTCAGACATATTAGGGAAGATGTGCTTGAAGGTACTGGAAGGCTACCGACTCTTTGTGCAGAGCTCTGATAAATTGTTTTATTAGGCCCAATTTGATGTGCATTGGTAGCATCAGCAGCTTCCGGGGGTCCATCAGTGGTTCCCATTTGGTGTTGGTTCTCCCCGCAGAGAACTCAGTCCGCTGTGGCCTGTCCCACCTTTGGTAGTGTATCTTTGTGTCCCTGCTGTCCCAAAGACAGAGATAGCAGGAAAACTTGGTAAAAGGCCCCTACGTTTACTCAGCTTGGAATCAATCTGGAATGTTTTGCAAAAAAAGATAAATTTCAAAATATCAATGTCCTGGTCTGAAAAGCAAAGTTTGAGGGGAATGATAGTCATTTTCTATACAGTACTTTTGTGGCGTAAGCAATTAAAAAAGAACACTTATTACCTAGGAACTAACTAACTAATTAAATAAATACAATTTTGTTACATAGTGTAATCTATACAATCTGACTATATTTTGTTAAGAATTTCAAGGGGTAAAATAATATTGAGTGGTGAAATTCTCTAGCTGTATAAATCCTGGGCAAATCACTCAGTCCCCCATAGTGCCAGGTATGTTAGACAGGTTGTGAGCCCACCAGGACAGATAGGGAAAATGCTTGAGTACCTGCTTAGATAATCTTGATAGGCGGTATATTAAAAAAAAAAACAACCTAATAATAACATAGTAACCTAACGTGTGGTTTCTCCTGAGTGTAGAATAGCAGCTGCTATTAATGAATTCTTAGGCTCTCTTTTACTAAGGTGCGCTAACCGATTAGTGAGCGCTAAATCAATTAGCGTGCGTTAAACATTAACGCGTGCATGTTAGTCTATGGATGCATTAGCATTTGGCACACGCTAATCGGTTAGCGCACCTTAGTAAAAGAGGGGGTTAGTGTATTAGATACGTCTAGAACCTAGCGTGGGTAGAATTAATGCAATTTATCATTTCATTTGAGAATATTTTCCATGACTTGTTAAGAAAGAAGACATTCACTTCAATTGCCAGCATCAGATAAGTGGTTTATCACTTTGATATTATTTTACAATATCTGTGGAAGTGAAAAGCTATAATGGTAATTGTGTTGTTTTCTCACCTTTTCCACAGTGCACACATTTGTTTCAGAGCACATCTCAATCACATTTTAAGGAAAATAATGAATGATATGACTAGTGCAGGGGTAGCGAACTCCGGTCCTCGAGAGCCGTATTCCAGTCGGGTGTTCAGGATTTCCCCCCAATGAATATGCATGAGATCTATTTGCATGCACTGCTTTCAATGCATATTCGTTGGGGAAATCCTGAACACCCGACTGGAATATGGCTCTCGAGGACCGGAGTTCCCTACCCCTGGACTAGTCTGATATTAAGATCCTAACCTATAAAACGTTTCTTTATAAAAGGTTAGATTAACTGTAGCAATTATACTCTTGTATACTACCATACCGGGAAAGTTCAAGGCGGTTCACAAAAAGTAACGCTAATACATACAATGCAGATAAAAAATACAAGCAGATAAAAATACATATAGCATATGCATGCATAAGTATTCACATACATGCTTGGTTTCCACTGTTCTAAACATCTGTACACGTTACATCTATGTCAATATTAGGACCTATATGTATTATAGAATTGCTCCCATAATCTATTACACATCATAGTTTACTAACTGCATAAATGAGCTGCTACAATAAAATATTATGTCAAGCAGCTCACTCATAAAAATGTAACTACAGCTCTGTGAGTGCAGTAATTTTCTTTGGGTAAGCCTCATAGCCAAGTTTCTGCAGAAGTTGTTAGAGAGGCAAAAAACATTGTTCGTGTTTGGAAAATATGGCTGGCTTTCCCCCAGTTTTCATCTGTTTTTCAAATTCATTTCATACATCTTTTCTAATAATGAAAGTGCTTGTTAAAGCTCCTTAACCTGCATGATTCAACTGGACGTGCTTCAAATCATGTTAACATGTCTTAAATCAATTCTGATTGCACTAACTTTTAAAGATGTGCCAAAAAATAGAATACAAATAAAAATGGAATGCTAAGAAACAATTCCAAGAACTTAAAACAGAACATGCTTCCAAGTTAAAAGTCTTAGGCTCATGTACATTCAAGAGCAGAAGCATCTTTATTGCACTAACTACAGAAGGATCAATATATAATGATTTAATCTCCCCTTTTACTAAACCGCGATAGCAGTTATTAGCGTAGGGAGCCGCGCTGAATGCTCCATGCTTCTCCCGACGCTCATAGAGTTCCTAAGAGCATTGGGAGCAGCGCGGAGAATTCAGCGGGGCTCTTTGCATAATAACCGCAATTGCAGTTTAGTAAAAGGTGGGAGGGGGGAGTTAAATGATTTAAACAGTCAAAAGAGTTTCATGCTGGCTGGCATTAAGGCAGATATTCAGCAGCACTTAACCAAACAGAGCCACTGAATATCTTCTCTGACTTCTTTAACATGTTGGTGCTGGGGCAGATGAAAACAAAAACTGTGGATACAGATATTCTGGAGATAATTTATTACTGATATATAAAACCATGAAAATTTAATTTAAAAAGTACAATGCCGAAAAAATATGGTGATAAAAATCCACCCGGACCGGTGCTGGGGCAGGGTCAGGGTAGAGCTAGAAGTAATCTAGGCCTAGTGTTGGGCAGTAAGACCAAGCGTATATTACTTTTAAAAGTAATGAGTAACTTAGGGCTCCTTTTATCAAGCAGCGGTAGAATGTTTTACCATGAGCCAGCGAAGTAAATGCTCTGACACTCATTTAATTCCTATGAGCGTCAGAGCATTTACCTTGCCAGCCTGCGGCAAAACACTCTACCGCTGCTTGGTAAAAAGAGCCCTTGATGATTACTTTCATTCAAATGTAATGAAATAACTGTAATATATTACATTTTTCAGTAATGAGTAATATAATGTTTAATTACTTTATATGGAGAAATTAGGTCTTATCTGATAATTTTCTTTCCATTAGTCCCACAATTCTACTGTTGGTGGCGCTGTTTGAGAACACCCTGAATGGAGCCCCGCCAGAAAAGATGTGAACTGTGTGTGAGCCAAGCAAATTGCCCTGAACTCCAGGAAGTTGATCAGCCATGCCGCCTCCTCTGGCGACCAGACCTCCTGTGCCAGATGCGTGAGGTAGTAAGCTCCCCAACTGAGGAGACTGGCATCCGTAGTAACCACTTCCCAGCACTGGACAAGGAAGGGCACCCCCTTGGACATGTTGGCCTCAGAAGGTCACCACTTCATGCTCATCCTGGCCTCAGATGTCCAATGCCCAAGAACACTGTAATTCTGAGAAACCAGAGACCAACAGCTGAGAAGCAACCGCTGAAGGGGTGCATGTGAGCTCATGCCCATAGCACCAACTCTACCTCTGCCATCAAGGAGCCCGGGAGCTGGGCATAATCCCAAGCTCTGGTCCAAGGGATCTGAAGCATTGCTCAGACCTGCAGATGCAGTCTTTCTCATCTGCACTTGGAAAGGACAATTCTCTCCCAACTGGTATTGAACAGGACCCCCAGATAATCCAAATTTCTGGGACAACACCAGCCTGTTTTTGTCAAAATTGATCACCCAGCTTAGGGACTGCAGGACCTGCACTACTCTCACCATTGCAGACTGACAATCCTGTAAGGTTGAGGCTCGGATCAACCAGTCATCCAGGTACTTGAATCTCTTGTCAGTGGAGAAATCCCACAACCACCACCATCACCTTGGAGAATGTCCTGGGCACTCTAGTGAGGCCAAAGGGCATAGCTCTGAATTGGAAATGCTGCTCGAGCACTGAAAACCTCAAAAACTGTTGATGAGGAGGACAAATGGGAATGTAAAACTACAGCTCCTTGAGGTCCAGGGTCATGAGGAACTCTCCTGGTCAAGTTGATGCAATCTCAGATCGCAGAGACTCCATGCAAAACTGTGAGACCCGAAGACAGCAATTGAGACCCTTTTGATCGGAATGTCCCTTCCTTCTTGGGCATCACAAAGTAAATCAAGTACTGCCCACACCCCCACTCCTCTGGTGGGATGGGTAATATGGCTGGTCTTTGCGTGAATAATATTCTTATTCAATGCGGGCAATAATATTTAATTACTTCTATGTGGTGAGTTAATGTGTTTAAGAAGAGCACTTATCTTTTTCAGCCTGACGGCTACCCAGCCGTTTCACTGCTTTCCTCAGGGGCTCCTACTCTTCATAATAGCACCTCAACCTTTGTTTGAGTGTTAAGCAGCTCTCCTCTCACCGCAAATGCCCCGTAGATCATAAGAACTTAAGAATAACCTTACTGGGTCAGACCAAAGGTCCATCAAGCCCAGTGGCCATTCCAGGTCATGTATTGTAACACCATTACTGAAGTTCATATATTGTAAAACCATTCCTGGCGCTCATGCATTGTAACATCACTACTAAAGCTCATGTACTGTAACACCACTACTGAAGCTCATGTATTGTAATACCTTTACTGGAGCTCATATATTGTAACACCTTTAATGAACCTCATGCAAATCACTCAGAATTGACTCCCCATTCATTAGTAGCAGTATAGAAGCTTCCCATAAACAATAAACTCTAGGTGTAAGTGCTAATCTCTGCGAACACTGAACAGAAGGGCTCAGCACCATTTTTTAAGAACTCACCAAAAAAAGTTTTTTATTGCACTGGAAAATTTCAGACTTTGTAGCATCAAATTTCATCATGATTATAATGCTTTCAGATTAAAAGGTTTAAAACACAAAATATTTAAAAACTAGTTTAAAACAGTTAAAAACTTTGTGAACTCATTTAAGATTTTGTTGTTGTTGTTGTTTAAATTCAGATCTAAATATTAAAGTGGTTTTCTTTCTTTTACATTCCAGAATACCATCACAGAGACACTTCAATTCAAATTCAGACATTAACATCAGAAAAGTACCTTCAAATCTATTCACAAACTGTTTGCTTTTTTGTTTTTTACACAAGTTACTTTAAGAAGTATTTCCTCGCATTTAAATCTTTCTTTTTCTTTTCACTGCCCAAGTGACAGCACCTTGAAAATAACACCACTCCTCTTACAGGGGTGTGAAACTCAATCACAAAGGGGCCAAAATCTAAAACACAGGCTAAGTCGTGGGCCGAATTTTTTTTATTAAGATACGTGTCTTAGTAGGAATATAGATCCTTCCTTACACTCAGACACCTTTGGTGCGGTCAGATACTTGGGTGGAGCGCCCTGATCCAACCTAGCTTTTACACTGAGACTGGGTCCTTCTGCCTGCAAATGGGTACTGAGGCAGCATGGTGAGGAGCTTGGAGCACTGCTGTGAGTGGGGCAGCGCTTTCAGGCGCTTGGAGCACCACTGGGACTGGGGCTGCACAGTTAGATGCTTAGATGTGGTACAGTCACCACGGGCCACATAAAATGGCCAGGTGGGCAGGAGTCGGTGTGTTTGACATGTGTCTTACAGGTAATTAAACCCAAGTAAAGTGACTGGTGCTTCTTAGGTAAGTGACCCATTTTAAATTACCGTTAAACAACTCCAGGCCAAACTCCCTATTCCTCCACCTAGAATACTAGCAAAGAGAAACAAAAGAAACAAGTGACCCAAAAATAGAATCAAAATAAACTTATCTCCTGGTGTTAACTGGTAGGTTAGCAGGTTTTCTCCTGTCCAGGCCCCAGGAACCCTGTCAGGTCCTCCTGAACCACACCATGCAGTAGAGTTGTAGTTACAAACATAAACAAAACCGTGTCTCAAACTCAGAGTCCCACTAAGAGCAAAAAGAAAAGATAAAACGTGGCCATGAAATGCTCCATCCTTGCCTTAATAGCAACATCTATGCATCTGAGAGATCCACATTCACCTTCCATTAGTAACTCCGTTTACTATTACTACATGGTAGGAGGTCAGCTAAATAATCAAACAGATGAGCCATACTACAGAAATCTCATTTGGAAGTAGAAGGCACATATATTTTTAATATTTTTCACATCTATTTTTTTCACAACTTTCACGTTTGGATATTTGTGGAGCACAGAAGACATGATTTTAAGTGGACCTGGCTTGCTGAATTTCAACTACAACACAGGAAAAGATAAGTGCAATTTCAATCATTTGTACCCGCCAATGTAAAAATACAAGAGCGCTAATTATTTTAAAGTACAAGAACGCTAATTATTATTAATAATAATAATTTATTTGTTTGTATACCGCCATACCTGAGAGTTCTAGGCGGTTTACAACAATCGAAAGTAAATACATACAATGCAATATAAACAGTACTAATGCAAACATCAGATTTCAAGTTCTGAAGGACCTACATGAAGAAAGTTGACTATGTTGAAAAATAAGAGCAATTTAAAATGAGAAAAGGGATTAGAAACAACAGTTAAGATCCTAGCTTGTTAAATAGATAGGTTTTAGAGACATCAATACAGAAAATAACGCTTTAATTGAGGAAATTAGGTGAGGGAATAGTACTGTGCCATGATGGTTTCTTAAGAGTCATGGTCATTGTATCTGCTTCAGGTGTGACCGTGGTGAACGTGACTGAGCACAATACACAAATTTTATTATTATTATTAAGAACCATTTAATTGAAGGGGATTTAATAAAGTAAAAAAGGATTAGATTTAGTAATAAGTATTTGAATGCCAAATTCATACGTTCCCCCCCAAAAATTTTTTGAACCTCCAACCTTGACAATCCAAAACAGAGAGGGTGTTCAAAAAACGACCCTTACTTCAAGTTTTCCACATCATTCTTACAACTTCTGTTAACTCACTCTGTAAATATATTCGATCAACATACACAATTTTGTCATATGCAATGTTAGTCTTTGTCTGAAAAGATTTGGCAGTGATTTTCTTGTTTGGCATTGAATATATTTTCACAGCGCTGATCATGTTGTTGCCGTCTCAGTGAATGCTTATCTTGAAGCTTTTCCTCTACTCTTAAAGCCAATAGTTTGTGTTCTTTCTGTCAGTAGGTCTTTATTAGCAAACATACTGGTTTGTATTGCTGTTGGCTGAAAGAGATTCTTTTTTTTTTTCTGTAAAAAAACATAACAACCCAACATGAATTGTCCAGTCTGCAACATGCATTTCATTATCTGTAGCACTTAAATTATCATCATCCTCATGAAAAAGTCTTGCTTTTCCTGTTTATACAGATCAGATTCATCTGTACTATCGTGAGCACTTTTATTGCTTCCAAATTCACCTCTGCATGTGGTCTATCTTGTTTCACTCTAGAAGACCCTGAAGGAGGAATTTTATAATGCAGTTCTCATGTGTAGAGCCTGTTTTACATATGGAAAATGCCTTTTATTAAATTATGCTACCACATATGTGCACAAAAATTGTGTGTGGGGGAGGGGGGGATTCTATAAATGACAATCAAAATTTGATGCCAAAAAATATCAACACAAAGTATGATTCCATAAAGGGCATGCACCCTTTATAGAGTAATGCTGATTCCTGAGCCTAACTAAAAGCTGGTGTAAATGCTAGTTTCCAAGTTAGGTGGGCTGTAATAATGCATGCAACTTTTTTAGAATGTCCCTGAAATACTCATGGCCACTTCGTCTTTTGATTTCTACACTATTAGAGCTGGTGCCATGCCTTACAGAATAGGGTGCAACCAGATGCGCATGCAAATTTTAATAGATGTCAATTAATGTCAATATTTGATAGTTAGCACCCAATTGTTAACGTTAATGGTGAATTCATTTGGGCATGCAACTCAAGAAATCTACTTAGAAAAACCAGGAGACAAACCTCCACAATCAAGTCAAGAAACCAACAAACACAGCAAGCTTAGAAACCTTTTCTAAGCTTGGTGTGCGTAGTGCGTACATGCGGTTCTCACATTGGTGCTTTTTGACCCATGATTAGCTGCATTACACAGGCATTTGAATATTGGCTAACCAAGTACAGGCTCCTGAGGCAGGCCGTAGAGACCGAAACATGTGCGTGTCGAGCCATCACACGAGACTTTGTGATTTGTGGAATAAAATTGCACACCAACATTACCTTTGACCTCCGCTGTGTTTGTTGGTACAAATCTACCTTCCATATACAGAATCTGGGTAAGGGTGATTAATGTGATTCGTGTATAAACATTCCTGGGAGAGATTTTGGGTGGAGCCTCAATGTTTGTGGGTATTTTCTATAATACCTGCACAGACTACACACAAAAGTTTACACCTTTACTGAAGCAGGTGTAAATTTGTGCACCACCATTTATGCATTTTTGGAGCTAGATCTAGGTGCTTATTTTATAGAGACAAACACATGCAATCATGTTGCCTTTATAAAATATATCTTCAAAAATCAATTACAATAACTACTGTATTTTTTTTGCTCTATTAGACACACCTGACCATAAGACGCACTCTAGATTTAGAGAGGAAAACAAGAAAAAAACCATTCTGAACCAAATTCTCCCTGCCAAGCTCTACACCCAATCCCACACTCCTTGCCAAGCTCTATGGTAGACTGGGACAGGGCACAGGGCAGACAGGGCAGGCAGGATTATTGGCTGGCAGGCAGGTAGGGATAGGGGACAGGGCATGCAGGCCTCTCCCCCCCCTAGGCAGGCAGCAGGCAGGCCCTGGCCTCTCCCTCCTCCCTCCCTATTTTTAATTTGGCAGGCCAGGGCTGGCTGGCTGGCTCTCCCCCTGCACCCCCCCCCCTCCCGCGTACTCTGCGGGTACCTTTTTTTTTTTTTTACTTCTAGCTCCCTCCTTTACTGGATGCAGCACCTACCCTCGCTAAGAGCGATGCACAAGGCTAGCTGGCAGCCTGGTTCCCACCGCTTCCGCTGAGAACAGTTGATGTGGCTGCCTCCTCTTCTGCTCTTTTGCAGCATAGCAGCGCACCAGGTTGCCTGCCTGGTCCCACGCCACTTCCTGTGAGACCTCAGTTTTTGCAGGAAGCAGCGTGGGACCAGGCAGCCAGCCAGCCTTGTGTGCCACTCTCAGCGAGGGAGGGCATCACGTCCAGCGGGGGAGGGAAGCAGCATTAAAATAAAGTAACGGGGGGCCCACTTTGGGTATTCGCTCCATAAGATGCAACCTTATTTCCACCCACTTTTGGGAGGAAAAAGTACTTCTAATGGAGCAAAAAATATGGTAATGTATCATTTTAATTTAATTATATAGGGGACATCATACCCAGTGTATTTCAGAGGCTTTGACACCTCAATCTCCATCAATACTAAAAATTGTAATCATAAGTCCTCACCCACTTTTTTTTATTGGTGTACATATACTGTCATAATTTTTATGTCCCCTCCCCAAAATGAGTTAATCTAGCAATTAAAATTAAAAGGAAACATTATTTATTATAGCTTATATTTTGAACCTGGATGTGTTTTGATTTTTTGAAGATTTGTACTGATATTTATTCCTTTTAGGATACTGTGAAGGGGCATTTTCGATAGGACATCTGAGTATGGACTCCCCTCCTCAAAGATCATCAGCAGGAAGGATGCCCAGTCCCTCTTGCTGGAACCCCCACCCCGGCGACCCCCCCGCTGCTACATGAATGGGCCAGGAGGGAGCTCAAACCCTCCTGGCCCCGGCGACCCCCTACACCCACCCCCCACTACAATACGGGCAGGAGGGATCCCAGCCCCTCCTGCTCTCGATGGAATCCCCCTTCCCCCAACAATCCCCCCCCAGAACTCCCGATCGCCCCCCCAGCCGAACCGCGACCCCCCCCCGGCAAACCCCACGACCCCTCCACCCCCACCCCTCTTCCCCGTACCTTTTGTTAAGTTGGCCGGACAGACGGGAACCAAACCCGCCTTTCCGGCAGGCAGCCACTGGCAGAATGGGGCCGGATTGGCCCAGCCGTCCCAAAGGCCCGCCCACAGGTGGGGCCTAAGGTGCCTGGGCCAATCAGAATAGGCCTGGGAGCCTTAGACCCCCTCCTGGGGGCGGGGCTTGAGGCACATGGGCCCAACCCGGCCCATGTGCCTCAGGCCCTGCCCCCAGGAGGGGCCTAAGGCTCCCGGGCCTATTCTGATTGGCCCAGGCGCCTTAGGCCCCACCTGCCCCACTGCCTGAAGTATGAATATCCCACTGACCCTTCTTATTTCTGGGCAGTGGGTTGGGAACCATCCACCCTTGTTTTAATGGTCTAAGATTCCGCTCCTAAAAGTTCCCACTATCAGGGATATGAAATGTCAGGTCACTGAATCCACTCCGGGCTTTATTTTTCCTTCTAAGGCTAGTTAGCATTACCCATCCCTCACTCACTATGCTTTGCTTGCATTCTGGGAGTCTGGTTTAATTTCTATTGCTAACCAATCCTCACATTTACACATAAAACTCTCATTCATTAAGTAGTCTCTCATAAGGACAGAAATGTTTCTTTAAAGTACTTTAAACCAGTGTTTTTCAACCTTTTTACACCTATGGACCGGCAGAAATAAAATAATTTTTCTGTGGACTGGCAGTTGAAGAACAATGGGCTAAGTCATGGGCCAGACCCCGCCTATCTCTACCCAATCTCCACCCCAGACCCCGCGCCCATAATAGTACTAATTGTAGCACTATTGTTTACATTCATTTTTCACAGATACACAAAATAATCTTAATAACAACACATAATGGTTAACCACAAAATTAAACTACATAAAGCACACTGACAACAGATGTAAATTCTCAAAATTGACATAATTCAATCACTAAATTCAAAAATAAAATCATTCCCCCCTACCTTTGTTGTCTCCCTCCCTCCATGCTATGCCTTACCTTCTGGCCTGCTCCCGCCTGGCCATTTTATGCCGCTCCCGGTATTATCTTCAGGCCGGCTCCCTTTTCCTTACTGATGCAGTGCACAAAGCTGCAGGCAGCAGCAACTTGCACGTCCCATGCCTCATCTGGAAGCCTTCCCTCTGATGTTGCAATGTCAGAGAGAAGGCTTCCGGTTCAGGTGCAGGATGTGCGTAGGAGCCACTGCCCATGGCTTTGTGCACTGAATCAGTGAGGAAGAGGGAACTGGCTCGAAGATAACACCGCATCGATCACACCATGGACCGGAGGTTGAAGAACACTGTTTTGGGCCTGATGCACGTACTGGCCCTGTGGACCGGCAGGAAATTTCTATGGACCGGCACGGACCGGTGGTTGAAGAACACTGCTTTAGACCATTTTTATAGAACAAACTTGCATTCCCTTCCCCCACACAGTACCTTACTGACTCATGCTGCATTCAGACATATAGTCTAGGGCTTCTGGGCTGCAATCCATTTCATCCCCCTCAGAGACATATCCCTCTACTTCCATAAGGGACTCCTCACTCTCTGAAGCTGGGTACAGGCTATCCTCTAGAGCAGCATTTGGCCAGCCCTGCTCATGGAGCTTTTCCCTTCCAATTAGCCTCTGCTTGGAAAGCAAAGTTTTGTCAGCATGGCAGTGCTGTGGGACAGGAGGTTTCTTAGCAGAAGGCAGTAAGACAGAGCTTCTAGTCTTCAGTTCCCTGTTCTGTGAGGCCCGTCCTTCCCTCCAGGTTCCTGATTGCCTCGTGTGTTCTCAGCTGGCCTTGATTTATCTTGCTGGGGAACTTGCACTGGTGCTCTAACCACTTCTGCCTGTCAGTTCCACCCCTTTCCTTAACCCTTGCTGTGTCAGATTGCCTGACCAGAGGTTTTACAGGAGAATTAAAGACTATACTCTTCAAGAAATCCCTGAAAAAGTCTTAACACCATGGATACCTTCCTCTTGCCATCTTCTTCCCGACTCTCCGATATTACGTGATCTACTCTTCACCATCTTCCTCCTGACTACCTGATCTACTCTTTACTGTTACTAGAAATGACCAATGTTCTTCTTTTGTAACTCACCTTCTTTAACTCTTTTGTAATCCGTCTTGAAACGCAAAGTAATGGCGGAATGGAAATCTCTAATGTAATGTAATGTAATTAACAGATGGTTTATAAAAGGGTTTATAGTAGCTTGGAACAGGTATTCTGTTCTTCTCTGCCATCCCTTCTCTGTTCTGCTCTGCCTGTCTGATCTTAGCACTGGGAACAGAGTTAATGGGCAGCTTCCTTGGCTTAGAAATAGGCACATTTGCTTTAGTGGCAGGGTTTAAAGCAGGTTTTAAAAGTGACAGGGGCTTCCCTGTCACAATATCTTATAAAATACATAAATAAGCACTGATGCAGGTATAGCTGTAAGCAACTGATATCCAGGGGGTTAATTTATAAGGGCATATTGAAACATAGAAACATGATGGCAGATAAAGGCCAAATGGTTCATCCAGTCTGCCCATCCACAGTAACCATTATCTCTTCCTCTCTTTATGAGATCCCACATGACTATGCCAGGCTTTTTTTGAAATCAGACACAGTCTCTGTCTCTACCATATAGATCTATGTTGCCATTATGAATAAGATACAATTTATGTATGCATGTACCTTCTGTGTCTAGACATCTACTATTAAATTATTCTCAAAAGCAATCAAGCATGCAAGAAATTAAATTTTTAAAAAGAACAAAGCAGAAATCACTCAGTAATGGATATGCCAGCTCCTGAGGCAGCGTAAATCGAAACTTGATTTTGAGTCAAGAAGCATATTTGTAGCAGAGAAGTAATAATGAATGTAGTGCATTTCAGAAGATTACCTTGGTTTGTTTGGTAGGGGTAATTTGGATATGAAAATTCCATTAAAGAAGTGTTCACTTAGAGGGGCATAATCAAAAAAAGCGTCTAAGTCCCCTTTTGGCCTAAGTCCTTAAACGTTTAACGCAGAAGCAGGGAAAGTGACCATAACCAAACCAAACGTCCTTGTTTTGATTATGGCCTTCCTCTGCCTAAACGTCCAATAACCACTACGTCTAAAAGTACACCCACACCACTTCTACACTTTTCAGCCATAGGTTTTAGGTGAATAATAAATATTTTAAATAAATAAAATAGTGAACATAAGAACATAAGAATTGCCGCTGCTGGGTCAGGCCAGTGGTACATCGTGCCCAGCAGTCCGCTCACGCGGCGGCCCTTAAGTCAATGATCAGTGCCCTTTTTAAGTCTAGCCTTACCTACGTATGTTCAGGTTCAGCAGGAACTTGTCTAACCTTGTCTTGAATCCCTGGAGGGCGCTTTCCCCTATAAAAGCCTCTGGAAGAGCGTTCCAGATTTCTACCACTCTGGGTGAAGAATAACTTCCTTACGTTTTGAGCAAGGGACATGACGCCTTCTTAAAAGCTCAAGGTTTGAAAAATAATAAAAAATGCAAAATTTCACTAATGTAAAGTTACCAGTAAATTTATTGTTTTTTATCTTCAATCATGGCACACCAAAAGAATACAGAAAAAATGCATTAGCCATTACATTAGTGGGAGATCGTTATAGTTGCCAAAATGCTGGCTTTCTAATAACGAGCTCCCTTAATATCTTACAACACTCTATTATATACTTTTGGCTCATTGTGACATCATCAGTCTCTCAACCAATAAAGATCAACAAAGGAGGTGTTTAAAAGTTAGACAAAGTTTCAGAACATTACATTTGTTTGCTTATATTCATTTCTGAATATAAATCATAATTTTCACAAACATTATTTGTTAAAAAGATGCTGAAAGGTTGTCAGCCTTAGAGGAAAGGAGAAAGTGCAGGAGAAGGCAATCAGAGAAAAGGAGGGGCTGTCTCCCTCTGAGCTAACAGTCTCACACACAGTGTCTGACTCTAATTTTTTCCAGATGTTGCTTTAGGATTTCTTTAGGTTGCAAATATATATATATGTTTTTTCAAAACCCATTATTTTGTTCAATACAGTCACACAATTACATACTTCAGTCATATTTGCTTGGCCAAGCATTCATTCATAATTTTCATTCATAACTATATTTAATTCCTGTTATATCTTAGTTTAGGATACGTTATCTTCCTAACCAGTCTAAAGCAAATGTGGTATTAATTAACACCACGATGCTGAGAACAAAGACTTGGAAAACAAAATGGATTCCAAAGACTGAGAAAATATAGAAAAGACAGAGAACCAAAATGGATTCCATGTATCCTCTGGTTTCCTTCATGATCTGGCCTAATAGCAAAGTACATAAAAAGAACACCTTTCTTTCCCTTATATTAATCTGTAGTGTGTTTTTCTGGCCTTGGCTTCATTTATATTCAGATTTTTATTTACCTTTTTTCGTATGCTTCTATTGGGTGTGGCCTTAACTAACACATATGCTTGTATCTAACTAGAATTACCCAGAATCATACGAAAAACAGGCACTTTTGTAGAAAAACTCCACAAAAATACTGCACTATCATGTTCTGATATCCATTCCATTACCGTCCCATAAACATCACCCCCTACTGGCCATGAGCCACTACTCCTTAGTTTATACGAAATCTATCCCCTTTTAGCTTTAGAGAGTGCTCTCTTATTCTCTCCACCTCAGCACCCTTAGGTTGGGAGTTTGATTCCTACTACAGCTCCTTGTGACTCTGGGCAAGTCACTTAACACTTCATTGCTCCAGGTACAATATAAGTCTGTCTAAAATATGTAAACTGCTTTGATTGTGTAAACCTCACAATCAAAATTCCAATCCCTTTCATCTTTACATAAGCACATACTAAATGCTAAGATGCCCTTAAGAATATAAGGGGCATCTTAGCATTTAGTGCATGCTAACCATTAGCACAAGCTATATCACTTAGCACCACTTGATGAATTCCACCCTTACTGAATCCAACCCTATATGTGTGCAAATAACTAAATTAGTAGCATTTATACATGTTTTTCCATCTAATTCTAGGCAGCATGTTTTTAAAATTATCCCCATACTGATTAGGAGTATATTTGCATAAAAATAGACACATAGAGATAGTGTTTCCTATATTTATTTATCTAAATCAGCACTTACTATATGACAATTCCCAAGGTCAAAGTAGTGTACAATCTGAAAATCAAACACCCTTTTTTTTAAATGAAAAGGATAGCACACAACCAACTTTTGTGCTACCCCCACTGCAGGGGCCAGACAGGTCATCTATAAAGGAATCAGTTAATGGCCTACTAAAATAAATGTCTTGCGGGCCTTCTTAGAACTGGGGAGGGTTGGGAGACATCAAATAGATTGGGGTAAAGCATTCCAAAGCTTTGGAGCAATGAAGATGAATGCTTTGTCTGGTGGCCTCATAATGTGCTTTGGAAGGGGGAGGAAGAATGACTCAGTTGGCATCCAAGGAACAAAGAGGTCTTGTAGGAGTATAGGGAAGTATGGTAAAGAGGGGTGCCTAAATGTAGAACCTTATGAGCCAAACATAAGATCTTAAATTGGAAGCATTAAGAGGCAGCCAATGGAGAGATTTTAAGAGGGGGTGCAATGGTCACATGGCTTGTATTACAGAGGAACTTTGCTGCTGTATTTTGCAGGGTTTGAAGACTTAGTCCCTCTTACAAAGGCGGATTTAGCATGCGCTAAATCAACACGTGCGCTAACCGCTAGCGTATCCATTAGCGTTTAGCGCGTGTTTAGCATGTGCTAATATTTAGCACGAGCTAAAAAGCTTAGCACATCTTTGTAAAAGAGAGGGTTAATTCAAAATGTGTAAGACCCGAATGAATGACATCACAGTAATCAATAGGGGAAAAGATGAAGGCATGCAACAGTATATGGAGGGTGTCATGTTCAAGGATTTTTTTTAGTGATTGCAAATGTCAATGAGCTAGGAAACTTAATTTGAGGACATATGACATAAGGTCAGGGTTCTATCAAGATAGATTCCTCGGTATTTGATGCAGTCTACAACTGTTACTGTTCTCTCAAAGAGAACTGAGTTGACCACTGGACAAAGAGAACAGTCAGCTAACAGGCTGTTGTTGGTTTTTATTTTTGTGTGTGTGTGGGGGGGGGTCTTTCTTTCTTTTATTTATTTATTCATTTTTCTATACCAGTCTCCCAGGGTTGCTCAGAATGGTTTACATGAATTTATTCAGGTACTCAAGCATTTTTCCCTGTCTGTCCCAGTGGGCTTACAATCTATCTAATGTACCTGGGGCAAGGGGGGGATTAAGTGACTTGCCCAGGGTCACAAGGAGCAGAGTGGGTTTGAACCCACAACCTCAGGGTGCTGAGGCTGTAGCTTTAACCACTGCACCACACTCCCCCCTTCAACCTTGCTTTCTATATCAGAGCCATTAAAGTATCCATTAATTATATTGGGGGGTTTTTGGGTTAAAGTCTTATTTAAGTTCTTATAAAACACAAATATTAAAGAATTTAATAATGATAACAATAAAAACAATTTTAATTATTTGGAAGGATTTTTCTAAATTGGATTATAATATGTGATGGACTGCGTTATATCTGTACAGTAAATGTGAAAAATTGCATGCACTTCAATGTGGTAATTTGAGGAAATTTAGGAAAATATGGGATTGTTTACTTAAGTTCAAGGATTAAATGATATATTTAGTTTGGATTATATGTTGCGACACCCTATGACTTATTTTTCTTTTCCTAATATAGTATTGATATTTTTTGTTTGTTTGTGATGGTTTTTTTTTTCAAAATTTCAATAAAATATTTATGAAAAAAAAGGAATCAAACTACTTGATGTTGACTTTGGCGTAAAATGCATCCATAGTATAGTGTAATCTTTCCGAACTATACCAATCTCTTTAAAACAGCTCTATTTTCTGCAGATGTTGAATTCCCTTATGTATCTGCAAGCAACATTCAAATACAGATTCCCTTTAGTAGGGAGTCTCTGAAAGCTATTTTCCCCCAACAAAAACAGCTGTTATATTTGTAGAGCTAAAAACCAGATGTGGTCTGTGTTGAAGGGGAATGGATAAATCTGCATGAAAAACAATACAGGTGAAATGCACAGGAAAAATGAAAGCTTGTCTAAAATGTTGGGGTTTAAATTTAAGATTAATTCTAAAAACTATTCTATGACATTAAGGATGGGCAAACCTCCTTTGTCCAGTTATTTTCTTCATACATTATCCTCAAAGTAACTCAGATGTTCAAAATAACCTCTGAGTCCTTTATATCTTAATCTGATATTTTTTTATAACCAATTTGGATGCATGGGCTGTTTCTCATTCAACTTGCATTGAATAAGTCAGTGTAATTTTTTTGAATCTGTTGTACTCCTTGTCTTCTCCTGTTTCTTTTTCATTGTACTTTTCAGATCATTTTCAAATTTTCATGAACTGGTGATCAAAAGTACACATCTTCTGGCCAAAAGAAATGGAATAGGTTTGCAGTAAGTTAATAGGACATAAGAACATAAGAATTTGCCGCTGCTGGATCAGACCAGTGGTCCATCATGCCTGGCAGTCCGTTTCCATGGTGGCCCCCTGATCAAAGACCAGTGCCCTGAGACCAGCCCTACCTGCATACAAGGAGCAGGAACCCATCCAACTTTGTCTTAAATCCCTGGAGGGTGTTTTCCCCTATAACAGCCTCTGGAAGAGCATTCCAGTTTTCCACCACTCGCTGGGTGAAGAAGAACTTCCTTATGTTTGTACGAAATCTATGCCCTTTAACTTTAGAGAGTGCCCTCTCATTCTCCCTACCTTGGAGAGGGTGAACAACCTGTCTTTATCTACTACTGTCTTTATCACTGTTTTATCAAGCTGTGGTAGGGGTTTAACGCGTGTAATACCGCACGTTAAACCGCCTGCCGCTCTAGCCGCTAACACCTGAATTGAGCAGGCGTTAGTTTTATAGCCGGCCACGGGGGTTAGTGCGTGATAAAATGTCCGACGCGCTATCCCCACAAGCACGACTTGATAAAAGGACCCCTAAGTCTATTCCCTTCAGTATCTTGAATGTTTCTATCATGTCCTCTCTCAGCCTCCTGTTTTCAAGGGAGAAGAGGCCCAGTTTCTCTAATCTCTCACTGCACGGCAACTCCTCCAGCCCCTTTACCATTTTAGTCACTCTTCTCTGGACCCTTTTGAGTAGTACCGTGTCCTTCATCATGTATGGTGACCAGTGCTGGACGCAGTATTTCAGGTGAGGGCGTACCTTGGCCCGATAAAGCGGCATGATAACCTTCTCCGATCTGTTCATGATCCCCTTCTTAATCATTCCTAGCATTCTGTTTGCCCTTTTCGCCGCCACTGCACATTGCGCAGACAGCTTCATCGACTTATCGATCAGTACTCCCAAATCTCTTTCCTTGGGGGTTTCTCCAAGTACCGCCCCTGACATCCTGTATTCGTGTATAAGATTTTTGTTACCGACATGCATCACCTTACACTTATCCACGTTGAACCTCATCTACCAAGCCGTGGCCCATTTCTCGAATGTGTTTATGAAACGTTGCAGATGTTCGCAATCTTCCTGCATCTTCACTACTCTGAATAACTTCGTATCGTCCGCAAATTTAATCACCTCACTCGTCGTACCAATTTCCAGATAGTTTATAAATATGTTGAAGAGCACGGGTCCAAGCACCAAACCCTGCGGCACGCCACTGGTGATGCTTTTCCAGTCCAAGTATTGTCCATTTACTCCCACTCTCTGTTTCCTATCCGCCAGTCAATTTTAATCCTCATGAGTATTTCACCTTCGATTCCATGGCTCACAATTTTTCAAAGTAGTCATTCATGTGGAACCTTGTTAAAAGCCTTCTGAAAATCCAGATATACAATGTTGACCAGGCCACCCTTGTCTATCTGTTTGTGAACTCCCCCGAAAAAGTGTCGCAAGTTCGTCAAGCAAAATCTTCCTCTGCTGAAACCATGCTACTTAGCTCTGCATTTTGGATCTTTGCATATATTTTACAGGAAAAAAAAGACTTGCAGAAAAAGCAGAAGCAAATATACATGGGTACTTTCTCCAGGCCAATTTTCAAAAGGCAAAAAGGGCAATTCTATTAGGTGCACTTGAAGTTAGATGCTAATGTGCATATAGTTATAGAATAATGGTACTTGCGTGCAGGATTAGCAATTAGCATCAATACTTGGCAGTTAAGCGCTAGGCACTATTCTTTAAATGTGCACTTATGTCCCTTAGGGGCCCTTTTACAAAGCTATGGTAAGCACTAATGGGAGGGCGGGGTGGGGGCTCTTCAGTTAGGAAAAAAAAAAAACAGTTCTGTAAAAAAGGTTAATTTCAAAATATCAATGTCCTGGTCACAAAAGCAAAATTTGAGGGGAATGATAGCCATTTTCTATACTTTTGTGGCATAGGCAATTAAAAAAGAACACTTACCCAGGAACAAAAAAAAATTGTTACATAGTGTAATAGGCAAAAGACATGGATCAAATGCACAACCAGATTTTGTCTTGTCAATCACTGATTTAATCTGTTCAACACTTTCATCATAAAATGTACTTCAACACTGGGCCTCACCCAACCCAGAACTAACCAGCATTGTTGATGGAATTAAATCACTGTTATCTTAAGTACTTTTGCAACAAATGCATATGCAAACTGCTGACATGATATAACATCGGGTAACTTTTTTGGACTCTAAGACCATTGATGCAAACTTCCTTAAGGTGACAAACAACTCCCTAGATTGAGAAGATAAGTCATTGATTTATTAAAATAATTTTATCTCTCAAGGTAGCTGAATTATTCAACTGCATCTTCAGATTCAGATTATAATTTTCTAAAGTTTCTTGAGAAGGATATTTCCTCCATTCCTGTTTACCCTTCCTTGCCTGTCTCTTATTAATCTTTAAATTTGTCATTAAAATACATGCTTAAGTGTGAATCCTACCCCCATTTTACCTGTTCATTGCTCCCTGAAATGTCTTTGGGGGGGGCAATTCTATAAATCCGTGCCTCAGTCAAGACTCCTCAATTCTATAATGTCATCTTGGATTCAAGATTCCATTAATGTCGACATTGGCATGTCCATGTTCAGGCGTGCTATCTCACTCAGTGTCAATGGTAGATGTAAGTTAGTGAGCCTAGGTGTGACAGACAACACAAATAGTTCATAGTATTCTAGAAACAATGTATGTAATTTGGAAATATGCATATGGTCTGCCCATACTCTGCCCACATGTACAATTCCCTTGCAGTTAGACATTGTCCCTCAAATTCTATAAAAGGATGCTGATCACAGATCGGTGCCCAAAATAACTAGTTAATGGCCTCTACTCTATTCAGTCATGTCCAACCCGTGAATACTTTGTAGGCCAGTCCTCACCATGCTTCCATGTTTTGCACAGCTTCTTTCCATTGCTTGATGTTCATTCCCATGTCATTCTTGATGGTATCCAGCCAATGGGCCTTTGGCCTCCCCTGCTTCTTTTTACCATTTACCTTTCTGAGTAGCACCTCCATTTATAGTGAATTCACCCTTATCACATGTCCAAAATAGACATGTTTCTGTTTGGTAATCTTGTCTTCCAGGGATAACTCTAGGTTTAAATGATCAAGAACATCTTTGTTGGTGATCCTAGCTGTCCATGGGATTCGTAGAATTCTTCTTTAGCACCACAGCATGAAGGCGTCAGTTTTTTTTCTATCTGCTTTCATGAGTGTCCTTGTCTCAAAATCATATGTCGCAATTGGGAACACAATGGCAGTGATCATTTTTTGTTTGATGGTAACTTGGCACTATTTATGAATGGGCGCTATTGTGTAACAATGGGCACATAAACCGGATTGTGTGCAATTCAAAAGGGGTGTGGCCATGGGAGGGGCATAGTTGGGTCAGGGGCATTCACCAAAGATGCAGTGTTACAGAATAGGGAGGATATGCCCCCAACTCATGTGCCAGGACTTAGACCAGATTTCAGCTGACGAAAGTCCACACCTCCAAAGTTGAGCACAGAATTCCGTACTATTCTATAAAGAACGCTCATCTTGGAGCATCTTTTATAGAATAAAACTGAGTGCCGATTTTTTTTATCAGTGCCTAATTTTCTGTGTCATTTATAGAATTTCTCCTATGGCACTTAGGCACTTCTTTAAAGCAATTTATGGTGCCTTTGATGCAGTTTTATTGAATGGTCTCGTCATGTGTATATTCCATAAAAACACTTTAGGTGTTGTGTTTCTGTGTGTCTACTTTATCTATAATAATAAAACCCTAGAGCGCGCATGCGCTGTTCAAACTTTGTGATTCCTGGCGCCGTGAGGTGTACTTC